>NC_134714.1:124783409-125420227 GCF_049634645.1 Pelodiscus sinensis | reverse complement strand
TCCCCATGCAACACCCCCGTGCTGCATGGGGAGCACAGACCCCAGACGGTCGCTTGCTCCTGTGCGGCGGCCCAGCTGAGCGCCACGGTGAGAGGGAACAGCCAGCATTTCAGTGTTACAGAGTCACAGACATTGGGCTACTATATATATGATGGTAACAAGTAAACAACTTTTCCCTATTCTCTTTCTCTATATCTGTCATGAATTTATAGACCTCTATCATATTCCCCTTTAGTCTCCTATTTTCTAAGCTGAAAAGTCCAAATCTTTTTAATTTTTCTTCATATGGTTCCCGTTCCAAACCCCTAATAATTTTTGTTGCCCTTTTCTGAACCTTTTCCAATGCCAATATATCTGTTTTGAGATGAGGTGACCACATCTGTACGCAATATTCAAGATGTAGGTGTACCATGGTTTTACATAGAGGCAATAAGATATTTTCGGTCTTGTTCTCTCTCCCTCTTTTTAATGATTCCTAACATTTTATTTGCCATTTTGACTGCCGCTGCACATTGAGTGGATGTTTCAGAGAACTATCCACAATAACTCCAAGATCGCTCTCTTAGTAGTTATAGCTAAATTGGTGCCCATCATATTGTATGTATAGCTGGGATTGGAAAAAATAATGTGCATTACTTTGGATTTATCAACATTAAATTTGATTTGCCATTTTGTTGCCCAATCACCAAGTTTTGTGAGATCCTCTTGAAGCTCTTCATAGTCTGCTTTGTTCTTAACTATCTCGAACAGTTCAGTATCATCTGCAAATTTTGCCACCTCACTATTTTCCCCTTTCTCCAGATTATTTATAAATAGGTTAAATGGGATTGGTCCCAGGCGGACCCTTGGGGGACACCACTAGTTACCTCTCTCCAATCTGAAAACTGACCATTTATTCCTACCCTTTGTTTCCTGTCCTTTAACCAGTTATCAATCCATGAGCAGACCTTCCCTCTTAGCCCTTGACAACTAACTTTACTTAAGAGCCTTTGGTGAAGGACCCATGTGAAAGGCTTTCTGGAAATCTAAGTATACTATAGTCACTATATCCCGCTTGTCCACATGTTTGTTGACTCCCTCAAAGTACTCTAGTAGATTAGTTAGGCATGATTTCCCTTTACAGAATCCATGTTGACTTTTCCCCCAACAAATTATGTTCATTTATGTGTCTGACAATTTTATTCTTTACTATAGTTTCAACTAATTTGCCTGCTACTGATGTTACTCACTGGTCTGTAATTGCCAGGATCACCTCTAGAGCCCTTTTTAATTATGGGCGTCACGTTAGCTATCTTCCAGTCATTAGGTACAGAAGCTGATTTAAAGGTTAGGATACAAATCACAGTTAATAATTTCACATTTGAGTTCTTTCAGAATTCTTGGGTGAATGTCATCTGGTCCCGGTGACTTGTCACTGTTAAGTTTATCAATTTGTTTCAAAACCTCCTCTAATGACACCTCAGTCTGGGACAATTCCTCACATTTGTCACCTAAAAGGAATGGCTCAAGTTTGGCAATCTCCCTAATATCCTCAGCTGTGGAGATGGAAGCAAAGAATTCATTTAGCTTCCCCGCTATGACTTTAACATCTTTGAGTGCTCCTTTAGCATCTCAATTGTCCAAGGGTCCCACTAGTTGTTTAGCAGATTTCCTGCTTCTGATGTACTTAAACATTTGCTATTGCCTTTTGTGTTTTTTGGCTCGCTGTTCTTCAAATTCCTTTTTGATTTTTTTTATTATATTTTTACACTTAATTTGACAGAGTTTATGCTCCTTTCTATTTTTCTCAGTGGGATTTAACTTCCACTTTTTAAATGATGCATTTTATCTCTCATTGCTTCTTTTAGTTGGTTGTTAAACCATGGTGGCACTTTTTTGGTTCTCTTGCTGTGTTTTTTAATTTGGGGTGTACATTTAAGTTTGACCTCTATTATGATGTCTTTGAAAAGTCTTCAAGCAGCTTCCAAGGATCTAACTTTTGTCACTGTTAAATTTTATTATATTATGGTCACTATTTCCAAGCAGTCCAATTATATTTCTTGGACTAAATCTTCTGCTCCACTGAGAACTAAAATCAAGAATTGCCTCTCTTCCTGTGGGTTCCAGAACTAGCTGCTCCAAGAAGCAGTCATTTAAGGTGTCAAGAAACTGTATCTCTGCATGCCATCCTAAGGTAACATGTAATATGGGGATAGCTGAAATCCCCCACTGTTACTGAGTGCTTTATTTTTATAGCTTCTCTAATCTCCCATAGCATTTCATAGTCACTATCAGTATCCTGGGCAGGTGGTCGATAATATATCCCTACTGCCATATTCTTATTATTAGAACATGGAATTACTACCCATACTGATTCCATGGAACAGTTCGGTTCATTTAAGATTTTTACTTCATTTGATTCTACATTTTTCTTTCATGTATCATGCCGCTCTCCCACTCAGCACGACCTGCTCTGTCCTTTCGATATATTTTATACCCTAGTATGACTGTCCCATTGATTGTCCTCATTCCACTAAGTTTCTGTGATGCCTATTGCATCAATATCCTCCTTAAATAAGAGGCACTGTAGTTCGCCCATCTTATTATTCAGACTTCTAGCGTTTGTGTATAAGCACTTTAAAAATTTGTCACTATTTAGCTGTCTGCCGTTTCCTGATGTGTTAGAATGGCACTCTTTTTCATTGGACTGTTTCTCATCTGATCTTACCCATATTTTATCTTCCATCCTCTCCTCTTGACTAGAACATAGAGAATCTCTATTAATAGACTCTAACCTAAGAGATGTGTCTGTCCAATCCATATGCTCATCTGCACCCATTGGCTTTCCTCCAGCCCTTAGTTTAAAAACTGCTCTTCGACCTTTTTAATTTTAAATGCCAGGAATCTGGTTTCATTTTGGTTGAGGTGGAGCCTATCCTTCCTGTATAGGCTCCCCCTAGCCCAAAAGTTTCCCCAGTTCTTAATAAATCTAACTCCCTCCTCCCTACACCTTCCTCTTATCCACACATTGAGACCCTGCAGTTCTGCCTGTCTACCTGGCCCTGCGTGTGGAACTGGAAGCATTTCAGAGAATGCTACCATTGATGTCCTGGATTTCAATCTCTTTCTAGCAGCCTAAATTTGGCCTCTAAGCCTCCACGACCACCGGCTCCTCCCCAGCACTACACAGAAGTCTCATCTAGCTGTCTTGAGAGATCCGCAACCTTTGCACCAGGCAGGCAAGTCACCATATGTTTCTGCTGGTCATCACAAACCCACCCAAGTGTTTAGCTAGATTCCCAAAAGGATCTATTGGACATTTACCTGCATAATGAGAGAGAGGTTGGTACGGGTTTAAAAAAACCAGTGGAAGGCAAACCACCCTTGTGATGTCACAGTGTAAAGGCAACTTTGAACAGAGGCAAGGAACAAACTTGTGTGATGGGCCGGTTTGGGATTTCTGCTGGTGTGGGCAGTGACAGAAACAAAGGACAAGATGGACAACGGGGCAGTCAGTCCTCTGATCACTGGAAGAGATTAGGATTCTTCAGTGATATAGTTCCAGCTGCCTGTGGTGAGCAGAACAGGGAATTCTGCAGTGGCCCTCTCCCAAACTTCCCGCTGGGGAAGCTAAACTGTGCACATGTTCAGTGCCCAAGACAACCTCTTCCTTTCCCAGCCAAAACGTAATGGTCCTATCCCTTTGGAACTAAGTGGCAAGTCAATGTGTGGGTGGTTTCCATTAGGAGACATTGGTGATGGAGTCTGATATCTTTGATGCAAGCCTGGCTCTGTCTGCAGAATATAGGCCTCTCCCTGAACACAGGCAAACTCAATCACCAGGAGACAGAGTCATGCTCCCATCACTGAGGCCCTTTCCGCCACCACTCTGCCCCAAAACTTGAGGCTTTGCCAAGGGCCATGCTCTGTGTTTCTTCAGTCTGAAGCTTTTTCGCTGCCTTCCTGCTTCTCTGGTGTGTGCATGGCTTTTCTTATACACATACTTGCACCAGTTAATAGCCACCAAAACTCTTCTGCCCACGTGCAGATTGTCCTGTGCCTTTGTTTTGGCCAGAGACCACTGTTATTTTTCTGAAGCAGCTTAATTATTTCTGTTAGCTCAAATGAAGGGTGGTGGTTATACCCCCAGTTTCAAGAAGGTTTAACCCAACGAGGTGCCATAAATAAAACCAACTCTAGCTACTGGGCAATCAGGCAGCTCCCATCTAGCTCCAGGTGTAACATGTCTGGACAGGCATGTGTTGTGAGTGTGAATCATTAAAGCCCATGGATATTTTCTGTCTGGAGTGCTACCGCATAGGTCACTCAGCAGGAAACTGCAGGGGAGCTCAAATCATTAGGCTGCTGGTCCAAACCTGGCTGCACTCCCAGTCCAGTGTGTGCTAGATGGTCCTGCTGGAATAGGCGACACCATGGGAAGGATGGTTTTTTTTTTTTTTTGACATGGCTGGAAATGAAGTTGGCTAAGCTGAGCAGCAGCCCGAATGAGGGGACCAAGTCCTAGCAGACATGACCCTACGACATTGAATATAGAAAAATGTCTTTTCCCTAGAGTTTGGCTGAACAGAGCTGTCCTGGAATGAAATTGTGCGCCTGGAAAAATACCCCCCATTCAGGTGTTCTGTGGTGCTGCACTTCACTGACACCAGGAATTTGTTGGTAGACCAGTTAATAGGCAGAATTTATTTTCCATGACCCCCCTCCAAAGCTTTGGCTAAAGAAGCAAAATGGATCACATGTTTCAAGAACAGAGGTTTGGGTTAAGAAATCACATTCCAGAGAGAGAGTACAGGCACTTTTTAGCACCTTGAAGATGTTTGGATTAATTCTACCCTTTAGCACACCCTGCTATTCCTGTGTTAGGTTGTGAAGGAGCTTCTCGAACACTCTCTGTCTGGATCCGTTGTTCCAGCTAGCTGCAGCCAATCCATTGCTAGTCTGGAAGTACAGGACATGGTGTCAGAAGTAAAATAAGAACAGACATACACCCGGTGATGCTGATGCACCTGTGGTACCTAAATGGTCAAATTTGACCCTTGAATGTACAGTTTAAATATTCTTTTAGTTAAATTACTATCAAGCAATTGTATCGAGACATAGCTAAATCTGAATCTAGTATACCTCTACTGAACTGAAAGAGGGACCTGCACCTCTTAGGCCAAAATCTCTTTCTGATGAATTTTGGATGTTACAACCTCAGTTTATCTGCAGCCTGAGTTATAGACCTTTGTAACTGTATGGATCTTGGGCCTTGTCTACACTAAAAGGAAGGTTGCCGGTGCCATGATGGATCTTCTGCAGTTTGATTTAGCGGGTCTAGTAAAGATCTAAATTTAACTCAGAGGGCGCCCCCTGCTGGCATCTGGTACTCCTTCTTTTAGAGGAGTGAGGGAAGTGGACGCATTTGCTCCTATCGGCCTCCTGCTGTGGAGACATTGCCAAACTCTGCTTAACGTAATCCAACTCCAGCTACATAAAATACGTAGCTGGAGCTGCGTACTTTAAGCCAAGCTGTCGGGTCTAGTGCAGACCTGGCTTTAGTTTGTTTCAAGAAGGGAAAAGTATTGTGAGGAAGAACAGACCAACTCCTGGAAGCCTTAAAATGTACTAATTACTTCAAAGAGTCACGAAGAAAAGATAATCTCCTGCCCCCAGTAACCCTCTCACCAGGAAAATGTCTACTTTGAGACATCCAGTTACAAAAGTTAAGGTCACACCTGAAGGAGTCCTAAGCACAGCTTATCAGCTGATTAAGTAAAGCTTAGTAAACCTCTAGTTATTGTTGAAAGTAAACAGATAGTCACAGCTATTTTTTAGACTGTTTCCTCCTCTCTAAAACAAACCAGACCATCCCTTAGAACTGAGTAAATAACTGACCTCTTGTTTTGGTGACTGAACTCAAAACAGAATACAACAAAAAAACCCACCAAACCAAAAAAACACAAAGTAGTTTTTGAACCACAACTTATTTTTTGCATCTCAGTTTGCCAAACTGAAAAGCAAACGGCTGATTTGAATCGACATTTTCAAAACAATTTTTTTTACTTATTCATAATGTTTTTCCTCATTAATTCTACACTGAATTTGACTTGAATCATTTCACCTGGAAAATGCATTTTTTCCAACGAATTTACTGTTTGCTGAAAAAAACCCCCACTCATTCTCTATCCTTTAAGCATGTTAGAGATATGCTAGGAAACAAATTAATAGAGAAGTTTTTCCATAAACACTCCCAGATTTTAAGACCAAGAAAGTGTCTCTTGCCATCTGGAGAAACAAAGAGCCATTGAGACCAAATGCATTGTGTGGTATTTTCTGTCACATTCCTTTCTTGTGATAAGACATGACACTTTGGATGAATGTGTTGCTAAATTTGTTATAAATAATGTATTTATAAGTGGGTATTCTTACCAGTTTAGGAATAATATTTAAGCTATTGCCACAAATCACTGCTTATCACTAATAATATCTCCTGATTTTAAATTCACAATCACTATTCTTTTTATAGTGTTTGAGTAGACATGACAACACTAACAGAGTTCTTTTTACTAATGCTTTTGATGTTACCTAGGATGGTGCCTAGAAGAGCTAAAATACTGTAACTAATGAACCTACAACTGCAGTCCAGCGGGGGGATGAAATCTTCCTACACTTGGAGGGAAGATGGGAAAAATGCCCTTCAAAGTAAAGCTCAGTGTAGGAAGAAGAAAGACTAAGCTTTAAAAGTCTCCATTAGTGAAATTTCCAGAAAATAATCACTGAGTTGGAGCAACATTTGAAAAAAAAAAAGTTGTCGCAGTTATGTGTTTCACGCAATGGAAAACGGAACTGAAAACTGTGTGTTTTAGTTGATAAATTAAAGAATTCCAGGGAAAGAACTGTAACATGAAAAATGCCTAGTAGTCCTGTGGCACCCTGGATTACTTCTTGATTTAAAGTTACAGACTAACGGTTACCCCTCTGAGACTTTGTAACATGAAATTAAACTTTCTGAAGCTTGAATGCCCCCTACTGGACAATTAGGAAACAGGCAATGCCACCAGACCTGTCGAAAAATGGTGGCGTTATCACCTGGAACCAAAGATAGCCCCCTACATTTGTGATGCTTAATGAAAAGGTGAAAACATAAAGATATTGTTCCCTTCTATTACTGAATCAGCCCCTCAAAGCAACTCAGTGGAAGAATTGTGTATAAAAAGGCGTGTAAATAACTTCTAAAGATCATAAGTTGCAAATGCAGAGTCAGTCTAACCTTATTGAGATAGGTGTCTGCCCACTTTGAGTGAGAAGCAATCAGTCATTAGTTTCTTTTCTCCCAAGGCTGAGAGAGAGATTTTATTCAACTAAAAATCCTTTATGGACAAAACCTTTTATGTCTAGACTCTGGGTCCAAAATTCTGACTATAAAGCTGCCTTGGGGAAGAAAGTGCTTTCCTAAAGATTGTTCTACTTAAAAGTCTCAAGAAATTGGGAATCAATATTTATTTCTAAGAGATTTCACCTGGAATTTTTGTGCATCTAAGGCACTAGAATTTGGTTTGGTGAGCAAATATAGTACTTTCCTAGGTTATTGAACAAGTTGGAATTGCAGTCCGTTTGGGAGCACGTCAGCACATCTGACGAAGTGGGTCTTTGCCCACGAAAGCTTATGCTCCTACACTTCAGTTAGTCTATAAGGTGCCACAGGACTCCTAGCCGCTTTTGCAGATTCAGACTAACACGGCTACCCCTATGATACATGTCAGTAAGTGTAACACCCATATTGGGAATGGGCAGGTGAGTTCAACAATTAACAGACAGACCAAAAAGTATCATAATATGGTCTTTAAGAAACCCACCCTCATGATTTTTGCAGGGTTTGAGTCATAGGTTTTGATCTTGTGGTGTTAGCAATACAGCTTTTCCACACTCATTTCAAGCATGTGGTGTGTTGCTAACTCCAGAAATTATTTTGTGTTTGTGTGACTACTATGTTCTTCCAAACTGCACTTTGCTTTTCATTGTGGAGAGGTAAAAAATGGTGACACACCTTTCCTAACTGTTGTTCTTCGAGATATGTGGTTTGTGTCCATTCCAATCAGGGGTGTGTGTGTGTGTGTGTGTGTGTGTGTGTGTGTGTGTGTGTGTACACGTACATGCGCAGCAGCTGGTAAATTTCCCCCTACTAGCCGGCTGTAGAGTCAGCCCATGTGCCCCCTGTAAGTGGCGCCAAGCCAAAATGGCACCCTATGTAGGGCCCTGCCAACCCACCCCCTTCTCAGTTCCTTCTTGTTGGCTACTCCAACAGGGGGGAAGGAGGTAGGGAGGGATTGGAATGGATGTGAGGGATGCATCTCAAAGAACAACAGTTACGAAAGGGGAATCACAGTTTTTTTTTTCTTCTTCGAGTGCTTGTTCGTTTGCATTCCAATCAGGTGACTCAGAAGACCAAGTCTAGGAGGTGGGGTCGGAGTTCTGCACTGATTGGAGTGCGACTCACCCAAAGGTTGCGTCATCGCTAGACTGCAGCGGGATTCCATCGTGTGCAGCAAAAGTATGTATCGAGGCCCATGTTGCTGTCCTGCAGATCCTGTGCGTAGGAACCTGGGCTAGGAACACTGTGGAAGAAACCTGGATCCTGGTAGAATGCGCGATACATGGGGACAGAGGTATCCCTGTAAGGCCATAACATTCATGGACGCAGGACACTATCCCCATGAAGAAATGCGTTGAGAGGCTATCAGCTGGCCCTTCATTCTGTCCACAGTCACCATGAGTAGCTGAGGTGACTTTCTAAAAGGTCTTGTTCCATCAATGAAAAAGGCCCACGTTCTACGCACATCTGCACTGCAAGCTTATTTCGGAAAAAGCTATTCCGGAAGATATCTTCAGGAAAAGCTTATTTTGAAATAGAGCATCCACACTACAGGGAAACCTCAAAATTAGTTGGAGTCAGGCTCCCCTAATGTGGATACGCTACCTCGATTTAGAGATCCAGGAGGTACTGGGGAGGAATAACGTAGAATGGCCCTGGGGAGGAGCTATTTTGACATAGCAGCAGTGGAGTGTTCACACACACCCTTGTCTGAAAGAGCTTTTTTTGAAAGGGGTGTTATTCCTCGTGGAATGAGGTTTACGAATGTCGGAAAAAGCTCTCTATTATTTTGATTTTCTTTGTGGACTGTCTGTGTGGATGCTAGTATTGTTTTCCGGAATAACAGCCATTATTCCGGAAAAAACAGTGCAGTGTAGATGTTTCCTAGCACTAGAGTGTGGCTTTGGATAGAACGGAGGTAGAAAAATGTCCTGACCCATGTGGTAACTGGAGGCCACCTTTGGCAGAAATGTCAGAGGCAGGCGGAGTTGCACTGTATCCTTATAAAAGGCTGTATATGGGGGACTTAACAAGTTGTCCAAGATCGTAGAGCCTAGGTACACGAACTCATGGATGACTTCCACGAACTCACGGACAACTTGTCATTTGATAGTGAGATTAACAAGCGCATTGGAAAAGCCGCCACAATGTTCTCCAGGCTGACGAAGAGAGTATGAGCTAATAATAAGCTCACTGTTCACACCAAGGTGCAGGTCTACACAGCCTGTGTTTTGAGCACACTGTTGTATGCCAGTGAAACATGGACTTTGCGCTCAAAACAAGAGCAGTGGCTCAACACATTCCATATGCGCTGCCTTAGGCGTATACAGGCAGTCCCCGGGTTACATGGATCCAACTTACATCGGATCCCTACTTACAAACGAGGTGAGGCAACCCCGCACTAGCTGCTTCCCCCCAGCAGACCAGGGAGACGCGAAGCTAGCGCCCCCCCCGCAGCAAACCAAGGAGACGTGGAGCGGCTTTTCTCAGCAGACACCTCAGCTTGAGAATAAAGGACTGAGGGAAGTGAGGTGTGGGAGAATAAAACTGAGCTCTGGAGAAATGTTTGGCTAGAGTATCCCCTACAATATGTACCAGTTCCGACTTACATACAAATGCAACTTAAGAACAAACCTACAGTCCCTATCTTGTACGTAACCCGGGGACTGCCTGTACTTGGTATCTCATGGCAGGTCAAGATCCCCAATAGCGCAGTGCTTGAGAGGGCGGGCACCGTCTCCATGTTCACCCTTCTCAAACAGAGGCGTATGCGCTGGCTTGGCCATGTCTCACGCATGTTGGATGGCTGAATACCGAAGGACCTTCTCTTTGGCGAACTGGCATCTGGAAAGAGGCCAAAAGGGTGACCTAAATTGCTCTATAAGGACATGTGCAAGTGTGACCTCAGCGCTTTGTCAGTGCGAACATCTGGCATTTGCTCGCCTTAAACAAGTATGTCTGGAAACAGAGAGTGAAGGAAGCTCTTGCTATGTATGAAACTACCTTGGTGAAGGAAGCAGAAGACAAGCGAGCCCTCAAGAAGATCCGTGCCCGTGATACCAGAGCAACATCTGCCTACTGCTGCTCACAGTGCGGAAAGGACGGCCATTCCCGGATTGGATTGCACAGCCACAGAAGGCGCTGCTCGAATCAGTGCAACAGGGGCGCAAACCCATGATCCTTTGGGATCGAAGGATGCCTACACCTATATGGGGGACTTGGATGTAAGGGCCCTCAGCTCAAAAACCCTCCTCAGGGAAGTTATTGCAACTAGAATAATTACCTTATAAGGAAGCTGGAGGAGGGAACAAGTAGCCAATGGCTCAAAGAGAGGCAAACAGTTTGGACAGAACCAAATTATGGTCCCACGGGGACACCGGTTGGTGAACATGGGGGTACCGTCTACGCAAACCCTTTAGAAAATGGCTACCCAGTGGGTTGGTAAAAACCAAGCTACCTTGTGTCCCCGGGGAAAAAGGACACTGACAACCCTTGCTGCTTAAGGTAGACGAGATAGTCCAATATAAATGGAATGGAAGCCAACGTTGAGGAAGCCCCTTATGCTGACCAAATAGAGACTCTTCCAGTTGGCAAGGTAAGTGGCTCTCATTGACAGTTTTTACTACCAAGGAGGACTTGTCTAACCTGATCAGAACAAGAGAGCTCTACTGAGTTTAACCACAGAGCCTCCACCCAGACATTGCAGTCTCTCCTATACCCTCCCCCAGGCCAGAATCCTCTCTTGCACCCATAATCCCTCCTGGATCCTGTACCCCAAGCTTTGCCCCAGATCACAACTCCCTCCTTCACCCAAACTCCCTCTCAGACCCCACATTCCCTCCTGCACCCCAGTTCCTACCCCGAACTCCCGTCTGCACCCAATCTCAGCCCAAGATGCTGCACCTACTCCTTAGAAAAATTTGGCCCTTGACCACTTACCAAAATCTTGGAGTGGCTCCCGATCAAAAATTATTGCACCCCCAGCATACATAGGACCATTGTGTGTGCTTTGTCTTTGAAGCTCTCTTTAGAAAGAAATTCCCTCCTTTGAAAATTAGCTTGGATGGCACAGTCTGTTTTCTGCAGCCAGCTTAATACATTAAACACTTCTTACTCTGCCAGATTTCAGCTTCACCTTACACGCTACTTGACTGGATGGCTGTATTGTGGTTCACAGGTGTAAACACCCCCTTTGTTAATGACACTTCAAACCAGAGCTACGTCAGTCTATTCTGGATATAAGCAGGGTCTGAATCAATGCTTTCATTACAGCCAGTGGGAATTGGAAAGAAACCCTTTGTGTGTTTATGTAAATACAGTTTGCTCCTGCATTGCTTAGGCCTGCTAGATATTCAACTGTTACAATGGTGGTTTGCTCCTTGTAACCAATTTGGTTGTTGTGGGAGTCACACACTGTGGTAGCACTAAATGCAGGAATTGTGAGATGTGATTACCAATGCTTGCAGTTATTGTGGGAACGCAGAAGGTCAGACTGTGTTTAACTCAGTTCACACTTCAGGTGGGAGTTGTAAGACTGGTTCAATCCGTTTCGCCTCCTGGTCTAATGATGGAACCAGATCAGATTCCATAAGGAGTCTCTTTTACTATTCTAAACTTATTCCAGTGGATGATGGACTTTCTTGTGGCTGGACTGTGCTTGGGCTAAGAGCCAGCAAGTGTGAGTGGGGTGCAGGGAAGGGTTGGGCATGCGAAGGGGACATTGACATTGCTGGACTTATGAACCTGAGAGGAAAAGGACACGGCCCAACCTACTTATGCTTTTGGTTATGAACTATGTTTGAGGTGTTTTCCCAAATCAATGCCACGTTACTTCCCTCCCCTTTTATGAAAGGTTTCTTTTCTGTGCTCAGACTCCATGCGTGCGAGTGGGGAAGCATTGCCTCTCAGAGGCTCCAAGGGGTGTTGTGTGAATTTCCCAGGTTACTGGGTGGGAGCTTGAGCCAGTTCTGTATCAGATGGATGGAGAGGAACCCCTAGATATTGAACCTGGCCCTGGCTGTGGCTGGCATGTGGCCCTGGCAGCAGGGTTACGTGCATTTTCCCTATCTGTGGACTGCTTATGGACTCTAATTGATCCTGGGTGCTCTGCATGTGTAGCAGCGTCGGACTGAACAACCTATTTTGACTTTTTAGGTTTTTTCTGCATCCTTTTACCACTAGAATTCCAATAGGTGGTGGAGGGGTGTTCAGTCTTGGCTGTCTTCTGTTGCACCCTGGACAAAAAGGTAGCTCTTAGCCAGGAGAGCTAGTTTATCGGGGGAAAATTGCCTGGCAGTGAAGTCTCTTGGTAGAGAATCTATATTCACCTGGTATGGCTGATCAGGTGGTCACATGATAAAGGAGGGTGGATGATCATAAAAAGACTGGAGCTGCTCTACTATGGCTCGTTGGCCGTTTTTACCAGCCCAAACAGGCGTCTGATGAGCTGGGGAACTCTGCCCACCTGAATCTGGGTAGCCTGCCAGGGAAGAATCATAGAATACTAGGACTGGAAGGGACCTCGAGAGGTCATCGAGTTCCTGTGCGCTAGAATGATGGGCACCCTTCAGGGTGTGTGTTCTCTAAGGCTATGTCTAGACTGCAAGCCTCTTTCGAAAGAGAGCGTCTAGACTGCACGGAGAAATTTCGAAAAAGCGGCTTGCTTTTTCGAAAGAAAGCATCCAGTGAGTCTGGATGCTCTCTTTCGAAGAAGCCCTATTTACATTGAAGAACGCCTTCTTTCGAAAGAGGAACTTTCGAAAGAAGGCGTTCTTCCTCGTAAATTGAGGTTTACCGCCATCGAAAGAAAAGCCGCATTCTTTCGAATTAATTTCGAAAGAACGCGGCTTGAGTCTGGACGCAGGGGAAGTTTTTTCGGAAAAAGGCTACTTTTCCCGAAAAAACCCCTGAGTCTGGACACAGCCTAAATGTGCGTCACTTTCTTAAGCTTTGTTTCCAAAGGACCGAGTAGTTGGGTTGCGAACCTTTCCCTAAGCCTGTGTCTATTTGATTCTGCTCCCCAGTGTCTCCGAAAGGAACATGGTAGCTCAGAAAGCTCACATCTTCAGTGGGGTTTTTGGGGGACGTGCCAGGGCTGTTGGAGAGGAAGTACTAGTTTTGGGGAGTAGGCAAGTGGAGACCCCACTGTAAAGAGGGTGTCGATATCAGCACCTGGAGTGCTGCCTAAAGACCCCCAAGCCCAAGGGTGGGCAATAATTATTGATGGGGGGGGGGCATTCCAAGAATTTGGAAAATGGTTGAGGGCTGCACTCTTCCATGGTATTCATGGAGGAGGCCCGGGGACTGGGGTGGAGGTTGGGTGCAGAAGGGAGCTTGGGGTAAGGGACTGGGGTGCAGGTGGAGGAGTGGGGTCTGGGAGGGAGTTTGGCTGAAGGAGGAGGGGTTGTGATTTGGGGCAGGGAACTGGGGTGCAGGGTCGAGAAGGAGGTATGGGTGCAGGAGAGGATTCTGACCTGGTGGGGGAGCGATAGAGGGGGTGCAGGATCTGGGAGAGGGTTGTGACCTGGGGAAAGGGTGCAGGAAGGGGTGCAGAGGTTTGGGTTGTGATTGGGGTAGGGGACTGGAGTGCAAGGTCTGGGAGGGGATTGTAGAAGTGCCATGAGCTTCTAGCAGGGCAGGAAGAGACTTCACACTTACATGTCCAGGGGCGACACAGAAACGATGGCTGTTTCCCAAGGGGCTGAACAGACTTGCCCGGAAAGATGCACAAAGGTCGTTCTCCAAGGTCACTTCCTGTTAGTGAGTGGAATCTTCCCAAACTGGCTTCTCTGCCAAGCTATGGGCTTAGAAAACTCCACTGTGCAGAGCTGGGCAAAGGTCCTTGGACCAGACGAGTTCCATTTCTCATTGTGGTTTGTGAGATCTCTGGGCTGTGGCCCTTTTTAGGGTGCTTGTTCTAGCTACACCTTGCCCTGTGCTTGGTGTTGGACAATGGGACTCTGGCTGTCCCTGGTTTAGGCCATGGGTAGTTATCTCCAAAATCTTCCCTTTGGGGTTCCCTTGCAAGCAGCTGGTGTCAGCTCCTGCAGAAGACAGATCAGTGGGCAGATGGCCCTCACCTTAGCTGTGATCCAGTCCCCTTACTAAAGGCGCCTCTGACTTTTTCTGGGAGGATCCTATGTGCTGCAATCTAGCCCTAGGGACTACAACTCCCATGAGCCCTTGAGGAAACCAGGAAGAGAAGGCTTGCCTGGGCATGTGGAGAGAGGGTCTCAGAGTCTGGGATTCTCCATTTTGGGAGGGAGGAGCCAGGTTGCTGTGGAGGAGCCTTATTCAGTCCAGGAGCTGTTATGTTGCAGCTACAGCCTGGGACTGAGCGCCTTTGGGACTTGAATATAGCAGGCTGCTTTTGGGGCAGCTGATTGCCCTAGAGGGAAGAGACTCTGGCTGTGGTTGTGGCTTAGAAGGACTACACAACAACCAGCACACAGGAGGAGGCTCTAAGTAAATGGGCTCTTTGGGAAAGTGCTGCCTGGGACAGACCTCAAAGATATAGACTAACTGTGGGTCCAAAGAAAGGCAGAGTGTCCAGCCCAGGGTATCAGAACTCCTGGTATTTGGTGGAGCCTGCTCCAGCTGCAGAGAGAGTTTGCAGATGGCTGCATAGCTTGGACTAACACATACACAACCTACAGAGAATCTCCTGCAGATCTTCAATTGCACACATGAAAGCAAGTGTCTGGGACTCTGAGTCCAGAGGAGTGCACACTCTGGGGTGGGATAGATGGTGGCAGTGCAAATGCCAGCTAGATAAGTTCCTGTTACTTCTGTGTACTTTTATTGATTTTATTCATGGTTAATCTGTTAAACCCTGTTTCTTTAAGTTGTTAAGTAAAGGTGTGTTCATTTTAATGTAATCAATTAGATGTATATACTTTATAATTGTTGTCCTGGGGTTAAATCCAGATTATTGCTGGAATAATTTTATTCCTGGAGGCTCCCAATGCACACCATTAAGTGTGTACAGGGCCAGCCAGGTGTAGGCACCGCCATTGCATGTTCTTTATGAGCAAGGGACTGCAGCAGGGGGGTGGATAGAGAGCCCCCAACTAAACATCATCAGTTCACCACTGGGGTACTCAGGATCTCCTTTTATGTTAAAACCATCAGGCGCCCAGGCACACCTGCGAGTGTGACGGGCTACCGAGTAATGTGGGAAGGAAAAGGGTTACATGTGTTTCTACAGCAAAGTGAAATCAGTCTCTGCTGTCTCTTAGCTCTGCCCCCATCCGTAACACCACCTCAGAATGTGGCCTCGCACTCCCCCAAACATAGCCCTCAAGCTGACATGGGAGTGAGCCAGCCCCAGTGTACAGTATAGTACCAAGTGTTCTCCAGGAGACGGGGTCCCCTCCCCTGCCATGCACTGCAAGCCTGAGACATACCCCACTGGGTCTGGCTTGGACTGTAGTTCAGTCAGTCAGTGACTGTGACTCTGAGCTGAGACTCTGACATGGGAGTGCACAGCCCTGCCCCCAGCCAGCTCCTGGGTGCTAGCTAGCCAGCAGGCTGGGCACAGCCAGGGAGAGGGTGTGAATCATTACAGCCAATGAGCATCCTCTGACCCCCTCAGATGGGAGAGCTCAGTAGGAAATCACAGGGGAGGATAGAGCTCAGGGCTCTGCTACCAGGCCAGAGTTTATCACCCTTCCGGACCCAGTGTGGCATGGGCTGGGCCTGCTGGGATAAGCAATTAACAGGCGACAGGGTGTGACTACACAGCTCGCACCCAGAACAGGCGGTCCATGAATCATGTCGTACATAATTTGATGATTTTTCACGACCCACCAGCTTTGCGGCACTGAAACAAACATGCACGATGGCTGCATTTAGCAATTTATAGACAGCCTATCAGCCAGGGGTGGGCAATAAAATGGGGGCAGTTTGCCAGGGTTAGCCCCTGGTGGGTCGCTACTGCAATATTGACCTCCACCTCCGCAGGTACGGGTGATTGCAGCTCCCATTGGCCGGGAACGGTGATGTGCAGCCAATGGGAGCTAAGATCCCCTGTACCTGCGTAGGCGCAGGTAAATACTGTGGTGTGAGGGCCCGCCAAGGGCAGACTGGATGGTGTTTGCCCACCCTTCCCTAACCCCATCCAGGAGGTATGGCTGAAAGTAAGAACACAAACAGGACAGGAGTGAGGGGCGTTGGCCGAGCGGGGTCTGAGGTGGGGTGGGAGCTGCTGGTCAGGTGAGGGGCCATCAGCAGAGCTGTGTGTGGAGAGACAGGGCTGGAGAAGCAAGAGGTTGTTGTGGGTCAGGGAACGGGGCAGTGCTGTGGGTGGAAAGAGCACAGGGCTGGCACGGGAGGGGGCTAAAGGTTGGAATTAGGAACCTCAGCAGTAGATACGGTGGGTGGGTGGGATGTGGGTTGCTTTGCCCATCAGAGAGAGACAACTTACTCCAGTGCTCATCTTGTCCTTTATTCTACTGTCCTAGAGGAAAGAGGATGAGGGAGGGAAGGGGACTAGCATGTGTCTGTTCCGTCCCAGCAGCATTGGGGCTCATTAGCCCAATGCACGTTGTCGGGGCGCTGGAGAAACGGAGACTCTCGGGGCGCTGCATTCCACGGCAGGGTCCCGGGCACGGCACCGTGATCATGCCACGGGGGCCAGACCCACTTGGTTGTTGGCTCTGTCGAAGACAGCGTAGTACAGGCGGATGAAAATGTCCCCGAGGATCCAGAGCTCTCCGGAGGCGGTGGGGAGGTTGAGGCCTTCAAAGCCTGACGAGCAAGAGCCAGAGCTCTGCGCCGGGGGAAAATGGGACACGGTAGTTAGTGGGCTGGAATGGCAGTGCCCCTAGAGATACCATCCTGCAGGGTGGGCGTGCGCCTGTGTCCTTCTGGGGAATGGGGGATCTCACCACTGCCAAGCTGGCTCAGGGCAGGGCTCACAGACCTTTAAGGGACGTCTTGGGGAGGCAGAAAGTGGGGTTGGTGAAGGAGACCCAGATGCTCTGAGGTGTTGAAGGGCATAACTGCCACTGAACGACCTTTGGTGGATTTGGGCCTCAGAACAGCCCCGTTGCCCCAGCCTGAGGCTAAGGGGGGCAGCCTGTCTAATGGGGAGACAAGCCAGGTGCCGGCCACTTCTGTCCATGATACATCCCTGGGGGAGGCAGAGCGGGCTCCCTCTAGCCGCCTGGCCAGGCTCCCAGGGGAGCATAAGAACATAAGAACGGCCGTACTGGGTCAGACCAAAGGTCCATCTAGCCCAGTATCCTGTCTGCTGACAGTGGCCAGCACCAGGTGCCCCAGAGGGGTGGACCGAAGACAATGATCTAGCAATTTGTCTCCTGCCATCCTTCTCCAGCCTCTGACAAACAGAGGCCAGGGACACCATTTGTAGCCCCTGGCTAATAGCCTTTTATGGACCTAACCTCTATGAAATTATCTAGCTTCTCTTTAAACTCTGTTATAGTCCTAGCCTTCACAGCCTCCTCTGGCAAGGAGTTCCACAGATTGACAACACGCTGTTGAGCAACTACACTGGGCCACCAGAAATCCTGCTGTGATTACAACTGGGTTTGGGCTTCCCCACTGCCTGTCCCTAGATACTGGCTGGTAAAGCAGCTCGCCTGTTCCTCCTCAGAGGGGAGCAAACTGCCACCATAGGGAAGGAAAACTCCATTCTGAGGCCCATGCCTTGCAGCACAAGGCAGTGATCTCTGGGGTAGTTGCTCACTTGAGCCTCTCCTAGCCCGGTGAGGCCCTGCCCTGATGTTCTCCTGCCATGGCCAGTTCTACAGGCTGCCTCGCTGCCCTTCCGGGAGGTGACATTCACTGCGGGCCTGTCTTGCCCTTGAACGTTCCTGCCCCACGATCCCTGTGGGGGAAGAGCTCCCTGCCCTGCGCTCATTGTGGGGACAGACTCTGGCCTGCTTCTCAAAGATGCTCCAGCAGCCTCGTGCTGGCTGGGTGGGGGGAGTTGCCGGCACACCCAGTGCAATGGCCTCAGGCACAAGCCCTGGCTAAGAGGCCCCAAGGGGCTTTCTGAGCAGGACACTCACGTTGCGGATGTAGGCGCTGGCGGGCACAGGGAATGCGATGCTGTTGATGGTGAAGACGATGTCGGGCAGGCTGCTCATGGCGCTGCAGCTGACCTGCAGGGAAGAAGGCCGCACAGGGTCAGGTGCCTCTGGGGCACCAGATTCTCCAGTGAGAGAGACAGAGCGTCCCATCGCTGGGCAGCCACCGCCGCTAGATGCCTCCATCCCCACTCCCTGCCCTTACCGCGCCATTGCTGGCGCCGATGTAGTAGTCGATGTTGGAGATGCCAGTGGTGGGCCCAGCCAGCAGAGACGTGCCGGTGTCAACGATAGCCTGGCAGCCACTGGAGCAAGCGATGGCCTGTCCATTCATGGTGATGCTGGAGGAGAGAGAGTTAGGGGCATGTCCCCAGGAACACTGCCAATCTCATACCAATGCAGCCCATGGACCCACCCCACTGCCTCCTGCTCTGACTGCCAGGAACTGTCCCCTGTTTCAGCCTAAACATCTTCCTTGGCTATTGCCCATCGCTCCTTGTCCTGCAGCCTTCTGGGATTGAGATTGATCTCACTTGGGGGGGCCACAAACAGCTGTCAAGGGGTCGTGACCACTCTGCCCTGCCCTGGATTGCAAAGCAGACCAGGCCAGATGAGGGAGGGATCCTGGTGTGGACAAGGTGGAGAACCACGGATCAAGCCTCCTCACTGGTGACCCCCTTTCCGATAGCTCCACGGAACAGCTCGACCCCCATGTCTCTTGTCTAATCTCTGTAACCTGAGCATCCTCCGGCTCCCAGGTGCATCTTCCTGTGCCCGTCTCCTCAAGGTTGCATGAGGATGGGGAAGGGCCAAGAGGGGGGCGGTACCTGTCCAGGGTGATTTGCCAGTAAGACTCCGCAGACAGAGGGATCCAGTTGAGGTTCCCAGAGTAGTAAGATGAGTCGATGCCGCCGAACATCACAAAGCTCCCGCTTTGGTCATCTCTGGAGAAGGGAGAGAGGAGAGCCAAGGGGGGTGCATGAATGGTTGACTAATGTGCAATAGCACACGCACCATCTGAACATAAGAACGGCCAGGCTGGGTCAGACCAAAGGTCCATCTAGCCCCGGGTCCTGCCTGCTAATAGTGACCAATACCAGGCTAGGGATGCCACCACTCCCATCCTCCATGAATGTATCCAGTTCTTTTTTGGTCCCTCCCCTGTTAGAGAGAGGCCACAGCTGGGACGTGCTGGAACAGTCAGAGCTGGCCACATCAGCCTCTAGTAGTGGAGCTGGGACAGGCTGGTTGGCTGAGTGAGACACTTCAGCCCCTACTTTGATAGCTGTATCTTGCCTGATCTCAAAAGCTAAGCATGGTTGGGCCTGTCCTAAAACTGGATGGGAGGCAACCTAAAAAAGGGTCAGGTGTTCGAGGCTGTGGTGTCAGTAAGTTCTACTGCTCCCTTTCCGTCCCTCACTAAGCAGATGGTTCTTAAACCATCTGCTCTGGGGTGTTAAAAGTCAGGGAGTTGTGTGGGTGATGTATTAGGGTGTTTTCCCCCTAGGAGTCAGCCTAATACCGAAGACTTACTGTAAGGCTTGACAAGACCCTGATGCTTTCTTGTAATCATTAGTAGAGCCCTGCAAATCCACAGATATCTGCTTTATATCCGTGGCTATCTGCATGCGTGGACGTGGATGCAGATATCTGTGGATTGTTTTTGCAGACGTGAATACCAATTTTGTATCTATGAAGGACTCTAATAATTAGAGATACTAGTGTTCACTTCTGCTCCCAAAATGTGCATTACCAGTGTGCAGTGGCTGTCATGTTCCACCCCAGAGGTGGCTGCGTTTTGGGGAATTCTGATGCTGACATCTCAGGGATCACTGTGTGTATGAGAGGTGCTAGAGGAACGTGACTCTCGTTGCAGAGGAACGTGACTTACGAGCTCAGGTAGACGGAGAAGAGGTCCTGGGACACCAAACCCTCGCTCATCATGTTGTCAAAGACGGGGGTGGCTCCGGAGGAGGAGATGCTGGGGTAGGCCAGACCCAAGATCCCATCAAAGGGAGAGTAGTAGAGGAAAGAGCCGGGCTCAGTTTCGCTCAGGCCAAAGATCTGGTTGGTGTCCACAAGGCCTCCAACCTTAGGGGAGGGATGGGGACAATCAGACACACCCTACACCCTGGGAGACGCTGTCAGGTCTACCAGAGAGTCCTTACAGCATGCGAATTCACAGAGAACACCATGTCCTGAACTGTGCAGTCCCTCCCACGAGAGAAGAGTTTTCATGGTCTCTTCTCTTTTCCTATCTGTGTCTCCCAGTTGACGGCCAGTAGAGTTCCGGCTGTAACTTCCCAGGGGCGCCTTGTGCTTCTATCTCTGACCCATTTCTCTGCTCCAGGGTCTTTGGTCTTTTACCTGGACGGTGTCGTAGCCCAGGATTCCAGTCATGCTGCCGGTGCCGTACTGGATGGAGACATTCTGATTGGTGGCCTGGTAGGTGGAGGAGGCTGATGGGTTGAAGCGGTTGTGGTTTGCTGCACGTACAAAAGGGTCACATGGTCACAGGCTGATACTTGGGATTCTCCCCCTGTATTGAAGGGCAAGGCTTGGAAGACTAGTGAAGTGGTGAATTCCTTGGTTGGGGGAAGTGTGCTCACATTGAACCGTTTTGCAGCTCTCAGCATTGCAATACCTATGTCCCTTTATGACTCTAGCCCTTGGTGTGTCCAGAAACCATTTCCCACCTCTGGCACTGTCTCACCTGACTATCCACGGACAACAGAGATGGGAAACCCTGTCGTCTCTCTCAAAAATGATTGTTTTTAATTAAAAAAATCAAATGGTTAAAAATTAAAATGGTTTTAAATTACAACCTCTCGTGGGCAAATCTAAACATATTATAATACATTAAAATTGGTTAAAGGAAATAAGTTACTGTTAAGGAGTGCATGTTTGCTACTGGAGTTTGAAAGGTAGGCTACTGCTCTGGTGGATTTCACTGACTCAGCAGCTGTAACTACCTATTGAAATGCAAAAACCAGCTTTTCACGGCATTTTTAACCAAATTCCAGTTACCAAGTAGAGATGAACATCTACATCACAGTAACAACATTAGGGTAGGTCTACACTAGCTCGTTAATTTGAGCAAGGTAGGCAAATCAGGCAACCGGAGTTGCAAATGAAGCTTGGGATTTAAATATCCCAGGCTTTATTTGCATGTTCCCGTCCGGCTGCCATTTTTAAATCCCCCTTAGTTCGAACGCACTGCCCGCAGCTACATGTGGTGGTTTAAAGTTAATCCAAACTAAGTCCTTAGCTCACATTAACTGTTACTCCTCGTGGAATGAGGAGTAACAGTTAATTCGAACTAAGGACTTAGTTCAAATTAACATTTCACTACCACGTGTAGCCACATGGCAGTGAGTTTGGGCTAGTGAAATTTCAAAATGGCAACCGGACGGGAACACGCAAATAAAACCTGGGATTTTTAAATCCCGGGCTTCATTTGCAACTCCGGTCACCTCATTTGCCTACCTAGCTCGAATTAATGAGCTAGTGTAGACCTACCCTAAGGTGCTACTAGACTATTTGTTGTGTTTTAAGTTTTTCCTGTTACAGACTAACTCAGCTACCCCTCTGAAGCTATTACAAATATACAGATTCAAAGTCTGAATAACTGTATGGTAAGGTCTATGAGGCCATGTCTACACAATGCAGAAGATCGACGCTGCTACAGTTGATCTTCCAAGGTTTGACTTAGACCTACTAGTTCGAACTAAGAGAGCACCTCCATCAGTGCCAGTACTCCTCTACACAAGGAATAAAGGAAGCCAATGGGAGTGTTAGCTCCCACTAACCTCCTGCTCTGTGGGCAGTGTGAAAACATGATTTAAAATACATCGACTCCAGCTACGTAATTAACATTGCTGGAGTTGTGTGTCTTAAGTTGACGTTCCCCTTTAGTGTAGACCTGGCCTAAGAGATTACACTCAAAATCTACCGATTTATTTAGTGAGAGGCAGCACCGAGTGTAGTGTGAAAGCTATATTGAGTTGCTAAACAGCTTGTTTTAATGGTTACCTGCAAGGAACAACTTCCTTCAGGAAAATAACTGGCAAGTACAAATGCAAAGCCAGGTTACCATGGATGATGTCAATCTAGGTTTCCCCATGACTGATTTAAATCGCTCTGATTTCAATCAGTCTGCCCAACGGGCATGCCCAGGCAAGAGGTGCTGCAGGTGACTTACAGCAGGCGGCGCTGGAGCAGTACACGGAGGGCACCCACAGGTTGGAGGAGCCGGTGTCGAAGAGGACAGTGAAGTCCTGGGCTGGGGTGCCGATAGAGATGGTTCCACAGTACTCGATCTGCCAGAGGAGGACGAAGGATGATTATAAAGAGAGGGACCCATGGGCTAGATCCACAGCTGGTGTAAACTGGTGTAGAACTGGCTGATTTACGCCAGTGGAGGGTCTGGGCTATGGAGTTCTTGCTAAAGACTCAGCCTGAGCTGGTGTTTCTTTGCCATCGCTTTGCCCACTGTGGCTCCAAGTACCTGCTGGCATCAGATGCACAGAGTCACTTAGCTCCAGTCTCTGTCAATCTCAGCATGTGGGGGGGGGGGGGGGAGGGCAGACGGGGAGCTCTATTCTCAGTGTTTTAATACCATCCAATTACAACAGGGGCTGGCTGACTCGGCATAGGGGCTGGACTGCAAAAAGGTGGGTGCTTGGTTGGAAGCACATGGGGGGTGGGGCCACCTTTGGGAGGAGGGAGAGATCCCCTGTTGACAGAGGAGGGGGAAGCTTTGATGGGGAGAAGGAGGCTACAAGCCCTGCTGGCTTGCCATACTCACGTCCATGTAGTTCGTCAGGGGCTCAGTAGCAAACTGGTCTCCCAAGCTGGGGAAATACTTAGAGGCCGGGTTGTAAGGGTGTTTCTTGAGGAAATCCTCCAGCAAGCCATGTTCCTTCAGGTTCTGCCTCAGGGATTTCCGCTTCTGCAGGGGGACCCTAAACAGCAAAGGTAGGGAGAGAGACCGATCGATAAGAAATCAGCACTAGGCAAGCCTTGTGTTCAGAGAATACCATGCAGCGCTCACCTTGCGCTGAGATCTCTTATTATAGCTGGGATTAGCACAGGAGGATCGGCAAGCGGGGTGCCCCGTCCACTGAAAGTCAGTGTGAGCAGGGGATATAATTCACACCGGGGTCTTGGAAATCCCTGGCCCATGAGTAACTAGCATGGAGGGGGGCTTAGTATGCTGGGAGCTATACTGCTACGTAGTATAAGACAGTCCCCCTCTTCCAGAGCTGATGAAATGAAATATCATGTTCATTTTTAACCAGAGAACTGAGGCTCAGCCAGACTCCGTGACTTGGTCGCACAGGGTGCCGGTGGCAGAACCGGGAAGGAATCTGGATTTTTCCAGGTCCCACCCCGCTGCTGTAACCACAAGTCCCTCCTTCCTCCTACCTGTACCTGCCATATAGCCCAGGGACAGGTCCACCTGCTGCCTTTTAAGGCGCGTGGAGAGGAGAGCGTTAGAAGGTGCTGCTGCAGCTAAGGACGTTGCTCTGTAGAGAGCCGAGCTCAGCACCCTGGTGTTTCTTGTTCCTCCCCCATACTCACTTTGTCACCAGGCACTGAGACAGCGCCACCAAACTCAGGAGCAGAAGCCACTTCATGATGTTCCTTCACACCCAAACTGATGGGGAAAGAAAAATGGGGGCGCTCAATGTAGCACAGCCCCGGGGTGCTGCTCCTTATATACACACCGCGCAGAGCCTTTCATATTCCTATGAGTAGCCCTGATAAGAAACGCAAACCTGCCGGATAAGATTGCCTGAGATATCCTTGAAAGCAAGGCTTGTAGGACATTCCATCCGCATGGATTTCCACCTTCACTTTGCAGTGATCTGAAAACAGGCGAGTCCCCTAGAAGGAAGGGGTGAGAGTTAGCGGACGTTTCCGAAGGTTTGCAAAGAAAAGCCATTGAGTTGTTTTAAAGAGTAAACAGGAGGCAGAAAGAGGAGCTGGGAGCGGATAAAGAGACATTTACCGCTTGGTCATTGGTTCCCATCTGGCCCCGTGTTGGGAGAGAGGGCAACAGTTTCAATACAGCTGTGTAGTGGGAAACCGGATTATGATGCTTAATGCTTCAAGGTGATTGATATGACTCTGAGCGCTGAAGTCAGTGAACTGGCAACTAGGACAAGCCATAGTGGTTGATTCAAAGGCTATGGAGCCTATTTCTCTCTTTGGCACGGATCCGTCTCACGCAGTTCAGTAGCAAACATCTTTGTCACCTGACAGCTCTTGGATAAAATATGCAGGTATTCCCCACCCTTTCCTAGTGGCACATGTCAGGGTGGGGAAGGATCGGGTGGGAGCACTTGGTTTAGGTGGGGGTAGATACACGTGATGTGACTGCCCTCAGCAGGTCTGGGGGGAAATGGTAAATTGTGGTTGGCCATGGCAGGACTAAGGCATTGCGGGGGGACCACGGAGGCCACCAGTGGAGGAGACGAGGGAAGAGATGTCCGGTCCTTTTTGGGTAGTGGGTAAGGTGACCATGACAGGATTTAGGGAGAGAGAAAAGGAGACCCCCAAACTGGCGAGTGATGACTGGGGCCGGGAACAGATCATGGGTTCAAGTCCCAATGGCAGGGATAAGTGGGGAGGCCTCACTGCTTAGCCCTGACAATGCAGCCAGCCATCCTATTCCTGGCAGCCATCCTATTCTTGGCAGGAGCCATCCATTGTACTTGGGTACCAGGCCCTGTGCCCATGTGCCAGGAGCTGCTGGTCTGCCTGAAATCACAATGGCAATCTCATGAGATTAGACAAGAGCATTTAATTTTCCATTTAGCACTATCCACACCTGACCCTACGAGGACAAGCAAACACCAGGGGAAGGATGAAGTTTCCACATGACTGGGAGTGAAGTTGCCTTAGTCCAGGGACAACTCTAACAAAGGGACCTGGAGCAGGACAGGCCTGACTTTGCCGCGCTGTTTATGAAAACATATCCGTTTGTATAAATTAATCTGAGCCGAACCGGTCCTGAAAATCACCTTATCCGATATCTCCCGATGCCCCACCGTCAGGTCCTGGCATGCAGGGTTTGTCTCCCAAATGAGCAGCTGCTTTCTATTCCGTGCTCCAGGTTTTTCAGGAAAGAGACATCAGAGGTCACCAAACATCCATCACTTGACTTGGGCTCAGACTGGAGGCCTCGAAGTGGAAGGCTCTGTACGCCAATCCTCATGCTGGCCAGTTTGGGGCCAGACTGCACCGAGGCACAATGGGAAGCAAACGGCTCTGTCTTCCATTCCTGAACTTGCCAGGGGGCCGGTCCCTGTGCTTGTGATGCTTCTCAAAAGGATCTTTAGTTCAAGGCAGGAATTATTCCATCCTGTGGTTCGGAGGGAGGTTTATGATGGTGAAGCCCTGGTTAGTGGCAGGAGGGAATGTGGCTTGTGACGTGTTTTCCTTGTCAGGAACTCGGTGCTGCTAAATGGAAAGTAACCCTTGTCAAAACTGCTGGGATTCTCATTCCTGATTCAGATAGAGCAGATGCTCCTGGAGCCTGGCCTGAAACTCCACTCCAGTGGCTATTCTCCTGCCAGGAACTGAATGGCCGCGGTGCCAGGGCTAAGAAGTAGGACCTTACTCCCCCGCCATGCCATTGGGGCTGGAACCCACAGTTTGGCTCTGCACCAGGAAATCAGTCTCCAGGGTTGGGGCCATCCAGGATTTCCTCCTTTTCTCTCCCTCTAAGGTCTAATTGATGTTGACCTTCCCACGTGCCACGGAAGGCTGGACATCTGCTTCTTGATTTTCAGCAGGAGCCTCCCAGAGCAATAAACAATAATTCACGGAAGCTCACAACCCGTCTCCAACTTTTAGCGGAAGTAACTGGGCCATGACAGAATCTTAACCTTTGTCACTGGTATGAATCTAAGCCCTGGGGGCAGGGGAACCAAGAGTCAGAGTCATGCTGGGGGCCCACCTCCAGCAGCTGCTCCAGCCCAGCTGCTCCTGTCCAGCCAAAGGGGGTCTGAGCCAACACTGATCATTGCTGGGGTGGCTACTCCAATGGCCCTGGGGCTGATAGCTGCTCCAGCCCTCCCCTGGAAGAAGCCATGGAATCCATGCTCTCCGTGATAGAATTGTAGCCTAGATCTAGAGGCGTAAAGCGCCATATCTCACTTCCTCACTACATGACTGCCTAGCGTGCAGGAGACTGGACTAGATGGCCTACACATCTGGGGTTCTATGGCTGTGTTGCAAGGGGTGTGTGTGTGAAGGTGTGGAAGGCTCCAATCACCTTGAGGTGCCCTCTCTCCAGCATGGGGCTAGACTGGAATCGATGACTGAGAAGTGACAATCTCCGCATCCCATTCCTGTGCGCCTCCTGCCTTGTTCTTTGAAACCACTCAGAAACTTTTCTTTTCAGAGCTTAGACAGGAAATGTCTCCAAACTCTCCCCCCGCCCGATGACACCCCCATTTTCAGGTCACAGACAAATGAAGGTGGAAATCTCTGGACTTTGAGTGTTCGTGAAAGGACATTTTGGAAGATCTTATCGGGCAGGTTTGCATTTCTTATCGGGGTTTTTCACACGATAAGAGAAGCTCCGAGCGGTGTGTATATAAGACGCGGCCTGCAGGCGTTTCTCTACATTCGACACTCATCGCCACTGGCCTGCGCATCAGAGAACATCATGAAGTGGCTCCTGCTCCTGAGTTTGGTGGCGCTGTCTCAGTGCCGGCTGACAAAGTGAGTACAGGGGGAACACACCACTTTGGGCTGCTGAACTCAGCTTTCTATGCAGCCGTGTGGGGAACGTCTGCCCTGGTCTTGTTCTCTTCTCTACTCTCCATTCATGAATGGGCAGCAACTGGGAATGGCCTCTTAGCTTTGTGCTGTGCCAGAGGAACGAGGAAGGAAGACCTTGTGGTCAAGGCACTGGAGTGGCATTGGAGAGATCTGGGCTAATTCCTGGCTCTGCCACAGACTTCCTGTGTGACCCTGGGCAAGTCACGGAGTCTCACTCTGGGGATCAGGTTTCTGTATGCGAAGTGGAGATGATAAGATTTGTATTTATTATTCACATAATAATCACAGCATCTAGGAACCGTAAGGCATGACCCAGAACTGCATTGTGCTAGGCACTGGAAGACGGTCCCTTCCTCAACTAGGTAACAACCTCAGTGTGAGATAAGAGACAACAGATGGGTGTGGTCAGACTGAGAGGGGAGTACAGTGGACAGTGCTCACTGCACACCAGCAGCCAAATCCTTAGGTTTGAAGGATGACAGTGAGGTAGCCTGTGACTCATGTGGATACAGGTAGTAGTGGAACTTGTGGTTGTGGGTGAGATGACACAGAGATGCGGGGTAGAAGGAGAATAGAAGGGGACCAAGCGCAGAGCCCTGTGGAACCTGCACAGAAAGTCGGAGGGCTGATTCCCGTAAGAAATCAAAGCAGCAATTACAGCTATAGGAGGTGAGCCACGTGAGAAAAGTCGTGCTAGCAAAGGGAGAACAAAATGTCAAGCAGAAGGGGATGGTCGACGGAGTCGAGGCAGGTGATAACATTTCCTTTCCCCATCTTGTTTATTTCAACTGTCTCTTCCTGTGTTATTAATGCTGGTCCCCAAACGCTGGGCCAGCGATCTGCTAGCACACGTGGGCTGAGATTTCCAAGGACCTAGGGAAATTACGTGCCCAAGTCTCTTTCATTTTTGATGCACTGGGCAGCCAGCTCCCTTATACTCTTTTAATCCTAGGTGTACTAAGAGATGTTGAAGCTGGATTGTAGGGTACGTCCCGACCACAAGGCTTGTCTACTGTCTATCTGTTATTGATCGGTCTCTCTCCCTGCCTTTGCTGATTAGGGTCCACCTGCAGAAGGGGAAATCCCTGAGGCAGAACCTGAAGGAACATGGCTTGCTGGAGGATTTCCTCAAGAAACACCCTTACAACCCGGCCTCTAAGTATTTCCCCAGCTTGGGAGACCAGTTTGCTACTGAGCCCCTGACAAACTACATGGATGTGAGTATGGCAGGAGAGCAGGACTTGTAGCCTCCTTCTCCCCATCAAAGCTTCCCCTGCCTCCGTCAATGGGTGATCTCTCCCCCCTGCAAAAGGGCCCCTTCCACTCCCCCATCCATGTGCTTCCAACCAAGTTCCCATCTTGCTGCGGCAAAGAGCCTGTGATGGGCCACCCAGCCCCAGCTGTGATGGGATGGCATTAAGAAGAGCATTGGCTAAAACATTAAGCTCCCCTGTGGTCATTGGATGCCAGCAAGTTCTAGAAGCCACACTGGGCAAAGTGATGGCACAGAAACATCATCTCAGGCTGAGTCCTAAAAAGGGCACCCAAGGCCAGATCCTGAGCTGGCGCAGCTATGCCAGTTCTATCCAGGTGACAATCTAAGCACTGGATGGCCATGTTGGGTCCCTCTTTCTCCCCTGGGTCTTTGTTCTGCTTTGACAGGCTGAGTACTTTGGAACCATCTCTATCGGTACCCCGGCCCAGGATTTCACTGTTGTTTTCGACACCGGCTCCTCCAACCTGTGGGTGCCCTCTGTGTACTGCTCCAGCCCAGCCTGCAGTAAGTCACCTGCAACGCTTCTTGCCTGGGCATGTCCGCTGGGCGGGTCGACTGAAATCAGAAAGATTTAAATCAACAATGAGGAAACCTTGATTGACATCATCAATTTTAATCTTGCTTTGCGTTTGCATTTTTTGGTTATTTTTCTGAAGGAAGTTGATTCTCAGTGGTTTGTAACCACTATAAACAGATTGATTTGCAACTATATAGAGCTTTTACATTATATTTGGTACTTCCTTTAGCCAATCGGGGGAGAAGGGGAGAACATGATGTCAATACACATTTATTTAAGCAATTAACATAACTTTACATAGATTTATTCAAATTCTTACATTGTTCATTTTTATTGATGTTACAAAATCATGAAGGAAACATTTTTGTTTACTACACAATGATTAAGTATTCATTTGTATCAAACTCAATTTGGATGGAAATTGGAATTCATTTTAAAATGCAAAATCCAGCTTTTTAAAATAAATTAATTATAGCACCTTTTAACGGGCACCCACATGTTATCGAAACATGTTTTGCATTTAAAACTAACTGATATATGAAACAAAGGAAACGTTATCTGGAGTCAGTGAATTGAAACAAATTGTTTCTGATCAGCGGGCCCTTCCAGATTTTAGAACTTGTGGAGCTCATCCTCTCACATTCAGTTTTTATTCAGAGGTTGGAAGAGAGAAACCAGCATTCCCACTTTTTCAGCTTCCAGTTGTTTTCCTGTGTTGGAATGAACTGACCTAGTTAAGAAATGGATATGAAGAAAGTATTCTCTCTGCTTCCTCAGAAGAGCCTTTTGCTGTCGAAAGCTGGCTTTGCCACTTGAAGAAACTCTGGTTCAAGGTGTTCAATTTGTGAAATCACATTCTGTTGACTTTCTGTAGCGCTTTAAAACATACAGGCTGTGTCTACACTGGCCAGTTATTCCGGAAAATCAGCCGCTTTTCCGGAATAACTTGCCAGCTGTCTACACTGTCCGCTTGAATTTCTGGAAAAGCACTGACAATCGAATGTAAAATCATCAGTGCTTTTCAGGAAAAACTATGCTGCACCCGTTCGGGCAAAAGTCTTTTTCCGGAAAACTGTTCCGGAAAAGGGCCAGTGTAGACAGCAGAGATTTCTTTTCCGCAAAAAAGCCCCAATTGCGAAAATGACAACCGGGGCTTTTTTGCAGAAAAGCGCATCTAGATTGGCGCGGATGCTTTTCCGCAAAACGTGCTTTTCCGGAAAAGCATCCTGCCAATCTAGACGCGCTTTTCTGAAAATGCTTTTAACGGAAAAGTTTTCCGTTAAAAGCATTTTCGGAAAATCATGCCAGTGTAGACGTAGCCACAGTGCGTAACAGTACATTTTGTATTTAAATGAATGGTTTTAGTAAGTTTGGGCCTTAGCAAGGGTTGCCATAATTTCAACATTAATTTTCAATAGGTTTATTTTTAAAAACAGAAATACACTGACATTTTAAAAAATCAAAAATTTTAATCATCACTTTTTATCCATCTGGGAAGCCAGAGAACAGCAGGTCTTCCTCCATTGTCCCTGCATGTTATGCACAGTGTCGGAGTCCTGGTCTACACTTATTTCAAAATAACAAGCGGAATGTCCACCCTACCAAGCCTGTTATTTTGAAATAAGGGGCTGGTTATTTCAAAAGAATAACTCCTGCTTTCCTTGGGGAATAAGCTTATTTCAAAATCGTTATTTTGGAAGTTTTTATTTTGAAATTTAGGGCACATCTACACAGCAGGGCAAAAATCGAATTAAGATACATAACTTCAGCTATGTAGCGGAAGTCAAAATAGCTTAATTTGACTTTTGGCGCTGTCTACACAGGAGGAAGTCGACGGAAGAACACTCTTCCCTCAACTTCCCTTCCTCCTTGTGAAATGAGGATTACAGGAGTCAGAGTAAGAAGTCCTTGAGTCTGACATTATTTAGAAATACTGGTTTGCTATGTAGACGCCCACTGTGTTATTTCAAAATCATTTCCTAGTGTAGACATGCCCGGAGGGAGGAAACAGGCCCTAGTAAGACCTGAAGCTAGAGCTACAAAGGCACTTAGGTGTAGCAATGCAGAGCACTACGGTGTGTGATTCTTAGGCATCTTGTCCCCACTCAGGAATACACAGCTGGAGTAGTGATGCAGGCTCCCCATACAACACATGGGGCGAGTGACAAATGTCAGCCTCTGACTATTTCACTCTCCTGTGCTTGCAGCAAAACACAACCGCTTCAACCCGTCAGCCTCCTCCACCTACCAGGCCACCAGCCAGAACCTCTCCATCCAGTACGGCACCGGCAGCATGACTGGGATCCTGGGCTATGACACCGTCCAGGTGAGTCACGGGAAAGGAGCAAAGCCCCTGGAGCAGCCATGCTGGGAGATTAGGGTTTAGAAGGACAGGATGCAGCTGGGAAGCTAAAGCAGGGTATGGTATGAACGGGGGAGGCAGATAGAAAAAGGGAAGAGAAGAGGCAATGAAGCACAGCGCAGGGCACAACAGTCTCTGAGAACTCTCCAGGCCATGAGACCTCTCTGGCAGACTTGACAGCTTCTCCCGGGGTTCCAGCTGTGTCTGACTGTTCCCATCCCTTTCCCAAGGTTGGAGGCCTTGTGGACACCAACCAGATCTTTGGCTTGAGTGAAACCGAGCCCGGCTCCACCTTTTACTACGCCCCCATGGATGGGATCCTGGGTCTGGCCTACCCCAGCATCGCCTCCTCCGGAGCCACCCCCGTCTTTGACAACATGATGAGCGAGGGCTTGGTGTCCCAGGACCTCTTCTCCGTTTACCTGAGCGCGTAAGTCAGGGCTGGAAACAGCCCATCTGCGGGAGCGAGATTGACGTTCCTCTAGTGCCTCTCACACTCAGTGATGCTAGCTCCAGAATTCCCCCAAAGCAGCCACCTCTGGGGAGGATCATGGCAGCTGTTCCATGCCAGTGATTTACGGTTTTGGGGCAGAAACAAACACTAGGGCATTGGTATTGAACAGGCTCCTGGGTGAAGATGGTAACTGGGCTGAGCACTTTCTAGCCCTTGGCTGAACTATCTGCTCAGAACTGACTCAGAAGGAACACGAGCACCCAAGTCAATGACATCACTGCTTCAATCATCTGGGCCTGCCCACATGTTGGCCAGGCCCTAACATGCTTAGTTTTTGAGATCTAGGAAGAGAAAGCCCAAATGATTTCAATGTGGAGGGTGGCGGGAGGTGCTCCTCTCATCCAACCACCCTGTCCTATCTCTGCTACTAGACATGGATACTCCCAGCTCTGACTGTGCCCCGGCCCTGCTCAGCTGGGCTCCTTCCCTAGCAGATGGTGTGTGTGCTATTGTCTCATTAGTTGACCATTCATGCACCTCCCTTGGCTCGCCTCTCTCCCTTCTACAGAGATGAGCAAAGCGGGAGCTTCGTGATGTTCGGCGGCATCGACACATCTTACTACTCTGGGAACCTCATTTGGATCCCTCTGTCTGCGGAGACTTACTGGCAAATCAACATGGACAGGTATCACCCCCCTTGGCCCTTCCCCATCCTCATGCAAACTTGAAGAGAGAGGTAAATGGGGATGCATATGGGAACCGGGAGAAGCTAAGCTTAGAGTCTAGACAAGAGGCAAGACAAGGAAGCTGGGATCACAAGGAAGGGGTCTCACCAGCAAGGAGGTTAGATGGGTGGTTCTTTACCTTGTTCCTGCTAGGATCCAGAGATGTCCTGTGTCTCCCATTAGGGACAGCATAAGGACAGCTCCTCACCTCTGAATCCCCTTTCCCAGGACCCCTTTCTCTTCTGGCGAGCTCTGTTCAGTACTAAAATAGAGGACAGGGTGGTTGCAAACCTGTGTCCCCTAAGGCTGATCTGTCCTAGTTGCAGAAGGCAGTTGGACAAGGAGCAATGAGCAATAGCCACGGCAGAAGAGCTCTAGGGTGAAACATCAGGGTAAAGGTTTTGGGAATTGTAGCAAGAATCACTGTGCAGGCCTTTCTCCGGTGTCTCCTGGGCTGTGTGGGAATGAGCTCAGGAGTGTACCTGGGGATGTGCCCCTGACTGTCTCTCTTCCAGCATCACCATGAATGGACAGACCATCGCTTGCTCCGGTGGCTGCCAGGCTATCATTGACACTGGCACGTCTCTGCTGGCTGGGCCCCCCAGTGACGTCTCCAACATCAACTACTACATCGGCGCCAGCAATGGCGCGGTAAGGGCAGGGAGTGGGGACGGAAGTGTCTAGCGGCGGTGGCTGCCCAGCGATGGGACGCTCTGTCTCTCTCACTGCAGAATCTGGTGCCCCAGAGGCGCCTGACCTTGTGCGGCCTTCCTCCCTGCAGGTCAGCTGCAGCTCCATGAGCAGCCTGCCCGAAATCATCTTCAACATCAACGGCAACGCGTTCCCTGTGCCCGCCAGCGCCTACATCCTCAACGTGAGTGTCCTGCTCAGAAAGCCCCCTGGGGCCTCTTAGCCAGGGCTTGTGCCTGAGGCCATTGTGCTGGTTGAGCCGGCAACTCCCCCCACCCAGCCAGCACGAGGCTGCTGGAGCATCCCTGAGATGCAGGCCAGAGTCTGTCCCCACAATGAGCGCAGGGCAGGGAGCTCTTCCCCCACAGGGATCGTGGGGCAGAAACGTTCCAGGGCAAGACAGGCCTGCAGTGAATGTCACCTCCCAGAAGGGCAGCGAGGCAGCCTGTAGAACTGGCCATGGCAGGAGAACATCAGGGCAGGGCCTCACCGGACTAGGAGAGGCCCAAGTGAGCAGCTACCCCAGAGATCACTGCCTTGTGCTGCAAGGCATGGGCCTCAGAATGGAATTTTCCTTCCCTGTGGTAGAAGTTTGTCTCCCTCTGGGGAGGAACAGGCGAGCTTCTTTGCCAGTTGGTAGCTTGGGTCAGGCAGTAGGGAAGCCCAAACCCAGTTGTAATCACAGCAGGATTTCTGGTGGCCCAGGTTAGCTGCTTCCTTGGGAGCCTGGCCAAGAGGCTGGAGAGAGCTTGCTCTGCCTTCCCCAGGATGTGTCATGAACAGAAGTGGCTGGGTCCTAGCTCACCTCCCCCATCGACAGGCTGTGCCCCTTAGCCTCAGCCTGGGGCAGCAGGGCTGTTCTGAGGCTCAGCACCACACTGGGAGTTAGGTATCTAAATAGCACCAAGAATTGGAACTCAACTCCTCAATGCCTCTCCCTGCAGACATTAGAGTTATCCTATTGAATCCCTCCCCAGCCTAATGCTACTCAGTGTGAGACCTCTGAGATCACAGCTCCATATGTAACAGGCCCAGGTCTGTGCAGGCCCCACCGGACGCTAAGTCACTGAAGTAGCAGCCCAATAATGACCATGTCCTCTTTTCCCCGGGTGCAGGATTCAAGCTCTTGTTCCTCCAGCTTTGAAAGCATTAACCAAGGGCTCTGGATCCTTGGCGACGTCTTCATCCGCCTCTACTACGTTGTCTTCGACCGGGCCAACAACCAGGTGGGCCTGGCTCCTCTGGCGTGAGCACGGTGCCGTCCCTAGGACACTGCTGTGGAACAGGGGTCCTGGATAATCTCCATTTCTCTAAAGTCCCAACAATGTGCATAGAACTAGTGGCTCTCCCCCCGCAATCTCCCACACACCATCTCTCCTATAATCTTGCCCACAGTAGAATAAAGGAATACAAGAGCACCTGAGTGACTTGTTTCTCTCTGATGGCTTTAAGTCCGGACCCATTCTTTGATTTATTTTTTTGAACTTGGCTGCTATGGCCACAGCTACCTGCCTATGAATTGTAGCTGAACCTTTTAACAGCTGTTGTACCCTCTTATCTGTAAGGACCTGGGGTTACCATTTGTCAATTGGGTTTCTGCAGTGTAGTAGTTATCACCTTTGCCCTAACGTGCAAAAAGTCCCTGGCTCAAAACTGGGCAGAAACAGGTGTCTTCTCTTGATGTTGTGAACAAGGTTCAAAAAGAGCCAGATAAATCCATGGAGGCTAGGTCTATCAATGTTTATTAACCATCGTGGGTAGGAATAGGCTGTCAGAGGTTGGAAATGGGTGACAAGGGAGGGATCACTTGATTCCCTGTTCCGATCACTCTCTCTGGGGCATTGGCTACTGTTGGCAGATAGGACACTGGGCTAGATGGACCTTGAACCTGTGGCCGTTCTGATGTTCTTATCCGTGATGCCTCCACTACCCATTGTTCTGGAAGCCTACATGTCTTTTCCAGTTACTACAGACGCCATTGTTCTGGAAGCCAGTTATTGCCTTTTCCAGTTATTGCCTTGCAGGGGATAACCCCATGAGAGACCAGAGAGTATCCATAAGAATAAATGGCAATCACTGATCCCAACCTTTACCCCACTGGGAAAGGCAGAGTAAGAGCAAGGCTTTGTGGGAAGCAGCAGAGCAGTGTCAGGGTCTCTGGTGGGAAACGAAGGGTTGCTCCGGGCTGTGGAAGGCCCTATGCTTCCCCTACCTCCCAGGGATGGCTCTGGCTGTGACATCTATGGGAGCTGCTAATTTCAGAATCAGCTCTACTTTTTATTTATTAGGGGAACATCCTTCTTATCCTAAAGTCACTTCAAGATAATTTACTTGTTGGGAACATAACTGAACCTTTTTTTTTGGCAGGGGAGAGGGGGTGTTAAAAAAGCCAGCTTCCTGAATTTTTTTGTAACACCCTATCTAACACTTTAATGTTTTTCTGCTGGAGTGCAAATTAGGATTGCACATAAGAAATCACAGTTTGTTCCATCCCATGGGAACCCTGGCAAAACCCAACTACTTCCCTTGAAAGGTATATGAAAATTTGTAACAGCTGCCCCAGTGTAAACAGATAGCAAAGAAAGCAGTGGCCAGATTCAAAACTGAAAACCACTGGTCCCTTCCTAGAGTGAAGGCTATTACCTTCTAATACCTAACTACTACATGGGCCATCTGGGGTGTCACCTGATTAAGGGGGGGAGGGAATCAACTACCAGTCCCAAGACTTTCTGCCAGTTTTAAGGAACAGCCACCAGAAGGCAGCAGAACCCAGATTTGACTCTATTACCAAAACCGGTTGGCTTAAAAGCCCATCAATTGTGTGATTCCAGCTGTTCTAACTGGGCAGGGAGCGCGTTGTGACACAAGGAATAGTAACGTTTGCTTCAAAAGCTAATGGCCTGGTTTGGTTTATGAGGCCTTCTACATCGGGAGGTGTAACAACAAACGGCAGGGGAGGAAGTACAATCCAACAGCTTCAGGATGGGCTATGTTGATGGCATGAGACTGAGGCTCCGGATGCTTGGGCTGAATTCCTGGTTGTGCCACCAACACTCTGTGGGACTTTGGGCCTGCTCCTTTCCCTCTTTCTGCCTCAGTTCTCCATCTGGAGAGGAGAATGGGGATTATGAGCCTCCCTTTCTCTGTTCAGTTTGGAATCTCTTCAGAGCAGCTGCTGCCTTTCACTATGTGTAATGTGCAGAGCCTAGCTCCAGGGCACAGATTTTCACTTTCATGTGGCCGAGACCTGAAAAAGGGGTGTGTGGGGGGGAGGGAGTTTTGTGCAAAGAACAGGTGAGAGTTGGGGTATGTTTCCTGGTTAAGTTTGAGAGGAAATGCCTCTGAGCCATTTTCAGGAATGATGCGGGTGTTTCAGTAGAATGGGAATGAGACACAGAGACACTTACCTCTTGGGCTATGTCTAGACTACAGGCTTCTTGCGCAGGAAGCTTTTTGCGGAAGAGATCTTCTGCAAAAACTTCTTGTGCAAGAGCGCATCCACACTGGAAAAGCACATCGAAAAAGCGATGCGCTTTTGCGCAACAGAGCATCCAGACTGCCTGGACACTATCTCGCAAATACGCTGTGATTGCTGTGGACAGAATGGCCACCAGGGCATCTGTGCTTTTGCCTCTTCCCTCTTCTTGCGCAAAACCCCATCCACACATGCGTTTTTGCACAAAAGCTTTTGTGCAAAAAGGCATTCTTCCTCGTAGAAAGAAGAATACCAGTTGCGCAAAACCCCCTCCGTTCTTTCAATTTACTTGCACAAAAACACACGTGAGGTGTGGACACTCCATGAGTTTTTGCGGACAAATGACTGTGGTGAAGAACTGGTGTCGCTGTGGGAAGTGGGATATGGAGTTTTACATCTCTAGGTCATTGGTATGGCTCTGAGCCCAGGGAGTGGGGACTGGAACTAGGAGCTGTGCAGTATGAATCAGAGCGACTGACTGACTTAGCGTAGTGGGCTCCAGAGCCTGTTACTTCGAAGGTCCTGGGTCCAGCTCAGCCAGTTCTGTAGAGAAAGGCTTTGTCATCTGACAGCTCTTGGCTGCACTATATTGGAGACATACCCTGGCATCCTCCACTGTTTCCTAGTGGCACATGTCAGGGTGGGGAAGGATAGGTGGGAGCGCTTGCTTTGGGTGTGGGTGGATGGACGTGATGTGACTGCCCTCAATAGGGCAAATGAAAAGCTGTGGTTGGGAATGACAGGACCCAGGCACTGGGGGACTATGCCAGCCACCCTGGCAGATCATGGCTCTAAGCTCCAGAGTCCTTGCTGCTTACCCCTGACATGTCAGCAATCCCATTTGTGACCAAGTCGGGATTGTATTCCCAGGGCTGGCCTTACTATGAGGCGAACTGAGGTGGCCGACTCAGGTGCCAGACTGTGGGGAGTGCCACTAGGACCCAGAGTGTAGAAAATTGTGGCTGCTGCTGGTGCATATGTAGGTAGCAGAGCAGTGCCATGAGAGGAGTAGAACAGGAAGAAGGCAGAATTGAGACCGTTCAAAGTTTTGGTCCAAGCGAGGGGGTATGGGGGCGTCATTTGAGCTCCCTGTCTCAGGTGCCAAAATGTTGTGGGCCAGCCCTCTGTATTCCCTCTGTTCGCTCTGTGATGTTGCATGTGATTTCTGCTGTCCTATGGTAACCCTGGGTACGTCTAGACTACAGGCTCTTGTCGACAGAGGCTTTGTCGACAAAGCTTCTGTCGACAAAAAGCATCTAGACTACAGCCAGTTCTGTCGACAAAGCAAGCCGCTTCGTCGACATGACAGTGTAGACACAAAGGACAGTGTAGATGCAATAACGCCGTCTGTCGACAGAACTCTCACAAATGGCCAGGTGTTTTCCATTCCTTGTTCCAGGTTTTTCAGCAAAGAGGCAAAGCAAAGCTCAGATTCAAAGAGGGAGGTTTGCTTTGAGACGTCTGATACTGCTGAGACAGTACAGCCACCTCCTAGCTCCCTGAAGCATTAGGGATTAATCCTGCCCTATAGCACCACCTGCTCTCCCAGTCTTGGGTCTCCATGCAGCTCTGCCAATGCCTCTCAAGCTTGCCCTGGTCATTGTAGCCCTGGGTATGAAACATACACACAGTGCTGCCATAGTGTCAAATGCCTGAGACACGAGCCACCCTGATACTCCAGCCCTTGGGCTTCACACTAATTCAGTCAGTTCTTTTGATGCTCCTCAGTTCTGACTTGTAGTTCCCCATGCTAGTCTGTAATTTAGCCTCTTCTACAGCAAGTTGGCTGATTATAATCAATTGTGCTATTCCCGCCGCAGAATTCCATGCAGCTGCAAGAATCTGTGACTGATTTGAGAATTGCAGTGCGCGTAATTCTGAGGTGGCTAAAACTGGACCCTCAATAAGAGACCAAATCATGATTGGGATGCAAAACAAAAAGCTCAGAGACTACTGGAAGATCTATAATCAACCCTTGACATATCTGTTAGAATATGTCAAAAAATGGAAATCACCTTATCGGGAAGGAAGTTTATGGAGGGTGGACATGGTAAAAAAAAAATCCAAAATGTTGCAAGAAATATAGGCAGAAGGAGATCAGATTTCAGCCAAAAAAGCACACAGTGTGCGTTGGGTGCCAGAGTGTGCTCAGCTCCAAGCCAGTGCCTGGCTGTGAGAAAAAGATGAATGATATGCAGTGGAATCCGCCACTTTGCAAGAGCCATTTAACAAACAAAGCACAGTTTTGCAGTCTCAGACAAAATATGGATTATCATTGGCGCAGCGATGGTTCAGGATGAGCTCCTGTAGAAAGCAGGGCACCGAACAGCCATATTCCCATTCCCTATTGTTCTGAGGGAGCTGTCAGTACCAGATGGGATTTTGTTTAAAGGGACCAGGGTGGTGCTTCATAAGATATGACAGAAAATTAGAATATGAAGGAGAAACAAAGGTCATTAAGGAATTGAAAAATCTAAGAGCTGGGATAGAGATGTTTTAGACAGGACTCAAATGAACAGCACCGTTGAGGAAGCCTAAGACTTGTAGATGCCAAAAATAAGGGCAAGTGAAGCAAAAGGACCAATGATGGTGGGACAGGAAAAATTGGTCCCGTGGAGCAAAGGAGGTGTCCATTTGTTTCCATTCTAGATTATGATTCTTATTTTCCTGAGAAAGCCTAATGGGAAGTGATGCTAGCTAATCAGGTGACTGTGCGTGTCTATTATTGTTCGCTGTGTTATGCCTGGCACAGTAACATCTGACAATGGGCAGCAGATTAATGGGCATGAGCTTATGCAGTATGCAGTGAACTTTGGGTTTAGATATGTAAGTGTAAAATCCCCATTATCCCCAGACCATTGGGTTGGTGGAATATGGTGTGAAAGCAATGAAGTGTCTTCTGAAAAAGCTGTGGAGTCCAATCCTGACTCATGCTTACAGGATAGCACCAGTGAAATGTGAGGTGTCACCTGCAGACATGTGGTTTAAGAGAACACTGAGAACTAGAATGGTTGCCACAATAGGAGCTGCTGTCCTAGGGACCGGGGATTTGCAGAAGAATAAAGAGAAACAGATAACACTAAAGAGGCAGGGCCATAGGACTGGGGATGCTGAGGACTTCCGCCATGTGGAGAACATGATGCAATGTGCATTTGTAATGGGAACGAATGGTTACCCACAGGAGTGGTGTTAAGTGAGACTGCCCTGCAGTTGTATTAAGCTTTCACCCCATACAGATGAGGGATAGGTGACACCTTCTCCAACTTCCAGAATAGAAGGACATGGGTTGCTGGGTTGGACATTTGGGCCCAAGAGGGTCTCAGTTAGGTAACAGGTCAAAGCAATCGAGCCCCGAAATGGGTCACCTCTGGAACAAAAGTGACTCATTGCCTGCGGACAACATAAGTGCTGATCTGGCATGGAGACCAGCACAGGGCATCGCAGAGATTAACTGGCCAAGATTAGCCAGTAGGTTGGCGACAAGGGTTTGGAGGAGCAAGTTACGTAAATGTTGCTTGTTAAGTGCTGCTGTTATTATGTTTTGGTTGGATATTGGGCATTGTACCGCTCAATGCGTTCAGCCTCTCACACACAGGAAGTCATGGGGAGGGGTGCTGCAGAAGCCCATGTCCTGTGAAGCACAGGCAGGTGGAACTCGATGACTGAGTGAAGAGGGGCTCTTGGATTTCCTGAAGCCCACCCAACTTCCACCCACCCAGGAGAAGGAGCAATCCGGGGCATAAGAATATAAGAACGACCATACTGGGTCAGACCAAAGGTCCATCTAAGACAGCATCCTCTCTCCTCACAGTGGCCAGTGCCAGATGCCCCAGAGGGGGTGAGCAGAACTGGGACTCATCAAATGATCTCTCTCCTGTCATCCATTCCCAGCCTGACAAACAGAGGCCAGGGACACCATTCCTACCCAGACCCACCCAGAGCTACCTGGGTGCCGAACCAGAGCCAGCCAGAAGCATGGAAATTCTTGTGCTCCTAAAGGTTGTTCCATGCTGGAGCTTTGTCAAGTTCAAATTCTTGTCATCGAGATATTTTCAGTGGTTTCTGTTGTTGAGCTCATGAATATTCATCAAACACTTAGATTAGGGCATAGAGTCACTGGAATAGAATCTCCATGATTTCTAGACTTTCAGTCTTAACAGGGCTGCCAGGGGGAGGCGAGACGGAGCACATGGCATTACCAAGACAGGGAGCAGAAGGGAAGGGCACCTGGGAGAGATCTCTCACTGTGACGTCAGCGCTAGGGAGAAGTCCAGGACACACAACTCCAGTATCTCTAGGTCCCTCAGTCTGCTCCTGCCCTTACCAGGAAGAGCTACCTTTAAAGGTAGGGGAAATGGAGGAGGATTGTTTTTATGACTCATTTCATCTCTGGTTTATCTACTGAGAGAAAGGGCCCGAGTTAGTATCTCCTATGATTAATTTGTCTAGCAATGTGAACTGCTCCTCCAGGTTCTAGTACTGAGACCCATCCTCTCCTCATTCATCTGACATGGGGGCACCAAACATCCATCACTTGATTTAGGCTCAGCCTGGACCTAGAGGCTTAGAAGTGGAATTTCCCCAATTTGTGGCCAGACTCGTTGGAGGCACAATGGCTCCATTTTCTATTTCTGAACTTGCCAGATGGCCGGTCTCCTCAGTTTAGATGCTTCTTAAAAGGATTTTTATTTCCAGCTAGGAATTCCAGCACACATTTTCACGGCAGGTGCATGGTTATTAAGCCCTGGTTAGTGGGTAGTGGAATGTGGCTCATGATGTTTGCTTGTCAGGAACCTGGTAGTGCGAACTGGAAAGTAAACATTGTTGTCTAATCTGATTGGATTCTTGTTGTTATTTCAGGTAGTGCAACCTGCTCCTGGGATATGGCATTGATCCGATTCCGGCCAGGAACGAGTTGGCTGCAGTGCCAGGGTTATGAAGTGAGGCCTTCCCATCCATTTAGGCCATTTGGACTTGAACCTATCATCTGTCCCAGGGTCAGGGACTCAGGGTACGTCTAGACTACATGCCTCTGACGACAGAGGCATGTAGATTAGGCTACCGGACATAGTAAAATGAAGTGGCGATTTAAATAATTGCCGCTTCATTTAAATTTACATGGCTGCCGCGCTGAGCCGACAAACAGCTGATCAGCTGTTTGTCGGCTCAGTGCGATAGTCTGGACGCTGACATCAAAGATATTTGTCGACCAACCAGGTATGCCTCCTGGGATGAGGTTTACCTGGGTGGTCGACAAATACCTTTGATGTCGGCAGGGGAGCGTCCAGACTATCGCGCTGAGCCGACAAACAGCTGATCAGCTGTTTGTCGGCTCAGCGCAGCAGCCATGTAAATTTAAATGAAGCGGCGATTATTTAAATCGCCGCTTCATTTTACTATGTCCGGTAGCCTAATCTACATGCCTCTGTTGCCAGAGGCATGTAGTCTAGACGTACCCTCAGACTACAAGCTGAATCCTAGAATTCTAGAACTGGAAGGGACCTTGAGAAGTCATTGAATCTAGTCCCCGGCCCTCATGGCAGGACCAAGTATTGTCTAGATCATCCCTGATAGATGTCTGTCTAACCTGATCTTAAATATCTCCAATGATGGAGATTCACAACCCCTTTAGGCAATTTATTCCAGTGTTTAACCACCCTAACAGGAAGTTTTTTCTAATGTCCAACCTAAACCTCCCTTGCTACAATTTAAGCCCATTGCTTCAGGTCCTATCATCAAAGGCGAAGGAGAACAATTTTTCTTCCTCCTCCTTGTAACACGCTGTTAGATACTTGAAAACCACTATCATGTCCCCCCTCAGTCTTTTCTTTTCTACACTAAACAAGCCAAATCCTTTCAATCCTCCCTTATAGGTCATGTTTTCTAGATCTTTAATCATTTTTGTTGTTCTTCTCTGGACCTTCTTCAATTTCTCCACCTCTTTCTTGAAATGTGCTGCCCAGAACTGGACACAATACTCCAACTGACGCCTAATCAGCAAAGAGTAGAGCGAAAGAATGACTTCTCATGTTTTGCTCACAACACTCCTGTTAAAGCATCTCAGAATCATGTTTGCTTTTTTTGCAACAGTGTCACACTGTTGACTCATATTTAGCTTGTGGTCCACTATGACCCCTAGATCCCCTTCTGTAGTACTCCTTCCTAGACAGTTGCTTCCCATTCTGTATGTGTAGAACTGATTGTTTCTTCCTAAGTGGAGTACTTTGCATTTGTCCTTATTAAACTTCATCCTATTTACCTCAGACCATTTCTCTAGTTTGTCCAGATCAGTCTGAATTATGATGCTATCTTTCAAAGCACTTGCATCCCCTCGCAGCTTGGTATCATCTGCAAACTTAATAAGCATACTCTCTACGACATCAACTAAATTATTGATGAAAATATTGAAAATAACCAGTCCTAAAACAGATCCCTGCAGAACCCCACTTGTTATACCCTTCCAGCATGACTCTGAACTATTAATAACTACTCTCTGAGAATTGTTATCCAGCTAGTTATGTACACACATTACAGTAGCCTTATCTATGTTGTATTTCCCTAGTTTGTTGATAAGAAGGTCATGTGAGACTGTATCAAATGCTTTACTAAAGTCTAAGTATACCATGTCCACTGCTTCTCCCTTGTCCGCAAGATTTGTTATCTTGTCAAAGAAAGCTATCGGATTGGTTTGACATGATTTTTTCTTTACAAATCCATGCTGGCTGTTACCTATCACCTTATTTTCTTCCAGATGTATGCAGATTAATTTCTTAATTACTTGCTCCATTAATTTCCCTGGCACAGAAGTTAAAACTGGCTGGTCTGTAGTGTCCTGGGTTGTTCTTATTTCCCTTTTTATAAATGGGCACTATATTTTCCCTTTTCCAGTCTTCTGGAATCTCTCCTGACTTCCATAATTTTTCAAAGATGAGACCTAGAGGCTCTGATACCTTCTCTATCAGCTCCTTGATCTCCTCCTTTTCTCTCCCACTGAGGTCTAACCCATGGCGACTTTACCATCTATGATATCTGCTTCCTTCTTGCCCTTTAGCAGAGGTCTCCATAATCCACCAAGATCTTAGTCCTGTCTTTCCAAAGGACAACTTATGATTTGCCCTCATTGAAGGTAGTCATGTCACACTCATCCACTTTCACTCCATCCTCTTGTCCCCAAACAAACACCACATCCTTCATAACCCTCAGCTCTCCCTCTAGGAGATGGACAGAGACCACCAACATACTTCACTCAAGAGTTGTCAGGCAATAGAAACTTTTTGCTGTTGAACTGGGTGAGTATCAACCAGCACCCAAGAGGTGAAAGGCTCTATCACATTTCTAAGTCAGACAGTCATGTAGCCTGTAGCATACCCTACACCAGTGTTTCTTAAAGTGTGTTCCGTGGCACTCTGGTGTTCCGCCAGGCAGTCTGAGGTGTGCCCGGGAGAACAGAGTTCAAAATGGCCAGCCTTAAAGGGGCAAGCCTTCTTTTTTTTTCTCTCTCTCTCAACAAAAAACCTTTGTTGTTCTGCATTAAAAAAAATTGTTTGGTGTTCCTCGGTCTTAAAATGTTTAAGAAACACTGCCCTACACCCTATTTCTCAGTCCACTGACTTCAGCTTTCTGTGCTGACCTGGGCTCAGATTCAGACTAAATGACCTAATTGTGGGAACTGGAGTTTTACACCAAGATACCTGTTACATACTACATGGCTATAGTGTGTCGCAAAGTGCAGAAGGCTCCAGACTCAAAGAGGTACCCTCTCTTCTAGCATGGACACAGACTGGTACGAAACACTGAGCAGTGAATGTCTCCGTATCTCATTCCTATTCCTCTGTGCTTCCTGCTCCGTTCTTTAGTTTAAAACAACCCACAGGCATTTCTTTTAAAGGCTAAGATGTCCTTGAATTCTTACCCCTTCTCGCTAGGCCTCATTTTCAGGTCACAGCCAAGTGAAGGCGGAAATTTATTTTCTACATAATTTCATTTATGGACATTTTGTAAGTTCTTACCGGAAAGGTTTACATTTCTTATCAGGGCTAATTATGCGATAAGAAAAGCTCTGAGCGATGTGTATATAAGTCACAGCACTCAGGCATTTCTCTATAGTGAGATGTTGCCACCGGCCTGCGTGTCAGAAAACATCATGAAGTGGCTTCTGCTCCTGAGTTTGGTGGCGCTTTCTCAGTGCCAGCTGACAAAGTGAGTACGGGGGGAACATGCCACTTTGGGCTGCTGAACTCAGCTTTCTATGGAGCCGTGTGGGGAATGTATTCCCTGCTCTTGTTCTCTTCTCTACTCTCCATTCGTGAATAGGCAGCAGCTGGGAATGGCCTCTTAGCTTTGTGCTGTGCCAGAGGAACGAGGAAGGAAGACCTTGTGGTCAAGGCACTGGAGTGGCATTGGAGAGATCTGGGCTAATTCTTGGCTCTGCCACAGACTCCCTGTGTGACCCTGGGCAAGTCACGGAGTCTCTCTCTGGGGATCAGGTTTCTGTACATGAAGCGGAGGTGATCAGATTCGTATTTATTATTCACAGGGAGCAAGGGGGAGAAAGCCCAAAGGTGCCAGATTAAAAATTTACCAAGTTGGCAGCAGAGGCTGGCAGCATGGAAAAATGGGAGACAAGTAACAGCAGCTTGATAGCAAATGAGGCAGGGTTGGACTGAGCATGAAGGGCCTTGAAGATGAAGACAAGCAGCTTATGTCTGATGAGACAGAGAAGGGGGAGCCGGTGGAGGGGCAAAAAGAGAGGACTGTCATGGGATCAGAGGATGCTCTTCTCACGGATAGAGAGTAGCTCTTCCTGGCCTTGGGGATTAGTTTCTGAAGTTACACCCCCTCTTTTTCTTGCTCCTTCTTGGTCTGCAGACCCTCTGTCATTCCAGGAATTCTGCCACTGCCTCTTCATGCTTTGGTCCTCTGTCCTAGTCACTATGCGGCTTCCCTTTCTGGGGTAACACAGTAACCTTGTTATGTCCTTCTCAGGCGCAAACAGTCTTTGCATTCCCACTGGCACTACTTCCCCCATGGCTGGTAGGGGAACCTGGGTCTGCCCTCTACTCAACTCAAGGACATTCTAATCAGCAGCCAAGGTCTTTGCTGCCACTTTCCCTAAGCCTTTCTTACCAGACTGGCTTCCTCGACTCTCTGGGTTTGCCAGCCTTCCAAGTCCCTCTTCCCAGGGAGGCTCCCTGCTGCTGGAGTCTGAAAACATGCCTCCTTTCTCCCAGTTCCTTGCTGTCCCCTTCTGCTGTCTGCTCCTTGGCTTAATGTTCCTACACAATGCTTCTAATTAGGACTTCAAATCCCCCAGCTTGCTGCTGAATAGGTTAATTGGCTCCTCTGGCCTACCTTAACCCTTGGAGCGTGAGTGTTGGGAGGGCACCCCATCACACATGGTCAAAGTGATACACCGGGGAAATAATTTTTGCACCAGCATTCTCAATGCACGTGAATAGGGCAAGACGGCATTTGTTGAGCCAGGGAGCAGAACGTGGCAGCGACTGAGACATGAAGTGAGGAGAGCAGCTATAGCTTGTGTGAAGGAAAGGCAAATCTCAGAGAGCTGAGGCAAGAAGATTTGGCAAGATCTAGACATAGATATGAAGAGCTAGAGAAAAGTCCACATTGTAGATGACATTAGGTCAGGCCCGGCCAAAGAGCGTGCGGGGCCCAAGGCAGCACCTGAGCTGCATGGCCGTGTGGCTCCCAGCCGAGTGGGCGAGGCGGGAGCTGGGCAGCGCAGGGCCCTGAATGCATGGAGCCACGGAGCCCCGAATGAGCAGGGCTCAAGGGGACTGCCTCGCTCACCTTGCCCAAAGGCTGGGCCTGCACCAGGTTAAGGCCTATGTGACAGGCAAAATGGCGTGGCTGCCAACAGTGATCAAGGAAGGAAATAGTGCAGGAGGGCTTGACAGGAGGAGGAAGATGATGAGCTCTGTTTCAGTCATGTGGGGGTGGAGCTGACCGCCAGACATCCATGATGAAATGTCAGGGAGATGGGCCTGTTGGCATTTCTTCCGACACCCCTTCCCACTTCACTTCATAAGCACTCCGTTTGACGCCTGATTTCCTCACTTTCCTCTTTCGTTGCCACACAGTTGGCTACGCTGGGCTGATGAAATTCAGCTGCAGGGGGCAGAAATAGGGTGGATCACAGATCCAAGGTTACACAAAAAACCCTCTTCCTTTACATTGCATTTACTATGTGTTGTATCACTCGTTTTAGGACTGGCTTGGTTACTTTGTAGGAACTAATTCTTGTACCTTATCAATGCCATGTGCAACTTACTCATTTTATGTTCCAAGCTTGTCTTGTCCATTGTTACCTGGTCCTTGGTAAATGATTTCCTTGATGTTTCCTGCCCTATAACGTCTAGTTCAGCTACTCAGACTCTTGCCTTACTAACCCACTTACCTGTCCTAGTTAGCACAGACATTCTGTGTTCAGTCAGATGGTGTATTTACTTTCCTAATCCCGTCTCCCAAAAAATGAGGTCTCCCCTATGTCCCATTACTCTCATCAAGCGAGGCATACAAGGTCAAGATTTGGACAAGAGGAGATTGCGTGAACAAGATTTCCAGAACAGTGTGGGCTACAGAGGCAAGATGGCTGATAACACTTCTTTTGTCCATCTTGTCTATTTCAACAGTAATCTCTTCAGGGCAGGGACTATTTCTTACTATGTTTTAGTACAGCTGCTAGCATGTTGGGTCATCTCTCTGCTATTACACATGGGCTAGGATTTTCCATGGGTCCCATGGGTATTATGTGCCCAATTCCCATTGTCTTTCAGTATACTGGGCACCCAACTCCCTTAAACACTTTGGTAATCCTAGGTGTACTAAGAGATTGCAGTGCAATGTTAAAGTTGGATTGCACGGTATGCCCCGACCACTTGTGTATTGTTTATCTGTTATTGATAGTCTCTCTCTCTACTTTTGTTGATTAGGGTCTCCTTGAAGAAGGGGAAATCCCTCAGGCAGAACCTTAAGGAACAGGGCTTGCTGGAGGATTTTCTGAAAAAACACCCTTACAACCCGGCCTCTAAGTATTTCCCTAGCTTTGGAGACCAGTTTGCTACTGAGCCCCTGACAAACTACATGGATGTGAGTATGGCAGGAGAGCAGGACTTGTAGCCTCCCTCTTCCCATCAGGATTTCCCCCTCTTCTGTCAATAGGGGATCTCTCCCTCCTCCCAAAAGGGCCCCTTCCAGTTCCCCCACCCATGTGCTTCCAACCAAGCTCCCTTCTTGCTGCCACCATGAACCATTCCCAGTCCCTGTTCTGGGCCACCCAGCCCCCAGCTGTGATTGGATGGCATTAAGAAGAGCACTGAGAAGAGCATTTTCCAAGCCTGCTGGTTCTCCCCTCTTCAGTGCCTTCACTCACATACTGAGGTTAATGGGGACTGGAGCTAAATGACTTTGCTAGGAGCCATGTTTGGCAAAGTGATGGCAGAGAAACACTAGCTCAGTCTGAGCCTTTATCAAGGGAACCATAGCCTAGCCCTTAGTTGGTGTAAATCAGCTGGTGGAACAACACCATTTTGTACCAGCTGTGGATCTAGCCCTTGAGTGGCCATGGGTCCCTCTTTTCCCACTGTTCTTTGTCTTGCTTTGACAGGTTGAGTACTACGGAACCATCTCTATTGGCACGCCAGCTCAGAATTTCACTGTCATTTTCGACACCGGCTCCTCCAACCTGTGGGTGCCCTCTATTTACTGCTCCAGCCTAGCCTGCAGTAAGTCACCTGCAACACTTCTTGCCTTGACATGTCAGCTGGGTGGATTGATTTAAATCAGGGAGATTTAAATTAGCAAGGAGGAACCTTTATTGAAATGATTGGTTTTAAACTGGCTTTGCATTTGTACTTTTTAATTATTTTTCTAAAGGAAGTTGATTCTCACATGTTTGTGACCATTACAAACATATTGATTTACAACTATACGTAGCCTTTACATTATATACTTTCTTTAGTTAATCAAGGTATATACCATGCCAATACACATTTATTTATGCAATCATATAGCTTACTATTCTGATTCATAATTTGTACTTTTTAAATTGTTAGAAAATTATAAAGGATGCATTTTTATTTACTACATAATGATTACTTTTTCATATACAGTATATCAAACACATTTTGGCTGGGAAATTGGAATTCAATTTCAAATGTGAAATCCAGGCTTTTAATTATTAGTTAATTTATTGAAACATGGTTTGCATTTAAAAAACTGATTTATGAACAAAGGAAGTATTAGTTGTAGTCAGCAAATTGAACTGATTGTTTCTGATCAGCGTGTCAGAAGATTTTAGAACTTGAGCTCATCCTCTCACGCCTAATTTTTATTCAGAGATTGGAAGAGGAAAACAGGTGTCCGGGTGTTACCAATGCCACTGCTGTCAAAAGTTGTCAGCTCTTGAAGGAATTCTGTTTTCAGATTATGAGGTGTTGAAATTCCACCAATTCCACTGACTTTCTTTGAATTAAAAAAACATGCACTGCTTAGCAGTAACCTATGTATGTAATTTAAACGATTTTAATGCATTTTAGTAAGTTTAGGCCTTAACATACGTTGTCCTAAAGTCAAGGTTAATTTTAAATAGGATTGCTTTCTTTTTTAAAAATGTATTGACATTTTAAAAAATCAGATTTTTTTTAAATCATCACTTTTTTCATCCACCCTGGAAGTCAGAGAACAGCAGGGTCTCCCTCCATTGTGCCTTCTGTTCAGTATGGTGTCCTAGAGGGAACATGGTCTAGTAAGACCAGAAGCTAGAACCATAAAGGCACTTTGGTGTGGCAATAATGAGCACTGTGATGCTTTACTCTTATGCACTCTGTCCCCACTAAGGAATTCACAGCCTGTCTAGGCACCCTGACTCCCCATGCGACATCATGTGGAGAATTACAAGAGTCAGTCTGTGACCATCTGATTCTTCTGTACTTTGCAGCAAACCACAACCGCTTCAACCCATCAGACTCCTACACCTATGAGTCCACCAATGAGAGCCTCTCCATCCAGTATGGCACTGGCAGCATGACCGGAATCTTGGGCTATGACATTGTCCAGGTAAATCATAAGAAGGATCAAAGCCCCTGGAGCAGACATGGGGAAAGTTTAGGAATTAGAAGGACAGAATGCAGCTGGGAATTTGGAGTGAACAGGAAGAGAAAAAAAATGGGAGACATGGAGCAAGTCAGAGATTGTCTGCATTTTTGTATCAAGCTCACTTCAGCTGTACCGACTTAGAAGCAGAGTGCAGCTGATATGTTGACTCATATTGAAGAGTGTAGAGAGTACAGCACCACTGCATGGAATAGAGCTGCTCTGCTGTGTGCCATAGGCCCTATATAGTCAGTGACGATAGGAATTTGTCCTTTGTACCACAGGGAGGCTTTTAGAGCAGAGGATCTGTTTTCCCTCTGCTGTTGGCATGAAATGTGGAGTGATTATAGCATCCAAAATAGAAACAACTGCTAAATCTTAAGTGATCCACAGGAGGTTTTTATGATTAATACATATTGGCTGCGTCTAGACTGGCATGATTTTGTGCAAAAGCAGTCGACACTGGCCGCTTGAATTTGCGCAAGAGCACTGACTTTGTAATGGACAAAATCAGTGCTTCTTGCTCAAATACTTTCACGCTCCTGCTCGGGAAAAAGCCCTGTTGCACAAGAATACTTGCTCAAGAGGGCCAGTGTAGACAGGGAAGAATTGTTTTGCACAAAAAAGCCCCGATGGCTAAAATGGCGATCGGGGCTTTCTTGCACAAAATTGTGTCTAGATTGGCACGGATGCTTTTACGCAAAAGCACTTTTTGCGCAAAAGCATCCGTGCCAATCTAGATGCACTTTTGCGGAAATACTTTTAATGGAAAAATGTTTCCGTTAAAAGTATTTCCGCAAAATCATGCCAGTCGAGACGCAGCCATTGCGACAGACCCAGGGCGGCTGGCTACAGTTGTTTGGTGGAGGGTAGACATATTGGGAGCTGGGTGAATGCTTTTCTGTTTCCTGAATAAGCTGCCAGAGACTGCTGCCACGTAATCAAGGCAGGCAGGCACCTAAGGTTAATTAAGAGCTTGCCTGAAGCAGCAGACTAATCAGGCATCTGCAGCCAATTAAGGCTTGCTGGGTTATTTTAAAAGGTTTCCCCTCAGAGTGGGGAAGGAGAAGAGTGAAGATGTATTGTTGAGAGCTGAGAAAAGAAAGAGGGTTTGTGCTGAAGCAGGCAAGATTCATTCAGATAGCGGTTAAAAGGTAGTTGGGCAGTATTTGGGGAAGTGGCCTGGGGAAAAGGCAGCTGTATTGGGGTGTGGCGTAGTGGGGGTGCTGTCTGCTCTGTTGTATCCCGGGATCCCCCTGCATTGTGATGTGTGGTTCCCACTGACTCACTCACATGTTATGATATAGTGTCAGTACCTTGCTGGTTGCTGTGCTTGGATTGTGGGCTGTGCATGACCCCTACTGGCCTCTGGCTACGGGTGGTGGCCAGGGTCCAGTGGAGTCCATCTGGCCACTCCTCTAGGTAACCTCCCATCAGCATCTCTATGGGCAAGTGCTGGTGCACCCCCATGTCCCTGGGGCTCTCCTTGGCCCCCCATTTCAGATGTACCCAGGCTACAGGTACCTTAAATGGGGTCCTGTCTATGCCTCTCAGGGTCAGCTGAGTGTTGGGCACCATATGGTCTGGGGCCACTACCTTGGGCCAGCTGTAACAACGCAGTCGGGGTTCCCTGACTCTGCACCCCCGTAGAAGCAAGAACAGACTCCACCAGCCAGTAGAATAGAGGGTTTATTGCTTCTCCAGGATATAGCACAGCATAGATGTGGTATTGCTACAAGAGTCTGGGCCAGGATGCCTCTGACCCCTTGAGAGGGGGTCCCTGGGCCCCTAGATTCCAGCCCCCTCCTTAGACTGGTTCCTTCATGATTCCAGCCCAAGACTGACCCTTCCCCCGAACATTCACTTCCTGAGTTCCCTCGCTGCCTCAACTCATCTGACCGGTTGGGTCTAGTCTATGTGGCTTAGGCAGCCCACCTGCTGGGCAGTGCTCACAGGCAGAGGCCAGTTGGGGTCATCTACAACCCAAGCACAGCAACCAGCAAGGTACTGACACTATATCACAACATGTGGGTGAACAGACAGCACCCTCACTACGCCACATGGGGCTAAAGGAAAATACTGGCAGTTGCTGCTACAGAGGGTCCCTGGGCTGGAATCCCCAGTAGTAGGCAGGCCTGGGTTTCCCTGACCTTCCCCACACCACTAAAACGTCTGCTCCTGGAAAGGGAGGCCAAGATTACTGAGGGGTTTCCCCCAATCCTTTGACTTTCTCATTGATGAGACTGGCTCAGTAAGCTGTGGCGCTGATCTCTAGAAAAGATCCGAGGCAGTGTGGAAGGTCACGTTGAGCCTCTGAGGCATGTAATAATTGCCTAGAAGTGCAGGATCCACTGGGCATAGCCAGAGCTTTGTCACAATATAATCCTCATTGAAACTATTCTGTGTATGGGGGCTTCGTTCTTATCTCACCCTGGTAACTGTGCCCACTTCATCTGAACGACTCTACAAAGAAAGAAATCAAAGTCAGACCCCAAAGTCAGACCCAATAGTGACTATCCATGTAATCTAGCCATTCACAGACTCTTCCTATATGTGTGAGAGAGCAGAGTTCTGGACACAGTAACCTCTGAGAACTCCCCACCCACTAAGGTCCCTCTAGTAGGACGTGGCAACTTCTCCATGGGTGTAGCATGTGTCTGATTGTGCCCTCAAGGTTGGAGGCATTATGGACACTAACCAGATCTTTGGCCTGAGTGAAACTGAGCCTGGTACAGCCTTTGAGTACTCTGAATTTGATGGGATCCTGGGTCTGGCCTTCCCCAGCATCGCCTCTTCTGGAGCCACCCCTGTCTTTGACAACATGATGAATGAGAGTTTGGTGTCTCAGGACCTCTTCTCCGTCTACCTGAGCTCGTAAGTCAGGGCTGGAAACAGGCCATCAGCATCTCTTCACACAGAGTGTTCCCTGTTATGTTTGCATCAGAATTTGCCAGAAAGAGCCACTTCTGGGGTGGATTACAGCAGCCATTCTATGCCAGTGATGTAAGCTATTGGGAGCAGAAATGAACATTACTAACTATCTCTAATGATTACTAGAGCATGAGGGCCCTGCCAAGTGCTGCTGTATGTAATTGGTATTAAAATGACTTCTGGGGGAAGAATTCCCCCTCACGTGTCACCCACATGACGCAACACTAAACCCTCCACTCAGTACTGACTCAGCAGAAAGAACAGCACCTACAGAATCAGTGAAGCCAGTGCCTCAAACAGCTGGGCCTTTCCTTGTAGGTCGCCCATTCTGGTTTCAGACAGGTTGAAGCATGCTTAGCTTTTGAGATGTAGCAAGAGGCACTCTAAAGTGATATAAAGTAAGGAGTGAGGGCCCCTTGTCATCCAGCCATCCTGTCCTATCTCTGCTACTAGACATGGATATTCCCAAGACTGACTCTGCCCCAGCACTGCCCAGCTGGGGTCCTTCTCTAACAGATGGAGTGCTTGTTATTGTCTTGTTAGGCAGCCATTCATTCAGCCTCCTTAGCTCTCCTCTCTCCCTTCTCCAGCAATGAGGAGTACGGGAGCTTTGTGATGTTCGGCACTATTGACTCAACTTACTACAATGGCAGCCTCAACTGGATCCCTCTATCTGCGGAGACTTACTGGCAAATCACCATGGACAGGTACCGCCCCACCCACTCCCCTGGTCCTTCCCCTTCCTCAGGCAACCTTGAGGAGATGGGCAAAAGAAGATGCGTCTGGGAGCAGGGGGAAACTCAGTTTACAGACTAGATTATATGAGAGACCTGGGAGTTAGGATCACACCTTCCTTGAAGGTATGGGAAAAGGGGCTCACTAGCAAATGCTCTACTTCGTTCACACCATGAACCCTCTCTCATCTGACCAGGTCTGCTTAGCAATAAAGGAAAGGGCAAGGTGGTCATGACCCTTTAACATCTGTTTGTGACCCACTGCTGAGATCTATTACAATCCCAGACCATTGAAGGATGAGGAGCGATGGACAATAGCTAAGAAAGGAGAAGTCTAGGCTGAAACATTTGGGGAAAGTTCTTGACACTCACAGCAAGGCAGTGGGCTAAGAGGGAATAAAATCAGGAATGTTCCTGAGGTTATTTCCCTGACTCTCTCTTCCAGCATTACCATCGATGGCGAGATCGTTGCTTGCTCTAACAGCTGCCAGGCTATCATTGACACCGGCACTTCTCTGCTGGCTGGGCCCTCTACTGGCATCTCCAACATTGAGTTCTACACTGGTACCAGCAACGGCACGGTAAGGGCAGGGAGCAGGGACAGATTCTTCTAGAGGTGTCAGTTACACTCAGATGAGATGCTCCATCTCTTTCACTGAAGAGCCTAATGCCTGAAATGCACCTAAACTTTCCTACATGTGCTGCCTTCCTCCTTGCAGGTCAGCTGCAGCGCCATAAGCAGCCTGCCTGACGTTGTCTTCACCATCAACGGCGTTGAGTTCCCTTTGCCCGCCAGCGCCTACATCCTTGACGTGAGTGTCCTGTTCAGAAAGCCCCCTGGGGCCTCCTAGCGAGGGCTTGAGCCTGAGGCAATTGCACTGGGCAAGTTGGCACCTGAGTCCACCCAACCAGCATAAGGCTGCAGAAGCATCTCTGAGATGCAGGCCAGAGTCTGTCCCCACTATGAGAATGGGCAGGAGCGAGCAGAGAGCTCTTCCCCCACAGGGATCCTGGGGCAAGACATTCAAGGATAAAACAGGCTTGCAGTGAAAGTCACATCCTGGAAGGGCAGCGAGGCAGCCTGTAGAATTGGCTGCAGCATCAGATCACTAGGGAAGAGCCTTTCTAGGCCAGGAGAGGTTTAAGTAAGCAGCAATTCCAGCTAGATGGAGAGAGATCACTGCCTTGTGCTGCTGGTCATTTTGGGCATCAAAAAGGAGATTTCCATCCCCATGATAAAAATGTGCTCCCTTTGCCACAGGTTACATGCTGGCTCCCAGCGAGGTTTTGCTGGGGGCTCTGCAGCATAAAGATTATTTGAGCTTTATGCTGCAGAGCCCACAACATGTCACCATATAACTGCTAGGATTTTTACAATTTTAAAACACCTTTTACATCCCTATTGGGAACCAACTCACTAATGCCAGGTCTTGTGGCTCTAGAGGTCTCTCATCTAAGCCCTCACCCAGCCTACTGCTCAACTTGGGAGCTGAAAGAACCCAAAGATAGTACATACACAGGCATGTGCAAGCTCTATAGGATGAAGGCTCAAGGGATTGTTGAAGTTCCTGCCCAGGAATTACCATGTCCTGTTTTTCCCTGCTGCAGTATTCAGGCTCTTGTACCTCCGGGTTTGAAAGCACTGGTGTCCCCACCTCCTCTGGGGAGCTCTGGATTCTTGGAGACGTCTTCATCAGACAGTACTACATTGTCTTCGATAGGACCTATAACCAGGTGGCCCTGGCACCTGTGGCATGAACACAGCACCATGCGTGGGACACTTCTATGGAACAGTGATCCTGAAGAGTCTCTGTTTTCCTAGAGTCCCAATGCCACCTACTGATCCACTTGTCCTCTGTCCTGTAACCTTACCCACAGTAGAATAATGGAATATAAAAGCAGCAGATTTAACCAGTGTTGCTTGGGTCCTTAACACACATAAGGGAGGAGTGCATGTCTCTGAAATATATGGTAGATAGCTGTCCCTTTCTCCACTTGTCCCCTACTGGCTCAATGGGTAAACTACTCTACTGCAATGCAGAGGGCAGATGGAGGCAGTGTGGGCCAAATGGAGGCTTTGTTTCCATGAGCTAGCTATGCTCTGTCTTGGTCATCAGTGTTATGTCCAAACAGGCATTAATGCACACAGATATCGATGTAATCTAGCAGGATAACGAAGTCCAAGCTTTTCCTGATGTACTTATTCATTTTCTTATGGAGAGTCCATGGCAGGGCTGCTGTTTCTCCACCCTTGTGGTATGATGCTCTCTTAAACTGTTCCTCAATCTGTGGGACCAAGGGGCAGAGCTGCGCTGCATATGGAGTATGGTGCCTCCTGCTCGCACCCAGAAGCAAAGCATGGGTTTTCCAGTTAACCTTCAGCAAGGAGATATCAGCCAGAGTTATGGTGGTCTGTAAACAAGATGAGAGTGACTACAATTGTTTCCATGTACACCTGCTGCACAAGCAAGGCACATTTGGAATTCTTTACCTGGCAACTCTTCCTTCCTGGCATCACATGCAAAATTCTGTATTCAGTAACCCTCCCTCTATGCCCACACTCCTTTTCACTGTCTGGCAATGTTTTTTTTACCATCCTACTCCACTTCCCATCACAGCAGCTGTGACTTTGATAGAAGGATATTAACACAATTGTGAGGTTTTCCAATAACCCTTATTTTCCCTTGCCAGCAAGCATTCATTCATCACTCTGTGTGTGACCATGTTTGAAAGGGATCAATAAAGACAAAACTGATGAAGAGTTCAATGAGTTTATTTTGTGTGACACGACTCATACCAATCGCTCTGGCCCCTGTGCAAGCCTGTATCATCCCTTGATTTCATGGGAATGCCTTGGTCAGGATGAGTAGCAGGAGGAAGCAAGGAAGAAACCCCCAAAACACTGACATGTGAGCACCTGTCATTATCAAATTGGTTCCTCAGCGGCTCCCTGGTGTTGATGGCTGCCCTATGAGCTCCTCTAAAAGCTCGAGTGTCTGAATGTTCAAACTGTGCAGCCAGGCACTGTGCCTCAGTGCTACACATATGGTCAAACACGTCTCTCTGTCTCACACCAATTATGCAGTCAACAACATGCAGCCACCACCATGGGGATAGGATTCCCCCATAAGGTCCGGCCTGCCATTGAGACTCCTCCACCTGCCTTTCAATCTGCAAAAGGCACATTCAACGGCCACGCAGCATTGGCTTAGCCTGGTGTTCAGTCACTCCCTACTGCTGTCCAGGTGCTCCGTGTAAGGTTTTGTGAGCCAGGGCTGTAAGAGGTATTCCAGGATCACTAGGGGCATTTCCACATCCCCCACTGTAATTTTGTGATCTGGGGGGGAAAAAAAAAAAAAAAAGTCCCAGCCTGCAGTTTTCTACAGGCCTCGGCTCCTGAAGCTGCGTGCGTCATGCCCCTTTCCAGACCACCCTGCACTGATGTCTGTGAAACGGCCACGGTGATCTTGAAGCACCCGCGCGAGGGGTCCCCTTTGGCTTGATGAAGTCCAGGGCACGGCGGGCCTTCGACGGCCACCGCCGACGTCTGGAAAGCCCCTTTCTGCAAAGCCAGCCGCGACGTCACCCCGGGGGCCACGGCTCCACGCGGCGCCCGGCACTCGAGGGCCCCGACGTCCCCGCTCCCAGCCACGGGGAGCAGCCGGCTTGCACCTCCCCCACTGCCACAGGCCGCTCTGGGCCTGGAGCCTCCTTCACTCTGCCTCTGCCAAGGGCAGGTGAGTGGGGGGAGGCGCCCCCCCAAGGGCAGGTGAGTGGGGGGAGGCGCCCCTCCCCCCAGACATGCCAGGCCCCTCAGATACAGGGGGGAGGGGCACTGGCCTCGGTCTCGGCTGGGATTGGCCCCTCGGGCTCTTGCCGTGGGGGGAGGGGCGCTCAGCGCCAGCCTGAGGCGCGCCCCCTGCTGTGCGATTGCGCTCAGCAGCCCCTCCCCCTGCCTTCCACAGCCTCGCTTTGGAGCAAAGATGGCGCGGCGCTGACAGGGCTTTTTCCCGGGACGGAGCGTACCATCCTCCTTCCCCCGCCCCCCAGCGCAGGGGTGATCATTTCCACCTTTTCCCTCTACTCCCTCCTCTTCCCTCTAGCAATGGTGAGGCTCACTTCCGGGAGAGCACCGGAACCCGGAAGTGTGTGGCTAGCACTGGCGGATTCCCCCTCAGCTGCTCCCAGGTGAGTGGCCCTCTCGCTGATTATCGGCTCCGTATCGCTTAACCCTTTCCCGGGCTACGTCTCGCGAGAACTGGAGAAGGGCTTGGGATTCCTCCCCCTCTCCCTTTCGCTGGCCACAGGGGCAGCGGGAGGCCGGTCGGGCTGTGCGCGGGCCAATGCGGCCACCGTCCTGCCTTCTCGCGCGTCGCTCTCTACCTGGCCTACCCCCCCTCCCCATGGCGTGGCACGTGCATCAGCCCCAACCGTCCAGGCGCGTGCCCTTCCCGCCCATTGGCTGAGACGCCACCCGACCCCGGCTGTGTCGTTACCCGCGTCGCCCTGCTCTCGTGCCCACACACCCGGGCCGCTGCCAGCAACATGGCCGCTCGCCCTCAGCGGGGCCAGAGTCCGTGACTGGTGCCGCCGCCGGCCCCTGGGCTGACGGGGGCTGCTGCTTCGCCGGCCGGCCCGTGAGGAGCTGCCTGGTGCTCCTGTGCCTGCCCCCAGCCCTTGGGTGGGTGTGACTGACACCAGCGCCCCCGTCTCAAGCCTTGTGGGGAGGAGAGGTCGCTGCTGCTGACACGCCGGCCCGCGTGTGGATGGATAGCTGGCACCGCGGAGCCCAGCGCCGCCCGCGTGTGGATGGATAGCTGGCACCGCGGAGCCCAGCCCCGCCCGCGTGTGGATGGATAGCTTGCACCGCGGAGCCCAGCCCCGCCCGCGTGTGGATGGATGGCTGGCACCGCGGAGCCCGGCGCCGCCCGCGTGTAGATGGATAGCTGGCACCGCGGAGCCCGGCACCGCCCACGTGTGGATGGATAGCTGGCACCGCGGAGCCCGGCGCCGCCCGCGTGTGGATGGATAGCTGGCACCGCGGAGCCCGGCGCCGCCCGCGTGTGGATGGATAGCTGGCACCGCGGAGCCCGGCGCCGCCCGCGTGTAGATGGATAGCTGGCACCGCGGAGCCCGGCACCGCCCACGTGTGGATGGATAGCTGGCACCGCGGAGCCCGGCGCCGCCCGCGTGTGGATGGATAGCTGGCACCGCGGAGCCCAGCCCCGCCCGCGTGCGGATGGATAGCTGGCACTGCGGAGCCCGGCACCGCCCGCGTGCGGATGGACAGCTGGCACCGCGGAGCCCGGCCCCGCCCGCGTGCGGATGGATAGCTGGCACCGCGGAGCCCGGCGCCGCCCGCGTGCGGATGGATAGCTGGCACCGCGGAGCCCAGCCCCGCCCGCGTGTGGATGGATAGCTGGCACCGCGGAGCCCAGCCCCGCCCGCGTGTGGATGGATAGCTGGCACCGCGGAGCCCGGCGCCGCCCGCGTGTGGATGGATAGCTGGCACCGCGGAGCCCGGCGCCGCCCGCGTGCGGATGGACAGCTGGCACCGCGGAGCCCGGCCCCGCCCGCGTGCGGATGGATAGCTGGCACCGCGGAGTCCGGCACCGCCCGCGTGCGGATGGACAGCTGGCACCGCGGAGCCCAGCCCCGCCCGCGTGTGGATGGATAGCTGGCACCGCGGAGCCCGGCGCCGCCCGCGTGTGGATGGATAGCTGGCACTGCGGAGCCCAGCCCCGCCCGCGTGTGGATGGATAGCTGGCACTGCGGAGCCCAGCCCCGCCCGCGTGTGGATGGATAGCTGGCACCGCGGAGCCCGGCGCCGCCCACGTGTGGATGGATAGCTGGCACCGCGGAGCCCGGCACCGCCCGCGTGTGGATGGATAGCTGGCACCGCGGAGCCCGGCGCCGCCCGCGTGTGGATGGATAGCTTGCACCGCAGAGCCCGGCGCCGCCCGCGTGTGGATGGATAGCTTGCACCGCGGAGCCCGGCGCCGCCCGCGTGTGGATGGATAGCTGGCACCGCGGAGCCCGGCGCCGCCCGCGTGTGGCTGGATAGCTGGCACCGCGGAGCCCGGCGCCGCCCGCGTGTGGCTGGATAGCTGGCACCGCGGAGCCCGGCGGCGCCCGCGTGTGGATGGATAGCTGGCACCGCGGAGCCCGGCGGCGCCCGCGTGTGGATGGATAGCTGGCACCGCGGAGCCCGGCGGCGCCCGCGTGTGGATGGATAGCTGGCACCGCGGAGCCCAGCGCCGCCCGCGTGTAGATGGATAGCTGGCACCGCGGAGCCCGGCGCCGCCCGCGTGTGGATGGATAGCTGGCACCGTGGAGCCCGGCGCCGCCCGCGTGTGGATGGATAGCTGGCACCGCGGAGCCCGGCGCCGCCCGCATGTGGATGGATAGCTGGCACCGCGGAGCCCGGCGCCGCCCGCGTGTGGATGGCTGGCTGGCACCGCGGAGCCCAGCGCCGCTCGCGTGTGGATGGCTAGCTGGCACCGCGGAGCCCAGCGTCGCCCGTGTGTGGATGGATAGCTGGCACCGCGGAGCCCAGCGCCGCCCGTGTGTGGATGGATAGCTGGCACTGTGGAGCCTGGCGCCGCCCGCGTGCGGATGGCTGACATCAGTCCACTTAGCTCTGTGGTTCTCAGCTGGTGGCCCGTAGTGACTTTTTCGGTGGTCCACAGGAACATTGTCCAAAGTCACACGGTGTGACCACCATAGAGGAAATTTTGGGCCAGCGTGACCGGGAGTTACCCAGATCTGTCAGCACACGCTGTCTCAAAAAGGAGGTGGTCCATGAAAATGTTTTGATTGGCCTGGTGGTTCGTGGACTGGAACGAGTTGAGAACCACTGACTTCGCTGCTCCCTTTAGTCGTGACTCACACCAGGCTCTGCCCTTCTGTGAGTGGGTGGTACACAGTGTACCTAACACCAGCCTTAAGTCAATGACTCCCGCCAGCACTCCTGTTGCTGTGGCCAGGTGAGTGACTTGTGCCAGTGCACTCAGTGCTGCCCCATGCGTGTGACTTGCACCCCATCCGTCCACCACTGCTTAACAGGCTTCTGGTTCTAGGGCTTCTGCAGCAGTCAGTTTTAGCAGTGAACATCCTCTATTACAATTATTCTAATATAGGTGTTGCCAAGCCCTGCCATTAGTATTGCTTTTGTTCTCTGAGCTTATAGATACACTGAGGAAGGGGATAAGTTTTCCATCTGCCCCACTTCTCACTGTTCTGTTTCCTTCATCTTGTGAGTGGCTGATGGGACAGCTAAGAACCCCGAGTTTATTTCAGTGTCTGCAGCGTGAGGGCAAAATTGCTGATGCACATATGCTTTCTGGTTTCACAATATGTTTATTAGATGGGTTTGGCTGTGTCTTGGCTGGAGGGGAATTTGGAGTCCTGAATGTTGATTTGACATAACTTGTTATTTGCAGACTGATGCAACATCTCTGGAGTCAAAATCTATGAGATGTTTCACTTGAATCAGAGGTAGAAGAGCCAGCTGCAGCTAGCACCACATTAAAATCCGCACTAGTGGTCTCAGCGGTATGTCCTTTTTGTCCCTCTGCAGGAGTGTGTCTCTTCCCCCCCTCCTGTTTAGGTTTTATTTTGTTCACAGTTACTCGGTATAGCATTTTTCTGACAAAGTGTGATCCCAATGCATGACAAAGCTAATTGACACCAGACAGCCAGAGCGCGCATATATATATATATATATATATATATATAGGATGGGAAAGAGTGCTGCAAAAGCATTATTCCACTGACTTCAGTAGAATTTATCCTGATTTACAAAGGTGTGAGAGTTGAGTCAAGCCCATTGCATAAAAAATATGAAAGTATTTATTCATAAAAAGAAAAGAAAGGAAAGAGAAATTCATGTATGACATAGGCAGAAAACCTGCCATATATGATTTGAAGTGTTGGAGAGTCAAGGTAGAGAGATACAGGAAGGCTATTTCAGGTGGCAGGAGTGCCAGAATAGAAGGCATTTACGCCAGTTGATATGCAAAGGACTAGCATAAAATGAACAGAGAAGTGTACCCAGAGATAGACAGTTGGTTTAAAGGAGGATCACATTAATCAGAATTCTGAAATAAATGGTCATCTAGTGAAGTTGTTTGAGAAATGGATTGATATAATCACACTCTTTGGTATGTCTGAGAAGGCATTTTCCTCCACCTTTTTCCTGGCACAGAAGAGGAATCATCTCTCTCTGTAGTCCTTGAAATGGAAATGCACTGTTGTAACCCTGTTTGTTCCAAGATATTAGAGGAACAAGGTAGATTGGTAATATCTTTTGTTGGATCAGCTTCTGTGGTGAGAGTGACAAGCCTATGAGCTTATTTCTCTTGCCAGCAGAAACTGGTCCAGTAAAAGATATTACCTCACTCACCTTGTCTCCCAGAAATGGAAAGACAGTTGCCAAAATCAAAATGGCTAGACTGCCTGTGTTTTCTTTTTTTCTTTGTCCTCAGACTCTCCGTTGTCTGTAGTGTGACCGAATCTCCCTAGCATGTTTGATTCACAGTATTTAGTAAAGCTTCTTGTTAAGTCTGTTATATATTGTTAATGTGCAGCTGGCTTTGTGAAATCTAGTAATTGTCCATTTACATTTCTCATCCTTAGGGATTCACATTCCCCAGTGAAGATGGAGACATTAAAGAATCTATCTATGGAGGAGCTCCAGGAACTACAGGAGAATTCAGAGGAGATAGAGCGTCTGGCACTAGAATCAACAGAGGTGCATATTAACGTGCATGCTGCAGGTGTGGAAGGTGTATGGCTACAGTTAGGAGATGCTGCTCCTCATTGTCTGTGGCTTTTGGTCTCCTCTATCAGGTCCAGGAACTACAATTGGAAAAGGAGATGGCCTTGGCAACAAACCGTAGCCTGGCAGAGCAGAACCTGGAGTTCCAAACACCACTGGAAACTGGGCGCGCAAACCTTTCCGAGAGATATCAGAAGCTACAGAAGCTGGCCAAACAGTGCCAGGAGCAGAAGGCAAAACTGGGTACATGTCTCCCAAACCACACACCCTCCCCAGTGCAGTCAGGTGATCTGTAACCAGAGCTTATTTCCATCCCCTCTACTGCCCAGCAGACTGAGGAGCTCCCTTTCTGTTCAAAGGTCTGCATTCTGAATCAGTCTTCTCCTACTTTCTGTTCAGATTGACTCAGTTAGAATAGAGGTGATGCCTGGCCAAAAGACACTGGAATGCAATGATGGTCTCTCCTTGGGTTTTCTCCCTTTATAACTCTTCCCAAGGCAGTAAAGCTGGATTCGGCCCACCAAACCAACAGATCTGGCCTGCGGGAGCTTCAGTCAGGTTCCCTGTGTGCCCTGTCCCCACTCATAAAAGCTGGCTGTAGAGCCATGTGCTTCTGTGAATACTGCAAGTCTGGAGGAAGAGGTTTCTCATGCTCCCCCTGTTTCCGCCACCATCTTACACCTCCCATTGGCCAGTTTCAGGCCCATAGAAGCTGCCTGTTTGCAGGACAGGCAGTATGGGACGTACCCCTCCTCGCTGGGCCTGCAGTGTTCAGAGCAGCACATATGGCCCCTGCAGGTGCTCTGAGCACGTGCAGGAGCATGGAAGGCAGGAATCCTGGCTAAGGAACTCACTGGGCTGCTGCCCACCTCTGGCACCCCAGATCCTCCCTCTCCCCAACCCTCTGTCCCCCTTCCTGTACCTCTGTCCCACATAACCCAAACCCTCTGCATCCCCACTCCTGCACCCATATCTCCTCCCAGACCCTGCACCCCCCCTCCTGTACCCTTCCTTCAGGTCACAACCCCCTTGCACCCCCAATTTCCTACTCCCAGTCACAACCCAAATCCCGCCCTCGGTTGCAACTCCCTCCCAGATCGTGCACCCCCTCCTATACCCCTTCTCTAGGTCAGAATCCTCTCCTGCATCCATAGCCCCTTCTGGACCCTGTACTCTCCTGCACCCAAATTCCCTCTCAGATTCCATACCCCTTTCTGCACTCCTGTTCCTTACTCCAAGCTCCTTTCTGCACTCAACTCCATTCCAAACCCCACAGCTCCTTCATTAGTATTACAAAAGAGTGCAGCCCTTGACCACTTACCAAATTCTCAGAGCGGCACCCCCCCCCATCAAAGATGATTGCCCACCCCTCTAGTAAAGGTTCCCATTATGAAAGTGAGGAATTCAGCAGAGTCTTGGTGCCATAAGGGCAGGAAGGTAATGTTGTTTCTACTTCTTTATGCTTTGCTGGAGTCATGAGCCAGAGCAAAGAGCCTTGACACTGGTATTGTCACGAGAGAGAGGGAGACATGATAATTCTGTCTAATTTTTGTATGTCAGATTTTGGTCATCACATTTTTCCTCCCCAGAGAAATTCTCTGCAACGATGCAGCCTGGGACACTGTTAAGTCTTCTACAGGTGGAAGGCCAGAAGATCGAAGAGGAATCTGAGGTGATTCTAAGATTTAAGTCTAAATGAAAATAAAACTGACTAATGGCAATCTCCCTGAAAACTTGAAATTACCCTCCCCAACCTACACCCTATATTGAGGATTGTCATGCATAGATTGAAGCCATTATCCTAAAGATTGGGATTGTCTCACCTATATGGTGGAGTTGTTTAATGATTTCCCATGTGATCTAGGCCATGTCTCAGAACAAGGGGTCTGAATTGCAGCTGGGGTAAGAACATTGGAGGGAGCAGCACTAGTATCTGGTATCTTGTGTTCCAGACTATGGCAGAGAAGTTCCTGGAGGGTGAAGTTTCCCTGGAGCGGTTTCTTGAGCAGTTTTCCTCCATGAGGAAGTTGTCCCACCTGCGACGGGTCAGAGTGGAAAAGCTCCAAGAGGTGCTGCAGAAGTCTGAAGCTTCACAGGAGCCAGCCAGTGACTCTCATTTTAATCACCAGCATCCTGCTCCTCACATAACTACTGGGCTTGCTGATGAGCAGCAGCCGCAGCCTTTTCCGTCAGGAACACCATCCTTTTCTTTGCCATATAGTCCAGCTCCATGCATGCCTGTAGGCCCTACAGCCCAAGGAGCTCTCCAGCCTGCTCCTTTCTCTGGAGCACAAGTTATAGTGGGACCCCATAGTTCCTCTCAACCAAACACCCAACCTGCATTTCCTTATAAATCACCTCCAGTTCCCGGATACCCACATGCCCCACCTGGAGGTTCACCATCAGGATACTCTCAGACAAGAGGTTCGTCTTCGGCAACAGGCTACCCTTGGTCTCCATGTAGAGGTCCACCACCTGCCACAGGTTACCCTCCACCCCAACCCAGAGCTCCATCTGGAGTAGGGTACTCCCAGCCTCCACAGCCTTCATATTTCCCACCAGCAGGAGGAAGACAACAGTGTCCGTATCCAACCCAGCCACCACTACCTAGTTTCCCAGTTCCATCCCAGCCTCCATATCCCCCAGCTTCACACTCTCCCTTTGGATACCCACCACCTCCCCCACCTCAAGGGCCTGCTTGGCCAGGCTACTAGTCAGTACTTCTGGAGAGTTTGCTTCATCATCCTCTCTTGTGTCATGATCTAAGAAATTAATCCTTGCTGAGAAATAGACAAAAGAAGAAAGAGCTGGGAGTTTTGCCCTTAAACCCATACATGTATAAGCATTATATAAGATGAGAGGTTTGGGGCTAGCATCATATACACTGTAGCTCCACGCGGTGCAAGAAGTGATTGCACCATTGTAGGTGTTGATTAATGAATAGTACTGTGTATTGGCTGTTGACATTCTTCAGTGGCCACTTGTGCTGATTGGTCATTTGAAATCATGTTAGAAAATATAAGTGGGCCAGATTCTCATCTATTATAAATGGGCAAAACATGCCCTGATTTACACAAAGACTTGTGTATGAGATGCCTGTGTTTATAGTTTTCTACGTACATAAATATATATCAAAAGAATTCCAAACACAGAAGTGTGTAAGAGATGGAGTGAAAATCTGACAGTATTTCACCTGAAATGCTTATATTGCTTCCCAGTTAACTCACTTGGAAAAGGACTAACAGAATCTGCCAGATTCAGAATCGAGGCATTATTTATCTTGTCAATGAGACGTGACTACCTAGTGTGTTGGGATAACTCAGCCCTTGATATGCCCCATATCACTGTACCTTAACTCCAATCCTCTCATTCCCAGCACATTGCAGGACAAAGATTTCCTTATCACTGCTTCTGTGTATCTAACCATACTGACATTATGATTTCACTGCAAAGCAAATGTCTGTCCAGTGCTGTCACTGTCTATCCATTTCAGCTGTTTCCAGTCTACTCATGGGCAAAGGCCTTTTTGGCACTGGCCCCTTTTATCTGTGAGGCATGCCGACCCCTCCATTGCAGGATGTAGATTTTCATGGAGAAAGCATCAGGGTCATGAAATATCTCTGGGATTTGATATGTGGAATATCAGTTCTGCCATGGAGGTAAAATTGGTTGGCATGATGCTTCTGGAGCTGCTAATAATTTGGAGGTGAGGTAGCATATGCTGTGATCTGTACACATCTGGATGACTACTTCTTTTTTGCTGGTTGATGATGGAAAACAATGCTACCATCCAAACTTTGCTAATGGTTCAGAGAAACACTGAGGTCTCAAGCCTCCTTCAACATTTGTTCCTCCTTTCTTGTGACCTGCGGTAGGGGTGAAAGTACACTGGCTCATGAAGCATCAAGTGTCTCTTGCATCCCCTCTCCCATTTCCTGCTATGTTGACCTGAGAAAACAATGAAGCCAACAGTGAGAATGGGTTCTTAAGATAAATGGGATTTTTTCTTTGCTCCGCACTTTACCTATCAAATTCTGTTTGCTTGCCCGTAAGTTATTTATGAAGAAAGATTACTAAAGGACTAGACTGGGTTGAATGCTTTTGGAATTTGATAGAAACAATTCCCTATTTGTGATTAATTAGAGTAATAAAACTTGATGAATTGCACACACAAGGTCGTAGCTGTGATTGTTTCAGGAAATGAAGTGGCGTCTGGTTGAAAATGTTTATTGATTTTGGTTTTTTGCCAGCTCAGCATTCTTCCATTGAGTCCCTTGTGATGATGTCCACATAATCTTTCCTCTTCCATCTCTCACTGCCAAATTCTTTATGTATCATCCTTCCTGTCTTTCAGTCTGCAACTAACCCTAGGTGCCCATTTGTGAAATCCTTTTCTCCAGGGGTTAATTGATCTCATGCTTCAGCACCATTTGTCCTTTCCTCTTCTCTGCACTGTAGTTTCTATCCTCCATTCCCCCTTCTCTGTCTGATTTTCTATTCTGTGCCTTATTCATTTGATGAAGATATTGTTCTCTCTGTCTTGGCTTAATACTGACCTCTACAATCCCTGTCTGCAGCTTTGGGGATCTGAAAGCTGACCTGAATAAACCCTCCCTCTCAACTTGAATGAGGGAGTAATTTCTTCTCCATGGTCCCACATACTCCATCATAATTAAAAGCCCAGCTAAGACTACTGCTGAAATTTTGCTTACTATGCCAAAACTTGAGTTAAAAAGCGGGGAGGGTCTTTTCATCTCAGGGTGGTTTGGTTTGCTCCGCTCCATCTACAGCACCAACTCAACTGTGCTTTAGCACCCAGAGTCCATGGTGTGACCTTGACTGTGAAGAGTATTCTGTGAATGAGAATTAGTCATTGATCTGATACTTGTTTTGTGAAGCATTTCTAGCTATTTCCCTAAATTCATGGAAATATAAATTCTCTTTGTTCCCCCTTGCTCAGTTTCTTTATCCATTGGAAACAGCAACAACAGCACAAACTCATATGTTTTAAACAGTCTCTTTGCAGATATCAAGTGTGAATTTCTTCATTTTGTCTGTGTAAGAAGAGTTGCGGGGTTTTGCTGTTAATTTGACAAGTGACATCATAAGCTTGTGTGTGACATAATTATCTGGTGTAGAGATAGTGGTATTCCAAGATAGTTAAAATGGAAGAATGTTTGGATTAACTCAGAGTCAGATGCGATCATCTGATTTCGCACAGATGATTTTTAGTCCTAAAGAAAGGGAAAGACAGAAGCAGAAACTGCTCTAAAAAGAATTAGTTTGGTAAATTTTCTGCACGGTGTCACCATATTTTTGGTAGCACCAGGGGTGTGTGATGCTGTGAAGTGTATTTCAGCAATAGATTAAGAAAAGGCTCTTAATAAAACTTCTAGGGGTGCGTCTAGACTGGCAAGATTTTGCGCAAAAGCACTTGCTTTTGCGCAAAAACTTGCCAGCTGTCTACACTGGCCGCTTGAATTTGCGCAAGAGCACTGACTTTGTAATGTACAAAAATCAGTGCTTCTTGCGCAAATACTTTCACGCTTCCGGTTGGGAAAAAGCCCTCTTGCACAAGAATACTTGCTCAAGAGGGCCAGTGTAGACAGGGAAGAATGGCTAAAATGGCAATTGGGGCTTTCTTGCGCAAAATTGCATCTAGACTGGCCATGGATGCTTTTGCGCAAAAGCATTTTTTGCGCAAAAGCATCCTTGCCAATCTAGACGCTCTTTTGCGGGAATACTTTTAACGGAAAAACTTTTCAGTTAAAAGTATTTCCGCAAAATCATGCCACTCTAGATGTAGCCTAGGAGTTTATATTCCATTCATTGTAAAATGGTATCTGGATGAGACTGTGTCTTTTAGATTAAATATATTAAAACATCATTTGCTGTGATAAGTGATTAGATAAAAATATTACCTTGCTCTACAGGCCTGTGCTTTGTGTGTAGTTCGAGATGTATCTGTTGACTTCAGTGACAAATACAGCTTTAGTATTTTTGACTCCTTGCCCCCCCCTCCCCCCCCATGTAGCTATGGAAGAGTTACTTGAATTCTAACTTGGATCTGGAATCATCAGCACATTTACCATCTGAGTTCCAGGTGCTGAATCTTTATTGTCCAAGTTCTGCAAGCTGCTAACATCCTAACTGTCAGATCTTAGGTTGAGTTTGTGGCACATAGTAGAAACATTTTTTCTTATGTTATCTGAGAGAATTGATATGAAATTCACTGTGAGAAATAAGCATGGAGCTTGATGATGCAGTTTTGCCAAGTCACTACAGAATTTGTCTTTCTGATAAGCTTATTATTATTAATTTGTTTTATAATAATGCCTGAATTGTGCTAAGCCCCAGAGATCCACCAAGAGATAGTCCCTGCTCTGAAGGGTTTGTGTCAGGCGTGGGGAACCTTTTTTGGGTTGGGGGCTGCTGACCCACAGAAAAATTAGTCAGGGGCCACAAACAAGTGAGAAGCAAAAAACTTCTCAAAACTGAAACCTCTCTCTGACATGGGCCCTGATTGAGAAGGAGAAAGATAGACATTCCCCACATTTCCCTCACACACCAGACCCTTGGGGGTCTAGGCTAGTAGATTTTATGTGCTCCAGCCCTGCATGCTGGAGCACCAGTGCGGGTTCCCCAAGGCTGGTGGGGAAACCCCAAGTCTTGGGAGCCAGATCCAGGCAAGCCAGGGAGCACATCCAGCCCCGGGCCTCAGGTTCCCCACCCTTGGTTTATGCTTTACATAGAAGTATTATTATCCCCATTTTACAGATGGGGAACTGAGGCCCAGAGATTAAGTGGCTTGCCCACGGTCACCCAGAGAGTTTGTGGTAGAACCATGACTTGAAGACACATCTCCCGATGTGCCTTAACCACTCTGCCTCCTCCCCCGAACAGTATTGCTCCTGTGCAATGAACTTTTTCTGTTGTATTGAAAAAGGAAGCATAATTACTAGAAAAAAAGTTTTATTGCAACTGTTATTGCTTATTAAATATCTCAGTCATTCTTGTGTTAAACATTATTTCCCACTCACATATCCACCTTGCCTCAAGCTTACATATATCTTCTCTTCACGCATCTAGCCACGCACACATACATACACACCAGTCCCACTCATGTACACATTACCCAAGGATATTGTGCTCCTGAGGTACTTCCAACATCCAGCCATCTGTTAAGCCAAACACACATCATCCACAGCTGCCTAAGTGATGAAAGAAGACAGTTTATTCATAATTTCCATGGTGCTTATTACCTTGGTATCTGAGCATCTCAGACATTAATGAAGTTAGCTTCATAATATCTTTAGAAGATAGGCTATGTCTATACTGGCAGCTTCTTGTGCAAGAAGTCTTGCGCAAGAAAATGTCCACACTGTCATGTGTGAGCTGTACCTTTGCGCAAAAGCTCACATGGCAGTGTGGATGCTCTCTTGTGCAAGAAAGCTCTGATGGCCATTTTAGCCATAGGGCTTTCTTGCGCAAGAAATCCCTGCTGAGCGTCCACACTGCCCTCTTGCGCAAGAGCTCCTGCGGAAGAGGGTTTACACCTGATAAAAAAAAGTGTAGCTCTTGCGCAAGAAGCCCTCTCTTACCACGCCGTACTGTAAATTTCCTTGCGCAAGAGCGGGCGGGCAGTGTGGACGCTCTGCAGATTCTTGCGCAAGAACGACTGTACTTGCACAAGAAGCCGAGAGTGTAGACATAGCCATAGTGAAGTATTGGATTATTTAGAGTGTAAGAGCAGGCATGGAGAGTCTGCAATCTGCTCCTCCAGGGTCTAAGGCCTGGTATACACTTAAAAATTAGATCAGCCTAGCTACATTGCTCAGGGCTGTGAAAGAAAATGCAACAAACGCCATAGTTAGGTTGACCTAATCCCCACTGTAGATGCAATTATGTCAATGGAAGAATCTTTCTGTTGATCTAGCTATTCTCGGAGAGGTGAATTAACCTCATCAACGGAAAAAGTCAGAAGTAGCTATACTACATCTTGTTATGTAGACATACATTAAGTTTAGAAACATCACTACTTTGCAGCCAAATGTAAACCACGTTCTTCCACCTGGCTGCCCTTAACAAACAACACCATATCAACTTAACACACATACACTATCTCTTTCCGAGGGTGAAAAAGAAGTATAAGTGGCAAATACTAGATGAATTTATCACAGGAAGATGCTCAGATACCACAATGACAGGCATAATACAAGAACCAGAATAGAATACGGGAGATTAATGATCAACATGTAAAAATAAAATCCACTGATCTTGGGTGACTTGTTTCAGATACCCAGCATTAAATATATAGGCTTGATTTTCAGAAGTGCAGAGCATCTGCAGACTTCCAGCTGACTTGAACTGGAGCTATGACTGCTTAATACTGCTGAAAATTAGGCCTGAGGATGTGTAGCTGTGCATCAAAGCTGTCCAATTAGGGGTGCTTTTAACTGTTGGGCCCAAGTGACTTGCCAGAGGTCACTGGGGGGAAAAGAAGACAGACTTCCTGATTCTTTTTGCCCTGTGCATGGAAAGGGTGTGTAATTTGGGGCTGCACTGACCCCGCTCCCATCTTATGTCTTTGGCAGTGTGGGAAAAGCCTTTATGTCAGTATGTAGTAACATGTAAATGATTCCAGTTCAGAGTTGTCTCAGGTATTTTTTTCTTCTGTCAGTTTTTCCATTCACCAAGATTCCCATTTCTGTCTGCAGGGCAAGAAAACAAACCATGTAGAAAATAATATAACATCTTGCCAGACTCTGAGGCTATGTTTACACTGCAGTTTTTCTGGGATACTGCAGGTATCTGTCCAGGGAATGCATCTGCTCTTCTGAAATTTTTTTCAGAAGAGCAGATTCGCTTTTTCAGCATCCCTGTAAACCTTGTTTTGTGAGGAAGAAGGAATGTTCCGAAAAAGGCTTTTTTGCCGACATTTGACCCAACGTGGATGGGCTAAATGTCAGAAAAGCCTCTTTCGAAAAAAGAAGCTGAAAAAGCTACACAAATTGCGGTTTGCAATTTGCGTAGCTTTTCCCGGAAGAACAGTGCAGTGTAGACATAGCCTGAGAAGTGCAAACACAGTGATTGTCTGATTCAGCTCTCCTGTGTCTCTTCTCCCCTTTTTGGGTTTGGTGATGACATGATTATGGAATGGTTCAACCTGGTGACAGTGCACCAAGGTTAGGGAGTGTCTTACCTGGGGTAAAGAGGCTAAAGTCGCCGAGCAGAATGTAGGTCATAGTCACTGTCAGAGGAGTTGTCTGGAGGGTTGGAAGACCTGATTGCCCCTTCCAGAGCTGTAAAAGGAAGAAATCACTCTCTTCACTACAGTTCCAGAGAGCAAGGTGCTAATGACCTCTGTGAGGAGTACCAGGGGTGAGGAGTTAAAATCATAGAATACCAGACCTGGAAGGGACCTTGAGAAGTCATTGAATCCAGTCCCCTGCCCTCGCGGCAGGACTAAGTACTGTCTAGATCATCCCTGAGAGATGTCTGTCCAACCTGCTCTTAAATAACTCCAGTGATGAAGATTCTACAATCTCCCTAGGAAATTTAACCACCCTGACAGGCAGAAAGTTTCTCCTAATGTCCAACCGAAACCTCTCTTGCTGCAATTTAAGCCCATTGCTTCTTGTCCTAGCCTCAGAGGCTAAGGAGAACAATTTTTCACCCTCCTCTTTGTAACATGCTTAGATACTTGAAAACCGCTATCATGTCCACTCTCAGTCTTCTCTTTTCTAAACTAAACAGTGCAATTCTTTCAGTCTTCTCTCATAGCTCATGTTTTCTAGACCTTTAATCATTTTTGTGGCTTTTCTCTAGACCTCCAATTTTTCCACATCTTTCTTGAAATGTGATGCCCAGAACTGGGCAATACTCTAATTGAGGCCTAATCAGTGCAGAATAGAGAATAAGAATGTCTTCTTGTCTTGCTCACCACACTCCTGTTGATGCAACCCAGAATCGTGTTTGCTTTTTTGGCAACAGGATTACACTGTTGACTCGTGTTTAACTTGTGTTCCACTATGACCCCTAGTCGTCCCCAGTACATCTAAGGCAAAAATCATAAGAGGTAATAACTACCTTTTGCCTTCATATAAATGCCCTTTTCAGCCAACTATCACAAAAATGGTTATTCCTCCCTCATTTACAGATGGGGAAACTGAGGCACAGCATGGCTAACCGATCTTCCTGAAGCTACAGAAGAGCTGGAAGAAAAACTTCTATATAGTGATACCCACTCTCTTCTATGGTAACACTCTAGTCCATCTCTGCAAGGCAGGCCTGACTGTCTCCCTTCCCTGCTCCTCAGGGTTTTTGCCTGCCTACTCCTTTGTTTGCACCATACCCAATCACTATACACTGTGCTCTTACCTGGATAAGCTGAAAGGTAAGAGTTCTTCTTAGGGGTCTGAGAATAGTCATTGTCTTGGCCCTGTGCACCTTGAACTTCCTGACGGGGCCTGAGAGTGACAGTGCTGTTGCGATGGAACGAGACTAGATGATAGCAGAATGGAGAATTGTTAGTCACTGCATCTTTAAGGTAGAGTCATAGCACTGTAAGACTCTATTCCAGGCCCCCATGCAAAGGCATGATTAAATGTACCTAGAGCACATGGGTGACTCATGGTTACACTTGGCAGGTGCACCCCTCTATTTCCCTGCCAAAATTGTATCCCCCTTGCTTCCTCTCTGGGTGGTCCTCTCTGCACCTTCTCCACCCACAGACACCAGTCACCCCTCTAGACCATCTTTATTCCCTCTCCTTTTGAGCTGCAGAATTATCTTATTGTTCAACCAAAATAGTCAGTCTTTCTTCAACATTTCCCCGGAAAGCCATGGTTGAAACTCCTCACCCTCATACGCCAACCACCGGTCGCACCATCTAAACCCAAACAGGCCAAGTGTTTGTGACTCAGAGGGGCTGAGTAAGAACGGTACCCGTGCTGGAACATGGTGGAAGAGGGCACTGTGCCACTAGAAGCCGTGTTTGTGACTCTACTTTCCCATCTGAGTCACTAATGAAACATTGAGTCAGCATGGGATGCTGCACTGTGCAGTGATAGTAGTGAGTCATGATGCTAAGAATTACAGTTCTGCAGGAAGTGAGCAGTAGGGGGCGTTTTTCCTTCTGAGCAAGAATGAAACCAGGCCATCATTCTGATGATAGGGGATGTTGTGTTGGTAGAGGTGCTGCTTTTTAGTTGAGGTATAAAGTCCCAGTTCTGACCAGCTGTAATCATTACATTTGCATGTCATTTAAGCTGGGTAATGACATTCTCACATCTTAAAACTCTCTGTTGTTGCAATGGGAGAAGTTCACTGCACCCCCTTAAATCTTAAATACTGCTGTGTTCCACCCCAGAGATGAGTGTATTTCAAAGCAGAGTGTACGATTTTTGCCTGTTCAGAGTTTTGGGATACTGGTAACATTTCAAGGGATAAGAACTTTTGTCCCAGAGCCATGGTTCTCCTGTGGCCTCGGCTTTATTCTCTGCTTCAGACACATCTTGTACCTAAGCCTGAATGAAGGTGGTGAAATGGTGGGACCAGAGGAAACCTCAGTGCCTGGGGTGGTTATTGGCTGTAAACCACTTAACCCTCAGGCTCAACAATAGCCATCCTGTTGCTGAGCTGCGGAGCCCAGGGGGCTGTTGTACCTGAGATCAAACTGACCGCAGCAGCACATCAGATGCTGCAGAGGAAGCTGTAGAGATGAGAGTGTTCAGGGTGACCTACGGAGACCTGCCTCTGTCTCCTTACCGTTTTGTTGTAATCCAGTTGGGCCTATCCACTGGCGCTGCTTCTTCTTGGTGTCTGCATGGAGAGGGAGAGGATGAAGTTAGATGGGCACAGACCCGTCTATGTTATATATATCACAGACAGTAGGGGCTAGAGAGCCACATTGGACCAGGTTGTCCCTACCATGCATTTTCTAGTGTTTTGTCCGTTTGGACTTCACATGGCGCCAGCAATGGGGAATCACTTGAGACTATTTCCCATCCTGATCAAGCAGAGTTTTCTGGGTGTTCTGCCTTAATTTCTCTTTTGTCTTCTAACCTGTTAAGCCACATCAAATAATCCCTCTGCTTCCTGGCCTGACACTTGAGGTGCTACAAATCATTTGGCTAACAGGGCCTGGCTGCTCCTTTGTATCATTTCCATGTTTAAACCTCTCGGCAATGTGTGAAATATACAACACTGGGTGATTTAAGAGGTTTTTGCTTTCTGATCACCTTTCTTATTCTACTTGCATCATGTGGGCTAGTCAATCTCAGATCATGAGGAGAGGCATTTCCCATGTTCAAGGAGTGGAAAAGAACAGTTCTGAACCCCTCTAGCTATGTCTACACTGCTGGGTTTTTCAGCAGAAGATATGCAAATCATGCTCATCTGCATATTTTCTACCGATCCTTTTTGCGGAAGAGGTTTTTGCTAATAAAAAGCCCCCCCTGTAGACTACTGTACAAGATCAGCATGAGAAACATGCATGTGTCTACTGAATCCTCAAAGGGGACAACATATAAAGCTCCTTTTCACAGGTATGCCTTTTGTTTAAAGAGCAATGCATCAGCCAGTATAGCTCTGTGTGATGCCTCCGCGCCAGAGGTGATGAAGTGGGAAAGAGGCTGAAAGGAGAGAACATGGGAAGACAGTGGCAGAGCAAGAAGAAGAGAGAGAGAGAGGCAAGGAGAAAAAGAGGGGAAGAAGAAGATGGAAAATAGACATGGGAGCTAGAATCACGGGGTATGTCTACATTGCGTTCCTCCTTTGAGAGAGGAATGCAAATGCAGACAAATGAAATTGCAAATGAAGAGCGGATTTGAATTTCCTGTGTTTCATTTGCATAATGGCAGCCAGCCGCTTTTCCGAAATAGTGTATTTCGAGAAAAATTAGGGGTTATTTAGAAAAGAAACCTTTCCTTTGAAAATGAAGTTTAAGGGTTCAAAGGAAGGGTTTCTTTTCAAAATAACCCCGTTTTTTTCTCAAAATATGCTATTTTGGAAAAGTGTCCGGCCGCCTTTATGCAAATGAAGTGCGGGAAATTAAAATCCACGCTTCATTTGCAATTTCATGTGTTTGCATTTGCATTCCTCTCTCGAAGAAGGAATGCAATGTAGACTTACCCACAGTGACTCCCAGCTGTGCGAGTGAGAAAAGAACTTGCCCCAGACTCCGTGGAGCCTGGCTGAGGGAGTGAGGTATGCTATAGTATAAGGGTGACAGGATCTATGGTTTCACTCCTACAGCAGGAGTGTTTCACATACATTTCTTCTGTAGTTTCTTGTAGGCGGGAGGTCCACAGATAACAAGGAGGACTCCAAGGAGGATTAGAGCCAGCAAAATGCTCACAATGGTTCCTGCTCCCACCGCAGCTGAACGAGGGTGGCCTGGGAAAAGGAGTTGCAATTACTGATTAATTCCCATTGTCTCCAGAGAAATGCCAGTGCTTAGGACTGTTACCCACTGTTACCCGCTGGAGACCAGAGTCCACTTAAGCCCCAGTCCCTCTACTCCACCTTACCCCGAAGACTCAATTAGAACCCATTATCCCCATGCCAAGCCCTTCCTCAGCTTCCAAACTGTATCACAAACCTCACTCAACTCACATCTTCTATCCCCCAACACCACCTTCTACCTAATTTCCAACCCCAGCAATCTGCGAAGGTTGAGCAGAGATCATGAACATTTCTCTTCTTCATTTCCTAAGTGCATTATCCATGTGGTCTTGCCCTCTTTGAGTGGCTGGCCCACGTGAGATTTATGAGTCTGCTGCTGCCACCAGGCTAATTGCATTAGTTCTTCAGCTTACTGGTAACAGCTCATGTGCGATCCAAAGATTCTGTGTTCCCTCCCTATGGATGACCTAGTCAAGGGTTTGTGATGTAACGTGGTCCCATCCTGTGAGGGATAAGCCATGCTCTAGAACCCAGAAGAACCTGTTGGCTTACATGTGATTCTGGTTTTGAAGCATTGTGTTTTCTGGAAAGAGAGACACTTCTGGAGCTGATTTGTGCTGCAGGACACGCCTGAGACCTTAGTATCCTGGATCTGGGTGATTGATGAAAAGTTCCCACACCGCAGCTCTTGGCATATCTGCACCCCTCTGGATTTCATTAGTGAACTGGAATCGCACAGAACTTCCCATCTCTCATTATGGAACACCTCCAAGATCCCTTCGCAAGAGCTCCAGCTGTCCACAAGCCTTTGCATCACCCTTGGCTGGGAACCTGTGCAGAAGACAAGCAGGAACTGGTGAGAGTCCCCGTGGTGAGCAGATGTTTCAATGATCTAGCTGCCTACAGGTAATGTGGCCTCATGGGTACAAGACTAGGCTGCTACTCTGGAGACATGGATTCTGTTCCCATCCCTACCACTAACCCTTTGGGTGTTTATGGACAAAGAGTCCCCTTCTGTGTCCTTCCCTCCTTTTGTCCTGTGCAATGAGTGTGGAAGATACTGAGGGTGAGAGCTGTCTCTTATAGTGTCTTTTTATCGCTTAGTTCAGTGGGATGCTAAGCTCATGTGTGACCATCAGGTGCTGTTACACAAATAATTATTAGCTGGCAGAATGATGGGGCTCCAGTGTATTCGATACCTATTGTTGGTAGTTAATAATATTTTGCATGGCATATGTAGCCATGAGAACTGCCCCTTACACTGCAGCATTTCACAGCCTGTGATAGACACTGAATTAATACTGCACTACAATTCTGTCCATTCCAGGTTAGGGTGGCAGGTGATTTGAGTTCTAATCCTGCCTTATTGTGTGATCAGGGGCAAGTTTTGCTTGCCATAAAATGGGAACAATAATCATGACTCATAGTGAAATTATAAGGGTTAATGATTAATGTGTGAACAGCACATGGAAAACCTCATCTATAAGCTGCTAGAGAACTACAGAGTATTAGTAACACAGTATTGCACTTCATGTGATATTAATTGCACTGTATTGTATCATGTGGCTTTGCATTGGAATGCATGGTATCTAGGGTACTGTGTCTCAATAGCTCTGTATCATATGGCATTGCACTGGATGTGAAAGACGAGTTGACTAGCTGACAAGCAAATGCTTATCGGATAGTCAACAGGTTAGACCACTAGTTACTTCCCACCCCCACCCCCGCTGCCTCTATCAGAAAGAGGCAGCAAGGGGTGGGGAAGAGGATGGGGTGCTTCAAAGCGGCAGTGCCATGTGGCGCCTGGGGCCAGACCCTGGGCTCCACACGGCGCTGCTGCTTTGAAATGCTGTGTGCAGCCCGGGGTCTGCTGCTTTGAAATGCCATGTGCAGCCTGGGGCCAGCTGGGGACTACCCTGCTGACTCTGGCCTCCATGTGGCGCTGCTGCTTTGAAACACCGTGAGGAGTAGGGGACCAGCGAGGGACTGCTTGAGTCCCCTGCTGGCCCTGTGCTCCCCACAGCACTTTTGCCTTAGAAGTGTAGTCCTGGGGCTTTTGCTACACTTCAAAGGCAGAAGCGCCCTTATCAACTAATTGAATAGTTGACTATTCAATTAGCCAATTAATTGAAATTTTACATCCCTACTGCAGAGCATTTGTATTGCATTAGAAACTTTAATGTTGCATTAGTACAGGGTTGTGTTGCACTGTTCTCTACCCAAGAGTCTGAAAATTCTCAGCATCAGAAGTTGTTACCGGAAATAAACTCGGTAATAATTGAGACTGATGCTTGGCATTGCTGAGCTTAGTGCAGAGGATGCTGGTGTGTGTAAAAGTGACAGCAATCTTGACACTTTTGGATTTGTAGACAAAGGGATGACGGAGGGGAAAAAGAGCTGAGAATCAAATCTGCTGGCAGTTCTAGACACTAAAGGCCAGCACTAGGCATGGTGATAGAAGAGGGGAATATTTCTGAAGCATTTCCTTGTTATTCTAGAAATGATCTACCACAATCTGACACTTAAGTTCATGGCCAGCAGGCTGCCAGTGGAGTGATTCCCCTTTCCCCACCTCATGCAGTAACAGGACTGCGGGGGTGGACTGGCCTCTTTAGAGTGCACAGGACAGAAGTAACGGTGAAACATGGCAAGAGAGGAAAGCGAAAAGGAACTTGACGTGGCTGTCCTAAGATGGACTCACTCACCAGAGCAGAGGACGGAGGCTGGGATTTTGTTGCGGGAGATGCTGGTTCTGTTGAAACAGTCTGGGAGGGAGTCACCTCTGCATGATGCCATCATCTCCCAGCGGACAGGTAGATGAGGTCTTTCATCTTTCGTGATGGAAGGCCACTTGGCCTCATCTAAGGCTTCACCGCAGCCTACGTTGCGGCAAACCCAGCTGGCCAGCTCGCTCTTGTTTTCTGGACGTGACTGGACAGTTCCCCACTGGCCTCCCATGTACAGCTCCACCGTCCCTGAGCAGTTGAACCTTCCATCTGCCAGCCGTAGCCTAGGAGGGCCTGGGGAAAGGACAAAGAGAAGGGGATTGTTACAGACAGACACACCATCTCTACACCATGGCACGTAACCTACCAACATTGCCTGCAATAAAGGTGTTGGGGTGCCTTTCTGCTGCTATTTTTGGTCACATCAACCAGTTTTTTACTCCCTAGTCATTTGAGAGGCACACCCTAATAGACTTCAGCTGTGGGGAACTGTGGGAGATTGTTAGGAGAGAGCCTGGTCCTAGTGAAATCCTGCTGAAATCCCTCCTCACCACTTTTCTTATTCCAGCTTCTCAGCTACATCTGAAACAATGGGAACAGCTGTTGGGGTGTTTTCCAGCCAGGATCCACTCAGTCCTAGGGTGCTGCTCTGACTCTGTGGGGTAGTGCAGTCCCTGAGCAGAGTTTTCATCAATAATTGAAATTAAATCATCCAAGTACCCATTAAATTGAAAATATCTATCTAATAATCAAAGTAATATAGGATTTGTTGTACTAGATCTAATTACTGCTCCATATCCTGCTTTATCATAATAGACCATTGGCCCATTTTGTCTCGTATCTCACTCCCTGCTAATGCCATACTAAATGAGACCACTGATCCATGGAATTAAATATCCTGCCTCCTGCGGTACCAGTTCAGATAGCTGTCCACCTAGTCCACTGTCATGTTTCCACTAGCAATCTTTACCTGATGCTTCAGAGCAAGGTGATCTCTCCCCACCTAATCCAGCTTGCTCAACGTGCAGTGCTGTTCACTGGAGTGAGGAAGGGAATTATATTTTAGCCCCAGGGGGGATCTGTTTATGCCCCTGAAGAATGAGATACAATTACCATGTTTTAGTTGGTCTTCCTACAAATGTTGTTATCCATTATATGATTATCTGTCTCTCCTAAAAACCCATACATAGATGGCTTCCCGTAGCAATAAGTTCCACAGGCAGATGTCTCAGTGTGCAAAGAAGCACTTCCTTTGATTTGTTTGATCTTAATTTTATTGAGGGACTCTTTTGATTTTTTGCATCGTCTCTCCTAATGATCACCTTTACATGTGGTAACTTGCAACCATTTCTATCATAAGAGTGAATGTGGATCTGAATGGATTTGATTAATGTGGGTGTGTGGGTGTGGGGAGTTTCCTTACCAGGGGGTTCTGTTGCAGTTGGTGATGAAGTTGTTGGTGGTGCAGTGGTGATGTTCTGTTTTTCTGAAAAGATAAGGACGTCCAAAATGTTTTAGTAGAGCTCAGACCCAGTCCAGGCAAAAGTTGTAAACGAGGCAGTCAGGAAGAGTTACGTTCACTGAACTGACACAGACAGAAATTAAATAAAAAAGAGATAAATTCCCTCACTGGAAGGTTGCAGTGCAATTCTACTTGATTTCTTAAATTCAGAACAATAGCACGCAAGAACTCAGAAACATACATAGGAAGAAAACAGGCTTCTCCCTTATGCCAGTGGTGCTCAACCTTTTTTAATTCATGACCCTCAGGGCTGGGAACATTTTTTGTTGAGCAAAAAAAAAGAAAAAAACCAACGCTTAGTGCCAAAGCGCCATTCCACTCCCCTGCCACTCCCCCTGGCCGCGCTGTGTGTAAGTTGGGTGCCGAGCCGGGAAAACAAAATGACGGCCAGCACAGTGCTGTGATACCCCAGGAAGATAGCCGCGACCCCTGGCGGGGTTGTGACCCATGGGATGCACACCGCTGCCTTAGGCAGTGAGACATAACTCACCCACCTTGCTTTCAGCTGGCTCTTTTCTGCCTGACTCTGATTGCAAGCAGGACTAAGAACATCTGTTCTCATGCTCCTGATGTTACATTGTAATTCCAATACAGTCCTGAATACACCACAGAGTGGAGGATGAGACCTACCTTTGCAAATCATGATCACCTCCTCAGTGCAGTTGGATTTAACCCAGGAGCAGAGCTTCAGGTCAGGCACATTACTCAGGCAGTTCATCTTCCTCCTTCCCATGGGTTTCTGCCCTGAGTTAAATTTGATAACCTCACTAAAGAAGAAGGAGTCACAGTCCAGCTGGTTACAGACCATTTTTGTGAACTTCTGGTCCCAGAGCTGGTGACAAACTCTCTCCCAGTTGCCAGTAAGATTAATCTCCAGCAGACCCAAACATTTGAAGCCAGTTCCCGTGAGTCTCATGTTCAGCCCTGCTGAGATGGTAAAACAGCATGTTAGAGTATAGGAAATCTCTCTCTTTCTCCTCCCTTGTGTCTGTTTCCCTCTCTTTAGTTTTGCCTTCTCTGACACAAAAAAAGCATGTGTTTCTAATACACATTAGCTCACCTGCTGTGCAATACCACAGGGGACAGGGACAGTAGGTTTTAAATATACAAGACTGACTATGGTAGGGGAACAAAAAAACAGTACTATGCAGCACTTTAAAGACTAACAAGATGGTTTATTAGGTGATGAGCTTTCGTGGGCCAGACCCACTTCCTCAGATCAAATTGTGGAAGAAAATTGGCATGACCATATATACCAAAGGGATACAATCAAAAAAAGTTAACACATATAAAATTGACAAATCAGATTTTAGAACAGAGGAGAGGTGAGGGGGGGGAGGCTAGTGTCTATGAGTTAATGATATTAGGGGTGATAGTGCTGACCAAGTGTGAGCAAATCATTGATTTTTTTTTCAGTTTGGAAGCTGAACTGAAAAATTCAAGGAAAAAATCAGTTTGATTTGAACTGAAATCAAATGTTATTTTTTTTTCTTGCTGAAACAAAACAATATCAAATGTTGTCAGGTCAGCTGAAACATTTTGTTTGACCCCAAATTACATTTGTTTTGTTTTATTTCTTGTTTTATTTTGGATTAAACAAAATGTTTCATTCAGTTCCAAATGATCTTTTAAACTTTCCTTTCTGAGTGTTTTTCACCCCTTTTAAAAATACAGCTAAACTTTTCAGTGAAACAAGGTGAGGGAGGCGATGTCTTTTATTGCACCATCTTCTGTTGGTGAGAGAGACTAGCTTTGGAGCTCACACAGAGCTTCATACTTCAAGAAGAGCTCAGTGTGAGCTCGAATGTTTGTCTCTTTCACCAATGTAAATCAATCCAATAATAGCTATTGCCTCCCTATATTGCCTTTCTAATATCCTGGAACAAACATGACTTCAACAACACCACAAATAATTTGAGACAAAACATCATTTTTAAATGGCTAAAAATGGAGTGTTTTGACATTTTTTTAAAATTCCCATTTTTTCCAGCCAACGCTATTTGTTGAATTTCAGCCATTTACTTTAAAAATAAATTCACCGTGCTCCAGTGCTGATGTTGTAAAAGCTACAGGTCCCTTGTCTCCACTAAGATTTTACAATGGACTAGTGAATACTTGTGAGTTATCGCCATGTAAAATCTTCCTCTTTCCTGAAGCGAATCAGCCCTCAACTCAATCTTGTCTCCTGTTAGTTCCTTTTGCTCCAGCGCTCTCTGAAATGTCAGAAGCTGTTTTGTGAAGCAGAGCAGGAAGGCTATGGTGTTCATTTGTTTGTGTGGCTCTCTTGATGTGTAGTAGTGTGTGTGTGTGTGTGTGGCTTTGTGTGTGTAGACACACCAGCATGCACATGGAGACAGCTGGGCTGTCTTACTACTCTATACTAGAGCAATGTTGTAGATGCGATTCCAGCTCCAGATGTTAGCAGCACTGGGATCAATGGGCTGGCAGCTGCTGCTGGAGTTTAACCCTGCGGCTGATGAGCAATAGGAGATGCTAAAAGCCCTGCGGTAGTTAGCAGTAAGTCTGCATTAAGGCTCCCAACATTGCTAACCTCAGTGAAGCTGTTTGCAATAGTGGTACATTTTTGCAAAATTTCCCGTCTGTAGCTGAGGCATCAGCGCCCTGGAGGTGCTGAGACTGTGTAGTCATCAGAGTCTGGGCTGCTTGACCCGCTCCTCTTGCAAAGATTTCTCAGGGTGTGAGGTGTCCCAGAGCAAGAAGGATGGTGCTGGGCCTAGCTGGCTAACCCTTGCTGCAGTGACATTCTGGGGACCAGTACACATCAGGATGAGGAAACCAGGATAAGTCTCTTTCTTGATGCCGCAGAACGCTAAGCTGGTTACATATGTTGCTAATAAGCTAAGTAACTGACGGCTGCCTGATTGGATTTTATTTTATATCCAAGAGCAACATGGCTTGAAAGAGGTTTCAACAGATGCACTGACCTGCAGGATTCCAGCTTTCCCAACCATGGCAGGAGGTCACTGCAAAGAGAAGAGACCGTCAGGAGAAGTAAGGTGGACAGGCATGACTTCAGTTCAAACATACTTCTCATTAGGAGCCAGGCAGCTAATGCTGCATCATGCCCCTTGGCCAGGGAAACATGGCACCTTGGTTCTAAACCAAGGCTACCCAACTTTGGAAGTCCCGGGGCCCACAATGATACAGCACATGCCAAGGGCCTCAACTTAAGTGGGGTTGCATAGACATGCAAATATATGCAAATAGCTTCTTTCACACCGACGGACATTACACAAAGATTAAAGCAAGACTACACAACATGCAGGCCCCATTTAAGTCAGCTCCGCTGATATTAATAAAATGCAATATTTACCTCATTCCCACCCATATGATCAATGACAGTCCAGGAATTTAACTACTAAAATGCATATCAACAGAAGATCATTATATTGGTTACTTTTTTATTTGGGCTCCCACCCTCAGGCTGCGTGTTGAGCCTCGTGTAAACCAAAACTGTACCGTGAGCTGGAAACAAACAGGCCAAAGGGCGCATGTGACCCGCATGTTGAGTAGCCCTGTTCTGAACTATGCTCCCACTGAAGGATGTTTTCTGCTAAAAGGCTCTTGTCTGCAATTTCTGTTGTCTGCTCTGCAGCATTTTTGGAAAAGCCTTTGTTATCCTTTAATAAAACCAGCACACCACAAACTTAGAATCATAGAGCTGGAAGAGACCTCAGGAGGTCATCAAGTCCAGCCCCCTACCCAAGGCAGGACCAATCCCAACTAAATCAACCCAGCTAGGGCTTTGTCAAGCCAAGAATTAAACACCTCTAGGGATGGAGATTCCACCACTTCTCTAGGTAACCCATTCCAGTGCTTCACCACTCTCCCAGGGAAATAGTTTTTCCTAATATCCAACCTAGATCCTCCCCTACTGCAACTTGAGACCATTGCTCCTCATTCTGCCTTCTGTCACCACTGAGAACAGCCTCTCTCCATCCTCTTTGGAACCCCCTTCAGGAAGTTGAAGGCTGCTATCAAATCCCCCCTCACTCTTCTCTTCTGCAGTCTAAATAGACCCAACTCCCTTAGCCTCTCCTCAAAGGTCATATGCTCCAGCCCCCTAATAATTTTGGTTGCCCTCCGCTGGACCCTCTCCAATGCGTCCACATCCTTTTTGTAGTGGGGGGCCCAGAACTGGACACAGCACTCCAGACATGGCCTTCCTTCTTCCAACAGAGCTAAGCATGGACTATTAGGCCTCTGCAATGGAAAGGATTTCTTAGGGCCCAATGAGGCCAGTACAGAATCGTTCCCTATATTAAATGGCCTAAGGGACATTGCTGCTAGTTCCATGTCAGGGGCCTTTTCTGATCTGCTGTTCCATTATTACTATTATTTGTATTACAAAAGCACCTCAAGCTCTAGTACAGACTGTGGTGCATGGTACAAACTCATAGTGAGCGACACTCTCTGCCCCGAAAGATCTTTCAGTCTTGAGAGAAAAGACTGGCAAAGAGTGAGAGGGGACACTGAGGCAGGAGAGGGGAGGGAATTTGCCCAAGGTGATGCAGCACATCAGAGCTGGGAAGAGAAGCCAAATGCGAGGCAGTGAACTCTTGATTCCCACTGGCAGAGGGCACAGGGGTGAATAAGGGTTCCAAAAATCTCTTGGGTCTGGTCTCTACACAGTAGTTTATCAAAGGTCGCCATGTATGGGCTCTAGTGAAAGGTTGTGTCATGCTGATCCGCATCGCCACCGTGAAATGTAGGTGTGGATAATACGTAAGGTGCTGTGTATATATCCTGAAAATTATGCTCTGTGATTAGGGGCTGGTCACCAAAAGGTGACAAACCACCTTCTTTCCAGCAGGATATGCTTATCTACCTGTCTGGCTATATGTAAGTTGGATATTGTTTGCTTCACAGTGAAAGGCTATTTACATTCTCAGCCAAATGTTAATCACAAGTTAGCAAAGTCTCCAGGGGGAATTCTAGACAGGAAATAATGAACAGCGGAGAGGTCCCCTATCCTGTATACAAGCAAAAACCTGGATTATTGGAGCTCTGTCTGAGGGTACAGAGGTCACCCCCATAATCTGTCACGTAGAGGACAAGCTGCCAGAATGCTTGTCTTAGAAACAGAGGGTCACAGCCTGCCTGCTTACGTCCTGGGAGAAAGAATTTGGGTGAGCTAAACATCACGAGTCAGAAAAATATCTTGTTAGTTAAGTCTAGGCCTGGATGGTGAGGGGTGTTTTATGTGACACTAGCCAATTGCTTCCAATATTTCTACTTACTTGCTATTACTCAAGCCTCTGTTCTTTGTTAAATACATGTAGCTTTGATTTCCCTATTGATGTGCTGTGTAGAGCCAAGTGGTAGTCTGAAGTATAAGTAGTAAGCTATACAATACTGTTCCTTTGGGAGCAACAGCTGTGTGAATTCTGTGAGTGTCCAGTTGACCGAGGGCTGTGCACTCCAGGAAGATGCTCATAGAGTTTTGGGAGATACATGGTGTCTATGGCTAACCTGCAAAGGGGCAGTGGGGTTGTGTAGACTGAGAGGGCAGTGCCGGTGGAGTCAGGGAACTAAAACTAGGGATTACCAAATGAAATTAATAGGCAGCAGGTTTAAAACAAACAAAAGGAAGTTTTTCTTCACTCAGCGCGCAGTCAACCCGTGGAACTCCTTGCCAGAGGATGTTGCAAAGACCAGGACTTTAACATGGTTCAAAAAAGAGCTGGATAGCTTCATGGAGGTTAGGTCCATCAATGGCTATTAGCCAGGATGGGTAGGAATGGTGTCCCTAGCCTCTGTTTGTCTGGAAATAGATGACAGGAAAAGGATCATATAGGATTTTCTGTTGTGATCCCTCCCTCTGGGGCATCTGGTATTGGCCACTGTCAGCTGACAGGATACTGGCCTAGATGGACCTTTGGTCTGACCCAATCTGGCCATTCTTAGGTTCTTATGTTCTTACCCCCTAGCAGACACAGATGAGGCTCCCTTGCTTTAAGGGCACATGGTGGAGAGGTGCCTCATTACCTGAGAAATCCCAGGGAATATCACATGAGTTCCCTGACTTCCCATCTGGGCCCCTATCCACTAGGCTCACCCTGCCTCCCAGTGTGTGTGACACAGCCCCTACCAAGGGCTGGCCCACAGTGCGTTATGAGTCTGGCCCAGTTTCTAGGGGCAGGAGTCATTCCTGCAGCCTGTACCCTTAGTGCCGAAGACCTTGGGCGCAAGCCCTGCCGGCATCCCCAGGGGACCATGTTCACAGCTTGCTTGATAGCATTTGGATTGAGGTGGCAGCAGCCCCAGACCCTTCAAAGCTCACTAAAGGAGGTGGGGGAGCGGAGCTGAAAGAAGGATGGTGAGGCTCCAGCAAAGCAAAATACCTTCTCTGCCTCACTGGGGGTATTGGAGCTGTTTGGAAGCTGTACAGTGCGGTGGATTCCTACCCAAAGATCTCTTTCTGGGGTCCTTTCACCAGGAAGTCCTTTCCTGCCATGCTCTTGAGGAGGGATTGGGCAGCAAAGTAAGGACATCTGCAGAGGACACACATGTTGCTGGGTAGGTACAGCCAGTGGTGTTGGGCTAGGAGCTCATGGAAGCAAGGGAGGAGTTCAGGCTGGGGGACAGGAGTCTGACTCTGGTCTAATGTAAGGCAATGAATGCTGGAAAGAATGGCCAGCGTGTTTCACTCATGCCGATGGGCTCCAGTCTCTTGGGTGACTTATGTGAAAAGCACATGGGGCCAGAGGAAGGCTGTTGACTAAGATGATACCAGTCCACTCCTGAGATCAGTAGGGTGGTCTACACCAGCTGGGGATCTGCCCCACTGGCTCCAATAGAATCATGCTGATTTACACCAGATAGGGATCTAGCCCATTACATTGATATAGTTGCTTTACAGAGCAAAACTGTGCTTTTAAATCTTTATCACACCCAGCTCTGTATGCTGCAGCGGAGGCCTGATTGCAGCTGTTGTTAAGCCCGTTGTGGTAGAATGTTGTCATGAATTTTTATAAGCAAATAATCCCCAGGCTTCTGGCTCTCGGGTAATTTTTGTGCACATGATTTATGATCCTACTATGCAATCTAAATTACATCAAGATGCAATCTGTGGGTAGACAAACGGGAGAGATGTGGTAAAGGACAAGGTACCAGGAAAGGATGGATCATGGCCCTTGGCTGGTGTAAACTTGCATTAGTATTTAGGACCAATTGCTTTGATTGGTTGACAGCTAATTTCTGTTGGATGCACATTAAAAAACCACTGCCAGACCTCACTGCAAACATCTGTGAGCTAGTTTTTTTTAGTATTTCAGATTTCTGGAAGAAGGGTATTCTTTGATCTCTGGTACATCCTAGCCTTCCTTCCCACATGACTATAGCTCAAGATTTTTGCTATACAGACTCAGGGCCAGAACCCTAGATGGTGAAAACCAGTGTAGCTCTATATGATGTTAATGCAGCTACATCAGTTTACACCAGCTGAGCACCTGATCTTCAGTTTAATTAAATGTGTAACATACTTAGCAGTTTTCCCTGTTGGCATGTCAATTATTCACTCCTGCTTCCATCGGGTGATGCTAACTTAAAGTCCTAGTGGAAGACAGGCGTTTAAATGGTGGTTCTAGTCAGTCTGTTCCAATGATATCATGGGGATCCCCACTGATCCCCATACATGAGTCTAACTAAATACAATTCACAAATTCACAGCAGATTTTTCTAACCACCCCCAGTGCCACAAGCTCCCTGTGGGCTCTAGAAATCCTGCTTAACCTTTCCTGCCTCCTGCACCATTGTTATTGCCAGAGTCCAGACTGGGCAAGACTGTTGCTGATGCCAAAGGCAGAATAGACCCCTCCCTCCCGCACTCACTCTCCCACAGCTGTGCAACATCCACAGGACTGGTGCAAGGAGGATCTGTGGTGTTTCAAAGACACCATGAGGAAAAGCCACAGTTCCATGCACTTTCCCACCCATGTCACAACGTAACATAGAATGTTTGGATATGTTTAAATAATTGGCACCAGATGCAAATCAGTATCACTCCATTGAAGTCAATGGACCAGCTCTCCAGCTGGTAGACATCAGCGTTGCTCCATTTCAGTCGATGGGGCTACATCAGTTTACCTACAGTATCCTTAACACAGAATGTAAATAGGGCATAGAGTCTTGGACTGGCCCTCTGCACTAGTGTGACTTTACGGATTCATAGATCCCGGGGTCAGAAGGAACCATTGTGATCATCTAGTTCAGCAGTTTTCAAACTTGAATCATGGAGCTGCTGGCGGTGTCTGTAGCCATGGAACCTCGCAGCTCCCATTGGCTGCAGTTTGCTATTTCCAGCCAAGGGGAACTGCAGGAAGTGTCATGGAAATGGCAAACTGCAGCTGTGAGGCTCCGTAGAGACTGTAATTCCAGATGGAAGCAGAGATGTAGTAATCTGTCAGTTTCTCAGAAGCTTCAGAGGGTCGCCGAGTTAGTCTGTAACCAGAAAAACTGAAAAAACAACAAATAGTCTAGCAGCACCTTAAAGACTAAGGGTATGTCTACACTAGCCTCCTAGTTCGAACTAGGGAGGCTAATGTAGGCATTCGAAGGGTTGCAAGGGCTTTATTTGCATCTTTCCGTCCGGGTGCCATTTTAAAATCCCCTTAGTTCGAAGTGACTGCCTGCGGCTACATGTGGCAGTCAAATGTTAATTCGAACTAAGTCCTTAGGACTTAGTTCGAATTAACATTTGACTGTCGCGTGTAGCCACGGGCAGTTAGTTCGGACTAGGGGGCTTAAAAATGGTGCCCGGATGGGAGGATGCAAATAAAGCCCGGGATATTTAAATCTCAAGCTTCATTTGCAACTTCAAATGTCTACATTCGCCTTCATAGTTCAAACTAGGGGGCTAGTGTAGACATACCCTAACAAAACATGTAGATGTTGTCATGGGCTTTCGTGGGCACAGCCTACTTCTTCAGATGAATAGAGTATTAAAAGTCCAGTTCTAAAAATAAAAAAGGGATGGCGGGGAAAGGGGAAGGAATGGAGAAAAAAGTAGTGAATTAGAGTGTTCAAGTTACAAGAAGCTGATACGAGGGTACTTAAGAACAATTTGTAACTTCTCTGTCAGCTTCTTGTAACTTGAACACTCTAATTCACTATTTTGTTCTCCCTTCCTCCCCCCGCCCGTCCCCTATTTATTTTTGGAACTGGACTTTTAATACTCCACTCATCTGAAGAAGTGGGTTGTATCCACGAAAGCTCATGATACCATCTTCATGTTTTGTTAGTCTTTAAGATGCTGCTATAAACTATTCATTGTTTTTTTAAGTTTTTCCAGTTTCTCAGAAGTCTCTCAGCATGAATGATTGGCCTCTGGGGACTGGAAGTAACCTGAATATTTTATAACTGTTGGTGGTTTTGGGGGGGTATGCTATTTGTCACATAGTCCAGCTTGCCTGGTAGCAAGATACACTGGGGTATGTCTACACTACCACCCTAGTTCGAACTAGGAGAACCTGGAGATTCTAAGGTGACTGTCTGTGACTGCATTATAAGACTGTCGTCGTACTCTGGGAGTTCATATTTGGTACTGGGTGGTTGAAATCTAGTTATAGAATGTACTGCCAATTTGGGGTGTTTGCCCTGCTTTAGACAGTCTGGCTGAACTAGGCACTCCCAATCATGGGCAACACCCCATTATTAAATATTTATTCCACATGTAACACAGGCAACATGTGAGAGGGGGTACAGGGGCACAGGGGCATGTGACCCCCTAAACACAGTGGGGAGGAGGGGAAAGGAACCAGATGATCCGGGCAGCTGTGGGGACTAGTGAGGGCCTGGTGCCTGCAGCAGGGGTTAGCCCCCCCCCCTCCGCACGCACAATCAGCAGTGGAGGAAAGGAGAGCAACATGGCTCCGCTCCCCCTGCTCCCAGCCACATCACTCAGAGGAACACTCAGCAGGAAGCAGAGAGAAGTGGCTGGGAGCAGAGCGAGCTAGGGCCTTGTCACTCCACTTCCCCGCACTGCAGCTGATGAATACGGGAGGGCTCAACCCTTGCTGCTGGTGCCAGGCCCTCGCTGGTCCCCTGGTCCACGTCTCTCAGGTGAGGGGGCTTGGGGAAGAGGCAGGGCAGGGGTGGGGTGAGGTAGAGCAGGGGCAGGATGAGGTGGGGCAGAGGTGAGGCCTGGGTGGAGGGGGGCATTGTCCCAGCCTTCCCCAGGTGGCATGGGATGGAGGTCGTGGTGGGGGTCATGTGGCTTATGTCCCCCCTCCCGCCAAGTCCTTCCTCACCTGTCACCCCTATCATGTAGGTACTTAGACTCTAATCAACTCACTCTTTAACCTTCTTTTGTTAAATGAAATCGATGGAGCTCTTTGAATCGATCACTCTAAGATGTGGCTTCTAATTCTTTAATAATTCTTGAAGCTCTTCCCTGAACCGTCTCCAATTTATCAACATCCCTCTTGAACTGCGGACACCAGAACGGGAAACCAGTTCCAGCAATGGTCTTGCCGGAGCCAAACACAGAGATAAAAATAACCTCTCTACTCCATCTATGCCTTCCAGGATAGCATTTCTCTTCTGGCCATAGTGTGGCACCAGAAGCTCACGTTCAGCTGATTATCCGCCCCAATCTCCAAATCTTTTTCAGAATCACTGCTTCCTAGGAGAGAGTCCCCCATTCTATAAGGACGGCTGATAGTCTTTGTTCCCAGGTGGGTTCATTTAGCCATATCAAAACAAACATCGTCTGCTTGCCTCCAGCTTACCAAGTGATCCAAATCACTCAGGATCCGTGACTTGTCCTCTTCATTATTTACCACTGCTGGATTTTTATGTCTGTTGCAGACTTTATCAGGGATAATTTTACATTTTCTTCCAGGTCATTAATAAAAATGTTAAATAGCATAGGGCCAAGAACTGATCCCTGTGAGACCCCACTAGAAATGCATCTGTTTAATGACTGTTCCCTGTTAGCAGTTACATTTTTAGACTTATCATTTGACAGTTTTTAGTCCATTTATTGTGTGCCATGTTAATTTTATATATTTATAGATTTTAATCCAAATGTCATGTGCTACCAACTCAAATGCCTTACAGAAGTTTATGACATCAACCCAATTAACTGTATCAACCAAATTTGTAATCTCATTAAAAAAAAAAGATATCAGGTTATTTTGACAAGATCTGTCAAATGTGTTTGATGGGCATTAATTATATTGGCTCCCTTTAATACTTTATTGAGTCCTGTATCAGCCCCTCCATTTTATCTTGCTTGGGATCAGTGTCAGACTGACAGACCTATATTTATTTGGGACATCCCATTTACTCATTGGCTTTCTTCCAGTGTCCTGAATTTCAAGATCTATTGAAAATCAGCATAAACCTTGCTGAGAGCTCCTCAGCCAGGTCTCTTAAATCTCCTAGATGCAAGTTATCTGGACCTGCTGATTTGAAAATGTCTGACGTTAGCAGCGTTACCCTGACAAGATCTGTGAATGGGACTATTTCAAGGAAAGGCAGCTCTGAATGACATAGGGTATATCTACACTAGCCCCCTAGATCAATCTAGGGAGGCTAATGAGGGCGACCGGAATTGCAAATGAAGCGCAATTCCTCCTTCAATGAGGTTTACCAGCTAATTCGAGTTACGGCTTTATTTCGGAATCCTGTTTCACTGCCGCGTGTAGACGCGGGCAGTTACTTCGGGCTAGTCAATCTCTAAAATGGTGACCGGCCGGGAACATACAAATCAAGCGCGGGATATTTAAATCCTGCACTTCATTTGCAATTTCGGTCGCCCTCATTAGCCTCCCTAGATCGTTCTAGGGGGCTAGTGTAGACATACCTTTACTGGTTTAGACTTTGTGGCCAAGATTTTCAGGAGTGACTAGTGATTTTGAGTGGAGAATCTGAGGTGTCCAAGAGGAATCTGATTTCTGGAAGGGGCTGAGCACCAGTGTTCCCTGTAAACTGTGTGCTTGGGTGGCCACCCAGGAGAGTTTGAAATGCTGCCCAGCTGATTAGCAAAGCACCCACAGCCGGCAGCACTGCTTCTATTGGTGGTGCCTCCACACATGCCTTGGTGCATAGAACAAAATTTATTCTGCAGACAGATGAAAACAATTAAAGGGAACATTGCTGAGCACCCATGCTCTTGCAACTGAATCCCTTTTCAGATGTGTCAAGCTGGTCAGCCAAAGATCACTTTGCAACTTTTGTCCAAGGAGTTAAATTCCTCTTTGGGAAGCTCTGAGTCACTGAGGCTTCCCCTCTCTCCAGCGTGAATTAGTTCTGGTATCTCATGCCACTATACCACAGATTTGATTGTATAATCCCTGACCTGATACTTTGCCAGTGTTGAGAAAACCAATGGACTCAACCTTTAAGAATAGGAGGCCCAGAGATGAAGACAGAGCACATTTCAACAGTGTGATGCTGTTGCAAAAAAAGCAAACCTGATTATGGGATGCATTAACAAGTGTGTTGTGAGCAAGACACGAGAAGTCATTCTTCCGCTTTACTCTGCGCTGGTTAGGCCTCAGTTGGAGTATTGTGTCCAGTTCTGGGCACCGCATTTCAAGAAAGATGTGGAGAAATTGGAGAAGGTCCAGAGGAGAGCAACAAGAATGATGAAACGTCTAGAGAACATAACCTATGAAGGAATACTGAAAGAATTAGGCTTGTTTAGTTTGGAAAGGAGAAGACTGAGAGGGGACATGAGAGCAGTTTTCAGGTATCTAAAAGGGTATCACAAGGAGGAGGGAGAAAACTTGCTCTTCCTGGCCTCTGAGAATAGAACAAGAAGCAATGGGCTTAAACTGCAGCAAGAGAGGTTTAGGTTGGACATTAGGAAAAGGTTCCTAACTGTCAGGGTAGTTAAGCACTGGAATAAATTTCCTAGGGAGGTTGTGGAATCTCCATCTCTGGAGATATTTAAGAGCAGGTTAGATAAATGTCTATCAGGGACGGTCTAGACAGTGCGGGGTCTTGCCAGGAGGGCAGGGGACTGGACTCGATGACCTCTCGAGGTCCCTTCCAGTCCTAGTATTCTATGATTCAGTGACACAGTATTACAGCCATCTGGGGGACAGTGTTCAGCTTTGGCTGCCTCATTGTAAGAAAGACAGAGCTAAGATGGGAGAAGTCCAGAGAAAGCAAAAGAGATGAACTAGTTTGTGTAGTCCTTTGGATATTCAGAATGTTCTGTAAGCTCTAAATAAATATAGCAATCCCTAGCTCATATCTAGTGCTTTTTTTATCCATGGGTCTCCAAGTGCTTCACAAAGGAGATCAGTATCACTGTCTCTAGTATACAGTTGGGGAAACTGAGGCACAGAGTGGTGACGTGCCCTTTGTCACTCAGCAGACTAGTGGGTAGAACTGAGACTAGAAACCAAGTATTTTAATTGCAGCATTATTTGATTCTGTTTATTTATTTAATCATGATCATGAATTTTAAGTTCCAGAGGGGGCCATTATAATCATCCAGTATAACCCAGGCCATGGAATTCACCCAGCGATTCCTGCATGAAGCCCATATCTTGTGGATGAGCTAGAGTGCAGCTTTAAGAAAGGCTTCCAATCTTGATTCATTATTATTAGGGTGGCTGCAATAGCACTTCCAGATCCCAAGAAAGGTTCAAGACACCATGGTACCAGGCTCAGTATAAACAACACAAACGCAGCCACTGCCCCAGAATACTCAGTCTAGGATTTAGATGCTAAGTCTTGTCTACATTAGAAAGTTGTACTGCTTTAAGAATACCAAGGTAGTTAAAAGGGGCGTAACCCCTCTAGTGTGGACATAGTTATATTGGTATCAAGGTGCTTGGGCTCAACGCCTGCTGTTGTCTGATGCCTCCTTCACTATTTCCTTCCATCTTTCCCTGTCCAGTGCGGAGTGGCTTAGTTTCTGTGAACTAGCTCTGCACCAATCTACTATATCATCTCCCCATTCTCTGCGGGGTCTGCCTCTCCTATTCGGACCATCCACTATGCTGAAAACCAGGGTCTTAACTTTTCGCTCGTCATTCATTCTGCAGATATGCCAGAATAGCTGTAACTTCTGGGCTACGTCTACACTGGCATGATTTTCCGGAAATGCTTTTAACGGAAAAGTTTTCTGTTAAAAGCATTTTCGGAAAAGTGCGTCTAAATTAGCAGGACACTTTTCCGGAAAAGCACTTTTTGCGGAAAAGCATCCGTGGCCAATCTAGATGCGCTTTTCTGCAAAAAAGCCCCGATCGCCATTTTCGCGATCGGGGCTTTTTTGCGGAAAACAGTACTGTGCTGTCTACACTGGCCCTTTTGCGCAAAAGTCTTTCAGAAAAAGACTTTTGCCCGAACGGGAGCAGCATAGTATTTCTGGAAAATCACTGACGATCTTACATGAGATCGTCAGTGCTTTTCTGGAAATTCAAGCGGCCAGTGTAGACAGCTGGCAAGTTTTTCCGGAAAAGCGGCTGATTTTCTGGAAAAACTTGCCAGTCTAGACACAGCCCATTGTATAACCTTCTGCAGTAGGTTCTCTTTTGGCAGTGTCTTCTGATATAATTCCTTGTTGGTGACCTTCTGCATCCATTCTATTCTCAGGATCTTTCTATAACAACTCCTCTCGAATGCCAATATCCTTCTCTTCGAATCTTTTGTTATCACCCATTTCTCACATCCCTACAACATGCTGCTAAATATGCACGTTTTCAAGATGCTCAGCTTCATTCCTAAGCGAATCGCTTTACTTTTCCAGATCTTATCCATCGCCTTCAAATTTGCTCTTCCTTTCGCTATTCTAGTCGCTATTTCCTTCTTACAGTCTAGATCATACCTCATGTTGCTCCCCAAATATCTGAACTTCTCTACGTTCTCTAGTTCGATCCCATCTACACTGATCTTCACCAGCGGCGGTATAAGGTAACTTGACACGGGTATGACAGTATACTAGTAGAAATCTCATCTCTCAACCAAACAGACAGACCAGTACAAAAGCTGTCTGCAAACCAGGCGTTCAGGCAGGGCAGATGTGCTTGCTATGAATGTACAACGCCTGGCACAGAGGGACCCTGACCCATGACACATGGCTGAAGTGTGAAGAGACAAGCAATGGGGAGGACAAAGAGGCCTCCAAGGGCCAGGACTCCCTTTTATTAATGCAGCTTCACAGATTTCAACTCTCCCAGCACCGGCGATCATGTTTTCTATTGTATTTTTCTGAGGGGGTGAAGCCAGTAGATTTTTCTTTCTCATCACTCAGGGCTGAGAGCAGATTTTGTGGGTTAGTAACTGTGCCTGATGGTTTTTGCCAGGCTGGCTTAGCTACATGTTGGGATTTGTGTCACTCACACACTCAGAGCCCCGCTGACCCCTTTCGGCACCTTACAAGGTTCCTTCCAGTCCTAGAGTTCTATGATTCTACAATCCCCCCTTGATGCTCATGTCTGGGCAGGCTTGACCCCAATTTCTGGCACAACCCTTCCTGAGCCATGTCACGTCTTTGAGATCTTATACTTGGAGCCTAGATGCTGTGGTGATTAGCAGACAGTTGCGTTTTATAGGAGAATGCCGCTTGCCTTCCTTACAGGCCTTGGCTGCATACTGGCTGGACTGGGAGGTTGGTTCAGTACAGCAGTTTCCCCTCCTCCCCGGCTCTTCCAGAGTCTCCCCTCTGCTTCTTCTTTGGCTGGTGCCGGGTGTGTGTGTGGGGGGCAGAGGGGCGTGTTACAGTCCTGAAATAATTATTCGGGCCAAATGCCCCCTGAATTTGATGGGCTACATCTTGATTGGTGATGAGCTAACACAGCAAAAATTTAGGGACTGATTAAAGCCCTAGAAGATTGTCCCAGAGACAGAAAAGATGGAAAGGCCTAGACGATTATGTCTTCTCTGTCACCGCTGGGCCCCCCAACCAGGGCCAGGACAGGATTAGTCCCTAAGGTGTTGTTATCAGTGAGGAGGTTTGTTATGCTTTGGTTTAGCACCAACAGTGCAGCGGGCCCTGCATGCTGCCTCCAGACTATGTGCTCCTTGCATTAGAATCTAAGGTGCCTATGACCTCAATTAGAGTGACCATGCCATTTGGACACAACCCTGGGCTGATGGGGGTAGGAGAGATACCAGTGGTACAGTGGTGAATATGGGGTACCCTGTAGTATATTGGCATGGTTACTCGAAGGGTGGTTTTCTGCAGGGATATTTGGGTCTGAGTGTTTCTTGTTTGGGTCAGGCAGGAAGGAGAAGGTGGCTTGTGATGGTCACCTATCACTTACCACAAAAGGGTCGTAATCGGACAATGCTGAGAAATTAGCTCCAGGGACTGCCCCTTGATCCCCTTTGATCATTCAGGATTAATTTAGCCAGGAGGAGCCAAGCCGCCCACTAACCCTGGAATGAACCTGGGGAACAAAAAACTTTGGCCAGGTATCCAAAGGGCTACTGGAGAACACAGGAGCCTGCGGAGGAGTTTGAGAAAATTTGACCTTCTTTGGTCACCATGGTGGGATGGCAGGATTTAGATAAGGGCTTGTCCACATGTGCGCGTTATTCTGCATTAATAAGGTCAATGTGGAATTCCTGAATAGCTCCTTTTAAGCCCTGAAAGGGGCACCCATGAAGGCTGCATGTTGATTTAAAATCCCGTTGTCTCTCTTTGCCCCGGCTGCTAAATAAAAAGGCTGTTGTTGGTGGCTGTGCCATGTCCCTCAAACCCAGTGGGGCCTGCAGGATGGTAAGCGGTTTCTATAAGCAGGACAACCTTCCAGGCTTCTGGTCTAAGAGTGGAAGAATTTCAAGATCCCACCCTGAGACAAAGGCAAGAGGCCCCAAACCTGCTGTGTAGGTGCACACACAGAGAGAGACCAGCCAAGGAGACAAAGGGCGACCCGCCCGCCCTGGAACACGTGCATCGGTATGTTCTCAAGAGAGCTGGGCGGGAAATGGTTTTCTTGTCCTGCAACAGGGTTTGAGATTTTAAAAAAAGCACCTGTGATACATTGGGCTGGAGCTGAGACCTTAACAACAACAACAACAAAAGCAGAGCGGGAAAGAGACCTCAGGATAAACCAGTGGTTGGGGTATTCACCCGGGGTATGTGAGGCGCTGGTTTAAATTCCTGCTCTGCCCAAATCAGATGCGGGAGTCAAAACCGGTTGTTTTCCATTGCAGGGAGGTGCCCAAACTGGAACAGGAAGACTGTTGCATTGACTGTGCCCCAGCGAGGCTTTGTCTTTCGCTTTGACTAGAAATCCCATCCTGGACCTAGCAACTACGCCAAAGGACATTTCGTTTCCCTTGTAAAAACTCAGTTTTGATCACTCGCGGCATTTTCCAGTGAAAAGCCGCTTCGCTGAAAATCTCCTGACCCACTTGCGCTTGGCCCTTCCAGTTTGAAATGACTCAAGAGAAACTGGCGCTGCTTTCCCTTATCTCGAGTCCTCGCTCGCACCCTCTTTCCCAGGCTCACAAAATGACCACTTCACATGTTGTTATGATGCTTATTTGTTTTGCAGACATGGCTACAGGATCCAGTCAGTGACCAGGGCCTGTTGTATTCAGTGCTGAACAAATGGAGCGTTCCTGCCCCGGAGAGCTCCCCATCTAGCATTGCAACATGATGCAATTGGCAGATAAATAGACAAACGGGAGGGACAGAGAACCAGATATCAGCTCAAGGTGGATCCCTGGCACATCTGCTTTTTGACCGGCTCTTCGGGCGGTGTAAATTTGCATGCTCCATTGCAGTACATGGACACCAATACCCCTTTACATTGGTTGAGGCTCAATCTCATACTTCTACATGGTTTAGAGCCCTGCTCTATTTCAAAAGGTTCATTGCTAAAGAGCAGGTTGATTTCTGCTCATTTTATTGGCTGATGTTTTGACCATCTGTGTTTGTTTTTAAGTCCTTTACTCAGCATCTGCTTATGGGTAAATTACCAAAAACGCTTTGGCGCCATATAAATACAGCGTATTGTTATGTTAAACCGCCACGCACAATGCCCATCCGAGGCAGCAAATCCAAAGAATTATTTGGGGAATTCCTCATCTGGTGTAAATCAACCCCAGGAGAGTGAGATGGTTTGACCCCAGCTGGGAATCTAGCCCATCCATGTGAGTGGAGCAAAGCCGATTTGCACAGGTTGGGGATTTGGCCCTTTGACACCAATGGGGAGATGCCAGTTTACCTGCCCATTGTTTTAAATTCCTGGAAACCAAAGGTAGGATGGGGCAAAATCTACCACCCCACCAAGGGGATCTCTGCACCAGTTCAGTAGGGCATGATCTAGCCTGCCCTGGTTCCTCCTGGCCGCACACCCGCAACAACGGTATGAATGCCTCATGCCCCGACTGCTGAAAGAAGGGCACGCACAGACACACTGGGACTCTGCTGCAGAGCAGGGCAGCTGCGTCAAATCCCTGAATGGAAGAGGCCTGTTTGAGTACTCACCCCATATCCCCACCAAGACCAACAGGATGAGTGCTGTCTGCTGGACTCCCATCGGGCCAGGTCTCTCCCTCCTCCACCCTGTCTGAAGCCGCGAGCTCAGGGCTGAGCGAGCGGCTGTTTGCGCCACAGCCGGCTGCGCTACCTGGCACGGGGAGGGGGGTGGCTGGGAGGAAGAGGCTGCTTTTCCTCCCTCTGTGGTTCTGTGCGTCATAGCTTGCTCAGTTGAAGCCCAGCCTGCCGGTTTCCTTGACAGAGCCTGTTGAGCACAAGAGAGGCTGAGAGGCCTCGCAGTGAGGGTCAGGCTCATGCCTCCTTACAGCCAGCATCCCCAAGGCCTGAGCGCATGAATTCCTAGAGCTGGGAGAGAGGAAGAGCACTGTGTATGTCACTAGTGTAGACAGGGTGTCTGTGAGGCCACACTCCCCTCTGAGCATCAGTGGGAGGCTGGCCTCTGAGGAAGGGGGGTCAAAGCATGGTACAGCCCTGGGATGAATAAAGCCAGAAGTCCCTTCCCACTCTAAGAGATCGGGACTCCCTCCCAGGTCAGGGACTGGTGTCTACCAGTCATGATCAGTATAGGAGTCCTGAGTCACTATCGAGCCTGAATCCTTCTCAGAACTGAGGGGCAGCGGTGGGATCCTGCCAAGCATGGAATGCTGAAGGTGACCCTGATATGGGGTAAGGAAGGGACTGTGGGTGCCAGGGGAGACTAAAGATGTAAAGTGCCAGATGCCTAATTGGTGTCAATCAACCATAGCTCCATTGGCATCAAAGAACCAGATCCCCAGCCAGGGAAAGCCATGGTCACTTTCCTGGAGTCAGTGGGACAGCTCCTCACCTGGTGTAAAGCAGGTTTGCATTATCAGAGTCAAAGGGGCCAGCTCATGTCACCCGACTGGAGTCATGGGTCCAGATCTTCAAATGGTGTAAAATGGCATCACCCCGGCTAAGGATCTGGCCCTTGTTGTCAGTGGAAGAGCCATTGTTGAGGAGATACTGATGTGGTTGCTACGTAATGCCCGGCCCCGACAGAAATAACCTGAGCCATTTCAATAATAACCTCCCCTGCTCCCTGAGCTGCTGGGTTTTTTCTCCCTGCTATATTTACTCTCTTATCGCCGCCTGTGGTTGCCGTTTGAGGTGAGAAAGTTTCTACTCAGCGGCAGGAAATTTGCAGCCAAATGCACTGTGCAGCAAAAGCCCCAGAGCGAGGAGAGAACGGCTCAGCACCGGGGCGGCTCGCTGTTATCTGCACAACGGAGACGCTCAGCAGGGACAGGATCCTGCAGGCGCACGCATGAAACCCAGCCCCCTTCTCTGCACAGGGCCGCTGCAGCAACCGACACACGGCGGCCCTTTGGCTTTCCCTTGCTCCCCATGCGCTGCCAAAGGTCCCCGGGGCAGTGCTCACCCACGGCGCGTCGGCTGGCCCCACGGACTGGCTTTCAAACGGCCGCTCCAGAGACATGGGCACACCAGACTGCCTGCCCTTCGTTAAACAGCCTGGCAAGTCGGGCCGTTGCTGCAGCCATCCGAGACAGCCGTGGAATCGGGATCACGTGCCCATGAGTTCTGCTATCTGGGACTACGTGCTGGGCCAGGTTCTCAGCTGGTGTAAATCAGCATTGACACCCATGATGCAACGTTGATTTACCCCAGCTCTGGATCTGGCCCAGGGACTTACAAGAACTGGAGGTCTGGCCCACTGATATCAGTGGGGCTGATTTATCCCAGCTGCAGATCTGGCCCATTGATTTCAGTGAAGCAGTGTTAGTTTACCCCCAGCTGGGGATACGGCCCATTGATGCCATGAGGTTTACACTAGCTGGCACCCACTCAGCTGAGGTCCCCCGGACCTGAGACAGGAGCTCCATCTCCAGAGTCTGCTCAGCCTTCGGCTTCTCCGAGAAGACCACCAGTGACTAGTCCAATTAGAGCCCAGTCAAAGCATGCAGGGCCAGTGGGAGTCTGGCCGTTGTCTCTGGCCCTTCCTGCCCCACAGACCTGCACTGAGGCGCCTGGTTAATTTTGCACATTTACAAATCTTGGCCTCCCTTTCCCACGGCGATCCCAGGGCCAGCTGCTCTGAGTCGAGCTGTGACATCGGCAGTTAGATCCAGCCATCCTCCCCGGGACACCCACAGATCTCCCCCGCGCTCCCGGAAAGGCGCAGACTGCCATTGACCGTGAGGGGAGGGAGGAGGGTGATCGATCACCCCCTAATCAATTCTCTGGATTTCAGCCCAAGCACATGAATAAAGGAAGTCGTTTCTCATTGGCCGGCTGGCTCTTCCACTGCAGGGAGAATTTCCCATCCACTCCTGGGTGCTAAGGACCCTGGGGGCGTGTTCCTCGGTCTCTCATGGCACCCATGGGGCCTGGCCTGGGCAGTGCTCCCTGCCTGGAGAGAGCAGAATCTGACCCCAGCAGCCTCTGTTTTAATTGTCACGTTTCCTGTCTCCCTTTGCCTTCATACCTCGCCCCCTGCTTCTCTCTGCCCTGGGCCTGCTTCCATGGGAGTCAGCAGGAGCTTGGCCACTGGCTTCAACCTCCCCTCCTCACAGGGGTCTAGGCGTGGTGAGCAGGGCTGAAATCAATGCCGTTACCCCAGGGAAGGGACAGGCCTAGTGGGCCCAGTTCTGGCCTCCTGTGCACCGATAGGGCCCGATTCTGCTTGCACAGCAGCTTTTCACACATGCAGGGGGACTGGATTTTCACGGGTACGTCTAGAATTAAGAATCAAGCCTATGGACCCAGATCTTTAGCTGGTATAAATGGGCATAACCCCTTCCCCCCACCCCCACCTTCAAAGGAGCAACACTGATTTACACCAGCTGCTGCTCTGGCCCCGGGGAGGGGCATGGGTGTACCCGCATCTCCCCGCCCCCTGACATCCTGGTGCGATGTGTCCTGTGTACCCTGCGCTCACCTCATGCTCCATCCCTTGCAGGCATTTCCTGCAGTCACAACTATTGACAGGCTAAAGATTTTCCATGACACAAGAGGAAGTTTGCTTGCACAGGCCGGGGCTGTGGTACATGCCTGTCAGCCGGCAAGGTCACAAGCTGGGGGAGGGGGGAACGGGGAGGCGGGGGGGGGGGGAAACGGAGAGCGCTCGGTATGGAGTGGCAGGAGGCACAGCCCCGCTCAGTGCTTTGGGCTCCTGAGGGCCGAGTAGCTGGGAAGTGGCAGCTTGGCGAGGTTCCAACGAGGTAAATAACATTTTGCGCTTATGCCTCTCTGCTCCTTTCGCTTCTCCCTGCCCCTCTCCCAGATCCCCTCAGACAAGCAGAGTCCCATTGCCCGGGCAACACCCTCCTGAGAGCATCTGGCTTGGCAGGGAGGAAGGCCCAGCAACATTATGACCCCCGGAAGGGCAGGGACGTGCTGGCCTGCTGCGTGACCCCGGCTCTCTCGTGTAGGCTTCAGAGGCGCCGTGGGGGAACCCCCTCCTGGCTCGATTCTCGGGCCACGTACAAAGAGGGCTGAGATACCATTGGCAAGGGGCTGCCCCTGTCTAGCACCCTCGTCCCAGGTAGAACGGCTGCAGAGCATCTCGGTTGCTAGCGGCAGCTGACGCTTCATGCCTGCAGGCCAGTTCTAGTCCCTGCACCTCACGTGCCCTCCAGCGTGGGGGCGGTGGCTGAGGTACCACTGTGCTGTGGCTACTCCCAGCTTCAATAAGGGCTGTTGGGGCAGGGGGCAGCTGAGCAGACATGAGAGTGGCATTGGGCACACAGGGCACAGGGCCTACAAAAGGCTGAAGTATAGAACCCGAGGGGTAATTTCACGTGGGGGCCGATCACCGAGAAGGGCCTGTTGCCTTTGTGTCTAGCCCTAGGTGGAACGTAACTGAGTGCGGGTGGGCATGGAAGCTTTGAGTTTAGTTTGGGGCGTTAAAGTGTGTCACCACGATGTGGGAGGGAAGCAATTTCCTTTGGTTCACGGACCTTCAGCCTCCCGTTTCAATGCGCAACCCGCAGAGTGGCACAGTTACACAGAGGGGCGGGGTTCTTGGGTGCTCACTAGTAGGAGATCGAGTCTGAAAGCACCAGCTACTAGTCCGGCCCTACGGTACAGGCTCTGTTCCTGGAGCTAGGGGGCGTAGGGCTGGATTTCCAAAGCGACGAAGACCCCTAAAGACGCAGCTGGACCCCCAGCAGGATTGTGAAAAGCCCCAGGGCAGAGCAGATGCTGAAGCCCCAATGGAACCCATAGTAGGGTTCACCAGTTGTGCACGTTACACCCAACTCCCCAGGGCCCCACCTGGCCTTGGCCCAAGGGCAGCTGGAACAAAGATTCTGGCCCTTATTCAAGGCTGCAGACGCCCGAGGCGGAAGAGCGAAGGTTATTGGTGCAGCCTGATTGTTCACTTACTGCAGCCTGGGACGGACGAGGCGCGGTTGACAAGCAACGAGATAAAAAGCACGAGCTTCCCTCCTCAGGGCACTGCAGATGGGGCCATTGCACCGAGCAAATCTACAGCCTCACGCGATGGCAGCCCTGTGCCCAGCCCCTCTCCCCTTTTCCAAACTTTAGCAGCTGCAGCGCGCCCTCTCCCCCACAAAACCTCCGGGGCGCAATCCCCCTCCCTTTGTGACCCTCCATCAGCCTGTCCGTCCTGCCTCCACTAGGCTGGCTCTGCACGGGCGTGTGCGACTTGGGCCCTCCCACGCTGCCCACGCTGAGTGACAAAGCCTGTGCCAAATACGCTGCGTGGGCGCCGCGTGGCGAGAGGCGGCCGTCAGGAGGAGTGAGCCCAGGCAGACAGATCTACCCCTGGACAAATCAGGTCGGGCTGTGCTCCCCTTCACACGTCTATTTAAGGACCTAAATAAGTGGTCACGTGGTCAGAGGCTCTGTGGCTCCACACACCCCCTCTCCCCCAGCGCCGGAGTAGGAGCCACGTGCATGAGACAGACCCCTGCATGCCACGTCTCCCCTCAGATCTGGCTGAGAACACGTGTGAGGGCACTGAGCTTCCGCGCCAAGGAAACAGACAAACATGCACATGAAAGCAGGGCGGGGGCGGCTCGGCCTTGCTCCCCCCTGCAAGTGGCTTTCCCTGGGGGGTTTCCTCTCTCCTCAGCCCAGCCAAGCGTACCACCAGGGGGCTGACTGCAAGGCGGCTCAGGGCCAGAGGGGATGAATCGGAGCGGGATAGGACCCAATCCAGCCCTTCGGCTAACTTCCCGACAGTCAGCGGAGCTACCCAGGGAGGGCTTTGTCTCAGGGAGTCTAATGACATAATTAGTGACTATTATGACTGTGGTACCAAAAAGCCCCATGAGAAATCAGGGGCCTGCTGTGCCGGGCACTGCGCCTGTATACGTACGAGACGGGCTCTGCCCCACAGAGCCGATACTCAATGGACAAGACAACGGGTGCGTTGTCCCCCTATGGGAAATGGAGGCCCGGAGAGACGCGGTGATTTCCCAGTGGCCACGTGGGCAGTGCCAGGAATTGAACCGCCACGTCTGAAGGGAAGTTGTGTGTGTTGCCTGCTCGTGGACCTTCTAGCCTGACTTGAGACTTTCTTCGACCTTGTTCCAGCACCCAGCCCAGCGTCTCCATTTCAACTTGGGCTGAAATGGGACGCGCCTGCTCTCGCTGCACTGTGTACGCAGGGTAAATTCAGATGAATTTCGCTGGCATCAGTGGGGTTAGTCCTGGCTTACCCCAGGGCCACCAAGCAGGGGACCCACTTTCTCCCACGCTGCAGCTGTTTCCCAGGGCAGGGGCCTGTGTTTGAAGTTAAGGGAAAGTCTCAAAGCACATCTAACTCAGTTAAGTGTATGTCTACCCTGCAAAGTGTACAGCGGCACAGCTCCACTTGGAAACACATGCTACAGTGATGGAAGTGGAGCAGAAGTTAGGCTGCAGTGTCTACAGGGGGACTTAGGTCAGCTTTACCTTGCTGGGAGGAGACCCTTGGGGGCAAGGAGAGGCTCCTTGGAAGCCTCTGTAATGGGCTGTGGAGACCCTTCTCCTCTCTGGCCCCTTAAAGCTGGCCCTCTAGAACAGGGCTGAAACCAGGGTTCCCTCTAATTTTTTCCACCCCGAGTGGAATGAATTTTCTTATGTGCACCATGTGCAGGTGCCGTGTGACATGGAGGTGATGTGTGTCACACAGTCATATTGGTGCACGTAACATGTGTGTGGCCGGGGGTAGGGCCAAGGGGCTCTGACTATGAGAGTGGGGGGCGCAGGTCTGGAACAGAGGTTGGGGTGCATGGGCTCTGGCTGACGGTACAGGCTCTGGCTTGGGGCTGGGGATGAAGGGTTTGGGGTGCTGGGGGGCTCCAGGTTTGGGGAGGGCTGCGTGTTGGTGTGCAAGAGGTGTCACAGGCTCTGGGCTGGGGGTTTTGGTGCGGGAAGGATATAGGCTTTTGGCTGGGGGTGTGGGTTTTGGGGTGAGACTAAGGATGAGGGCGCTAGTGTGCAGCAGGGTGCTTAGGGCTGGGCAGGGTTCAAGGTGGGGCAGGGGGATGAGGATCAGGCTTACCTGGGTGGCACCTCCCTGTTGAGGCTGGCAAGTAGGGGGCCTCTTTCCTCTGGTTGCAGCAGCTTGGTGCTGGGGCCAGCGGAGAAGGGTACCTTCTCACCTCCCCCCACTCTGGCCAGCCCTGGAAGCTTCAGGGCTGGAGGAGAAATATCTCTCCCTGCTGCAGCTCTGAGCCCCTGCACAGCTTAGGGGGAACTTAGTCTGAGTCCCACGCCCTATTCCCCAGGTGATCTGGGGCAATTATTTCATCGCCCTGCCTGTCTGCGTCCCATCTTCTATACAATCATTTCTGGTAATGCCCCCGGCGTTCTGGCCGTGCATATGATACAGGCCCAGCCCTTAAGAGTTTTCACGTCCAATAGCCAGCAATAGATGAGAGGGAGAGGAAGGGGAGACAGTGTACAAGCCAAGTGATCAGGGGCTTGTGAAATCGAGCTGTCTGTGTTTGTACCTCTGCCCAGGCATCCCCATCGGGTCCGGCAGACATTACAACCCACCCCCTTTCTTCCATCCTTCCTAAGAGATCTCCCGCCAGCATGGAAGAATGCTAGAAAAATGACCCAGCCCCATGGGCCAAACTCAGATCTGGTGGAAGCACCTTCAGTGAGCTGCATGTAAACGGGCTGCAGAATTTGCCTCTGGGGGGCCAATGTAAATCTGCGAGCTAGTGTAAATCTGTGTCATTCTATGGACTTTGGTCCATTCGGATCAACTGGGGAATCTGCCCCATGGCTCCCAGTGGAGCTCTGCCGAATGGACACCAGCTGCGGACCTGGCCCATCGACCCCACAGAGCAATGGCCAATATAAACCAGTTGGGGTCCATCCCTGGAAAATGAGTGCCGGCGTTCCTGATCTTTCCATAGTGGGATGCGGCGTTAGCTCCTTAGAGGGGAGGCAGAGGCTGCTTTCTGCCCTGGCGTTCTCCCTGCTTTGCTCCTTTCTCAAGCTGCTCTGTTGCTGAATTGCCTTTTATTAAGAAATAGAGGGGAAAAAGCCATAATTAGGGTCAAACCCTCTGACCTGTGCAATGCGTGGGCCACCTTGGCCTGCCTGCTCTGTCATTCTGGTCTGTATCCTATGCCCCCTTTTCTAATGAAAGCCGCAGCCATCTCCCAAATGGATCTCTCACTCCTACTTCCTCCGCTGGGTCTAAATTTAGCAGCTGCTGCAGCAGCTCTAATGAAATCCAGGGGGGTTGCTGGGGTGACGGCTGCTCATAAATCATCTTTGCCACAAATCAAATCAGCAAAACTCCAGGAGAGTGAAACCTAGAGCTCCATTCTACAACCCGAAGCCCCACAGATATCAGCGGGAAAGACTGAAGGGTGGGGACCCGTTACTCAGCTCTTTTGAAGTTGGGATCTGGCAGTTTCTACGCCCCCTCAGCTCCAAACTGGGCCCTTAGACCTGTGTCTGGCTGCAAGGAGCCCGGGGAACAGTTACAACACGGGCTGGTCCCTTAGGACACACAGAGCGTTATTAATTGCCACTGGATCCCATGACACGGTGGAAATGACCTTGTTAGGCCTGGCTTTAGCCTAAGCAAATGGGGTGGCAGTGAAAGTTCTAGCTCTGGGGAATATTAATGGGTTAATTATTCCATGTGCATTATTCCCGGAGAATCAGGGCCACAGGAAACGTGAAGAGCTGCTGGGAAAAGCGGACACAACGGAGATGCTTTATTAATTGGGTCTGCTGGCTTGGTTTTCATGTGATCGGTAGAGCTGGATTCATGGGGCAGATCCCCAACAGAGGTAAATCAACAAGCCCAGCCTGTCCTGCTAAAAGTGAAATGAGAGAAGAGCTCCAGGGCGTAGAGACGATTGTACGGAAGTTAGGGCCCAAGCCTGAGAAAGTTGGGGTTTCGTTGGCTTAAAAGTCAATGCGGCAACCAACGTATGTCAGGATCAGGCCCGGAGAGCATTCAACAATGAGGTGTTGTTAGCGCCCGGTGCAGGCAGCACGGTGGTGCTGAAGCTGTTCCCCCAATGGCTGAAGGGAGCACGTCACGCCACGGACCCCAAAGGACTTTGCAGCAGCATCATGCATCAGGGATGCTGCTGTTTTTGCAAGCCTGGGGTGGGGGGGTGGGAGTGCGGGTATCGATTCTTTGTAGCAGCAACTGCTCTGCCGCAGGAAGTGGCTCATGACAAACCCAATCTGCAAGAGGTTTGTAGCGATGCAAAGCCTGCAGAATTGGGGAGAGGTTTCCCCCCGCCCACGCTTGCTCCCCCTTCCCCTCGTGCTTGCTTCAAGCACGGCCGAGTGACGGAGCCACAGAGACGGGGAATTGATCCTCTTGCACATTTTGGCTGCCCCTTGGAGTCAATGGGTTTGTTCCCACTTGGCCAGTGCTTTGGCGGGTCTAGGATGAAAGGACGCTGAAAGGGAAAGTATTGGCTGGAGCGAGAAAACAAATAGATCCTCAGATGTATTCACAGCAAGGCCGGTTCAACCCTAGGCTACGCCAGGGAACGCTACCTAAATCAGTGGGGTTACACCCACTTATGCCAGCCAGGGTTCTGGCCCACTGACTCCAATGGGCTTATGACAATTTGCACCAGCTGAAGATCTGCCCCTAAATCTACCAGGGCTTTGTAAGGAGTCTGTTTCCAAGAACGCTGCTGTATCCAAGTGCTCCTCAGAGCTTGAGCCGCACAACAAAACAGATGTGCACCCAATCAAGACCGTACTCATTTTTCTCTTGCCTACTTTGGTGTAAAATGGTAGCAACGGAGGTAAAGCCGGAGGAATTTGCAGCACCAAGAAGCTGGTGCCAGTGAGTGATGGTCCAGGGCCTGGTTGTGATCTCTGTCCTCGCACGTTTACACTGGGGTCAGAGCATGTAATCCGGTGTGAAACTGGAACCAGACTCACAAGGTATCTAGCTGCCCGTGGGATGCTCGGCTAGCAGCCCTTACTCATGGGAGCAGTCCCAGTAAGTTGGACTCTGCTCACACTTATAGCAGGGCAGCTCAGGAGGGCCTCATTCTGAGCTCAGCTGGTGTCAAGCCAGATTGGCACGATGGGGATCAACTCTTCAGCTGGTGTAAATTGGCAGCACCCCCATTTAAGTCAACAGAGCTACAGTGGCATACACCAGCGGGGGATCCGGCTCATTGATGCCAGCAATCTCTAGCTTAATACCAGCGTCACTGAGCTCTCGTGTTTGCACGATGGGGTTGCATGGGTGTAAAACTTGTGTGAATGGAGGCAAGTCGAGCCCTTTGACTTCAACTGTACTGAGTCCTGAAAAAGGCTTTGATTCTTGTTTTGACAGATTAACCCTCCTCGCCCTCATCGATTTTCAGGTGGGCTAGTCTGAGCAGCTAACAGGCAACACTAATTCACCAATGCTGCTTTGTGAATTTTTACTGGGTTTAGTAAAAGCTTAGTCATGAGCCTGGGAGCTTAGTGTCATAATTTTGCTGGAGGCTGAAAACATGGGCACAACCGAAACACTGGGTTTTCGGCTCATTCTAAAAATCTGTATGCTGCTTGGTCCTGCGGAGGGGTTACCTGCCCACCTCACCTTGAGCTGTCTCTCACAAGCTGCGTTAACTCCCTGAGCTGAACAATCCTTGTATTTAGCTGTGACACGCTGACTGCCTCTCTCAGCTCTGCAGAAGAGCTCAGCATCACCTCAAAAGTGTGTCTTTTTCCCCAGGAAAAGACATGAGTTTACCCACCGGGTCTCTTGCTAGGTTTACATCATTTGATCATCTTAAGCCAGTGGTTTTCAAAGTACAGGTCGCGACCCAGAAGGTCAGGCACTGGGTCACATTGCAGGAGGGTGACCGCGCTGTGCCCCAGACGAGGCCAGCGACAAGTCCAGTTCCTGGTTAGGGAGTTCTGGGGATCCAAACGCTGCCCCTGTTGGCTAGTTCCTGGCCAATATGAGCTGGTCTTGGGCATGGGAGGGGCGTGGGCAGTGCCTGCTGGTGAGAACAGCACACAGAGCTGTTTGCAAATCTCTGCCTAGAAGCTGAACTGTCTGCTGGCTGTTTCTGGGGCACATCATGGTCTGTGGTGCAAAGACAAGCAGGAAACCTGCCTTCGCACCCCTGCCGCACTGCTGATGGGGAACTGCTGGAAGTAAGCCTGCGCCTCCAAACCTCTGCGTCAGCTCTCTCCCTCATTCCTGGCCCCACCCCACAGCCCGCATCTACTCAAAAGATACGATTATGTTGGGTCGTGGGCATCAATGTTCTTCAACTGGGGCGCGAGAAAAAAGTTTGCAAAACCACTGTCTTAGGGTGTGTCTATCCTGGCGCTTTCGTCGCTAGAAGTTTTGTCACTCAGGGATGTGAAAAAACACTCCCTTGAACGACAAAGGTAGCGATGACAGTACTTTGCTGGTGGGAGACGTGGTGCCCTCGATGAGGCTACAGCCCTTCGTTAGAGGTGGTTTTAGTTTGTCCCCTGAAGAGCTCTGGCCTGGAGATAAAGAGCAGACACGCCCGGCCTCTTACAACAGCGTGGCTACAACAGTGTGGCTGCAACAGCACAGCTGCACCATTCAGACACAGCCGTACTCTGGTTGAGCTGTTCCCATCAGAATTTTGCACTGAGTTGGGTACCAGCCCTTCAAAGTCAGTGGGAGTTTTGCCTGAGTGAAGACAGCACAAGTACATCTTCTTTCAGATTCCTTTGCTTATTTATGCATTAAGGCTATATTGGCCCAGATGAGAGCCGGGTGAATAATGAATAACACATTCCTCAAGGATTGTTGCCTATTTTCCTGTTCACAATTTTTCTACAGACAGATGGTGAAATTCCCAGAGGTGTTTGATAGCTGGAATCTCCTTCCCGGGTGTCTTCAGCAAACAAGTCTCAGCCTGTAGATTGCAGATGAAATGCACATTGCAAAGATTCACGAGGAGTACTGTTTGCCCCTCTAAAATATAGGCATCACCCATGTGAGAGAAAATTAACCCTTTAGCATAAGGTTTATACATAAGTGTCCTACTTCAACCCTGCATAAAGGTGAATTTTACAAATTCTGTGCTTACCTGACCAAAATGTTTCATCTGCATTTCCTCCCCCCCATCTGAAACTACGGTCATGTTGAAATTAACATCTTCCGTGGGAAGATGTCAGTTCTGATGTGATTTTTTAAAAAATATTTTCTGATAGAGAAAATCAGAATGAAAGAATTCATTTTGATTCATCATTTCAAGATGAAATTACATTTTCATTTTGATATGTTGATTCAAACTTGAAAATATCATTTTGAAATGTTAATTTGACCCCAAATTAGCTGCAGTTCAATATGTAGTTTTGCTTTAGTTTTTGTAAACAATTTTTGTTGAGAGGGTTATTTTCAATTCTGGGGTTTTTCAGAGTTATTTTCTCCTCTTTGCTCCTTCTTTTTATTACAGCCCCCACTGTAAAAAGAGGTAAAGCGTAAGCATGTATGTGAACAAGAGGAAAAGTTATTTTTCACACTTTCTCTTTTTTATTATCTTCTACCTGGAAAAAATGGGAACACATTATGAAAATAGTTTTCCCCTACTTTTCACGCTGTTACTATTTTACATTTTCCCAATCAGATAAAAGGGTGAAAAAACAAAAAAGGAAAAGAAAGGGGGAAATATACCCCAAATTTGAAATGGAAATCAAACTCTATTTCCATAAACAGCAGTTAAAGTCAAAATGAAATGGAAATTTTTCATTTTGAGTCTAAATGTAAATTCCCATGCACTATCCAAAATGTTTTCATTTGAAATAAATGTAAATGGTGACTTGTCCTGAGGAATTTACCATCAGGAAATTGTTCAGATTTCTAGTTACATAATTAATCATGTTTATCCTTATTGGTTAGTTCAGGGTACACTATTAATGACAAAATCCGAATTGCATATTGCAGTAATTCACAATTTGCATTGTTACTGGATACTTATATATATTTGGAGTGGATACTTGAGAATTGAAATGAAATGTTTCTTTTGGAACTATTTGAGCTAGCAAAGCTCCAACATTTTAATGTTGGATCATATCTCAGTCAGGGGACTTTCATAAATAGTTGATAAAGGATTAAATAATGAATAGATCCTATAAGCACATTACAGATATGAGTAGCATGTGTTAGAGATGGTCATAAGTACATCAGTCACTTTTTATATTAAGAATATAAGCAACCTAGTGAGGTAGAGTGAGCAAATGTTTGTATTAAAAGGTCAAATCGAAATGTCCTTTCAAAGTCATTAATAATTTTTTATGCTAGTCACATGTAGCGTGCCTAGACCAAAAGAACTGCTTGCTTTTTTTCTTGTGTTCCTGTCTGCGTCAGTGACTGCTGAATTATTGGTTTGCCTTAACATCTAGCAATGTTGGAAACACACATTTTCTGTATGTGTACCCTCTAGCTATGGCACAGCCTTTTAATGGACTGTCTGAAAGCTGATCTGTTACAGTTTTCAAGCCAACACTAAAAAGGTTCATATTCTGTCAGGCAGAGCACATAGTTTAAGACCAAAATTCAGCTTGAGTTCAAAACAGAGTGTTTTGCAAACCTCTGTATTAATAGCACTGTTCTCACGAGAAAAAAAGCACCCCAGACAAATCACTTCAGTGAAAACAGGATATTTTTGCCTAAATTTTCCCCAGCTATGTTGGCCACTAACCCAAAAAATGTGGTGCTAACTATGCCAAATGCATGGTGAAATTGATGTAAAATTGACCTCTTTTCATTATACAAAAGAGTGAAAAGCAAAAATTAAACCAACAGACTAAAAGGTGAATAATGAAATGAATATTTTCAATTTCTGTAGCTGGAATAATATAAGGTCCTAGTTAGGAAATGGGCCAGATTTTCAGATGATGTAACAGTCCAGTTCCATTGATTTCTATAAAGCTTTACCAGTTTACACCTTCTTGGGCTCTGGAATCATTTAAACAGCTAATTCTGTAAGTGTCTGAGAGGAGCAATCTTTTTTCCATCCATGTGAGGAATAAATGTTATGTGCACCAAGCATACGCAAATGGGCACCACGAGGGGAAACACAAAACTAGCTATGGGCATTCGGCTAATCAGCTGGGTGGCACTGGAATCTCTCCCGAGCAGTGGCACAAGTGCACAGCTCACAGGGAACACTGGAAGGGACCGCTGAAACCTGGAATATCTGGAGTTCAGGGCTCAGCCCCACAAACTACTGGAAGTTAGGCGCTTAAATGCTTTTGTGGCCCTGGACCCAGGTGAACAAAATTCACTTTTGATATGAATTTCAGCATCGGTGCGGTAATACAACATTAGGCTAAGGGTTTTACCTTATATGGGCTTGAATGTTACAGTGTCATGTTCAATTAGGTTTGAAATGCAGATGAGCTTAGCGGTTTATTTCCTCAGGTGAGTGGTGTATTTATGCATTATTGAGCCTGATTCTATTTTATACTGAAGATACTTTATACTGCTCTTGCCACATAAAGAGGCCTTAAACTGAGGGAAGAGCAACTACAGTGTAAATAGGAATGAGGCCCATTCGTTGTCATCGCTCCATTTCTTTCGGTAAAATAGCTTTTTTGGCCTTGATGTCTCTCTTTCAGAACCTGACATTGACATGGGTTCGAAGAGCCACGCAGACTGAAGGAGCTGGTGAGCCGATTCCAGTCACCTCAGAATTTGGATTTCCTCAACAAAGGGTAGACTGAGACCAGATCCTCACCTGGTGCAAACTGATGTCGCTCTGGTAAAGTCAATGGTGGTATCTGGGTTTACCCCAGCTGGATATCTGGCCCAGTATTTAGGTTTGATGATGTTTTTTCAGTGCTTCTCTGAAATGGGGACTTAACAGATGCTAGCGCTAACAGATGCCCGTGCAGTTTTTATGCTTGCAAGGATTTGATTTTTATTGGTAAATGTCAGTAGACATTGATTTCACTTTGCGCACAACCCCCTCTCTCCCCGATAAAAAAATATTTTCATTGATAATAACTGAAACGGGCACAGGCAAAGTAAGAAAATGCTTCTTAGTTTCAGAGTGGAAACCATGTTAGTCTGTTTCAACAAAAACAATGAGGAATCCTGTGGCACCTTAAAAATTAACAAATTTATTTGGGCATAACTTTCATGGGCTAGAGCCCACTTCGTCAGATGCATGAACTGCTGCTTGAAAACTTAGTAGAAGCATATTTCGTTTATAACTTTTGACAAAGAGTCAAGGTGGAGCAGGTACTATTTTTATTGGACCAACGTCTGTTGGTGCAAGAGACAAATATTTGCACTGAAAAAAGAAAATAATTTTTCAATTCACTTCATATAAGTATTGTAGTGCAATCTCTATTGTGCAACTTAGAAATGCAGAATTAGTTTTGTTATATAACTGCACTCAAAACCAAAATAATGTAAAATTTAGCAGCTTCAAGACTGCTCAGTCCTACTTCCTGTTCAGCCAATTGCTAAGACAGACAAGTTTGTGTACATTTATGGGAGATAATGCTTATTTACAATGTCACCTGAAAGTGAGAACAGGCATTTGCCTGAGATTGTTGTAATATAAATTCAGCACTTTACACTTACATTCTGTGTTGTAATTGAAATCAAGATATTTGAAAACGTAGAAAAGCATCCAAAATATGTATTATACATTTAACTAGGTGAGCTGTTATAGTTCAATACTGAAAGTAATTGTGACCTTTTTAATCTAGTTAATTTGTTTTGCATGAATTGCTTAACTGTAAATACCTTTAGCTTTTTGAATCTCAACATCTACTGTCATTAATTATTGCATAATCCCCCCATAATTTCCTGCAAGAGTGAACATTTAAATAGATAAGTTAGAGAAAAGGTATCAGTGAACAATGTTAAAGAAATGGAATGCATCCTACTTTTTCATCCCCTACACCCCTTCTTTCTTTCTTTCTTTCTTTCTTTCTTTCTTTCTTTCTTTCTTTCTTTCTTTCTTTCTTTCTTTCTTTCTTTCTTTCTTTCTTTCTTTCTTTCTTTCTTTCTTTCTTTCTTTCTTCACTACAAGCTGCTTCAGCTTTGTTGCTATTTTGGTGCTTCCTCTAGCTTTGCGGTGTAGGGCAAAACCTCTTTTGTTCTGGGGCTGCCAGACCCTCTCCGATTTGGTAAACAGCTGAAGGATGTGGCAAAGAGTGAATTTTCCACTGAGGCTGGTTTGAACTAGTCCCATCAAGGTAGGTCTCCCTCTCCCACCCCAATGCCCCCCCCAAACCTGGGTCTGCAGAGCAACCCCAGTGAGCATCAGGACTTCAAAACAGCTTGATGGGGAGCAGGGTCTAAGCAGGAGGAAACGAACCCCTCTCCCTGCACACACAACAGGGGATGGTATCACAGGGGAGGGAAATGGAAACCCACAGATGGAGCTGATAAAAGAGCGGAGGGCATGGAGAGGGGAGATGTGTATCAGAGCTTAGGTTTCCAATGGAAACAGTTCCCCTGACCTACTGTGTTGGGATGTGCCCTGCCGGGTGGTGTCGTATCGTGTACTCAGATGTCACGGGGGTGGGGCTGGTGGAAAATCCTGGACAGCGAGCAAACAGGCCATTGATTCTAATGCAGTGCATGATGCTTGGCTATATTGCACGTGGCTACCATGTATTGCATTAGCATGCACCGCCTTGAGGTAAATACAGCAGTGCATGGAGCATTGTGTGCCACCCGCCCTAGTTAAGGTGGCACAACAGTTTCCATTCTAACCCCTCATCAATCCTGTACAGTAGATGTCATCTCTCACTGGTGTCAAGTGATCTTAGCGTATATGCTTATAAAGGGAGCAGCAAGTGATATCCATTCCCCTTAACAGAAGAGAAGCAGAGAAAGGTATAACATGATCCAATGTCTTCCAGCTGAACCTAGACAAATTCAGATGGTGATAAAGGATTGAACATTCAAGTGGGTGCAATTAGCCACTGGAACAATTCACCAAGGGTCATGGTCGCTTCTCCATCACTGACAATTTTTAAATCAAAATGGGATGTGTGTTTAAAAGATCTGCTCTAGGGGTTATTTTGAGGAAGGTGTGTGTTATTCAGGAGGTCAGACTAAGTATTCACAACCGGCCTTAGAAGCTATGTAACTCCACAGTTGCACGGTGTCAACCTGTAGGGAACCTTTTGGCAGGAGAAGCACAAGTTGCAGGAGGGAAGAATTTGGAAGAGACACCAGGAAGTTGCTCTACCCGCACATGGCTGGAAGGCTAGCTGCAGTCGCCACATTTCTGGAAGTAGTTCTCTTAATAAAGAATCTCTTTAGTTTAGAGACAATGAGTTCTCTCCTGCTATCGTGCAGTGCACAGGACATGAAACACCCAGGACTGCTTCACTCAGGATAACACAGAACTGGGTTGGTGATCCTTGTCCATTTTTCATCATACGGCCTAGGTTAGGAGTTCTCGAGGTTAGGAGTTCTCGAGATTAGGATCACCCCACACAATCTGAGAAAAAGAGGTATGTCTACACTACTCTCCTAGTTCGAACTAGGAGGGTAATGTAGGCATACCGCACTTGCAAATGAAGCCTGGGATTTGAATTTCCCGGGCTTCATTTGCATAAGCGGGGAGCCGCCATTTTTAAAACCCCGCTGGTTCGAACCCCGTGCAGCGTGGAACGAGGTGTACCGGTAGTTTGGAATAGGAATCCTAGTCCAAACTACCTAGTTCGAGCCCCGTGTAGCCGCGCTGCACGGGGTTCGAACCAGCGGGGTTTTAAAAATGGCGGCTCCCCGCTTATGCAAATGAAGCCCGGGAAATTCAAATCCCGGGCTTCATTTGCAAGTGCGGTATGCCTACATTACCCCGCTAGTTCGAACTAGCGGGGTAGTGTAGACATACCCATGTCTATTATCCTGGAAATACAGACCATGTTCTAATGTGGGAGATGCACTGAGGGGCAGAATTAAGGTTACATTCTCAACCTTAATGTTGGCATCTCTTTGCCATGTAACCGTAGCCATCTGGAAATGCAGTTTTCTGCACTAGATCCTGTATTACAGGACAGTGTCTTGTAGTTCAGTGCATTTGATGGTGTGTATGGGAAAACCTGCCCTGGATTAGAATATTAGAAGGTAGTACAATAGAACACATTACTGTGCAATGTATCCTGGGCCTAGCACTACCACAGTGCTTTTCATTGTAGCCCATTATGATGCAGTGCACTGGCTGATGTTAAAGTGTATTGTGACAGGCTGCAGTGCACTGCATTCTGCTTTCTTCCCCAGTTAATAAAAGCAGCAAAAGAATGAGATCCAACTGCTACTTCTCGGCAAGGATGGCTTTTAAATTGCATAGCTATAAGCAGAAGACTCAGGCATATTTCTCACAGCTTCTTCTACTATCCGTGCAACCCCTTTGCCGAAGCTAGTGTTGCCAGCTGCTGGCTGTTTCCCCGCCATGGCTTTCCACCTCACTTGGGGCAGAGAGAAACACCAGGGGGTTACAGCGCTGGCAGTGAGGGAGGGAGCAGAGCACTCTCACCTCGCAGGGCTGCAGCGATGGGAGGCGAAGGTGAACATGCCAGCCCTGGCCCGGCCTGAACGAATGTTGTTCTCAACGTGGCCTGTAGATGGCAGGAACAGCAGAGGGAATTTCCAGCTATGCGGCTTCTGAGACGCCCTGATCCAAAGCCCATTGAGATGAATCCTTGAGTTGGCAATGCCACAAATGGGTAGCAAGATCCTTTAGGAGCTGCCCGCCCCCGCAACCCAGGCAGGGTTAGTCATGGCAGAGCCAGAGCAATGCCAATGGGGGATTAACTCTTCAAAGCGTTGAGTGCCCTCCATTCACACAGGTCCCAGGAAGAAATGAGAGGACTCAACAGCCCATGCAACTTAGATGGGACCTGGGAGGAGCTGCAATGATCTGTCCGCTGGTCGACATGAGAGTCTGGTCCTCCTTATTCCCGCCAGTCAGACAGAGACTCAAGCCAGCTGCTGCATGGCAGCGCAGCTATTACACAGGCTGGCCGGCTGGCAGGGAGAGAGCAGGGCGACAGTGAAAGGGGAAACCGCATCCTGTGACAGTTGCATAATGACGGGGGGTTGGGGGCGGGGGGTTGTGAGTCTACATGGATGGGGACAGAGACAAGGTAAAAAAGTGCGCATTCCATCACCGCTGGTAAAGGTGACTCTGCGGTCCCCTGGCCCGTGCTTTCCCTTGGAGTATGGCACCTACACTTTTCATGTAATACAGAGAATGGCTAGAAATGGATCTGTCTGTTGGCAAGGCCTCCTTGTTTGTTGAATCAGGCCCGGTCTTGGTCCCTCGCTATTTAACACTCATTTTGCCATTTTGCTTCCATGGGATGGGAGGGATGAAATTTGAGGAAAAAGAAAAGCAGGTAAAAGAGTATAAGCAGACAGCAGCGGTAGATGCGTGGGGACAACCTGAGTCCTGCCAAATAAATTGAGCAACAGCTCTGTCCTTAACCATGGTATCCTTAACTCGGGCAACCTTTGCTGTCCACATTCTAGACCAGCTCTCTGGTGATGGCTGAGCTATGGGCAGCACTACTCGGGGAGGAGAAAGGTGGCTCAGAGCCATCTTTCTGCTTCAGTGACCTGGGGACCAGATGCTGGCAGGGGCTGTTTAAGCCACTTGTGTAATTTAGAGCAGCCTAAGGGCTGCTCTAAATGACACCAGTAAAAACAGTACTCTACAGAGACTACTGGCCCCACTCCCTCCCATCCCTATCAATACCACTCTGTATCTCTGACATGGGTAGCAAGTGGGGAAGAGCTGACATGGCTGATGGTTTGCCATCTGGGGCTTCCCATACACTGCAGGAATTTCCTAGCTCCTTCTTTAAGGCAGGTTTCTGGCTTCTTCGCCTTGCCTTGATCAGCACTGAGGGATATGGCTCACAGCATTCTGAATGGCTTTAGAAAATGGTGCCTCCATAAACCAAAACTGTCCAGTAGGAAGGAGAGAGGTTATTTCACCTCCTCGTTTGACACTGGGAAGCTGCTGCTAGAATAATGGGAGCAGTTCTGGTGCCAACCGCTCAGGACGGATATTGTTAAGCTGGGTTACATCTTGGAATGAGGAGTAAGGGTAGGATCTTTAATTCGAACTACCTACTCCGTGCCGCATGTAGCCACGGGCACGGAGTTCGGACTAAGGGGGCTTTAAAAATGGCGGCGCCCAGGAACATGCAAATGAAGCCCGGGATATTTAAATCTTGGGCTTCATTTGCAATTCTGCTTGCCCTCATTACCCTACCTAGCTCGAACTAATGAGCTAGTGTAGACGCACCCTTGGAGAGGCTGCAGGGACAAGCCGTGAGGTGGATTAAGGAATTAGAAAGCTCGCCCCATAGTGATTGAGCTCCTTGAGTCAATTAGCTTCATTAGCTTAACAAAGAGGTAAGGTAATGACTTGATTACAGTCTACAATGATTTCCACGGGGAACTAATATTTAATAATGGCCTCTTCAGTCTAGCAGGATCCTATGGCTGGGAGCTACAGCTGAACGCATTCAGGCTAGCAATATGATGTACAGAAATTAACCACTGGAACAATATAGCCCCGGTAGTGGGGGGGTGGAGTCTCCATCCCTGACAACTTTTAAATCAAGGTGGCACTTTTTCTAACAGATCTGCCCTAGAGATCACTTTGGGGATGTCCTATGGCCTATGTTATCCAAAAGGTTAGTCTAGATCCGTGTTTCCCAGCCAGTGGTACGAGTACCCTTTGGGGTACTTGAGAGAAGTCTGTGGGGTACGCCAACACATCTGAAATCTGGAGAACACTGAATATTTAAATTTTACAGCGCTTTATTATTTTTGTACTTTTTACACCCAAAAATTTCATCACCCACCCGGCTACGAGTGAATTGATTAAATAAATGTGTTGCAATGGTAGAAAAAAATTGTGTGTGTCTGAAAACTGTAGGTACTGGGGGGGATGTATAATTTTTTTTAACGAGGTACTTTATAAAAAAAAAGGTTGAGAAACTGGTCTAGATGACCACAAAGGTCTTTTCTGGCCTTGGGAGCTATGAAAATGCCTCTAGCATCCTCAGAACTTGAAAGCGGCTGATTTCCTCCTAACTTGGATTGTTTTCCTTTCTCCGGTGAGACCTCTAAAGCAAGCCAAGTTTGAAGCTGGACTAAATCATGTTTTTATTTTTCTAGTAGGAGCATCTCGGGAAAAGTGACATCTCCCTCCCTCCCTGTCAGATAATTTAACACCCGCACACCAATTTTCCCAGAAATAACCTTTGGCCAAGCAAACAAAAGGCCAGCCCCCAGGAAATCAGAGTGTGAATGTTTGCAAGCATCTCACTGCTTCCTTCCTCTATGGGGGTGAGGAGGGAAAATCCAGCCCTGCCCAGCTTCATTTGCATATTGATCATCTTACCCAGAATTCCACCTGCTGAATGTTGGTTTTGTTGGCCGTTGTCTCGGTTTTGACATGTAAATGTGGTAATAGACTATCGGCATCATGCTCTTACCTTTCTGCTGTTTATTAGTCTTGCACAGACTGCAGGCTCCACTGCTCCTGCTCTGAAGCCGTCTCCTCATGCACTTCAGGCAGTTCTTAGCTCAAAGCCCCTCCAACCCTTGTGCTAGAGCTGGGTTCTCCCTGGCTGTGTCTAGACTGGCATGATTTTCCAGAAATGCTTTTAACGGAAAAGTTTTCTGTTAAAAGCATTTTTGGAACAGAGCGTCTAGATTGGCATGGACGCTTTTCCGCAAAAGCACTTTTTGCGGAAAAGCGTCCGTGCCAATCTAGACGCGCTTTTCCACAAAAAAGCCCCGATCACCATTTTCGCGATCGGGGCTTTTTTGCGGAAAACAAATCTGAGCTGTCTACACTGGCCCTTTTGTGCAAAAGCTTTGCGCAAAAGGGACTTTTGCCTGAACAGGAGCAGAATAGTATTTCCGCAAGAACACTGACAATCTTACATGAGATCGTCAGTGTTCTGGCAGAAATTCAAGCGGCCAGTGTAGACAGCTGGCAAGTTTTTCCGGAAAAGCGTCTAATTTTCCGGAAAAACTGGCCAGTCTAGACACAGCCCCTGAGTTCTGGTGCCGGTCCTCAGCCAGCTTCTCCTGCAGCTGGCCCTTCCAGTTTGCAAGGTCCAGCACACCACCCCTCTCCTGCCAGTGTCTCCCCTGCTATATAAGGAAAGAGCCAGCATCCATGCAGGTCTCCTTCCCAAAGTTCATTGCAATTGGCTGGGAGAGAGAGGTGTCTTGCCCCGCCCACTGTAGACCCTTAAAGATACGGTAAAATGATTTTCTCCTGGTTGCCTCCTGGCCAGTTTTTGACCAGCCTGGCTGTTTTTACTACTGGCTTGATGGTTTCTGGCTACAACAGAATGTTCCCCTGTGCCCAGACCCTACCTACATTTGGTTGGAATATCCTTGGTACAAAGTATGGCTTGTGAGAGATCATTTGAAAACTCACAAGTTGCTGGTCATTTTAGCCCTCGTCAACTGCATGTGGCAACATTACATGTGAAGTTACAGGATTCCACTCTATGGTGCACTTAACACAGGATCCAAACTGAGGTTTGGCAAACCGACTGGTCTCAAACAGTGTGCTCGGCTTAATTTGAATGTAAGCAGTCAACAGAGTCATCAAGCAAGAAGGGAAATAAAAGATGCTCCAGCAGGTGAGGAAAAGCAGCAGGGAACATCCGTCTCTGTAGACTGTCTCTTATCAGCTGGAAGTGTTTTTCAAGAGCAGGCCAGACACTATAAAAAGGAGGGACAAATACCACAAGATACCCCTCTCTCTCCCTTCCTGCCCATTGTGTTCATGGTGCCAGATGTGACACAGAAAGCAGCCACTGAACCGGTCCTGAGAAGTTTGGTCAGTATGCTGAAAGCATATGGTTCATGTATTATGTTTGGCACCAGTTGTCTTTCTGACGTTTACTTGTTACTCACTTAAAGTCACTCATTGTAGTTTTATTGTTTTCTCTAATCCAGTGCATTTGAACTGAAGTCTCTGGGAGTGGGAAACTGTTGGGGGTAAGATGATATGTAGGGTTACCAGGTGGCTTCAAAAAAAATACAGGAGACACTTGATCTCAGAAGGGAAGTGGGGGGGGACTGGCTGGGAGGGGATTGGGGTTGGCTGGGAGGAGGTGGGGGGGAAACAGTCCGTCCGTTCGCAAGCAGGGCTGACGGAGGGTGGGGTGAGGGTCGGGGGCAGCGGGGCTGGCCGGGGAAGATGGGGGGGATAACACTGGCTGGCGGGAAGTAGGGCTGGCCGGGAGGGGGTCGGGGGAAGCGGGGATGGCCGCGGGAGGGGGGGGAGGGAGGGGAAGCAGGGGGAGAGAATCGGCTGGCGGGGAGCGGGACTGACCCGGGCGCACGTAGATCCCAGGGTGCTGCCTGTCCCGTGCACGGTCCTGGCGAAGCATGAGCAAGTCCAGCTCCAGGGATTTCCTCCGCCCCGGCCCCACCTTCCTGTAGCCGCATACTGCCTGGCTGGTAGACCCACTCACACAGCGTGAGCATGTCTACCAGCCAGGCAGTTCGCAACTACGTACTGATACTCCTAATAATAAAACTTACCTAATTAGAAAATACCAGACATTTTATATGCCTGGTATTTTCTCAGTTTGTTTCCCGGACAGAACCCTCAAATACCAGACTGTCTGGTTCAAAACCGGACACCTGGCAACCCTAACGATGTGAGAATATTATTTCCATTACAGCAAGGATCATTTTGGAGCCTGAAAAATGCGTATTTTGTAGGTGGGGGAAAAAAAAAAGTAAAGTTCCCCCCTCCCCTCCCCACACACACATTGCTGGAGTTCATTCTGAATAGGAGAGCTTCAGGGCCTGCTCACACATCAGCTGAACACATGCAGCTAGTGGACAGCCCCCTGGACTGACTGAGTCCTACAAGCGAGAGTCGTACAAGTACAATATCGGACAGAACCCCTATGCAAAGGTGACAGGCCTAGAAATGTGATCCTGAGTAAATTTGGGAGGAGCATGAAGGCCTGGGGCATGGTGAGGCCCCTGTGGTATCACAGGCTGACAAGAGGCCTAGCTGCAAATCAGGTCTCTCTCTCACAGCTCCTCGGGGCGGGCACTCAGATTGTCAGCCCCACTGATTCCAATGGGGAAGCACCGGTTTACACCATGTGGCCTTGAGTTTTACTGACCCCCAAAGCTACCATTCTTAAAAGCTTAAATAAAGAGAGTCTCCTACCAGTCCTCTAGTCAAAGCCTTTTAATCTCACAACATGCCTTGCAGTGGGGCTGCCGCTTGGAGCGCGCGGGAGCAGCCGAGTGCAGAAGCCGCACGTTGCTCCGCTATGGGCACAGAGCTTGTGCTCCCAGACTCTGGAAGATACATTCATTATTGTGTCCTTTCCTGCAGCTCTCCTCTCCCCCCTGCTCCAGGCCTGCAGGGGAAAGTCCCAGGTCCACGCTGCAGGGGATTGATAGCTAAATAAAATGCCCACTGAGCAAACCACAGGAGCAATGTCCCAGGGGGCTGGAGGAACAAACCCAGGGCTAGGAGCTGAAACTGGCTCGGCAGGTAGCCTTGATCACGTTGTTTCATCTGGCCGTGCCTCACTTTCCCCTGTGCAGGAGGGGGATTGGAATGTGCAGCCACCTGCCCGGGCCATGGGGGAGACCAACAAGTGTCTGTAGGGAAATGTGGTTGCGCGGTGGTCCCCGTGAGAGCAGCCCAGGCCTCTCAGTCTCACTCCTAGAGCTGCTTGGAAATCTCTGTCGCCACATTTCTTCTGGTGCCAAAAGGGCTCTGAGGGAAACCTTCCCCCCCGGAGGTTCCATTGAAAGGTTTGGGGGTTTCGTGAGTGTGTGTGTGTGTGTGGGGGGGGGGGGGGGGAATAATTCTGTTCAATACAAATCCAGAAAGATCTCAGAGAAAAATCTCAACTAAATAATTTTTCCCTCCATTTTCATCTACATTTTCCAAGGGGAAAAAGTCCACTTAAATTCCATTTAAGCCTCAGTGGAAGGTTGCAGCCACTTGTCTCCAGTGTAGGCTTGGGAGATGGGTACAGCATGGGCAGCAGCTCTGAATCCCTCGGCACTGCCACCAGCCCTCAGCCATGCTCTCCTTGCCTGGGGGTGGGAGTGGGGGAGACGTGCTATCCTCCATGGCCATCCATCACCCACAGTTCTTCACAGCTCCTCTTCTGTCTCAGGATCTCATTGTCGTTCAGTTCATGCAGGCTCACATGGGGCACCACAATCCCCATCTCCAACAGGGAAACCGAGGCACGGAGGGGGTGAGTCCAACAGCGAGGTGGCAGCAAGGCTGGGGATGCAACCCAATGGAACAGACCCTCCCTCCCAGCTGCTTCTGCCCACTGGGGATGAAGCTGGAGGCCTGGTGGAGGAGCTACCCCCTGTGGACTGACTCTGAGAATCCCAGTTCCTGTCTGCAGGCTAATCACAGGACTGGTGATTGCCGCCGGGAATCTACATCCCCAGGACCGAAGCCAGCTCCCCAGCACTCTGGCTGTTCCCCATGGCCATTGAATGTCCTGCTTACCAGCCGTAGGCTCCAGCTAGATCTCGGGTCTGCTCCCATCACCGTATGTCCAAGCACCTTTCCCGGCTGGGAACAGAGCCCAGCCTCTGTCCTGAGCACTGAGAATGGAGTCCTGGACATCCTCCAGCTGCTGTGGGGAGGTCACTTATGGGCCTGACAGGTCAGGGCTGGCTGGGCACCGGCTCCTGGGAAGGGGATGTTCTTGAGTGAGGTTCTGAGGGTTTCCGTGGTAGAGGCATGCAGCACCTTCCAGAGCCTCTGGGGCTGCATTGGGAAATGCTGGTCCATTCCGGGCAGCTTCTGCAACCTGCTGACCTACCTTCCCCCTCCCCCTGCTCCTGGCTGAGCCTGGGCTACTCAAACAGCTTCCGAGCAGGAGTGCGAGGGTCAGTGGTCACCCACGGATGTGTTGTCACTGTGTCGGAGGCAGGAGGGAGGGCTGGAGGCACAGACCTGCAGTGATTCCCTGCCCTAGTAGGCCAGACCTTGGATGTCATCATAATCGCTGTCCTCGGAGGAGTCGTTCCCAGGCTCACAGCTCCCCAACGGCTGAGGGAGAGCTGGCCAGGCTAAAACAACGGATCCCATCAACTCCCATCCTTCATCCCTCCCTTCCCACAGCCACCTCCCGTCCCTGCCTCCCTCCATCCATGCATCCATCTGTCTGCCCCTGCCTCAGCGACTCCCTCCACCCTCCTCTCTCTCGGTGTTGATCTCTGTCCATTTCCTTCCCTAGCCCCCTTTTGCATTCTCGTTCCCTGTCGACTACAAGCTGATCTGAATCACGTTCTCTCACATGAGCACCCAGCATTGGGCTCAGCAGTGTTGGGAACACAGGGCCCTGCCTGCTCCCCACCCAGTAGGTCTGCAGGTCCCTCCCCACACTCCCTCCTCTACTCTCCTCCCCTTCCCTCACCTGGGCTGGAGGACATGTCCGCCGGCTGGGCTTCCTGGTGCGCCGTGCTGTGGTAGTTCTCATACCACTCCCCAGATGAGGTGCTGGAGCTGTCGGCACTGGTGGCCCCTGCTGGAGACAACCCCAGACACGTTCACCCTCTTGATGCAGTGGGTGAGAAGCACTTCCAGGTGCTTGGAAGAGGACTTGGAGCAACTATCCCTATTGGGAATCCAGCAGGAAGGGCTGGAAATTCTCTCCCATCAGCTGTCACAAGCCAGACCAGGCCATCAATCCTGATGTCCGCAGAGAAGTCCCCTCCCTGCACCGCAGGTCAGGGCATTGCAGAGCCTTCCTGGCCCTTCCCTGGCTGGGAATAGAGCCCACAGCCTGCTCCCACCAATGCCCAGAGGAGGAGCCAGAGGCTCTTGTGAGGGAATGTTGACTGGGACTCCCTGAACATGGAGCTCACACTCCTTCCAGAGCTAGGACCAAGTAAGGTCGCCAGGTTTAACAAAAAATACCGACCCCCCCCCAAAAAAAAACACTGGGAAAAAAATTCTGTTGAGAAAAAAAAAGGGGGGGAGACCAAAGTTGTTGGGGGGGGGGGGGAGGGGGGGGGGGAGAAAGGCTCCCATGGGCCCCCAGAGCCAGCAAGGATGGGCTCATTACACTGACCTTGGAAGGAGAGCTGGGAGCCACTGTTGCCCAGGGCAGGAGGGGGTGGTGCTAAGAGGTTTCCAGCTGGAGGAGGGGCTGAGTTGCTCCACTCTGGCTGCCTGGTGGTGCTGCTGTTGTAATAGGTGTTCTCGGAGGAGGAGCTGAACTCGGCCGGGGACCCTGCAAGAGAGGCAGCCAGCGGCTCCATGAGCACAAGCCTTCCCAAGCAGGCAGTGCCCCAGTCCGTCCCTCCCTCCCCGGGGGACACAGAGCGACATGGAGGGTGGGTTTACAGCCCCGCCTGCCTGCTTCATCCCCAGCATGAACTGCGCCCCTCCCTGTGCACCCCTGGGGTAGACAGACGAGGTCTGAGGGCAGCCAAGCCAAGAGGCCCCAGCTCTAACATCGCCCCTGCCTGCTCCAGCTGGGGTTCTGAGGCCCCTTTTCTGGTTCTGTGCTGCCCATCTCCATCACCTCCCGTCAGCATCACCAGCTCACCCTCATGGGGCCTTTGCTCCGCCAGGCCCCAGGGCTCCGGGGCCTCGCTCAGCATCTCCTGGCTAGGTGCTGGGGGGAAGCCGCTTGCGGGGAGGGTCTCGTCCGCTGGCCGGTGCCGAAGCGAATCTGCAACCAGAGGCCAAAGGGTAAGCTGGGAGATCCTCACTAACACTGCTCCCAGACCTGGCCCCTCCCGCTCCCCTTGGCCCCAGGCAACCTGCGGCCCCTGACTCCTGGATCCCACCTGAGCCCAACCAAGCCCTGTACCCCCCGAGCCCAACCAATCCCTGTACCCCCAGAGCCCTGGATCCTCCCCAAGCCCAACCAATCCCTGTAGCCTCTGAGCCCTGGATCCTCCCCTGATCCCAACCAATCCTTGCACACCCTGAGCCCTGGATCCTCCCCTGATCCCAACCAATCCTTGCACACCCTGAGCCCTGGATCCTCCCTGAACCCAACCAATCCCATACCCCCTGAGCCCTGGATCCTCCCTGAGCCCAACCAATCCCATACCCCCTGAGCCCTGCATCCTCCCTGAGCCCAACCAATCCCTGTGCCCCCTGAGCCCTGGACCCTCCCCTGCACCCAACAAATCCCTGTACCCCATGAGTCCTGGATCCCCTGAGCCCAACCAATCCCTGTACCCCCTGAGCCCTGGATCCCCCTGAGCCCAGCCACCCCCTGACCCCAACCAATCCCTACGCTCACTGATTCCCCTAGATCCCTCTGCCTTCAGGCAACCTGTACCCCTGACTCCCGGATCCCCCTGGTACCAACCAATGCCTGTGATCCCTCCTTCCAAGCACTGTGACCCCCAACCAACCCCTGTGGCTCCTGTCGTCCCAAACCATCTGATCTCAGGCCCCATACACCCCTCTCCTCAACCCCTCTTGGTCAGGAATGAGGGGCTCTGGTGAAGCTGTGGGGAGGGGGCCCAGGGCTGGGCCAGCAGTGGCTGTGGGTGGGGATGGAGGCGCTTTAGCAGAGTTGAGGGGAGGGGGCTCAGGGCGAAGACAGCAGTGGCGGTGGGGTGGGATGGAGGGGCATGGGCAGAGCTGTGTGTGTGTTTGGGCAGCCCAGGCTGGCACAGGGCAGCGTGAGGGAGGCCAGGCCCAAGGGGAGGCAGAGCCCCTGGGCTGCGAGGCGCCCGTGTGATGCAGGGCGCGGGGGCTGCTCACTGTAGAAGGTGGAAAGCGCCACAGGCGGCTTGCTGCTGAAATCATAGTGTTCGTAGTCGGAATCGGAGTCCTCGGAGCCAGGAGCGGGCACGGCCGGCGGCTCTGCGAGGGGGACACGGAGGGAGCGGTTACCAGGGAGCCTGGACCAGGGCTTGCTATGCCCAGATCCCACGGGGGCCATGCAGCTCAGGGGGCCCTGCAGTGCCAGTGGCGGAAATGGAGCAGACGGGAATGTGGCTGGGGTGGAGCTGGAGCCGTGTAAGCAGCTGGCTCTCCTGGCTCACTAGCAACCACCCATGGAACAAGGACCAGGGGCCTCTGGCCAGATACTCAGCCAGGGTGGAAGCCAGTGTCCAGGAAGGGCTGAGAGGTGGGATGTAGGGGAGGGGTCAGGATAGGTTAAATGGCAGGTTGTGGAGAAGAGGCAGTGTGGGCAGGGAAGGCGTGGGGAGAGAAAGGTAGAGAAGGGGGGGTCATAGTGTGTGGGAAGGGCTGTGAGGAGAGGGGAAGGTGAGGAGGCACAGAGAGTTAGGGTGCGGGGGAGAAGGTGGAGGAGGGGCAGAGAATTAGGGGGAGGGGGAGAGGGGGTGGAGGAGGGGCAGAGAGTTAGGGTGCCGGGGAGGGGAAGGTGGAGGAGGGGCAGAGAGTTAGGGTGCGGGGGAGAAGGTGGAGGAGGGGCAGAGAATTAGGGGGAGGGAGAGAGGGGGGTGGAGGAGGGGCAGAGAGTTAGGGTGCAGGGGAGGGGAAGATGGAGGAGGCACAGAAAGCTAGGGTGCGGGGGAGAAGGTGGAGGAGGGGCAGAGAGTCAGGGTGCAGGGGAGGGGAAGGTGGAGGAGGGACAGAGAGTTAGGGTGCGGGGGAGAAGGTGGAGGAGGGGCAGAGAGTCAGGGTGCAGGGGAGGGGAAGGTGGAGGAGGGACAGAGAGTTAGGGTGCGGGGGAGAAGGTGGAGGAGGGGCAGAGAGTCAGGGTGCAGGGGAGGGGAAGGTGGAGGAGGGACAGAGAGTTAGGGTGCGGGGGAGAAGGTGGAGGAGGGGCAGAGAATTAGGGGGAGGGAGAGAGGGGGTGGAGGAGGGGCAGAGAGTTCGGGTGCAGGGGAGGGGAAGATGGAGGAGGGACAGAGAGTTAGGGTGCGGGGGAGAAGGTGGAGGAGGGGTAGAGAATTAGGGGGAGAGAGAGGGGGAGGTGGAGGAGGGACAGAGAGGTGGGGTGCGGGGCAGGAGAAAGTGGGGGAAGGGCAGAGAGGTGGGGGGTGAGGGGCAGAATGTGGGAGGCTGTGGGGGCGGAGAAGATTGGTTACTCAGAGAGCTGAGAAGCAGGGAGAGGCAGTGGGGGAAGAGGATGTGGGGGGAGGCAAAGAGATTGGGTTTGCGGGAGGGGCAGTGGGGCAGGCTGAGAAACAGTAGCTACCTTCTGCCTTGGGGGGATGGGAGGGGACTTTCCTGTAGTCATTGGAGCCCCCCACGGCCGTCTCCGGGCCCTGTGCGCTGTGATTCATCAGGACTGGGGCGGCTGACGAGGACGAGGACACGGTGTGAGCTGCAAAGACGGGGGAGAAAGGAGGTGGGCTGCTCTGGGAGGCCGTACAAGGCCTGGCGCAGCCCCGGCAGGAGACCTCACACTGGGGAGGGGCTTCCCACTTGTTCTGAATGCTCCCCGGATCCCATCTCGCCCTGGGCTCTGGTGCTGGGAAGGCTCCCCTGACATGCTGGCGGCTGCCATTTCTCGGGGAAAGAGCTCTGCAGCCACGGCAAAGCAATCCCGAGTCCCCCCAGCGATGACACCAGCAGGGGGCTGGGCCCTGTTCCATGTCACCCCACAGCTGGGTGCTGCCCATGCTCCCCCCCTTCTCCCTGCCCGACCCCAGCTTTGGCCCTGCTGCAGCTCTTGCGATGTCACCCCCTCTGCAGAAAGGTCTGTGTGATGGCTTTTCCCAGCAGACCTAGCCCCCCTCTGCCTGGCGCCCAAGTGCCCCATCTCGCTCTGGCAAAGCCCCGAGCCGCAAAGCTACCGTGTTGCTTCCTCATCCTCAGGAGAACGGTGGTGAAGGCCAGCACGGCGACCAAGAGGAGAAAGCCCAGGACCACACAGAGGAGAAGGAGAGTCTGGTTCGAGAGGAATGTGGCTTCCCAGCATAGTGGCCTAGCAGTGCCTGGCAGTGGGGCGGGTGGAGGGGAGGAGAGGGAGGACAGGGCAGGACAGACAGACAGACAGAACAAGTTAGAGAGGCAAAAGACACCGGGGATCTGTCACTAGGGCCTGGCACGGGGCCCCATCCCTCTGGGTGTCAGGGAGTTCCCAGCACCGTGTAGGCCCCCTACTTGGGCACTTTCTAGGGCCGACTCATAAATTTGACATGGGGGAGACCACAGGAAGGCTGACAGGGCTGGGTCCCTGGAGCTCTCCTTGCGGCCCCGATCCTGCTGCCTGTGCCATGGCAGGGAGGGGCGTTTGTGCATGCAGCCTGCAAGTGCATGCAGCGTGGGCCTCTGCCTGGAACAGGGGCGCTGGGTAGGGGCGCACTGACATCAGCTGCACCGGTGCTCCATACCAATGCCCTAGCTCTTGGGACAAGCCTGCTGAGGGGAAGTGGCCCTCTTTGGCCACCCCCTGGGGAATGGGGCTGCCAGAGGGGACATGCCCTCGGTGCAGTGATACTGGAGAGGTTTGTCCAGGGGCAGGGCTGGCAAACTTCCCCTCCCACCTCAGGAGGGAAGGATCTGCCTCTGGTCCGGCTCCCTCCCCCGAGACTGGCACCACGGGAGGAAGAGAAGGGTCACCTCCCCTCCCCCCCTCCAGACACTCACCTTTCCCGTCCTGGGTGTTGGCTGGAGTCGTCATCCCCATGGAGGGCACGTCTGACATGTTCAGCAAGCCCAGCGAGCCTGGGGACGCCACAGAGAGGGAGAAGGGAAGTTAGCAGGGCTGGAGGAACAGACACTCCCCCCCCCGAACCCTCTCCTCTGCTCTCCTCTCCTGCCACCTCACACATCCCCTGGATTGTCCCCCATGTCCGCCTCCTTCCCTCCCCTCTCCTCTGGCCTTGCCCAATGTCCCTTGGATCCGCTTGCACATCCGCCTCCTTTGCCCCCGTCAGTCGCCCCCATGTCTGCCTTCTTCTCCCCCGTTTCACGTGGCTCCGCTTGGGCTTGGTGTGTGACAAGGCAGAGTTACCATTGCAGACCACGCCGGCGGCCTGGGACTGGTGGCACAGGTTCAAGTTGTTGTAGTGCCATCGGCACCAGGAGAGCGAGGCCTCGCCCCCCTTGCACTGGTAGTTCATCCTGCCATGGTGTGTGTGATTGAAGCTCAGTTTGTCCAAAGAGGGGCCGCATCCCAGCCACTGGCACAGCACGTCCATCTCCTCCTTGTACCAGGTCCCGTCACACACTGTGTTCCACACACCCTGGTAAAAGGCTTCTACGCGGCCAGCACAGCTGCCCGACAGGCGCCACTTCTGGTGCTCTGTGTAGGAATGTGAGGGGGGGAGTCAGCAAAGAGGGACCAACCTCGGGATCCCCACAGTAAGGGGCAGTCTGTGCTGGAAGCATTTGGGCTCCGCTGCACCTGTTGTCTGCTGGAGTCAGGAGAGATTTACCCCTTCTCCAAGAATAATGTCACTGCCCATCCCAGACAGGAACAATCCACCAAAACAGATGGACATCCAGGAGTGCTCCAGTGGAAAGACAGACAGGATGGACTCCATGAGATGGACAGGCACACAGGAGTACTCAAACAGACAGACAGGCACTCTCCAAGTGGATGCACAGACAGACAGGCGCTTTCCAATGGATGCACAGAGAGGAGTGCTCCAATGGATGCACAGACAGATGGACAAGAGCTCTCCAATGGACAGACAAGACAGACAGGAGCTCTCCAATGGACAGACAGACAGACAGGAGCACTCCAATGGCTGCACAGACAGAGCATTCCTTCAGATGAGCAGGTGGTTAGACAGAGGCTCTCTGTCAGACAGACAGAAATCCCCCACTGGGCAGAGAAGGAGACGAATGCATCACCAGAGAGACAGGTGTGGAGTGCTCCACCAGACAGGAGGACACATGTACTCTTTGGGATAGAGGAACAGACCTGAGCACACCACACCAGCATCTTCCTTATGGCCGCAGTCATGGGTCCTGTTGGCTGGACAGTCCCACAGGTGGGCTTCATTCCCTGCACAGCCCACCTCGTCCAGGTGGATGGGGCCTGTCCCTTTCTGGAAGGAGGAGGCCACTGTCGCCTCAACGGCCCAGCCACACCTCAGCTGCTGACACACCACGCTGGCGTCATCCAGGTCCCAGGCATCATCGCACACTGTGCCCCAGACACCAGCCTCCTCGACCTCCACCAGGCCCTCACAGCAGCTGCCCCCGCCAACCAGGCGCACAGAGTGGGAACCTGGCAGAGAGGGCGACAGCGAGGGGAGCATAGCTCAGAGAGGCTCTGCAAATGGCAGAGAGGGAGGGAGAGGCTGGACGGATGGATGAAAAGGGGAGTATGGGGAGGGAGGGATCGATAGAGCTGGCCTCAATGGATGGCTCTATGGCTCTGCTTTCAAGGGCTAGATGATGGTGGGTTAAGTATGGGGATGGAGGGGTGGACGGATGGAGATGTTGGCTCCATGGAGCTGGTTTCAGAGAATGGGTGGAGGGATATGGCCTCAATGGATGGATGGATGGTGCTGTTCTCAGTGGCTGTGTGGATGGATACATGGAGCTGCTCTTGGTGGGCGGGTAGGTGGATCTGGTCTCCGCTCCATCTGTCATTTAACAATTTATCAGGGGCGTAGCATGCAGGGGCACTCACCCCGAGATACTGTGATGGCACTCACAGGCAGAAGGGGCCTGCTGGGCCCCTGATTGCTTTTAACCTGCAATGTGGGGAGGGACAAGGCTGCCGCATGGGCCAGAAACAGGCAGCTAGGAGGGCTGAGGTTTGGCCAATGGGCAGGGACAGAGCTGGGCTGGCCTCACCCTGGATGGCTGATGGGGCCAGAGCAGCAGCAGTGGAGGAGAACCACCTGCCCGCATGGATGAATTCCCATCTGGAGCTGTTGAGGGCTAACCCAGGCTCTACAGGACACGAGATGGATGTTTCTTACCTGTGCAGGTGACGCTGGCCGGCCTCCCACCGCAGCACTGCTCCGCAAGTGACATGTTGCACTGCTCCCAGGTGCTCTCCAGCCCCGTGCAGCGGATGTGCAGGGACGGGCAGAGGCTCTGAGAAGATGGGGTGGTTTCCTTTATGCGCGCTGACCTGGGTGGGCACACAAGGCTGGGGGTGGGGGTGGCTACTGCTTCCTTTGCCTCCCCACAATGCAGCTGTCTGCAGACCACGTGGGAGGCTTCCATGTCCCACATTTCCTGGCAGACTGGTATCCACTGCCCAAAGTAACGGACCTCCACGGAGCCACTGCAGGGGTTGCTGCCATTCAGCAAACGAACGGATCCCTCTCCTGAGGGGCCTGCAGAGTAGCACAGGTGATTTCAGAGAGAATCCATGGGATCCTGCATAACGAAGGGGCATGGGAAACCCAGAAGGGATGGCTGCCCCTAAGGGCTGGGAATGGGGCAGTGTTGGGGGTACATGCTGGGTGTGGGTCAGGGCTGGGGGGAGGGGCATAAAGGCCAGACATGAGGCATCACTGTGAAAGCTGGTGCATAAATCTCCAACAGGAGCAGAGGGCGTTGGCTGGTCTAAGCAGTGTGACAAAGCCCGTGCCCTTTGAGAGCGGTGTTCAATTGTTTACAGGTGAGATAGGTGCGCTGCTGCCCACGCTGCTTCCTTCCTCTTCAACCCAAATGTCACGGATGAGCCTGTGAGCACCCCGCAGTAACCTCAAAAACACAGCGCTGAGCTACAGTGACAGGCCGCTGGATTCAGCAAGGAGGAGTCCTGCCGAAGCATGAGGCGTACTGGGCAGCTGCCAGGCACAACTTGGGCACCCCCATCTCCCCGCTTTCCCTTGGCATCAGGGGGTCCCGATGCCACTGCCCATCCTAACCTGGGCTACCCCATCTCCCAGTGCTGCTGGAGCTGCTCACCCATCACAGCCTATGCTCCATCTCCTCTCTATGATGGAGTCAGCAACGCCTTCCTTGGCCGACCCAGCCTGGGTTCTAGAGACTAGGTGTCCATCAACTTGGATAAAGCTCTCCCTCCCCCTTTGGTATCTGCTGCCCCAGGTTCTGTGCCTTTCATGTAGAGAGGGACACACTGAGCACGAGGGGTAGGATTTCCCCCAGCCTGCCGGCTGTATCCTCACCTGGCTCTGCAGACGTGTTCTCGTGACTGCCAGGTGTGCTGTTCCAGGGGACAGCAGGAGACGTCGTCTTTGCCTGGACTGGAACAAACATGCTGATGGTTAGACCTTTGGTGAGAACTTTGTCAGCCGGGCGACTGCTGAGATCCAGACAAGGAAAGCATCCCAAGCTAATGTCCAGGCCTAGGCAGAAGGGCTTCATCTAGGAGAAGCCTTCACAGACTCCGGTAGCTGATCTGAACCTGCGGCCTGTTCTCCAGGCTTCTCAGCTAGGCTGATGCTCTCAGGAGAACCGAGAATGCAACTGAGAGATCTAGGGGACCTCTGGCCAATGTAGGATTCCCAGCTGTGGAAACTGCTAAGGGCTCTCTGAGCCAGGAGCTGTGCTAGGGCAAGGAGTGAGATGTAAATGCCTGGGCAGAGGGCTGGACAGAGAGAATCAAGTGAGACAGAGTAGACTAACATGGGGGGCCAATCTGAGGGGATACCCCATTGTAGCACTTTAGCACAGACACTCGCTATACCCATGGGAGAGTCTGTCTCCTCATTGTAGTCAATTCACCTATCGGAGAGGCTGTAGCTAGGTCCATGAAATAATTCTCCTGTTGGGCTAGTGCTGCAGGGTTAGGTTGCCATAGCTACGTATTAAAAAAAAATCACAACCCTGAGAGATGTAGCCATGCTGATTCAGGTTTTCAGGCTGAGGCAGGTTTTCAGAAGCTGGTCATTTCTTCCTCATCCGGTGGAAAGGCCCCAATGCCACCCAAAAGTGTTGAGATCAAATGGTATTGTGCTTATCATCCATCTGATAAGCCCCACTTTGCTGGAGGCCTTGGAGGATACCTGAAGCCTTCAGGTGACCCAGGGGATTGGATCACCTGACATGCTCCTCAAATCCTCAGAACTACTCAGGGGCAGCCCGTCCATATAGGCAAACTAGGCGGTCACCTAGGGTGCCAAGTTAAATGGGGCGCCAAATGGTGGCGCGATATCATTGAGAGGTTTGGAGGTGGGGGCGCCAATTGCATGGTTTGCCTAGGGCGCCAGTTGCTGGCAGCTAGTCTAGGGCCACCCCTGGAACTACTGATAAGCTCCCATGCTCCACTACAGACACGGGCTGTCCTTGAGGGTAGTAATGGGAGTTTGGCTCATTAGGGCTCAATTCTGTGCATGTGGGGAAAAAAAAGAAGAAGAAAAAAAAAAAGAAACCAAGCAGCTGGGGCTCTGAGCTGCTAGGGAAGTCATGGCAGCCAAATGGCGCAGGCCAGGGTGGAGGGGATGTGACACAGTAATCAGCTCCCGGAAAGGACTCACCCACTAAGTATCTGTAGATGTGACTTCCCTGATAAATGCTCCAGCGAGCCCTGTACTGACACAGCCTGCACGTCGACGCCCCAGCCCTTGTGCTCTGGCGGCACCGCAGCGAGCTCTTGGGGCCAGAACCTCCCCCGATGTCACTCAACTTAGTGCCGATAGCTTCACCACAGCACTGACGATTCACACCAGCTGAGGACTCGGCCCAGCATCCCTTTCTCCTGTCTCTTTTGTCTCATAACACCCTCCAGCTGGGGCTACCTCCTCTTCTCTGATGCACCCAGCAGCCAAGCTCACCTTCAGATTCCTCTTCCCCGTCCTCTCCCTTCAGCCTTGTCCCCCACTCACCACCCTCTGCGCTCCTCTCATCGCCCTTTGACAGAGCTCCTGCTCCCATCCCATCAACAAGCCTGCTCCTGCGAATGAACAATGGGATTCCTCCCTGTATCAGCCCTAACAAGCCTTTGCCAGCGCACACCATTTGGCCCAGGCTGTGGGACCCTTTCTTCCCACTGGACCATTTCTCACGGCTAGGATGGGCCTCTGAAATCAATGTGCAGAACCAAAGGGGGCCTAGTAGGAATTTGCTTTGCTATCCCACCTCTTCATCCCCTCCAGTCCCCGATCTGACGGTTCATGTCTATTCTAAGCTCTCAGGAGCCAGAATCATGCTGTGTCCATGAAGGGCCTTGCACCAAGTGAGGGCCTTGAGAAATAACAGCAATTTCTGTCAACGCCTCCTCGTGAGAGTCCATTTTACGAAGATGCAATGACAGGCAAGTTCACAGAGTCTTTCCTGTTCAGACTCTTGCCTGATCTGCAGAGTGTCTCCTCGTATCTGGCTTTGCTGTCCTGCCTCTGACAGCGTCCCCCATGTCCTATTCATACATCACCTATTGACACACATCATCTAGTCTCTGAGTAGGGGCCCTCTATGCTAGGGGAACACAAATACGAGTCAAAATATGAATAATTACAACATGGAGGAAGAGGTCTTCCTAACCGGTTCTGGGCAAACAATGCATTTTTTTGATTTGCTGGAAATTCTGAGAAATTAGAAGGTGGGGAGGTGGGTGTGTGTGGGGGGGTGATTCAGTTTGAACCAAATATATATATATAAAAAATCTGCATATCAAGATGTTAACACAAACTATTTTTCATAGATTTCAAGGCCGGGTTTGAGGGAAGGGGAGTGAACAGGCCAGCTGATGGGAGGAGGCAAAGGAGACAATTGCTCCAGGGCCCAGTGATTCAAAAGGGCCCTGTGGCTCCAGCTCTTTAAATGACCGCCAGACACCACCGTGGCACTGTGCTCCAGGAGGCTCTGAGAGCTGCCAGGAGGTGGGGTAGGTAAGGCGTGGCATGGTGTGCTCCGGGCAGCTTTGTGGGCCGGCCACCCTCAGCCTGGGCCTTTTCAGGAGCTTGGATCCAGACCTCCCCCCACCTTGCCCAGGGTGGGGGGTGTTGGCCCCACTGGGAGTGACTATAATTATCTAGTTTGACCTGCCATGACATAGACTTTTGACACAGACTAGAGAACTGCCCCAAAATCATTCCTAATGTTTGTTTTTTTTAACAAAAAACATCCAATCTTTATTCACACATTGTCTGTCTGGGGCAGAATGAAACATCTGGATCATTTAAAATGTTTTTTAAACATAAAATTAACAGAAAGTTTAAAGAAAGTCATTTCAAACAAAAACAAATTGAAACATTTTGATTTTCTCTTAATTTTTAAGGGTTTTTTCCCCTTCTAACTGAAAACCATTTGGTGAAAATAACATAGACTCATGGAATGTCTTGGGGTTATCAAATTTGCCTTGTAAACCGGAAAAAGATGAAGGTGAATAACTTCACCCAAAAGTGCTCCTGACCCCGGCTGGCCACCAACGTATGCCCTGGAACAGGAGGATGGAAACCCACTCTGTAGATCAATGGTTCCCAAACTTTTTGGCATCACGCCCCCTTTTTGATTTTTGAGAAACCCTCATGCCCCGCCCCACAATAGCAGCATAAAAAAGGAACTGACCGGGGCTGAAAAACAAAAATAGCAGCAAAACTTAGGGGGGGAGGATTGATGTGGGGAGGTGGGGGCTGGGTCACCTTGGTCCCTCCCTGGAATTTCTTCACGCCCTCCCAAGGGGGCACACCCCCAAGTATGGGAACCCATGCTGGTGTAGATAATTTCATCACTGCAAAAGCTGTTCTGACAAACAATCCTTCCAATGAATTGGGGTTAGACTTGACTTGTTGGTACCATTTTAGAGGATATAAACTTGACAGAGACCAGGGAGAGGAAGTAGTGGGTGAGTAGAGGGTTTATAGGAAATAATTCATCTTCATGTTGACTGGAAATACAATTCGTGCTTTCCTGTTTGGCATCTACTGCTATTACCCTGAATCTCCAGGGAAGGACGTCTCCTTGCTTTTTAGCATTTGAATTATGTTCCTCTACCCCTTTCTTCTAGTCCAGTGCTCTGGCTCCCTGTTTGTTTAAGCATCAGGGCCAAAGCTCTCCTCCTTATTTCTAAATGGTACCTGCATTGTCTAGCTCCATTGTTCTGCTCTTTCTCTTCCCGATACCTCGTTGTTCTTTTTCACAGTCCCGGAGTTAGACCCTTCTCCCCTGCATCTACTACCAGCTTTCCTGTAACTCTCTACTGCATCCTCTTTTAGCTAAAAGACCATGCTTCCTCCGCCATACTAATGATAAAGGCTCTGAGAAATTGACCAGCATCCAAGACACTGAGAAACATTCAAAGGAACCCAGGCTGTGTTATTAAAGAAGACAAGACTGGAATATGGGAATAAGAACTCTCCTTTCTCCGACTAATCTGTCCGTTCTTCAGAGCATGACGTGTCTCTCAACGGTGGGTTTAAAAACAATGAGCTGTCTTGTAGCACCTTAGAAACTAACACATATATATTTACATAATATATATTTACACAAACCTATAGTGAAAAGGTCTCAGAGGAGCAACCATGTTAGTTTGTAACTTTAAAAAACAAGTAGTCCTGTAGCACTTTAGAGACTAACAAAAATATATTTCTAGTATCATGAGCTTTTGTGGGCAAACCCCACTTCTTTAGATGAGAAGAGTGGAGAGAAAAGGGGGAGAACCCTCACAGTTTATAACAGAAAAAGAAGGGGAGGGGAGAAGTACCTGTCAATTGTAATGCCCGTGTTGAATGGCCATATATAAAACCTGCTTTCCTTATATTCAACACTCAATTGACATCAAAAGTTAAGTATGGGACATTTCCAGCCCACTCTTAGCTTCTACAATTGACAAGTACTCCCCCCTTCTTTTTCTGTTATAAATTGTGAGGGACCCCCCCTTTTCTCTCCACTTTTCTCATCTGAAGAAGGGGGTTTTGCCCCCAAAGCTCATGATACTAGAAATATATTTTTGTTAGTCTCTAAAGTGCTACAGGACTACTTGTTTTTTAAAGTTACAAACTAACATGGTTGCTCCTCTGAGACCTTTTCACTATAGGTTTGTGCCGCACCTCGCGCAACGGGGATACCGAACGAACACAAATACTAACACCACTGTATTACACACCTTCCTGGCATCATGTGGTGAGTTTCCTGGAAGCAAAGCGTGAACTGCATGCAATTGACAGCCCTGCATAAAACAAGAATCAATCCTGCACAAGTGTGGCTGAAGCCACTCCGGGGGAAAGAATCGTCTCTGAATTTTTGAAATCCCCAATTTTCGGAGTTGACACTGCATCACGGAACAGAATCTACTCCCGTAAACTCACTGCACTCAACAGGGGCTTGCGTGAGCACAAATAGGTCTTAAAACAAAATCAGGGCTCTCCCAGTATCTCGCCTCTCTGCCTTGGGGGGGGGGAAAGGAGGACAAAGACGGCAGCGACTCGGGAAATCGTTTTGATTCTGCTGCTGAGGGATGGAGACCTCACTTTAGCTTAGCCTGCATCCCTTTGGGCAGAATTCGGAAGTAGAGCGCGCAACTCTTCCTGGCCTCGTTTCCCTCTGCACACCAGGCCTGCTGATTTGCAAGTCAGAATTCATTGCACACACAAGGATTCCCTGAGCCCTGGGAATGACTGATATCTCCTTTCAGCTCCACTTAGCTTATTCTGGGGGTCCTGTGTCTTTCGTTTTCTTTCCCTCCCGCCTGTAATGATACTATCCCTTCCTAGAACTCTCCTTGCTCAAAGATCTTTATAAATGCCAATGAAGCAAGTCCTTCTACAAGCCAGGAAAAGCATCACTATTCCCAGGCGGGAGGCCAGGCGCAAGAACATAAGCTCACGAATTAATTAACTAATTAATCGTTAAGAGGAGCCATGACTGAGTGGTTAAGGTGCTTATTAAGATCCCCAAGGGTGTGAATTCAGGTCTGATCCCACACTAAAAGGTCACTTCCATTTTATGAAGCTGCAAAATGAGTAGCAGATCCATGGGGTAAAGGCAGCCAAAGGCAGTTGGACATGGCCAGTCTTTTGTGTGTGAAACAGACCTGCCTTTAGCTGCATCGGCCCCATGATGAGCCACTGGTTCTGGGGAACTTGGACTTTTGATGCAGTGAAGACAAACTTGGAGAGGTTAAAGCCCTTTGTTCCCAAGCTCACTGCAGTCAGCCGGAACCTTTCCACTGATACCAGCGTGCGGTGGTCCACCTCTGGGAATTTGCTGCAGACCTAACAGCGAGGGAGCTTCTGACTTCCAAGCCAGTGAAGTCTCTTCAGACTGTTCTGGTTTCTCCTTCGACTCAACGGCTCCCTAGCAGTTTCAGCAGAGTCCAAGGAGTCAAGGGGGCATTTACATCAGGTAGGGATCTGGACCAATAGGCTTTGCCAGGGCTACAGAGAGGTGCTACTCAGAGTGAGTTTCTCTGAGATGCTACCCAAGCCCAGTCCTAGGGCAAGGCAGGCAAGGCAAATGCCATGAGCCCTGCGCTTTCGGGGCCCCGCGCTGCTGAGTATACACCATCCATCGGCCAGGCCTGGGTCCCGCTCATAGCGTCCTGCCTTGGGCCCCACAAACCCTTTGGCCAGGTCTGACACTACCCGTCTTCTGTAGCTTAGCTGCACAGAACAGAGTGGATCCTGTTTGCTGCTGACTTCTCTGCCCTCCCCCGTCTCATCTCAGTTCTCCAAAGCCTTCCTCTCGCTGCACTTGCATCTTTGCCTAGCGGCCCCGGGAGCTCCGAGCGACAGATCAGCAAAGCGCAGACCGAGGCTCCATTCTGCGAGGAACCTACAGGAGTTGGGAGCAGGGCCAGGCTTAGAGAAACATCGGCCTGGCTTTGACCCAGGATCAGAAGTGGGAGGTGAGATGTGGACTAAATCAAAGCTGCAGGGAATGGGAAAAAAGGGATCTTAATTCTTGAATATTAGAACATAAAAACGGCCATACTGGGTCAGATCAAAGGTCCAACTAGCCCAGTATTCTGTCTGCCAACAGTGGCCAATTCCAGATACCCCAGAGGGAGGGAACACAACAGGTAATCCTCACATAATCCCTCTCCTGACATCCATTTACACACAAACGGGGGCTAGGGACACCATTCCTACCCATCCTGGCTAATAGCCATTGATGGACCTAACTTCCATGAAGCTATCAAGGTCTTTTTTGAACCCTATTCAAATGTTCATAATATGCTTGGATATGATGAGTACCCTGCCCAAGGAAAGCCAATGAAATAAATACACAGAAACAAACATTCGCTGACAGGACATACTTACATCATATGCACCATGGAGATAATAGATCATTATCATTGATATCTGCTCTTCTATAGCCCTTTTCATATAAGGCTCTTGTATCACTTTAAATGTTTGTGTTATTTTCGCTATTATTAATTATTATCACTGGTGCTGACTGAAAATTTTCTACTGAAATATTTTTTTCAATACAGAATTGGATTTCTGACACTCATTTCTGAGTGTGTGGAAAGTTCTTTCTTAAAATATTTTTCATCAGAAACATTGATTTTTTTTTCACTGAAAACTGGTTTTCCATTTTTTGACAAAAATCAAAGTTTTCCATGGGAAAATGTCATAAATTCCACTGCGATGGTCTAGTTTGAGCTTCTGTCTCACACAAACTTTCCCAAAATAATTCCTAGAGCAGGCATTTTAGCAAAACAACCAATCTTGACAGAACAATTGGCAGTGATGGAGAATTCCCCCTAAATCTCGCTAAGTTGTTCCAATGGTTAGTTACTCTCCCCGGTACCATTTTACACCTTTGTTGCAGTCTGAATGTGCCTAGCTTCAGCTTTCAGCCACGGGACCTGGTTATACTTCTCTCTACTTGACTGAAGAGCCCATTAGGAAATATTTGTTCCCTGTGGCGGTACTCACAGACTGTGACCAAGTCACCGGTTAACCTTCTCTTTGTTCAACTAAATAGACAGAGCTCCTTGAGTCCATCGCTCTGAGGCAGGTTTTCACACCCTTAAATAAGACTCCTGGCTCTTCTCTGAATCCTGTCTAATTTGTCAACCCCACAACGGCACATGGGAATCGAGCAGCTGTCACACCAGTGCCAACTACAGAGGTAAAAAGGAGGAGCAAGGAGATGCATCTAATTGTGCAGAAACCCACAGGTGGCAAAGAGCCACTTGCTCCCCACGTCAGGAGCAAACAGGGCTCTTGCTTGGGATGGGAGGAAGTAGGGCCACCTGCAGAGGATAATTTTTGGTGGTGGGAACGCAGAGACTCAGACATTAAATGATTTGCTCAAGGACCCATACAAAATGACTGGCAGAGTCTAGTGACTAAAAGTCTGGCACTCCCAGAACTCCTAAGAACAGAGACTGGAAATATGTGCCAAACCAGCAACTCTCCATCATTTTTTTGCGGGGTTGGGGAGGGGGCGTGGTCTGTGATACATCAAATAGCTGAAAATGTATCCCGTCATCTGCAGGATAAATTTTCAGCTATTAAACTCACACAGGGCATGTCTACACTAGCCCCCTAGTAGGCATTCGAAGTTGCAAATGAAGCCCGGGATTTAAATATCCTGGGCTTTGTTTGCATCTTCCCGTCTGGGCGCCATTTTTAAATCCCCTTAGTTCAAACTAACTGCCCGCAGCTACACGCGGCAGTCAAATGTTAACTCGAACTAAGTCCTTAGTTCAAATTAACTGTTACACCTCATTCCACCTGATTTAAGGGTGTGAAAACCTGCCTCCGAGTGATGGACTCAAGGAGCTCATTCCACGAGGTGTAACAGTTAACTCGAACTAAGGACTTAGTTTGAGTTAACGTTTGACTGACGCATATAGCCGCGGGCAGTAAGTTTGGACTAAGGGGATTTTAAAATGGTGCCCGGATGGGAAGATGCAAATAAAGCCCGGGATATTTAAATCCCAGGCTTCATTTGCAACTTCGAAAGTCTACATTAGCCTCCCTAGTTCAAAACTAAGGGGCTAGTGTAAACATACCCACAATGACTGTGACTTAGATTTTAACCAAATCAGCACGGCCAGTTTGCATGTTCCAAAAACGATACTGCCCCTCCAAGAAAATCATGACACTGGCTTCAAATCCAAGAGATTTGTTTTTTAAAATCCATGTTAGGCTCTTTAGATTTGCTTTCTGGTTTACAAGCGTATTGGTCTCATTTTTAAGCTTTTCTCCTCAACTATGGGTGTAAGCAACTTACTGTGCAACAATAAATGAGAATGTCCCCCAAATAATATGATCGGGGAACTATGAGCTGAAAAACATCAACAACAGGTTTTGCAAGACTGGCAATCCAAGCATGAGAACTGACAATACTTAGAGCTTAAGGGCAGAAGGGATCATCAGATGATCCCGTCTGACTTCCTTTGTTTCACAGGCCACTAACACCTCCCACCACCTGCAAATAAATCCAGCAAGCAGAACTGGAGCAGAGTAGTACAGCCCACAGGAGACTAGACTATTCCTTGTCACAGGTAGAGACTAGGAAGGACCGAGGGGCCTCAGTGCCCGCGGTCCCCGCAGTAGTAGAGAAATGATTATAAGTGAAACACTCCCAGGTAATCCTGGCAAGTGACCTGCCTGAGCATGCTCCAGAGGACATTAACCCTTCCTCCTCCCCAAATCTCCACCAAGGTCATTGTCACTTCTTCTCAACCCCATGTGGTGATCACTTAGACACTGAGTGTGAGAACAAGAACCCGCCAGCCAAGCGCCTGAGAGAACAGGAGGTGCCACATCTCATAGTCCTGTTCTGCCACCACCATCTAGTGTCCCGTCTCTAGCCATGGCCACCCCGATGCTTCAGAAGAAGGTGATAAAAAGCTTCCCAGAATACACTGTGAGGGATCCCTTCCTGACCCCTGCCAGAGACTGGCTGAAACCCTGAAGCATGAGACTTAGGAATAGAAGACATAAACCAGAACTGTGGGGCCCTGCTTCCCACCATCATAATCTACCCTGTCACACATCCATACACTCATACGTTTGTCCAGCTTGCTCTTAACATGAATTAAGTGGTTTGCCCCCCACAACTATGGGGAGGCCGTTCCAGGATTTCTCCCTCACTGATGGTTAAAAACTTTCTAATTTCTGGCCTGAATTTTGTCATGGCAACAAGAGGCTTTGGGTCAGATCCCCTCCTACGGTGTTGCACTGCCTGATTCTGTTGACGATGATGAAAACCATCTGAGGATCTGACATTGTATATATTCGCTAGATTGACTAGAAGATTTACCTGGCATTGCTCAAGTCCTTAACTCAATTAATTTTGGGTTGTTTTTTTTTTTAAATAAATTGAGAATCTACATGCCTCATCTGAATTATTGTTCTGGGGTGGGGCTGGGGAGGAGGGGTTCAGTAGGCAGGCTGCCCTGGGCAGAGAGGACAACCCCAGTCCTCTCTCACTGCAGCATCTTGGGGCCAGGTGAGAAGCAATTCTCCATGACTGCTGCAGCTCCAGTGGGCACAGCAGTGGGCACTCCCCAGACAGAATGAGGAATGCAGTAAACTGTGCACTTTCCCCTCACTCCCTGACAAAGGGGAACAGCCTGCACTGTTCCTGTACGAATCGGGGTGGAGGAGGGATTTCACCTCCACTGTCCTCCCTGAAGGTGGGAAGTCTGGGGCTATGGGGGGAGGGGAGCATGCCCCCAGCCAGGCCCTTTCACCTGCCTGGTGAGTCAGTCTTTTTTTTGTATGTTTTTATGAGAAGCAAGCCCGTTCCAAGCACATCCCATTGTCCTGGCACAACCAAACCTGACCCTGCTTTAAGTTAGAAGAAGAGAAAGCTGCCTACCAAATTTGGTGGTCCTAGCTCTTACCGTTTAGGAGGAATTCTTGAACAAATGGATGACAGACTCTTCCAAATATATAGCAGATAGAGAGACTAGGCTGTCATTTAAAAAACTCCACCGGAGATGTTAGAACATTTGGGGGAGAAGGGGGAATCCGTGGATGGCATTCTTCTGTCTTACCGTTGAAATGTTGCAATTTTCCAAGTGGCAACAGCGCTGGCCAAAAAATGGAAACACTTGCCCATGTTTTGTCAAAAGCACAAACGTTTCAGAATGTCCCACCCCATTCTAGTCACAACCCAGATGGGTCATTGTGAGCCACTTCTGGAGGGCATCTGGCCGGCCGAGAACCTCCGCATCTTATTGCAAGCGACTCCCTGGCATGCAGACAGCTGCTCTGAGACCGTCACTATATAGGGGAGTCCCTTGTGTTTGCTCTGCTCTACTGCCCTGTGCAATTCAAGAGAGTGACATGCCACAGGCGCTGATCCCGCAAACACCTAGGAACGGGCTTCACATTAACCCTAGAACAACTCAAAAGCTTGAAGTTAAGCAGGTACTTAAGTGTTTGCAGGATCGGCGCCTGGTTCATTGTGACTAAATTGCCCTTCACGCTTGGGGTGTATTTGCTAGGGGGAGGACAAAGAAAACATGAGGGGAGGCTCTTCAAAGGTGTTCAGGTTCCTAAATCCCATGAACCTAACTGCCAAGACATTTAGGGGCCTGGCCTTCAACTAGTGTAAATCAGCAGTCTTTGGTTTACACCAGCTCAGTTTTTCTCCCAGGAACTGGAATGGGGGTGGGGCAGAGTTGAATCTGTAGGGAGAATGTAGACATCAATGAGGAGTGAGGCTGTGAGGGTTACGACGAGCTGTTTGATAAATGCAAAGAGTATTGCACATTGGAAAACACAATCTCAGCTAGCCATACAAAATGCAGGGGTCTTAATTAGCTGTTCCCGCTCCAGAAAGAGATATTAGAATCATTGTGGATGGTTCTCTGAAAATATCTACTCAACGTGCGGCAGCAGTCCACAAAGCAAACGAAATGTTAAGAACCATGAGGAACGAAATGTTAAGAACCATGCGCATATCTTAAATACTGTGTGCATTTTATGGTCTCCCCATCCCCCCAATATATTGGAATTGGAAAAGGTAAAGAGAAAAGCTACTAAAACAATTAGGGGTATGAAATAGGAGGCAAGATTAAAAAGACTGGGACTTTTCCGACTGGAAAAGAGACAACTAAGTGAGGCTAGGATAGAAAATCTCGACTGGCGTGAAGAAAGTGAATAAGGAAAAATGTATTTAATCTTTCACACAACACAAGAAGGATGAATTACCAAATGTAATTGATAAGAAGAAGGTTAAAAAAAACCCAAAAAAGTATTTCTCCACACAGTCAACTTGTGGAACTCTTTGCTGGGGATGCTGTGAAGCCCAAAACCATAATAGGGTTAAAAAAAGAATTAGATGAGTTCCTGGAGGACAGGTAATGGCTATTAGCCAGGGTGGGCAGGGATGTAATCCCATGCTCAGAGGCTGTCTACACTACTAGGTTTTTGAGCAGAGCGTATGGATCTTGCGCAAACGGATTTTTTTGCGCATAATAGAAGCAGCTACACTAAAAGCATTGGCAGAAAATATGCTAATGACATCGCGACTTATGCTAATGAGTCCATCATTAGCATACTCTCTGCTACAAAAACTTGTAGTGTAGACATGAGGGTCCCTAGTTTCTGCTTGTCAGACTGGACGATAGAGGATAAATCACTTGGTTTTTGCCTTTTCTGTTCATTCCCTTTCCCTCTGGGACACCTGGCACTGGCCACTGTTGGAAGACAGATTGCTGGGCTAGATAGACCATTGGCCTGACCCCAGTGTGGCTGTTCTCATGCAAAAACTATAAGAATAAAAATGTTTAACACAGAAACGCCTCAAGATAATGACCTCTCCAGAGAGCAATGTTGTGAGATAATGACCTTGGCAAACAGCACATTTTAAAAATCCTGACTGGCTAGCAAATACGTTTCCCAGTCACAAATCTAGCACTTTGGAGCCACAGCACTGAAACATTGTCCGCCAAACAAATGTTCCGTTAACGTGCCTCTCGCTTTTCCCTCCACCACACCCCATGCACTGTGGCTGCCCTGGGTCAGTGGAGATGCCAAGTTTGGAGGTGCTTTCACATGAGATCACCTGCCAGTGTGGGAGGGGGGAGAAAGGGAACCTTGCTCTTTCTGGTCACTCACTCACTCTGGTCACTGCTGTTTGTTGTGGCGCTGTTCCCTCCACTCCACCACTCTGATGCTGATGGCCCTGCATCATCCCCTTCAGCTGCCACCTGCCACCTGCCACTGGGACCTCTGCAAGTTGGTCTCTTGAGGCTCCTGCTCTCAGCGAGGGAACCTCGCGGCCAGGGTAGGCCGGGCAGACTCTTCTCAGACCTGTTTTCAGCTCTAGCGGCCACTTAGCAAAACAAAAGACTCACTCTGGAGCCTAACCAACTCTATTGCCAAGCAGGAGAGAGGGGAGCAGGTCAAATAATGCCTGTGATTCTAGGCAGGTCATCAAGCAACACAGCTGTCCCCACCCTTTCTCTCCCCTGGGATCTCGCATCAAAACCGCCTGCTTAGCCAGTGCATTTCGACTGCAGGAGACACCCTCCCTCAGGACACGCTGAGCACAGTTCTGCTGCCCTTCACACATGACACAAGGGGAACAACATTTCATTATCCTGGCATTCCAGTGAGTTGTAAACAAACCCCAGGCAAAATGATTAATCGCTTGGGCCACACAGGACTATAACTAGTTGATAACTGGGGTGGGGGGCTTGGGGAAATTCTGGGAGCCTGGGGAAATCCCTGCACCAGCTGCAGATCTGACCCATGCAGACAAAGCCACATGGAGGGGCTCCCATAACCCCATGCAGGAGCTGTGGGGGCACAGATTGCATTCATACAAGGCCGTCCGTGCGCCAGGCTACAGACACGCTCTTGAACAGCATGGGAGTCCCCGCTGGGAAGCAGAGAGTCAGAATCACAAGCGCTTGCCGCACGGCAACAATAACCCAGGACACAGCCACGTCCTTGTGCCACCGCAGCCAGAGCTGAAGAGCCAAGTGGGCAGCCACATGCCCCTCGTTTACAGTGCCCTCGAGTGACAGTCCCAAATGGGGCAATAGCCTGTGTCGCCTCCCTGCTCAGAGACACTGTTGTGCCTTACATACAGGCTAAAGATGATGCGATATGAGTCTGGAAGGATGGACAAAGGACCCCGGGGAAGGACAAAGAGGACGAGGGAGTGGCAGAGGTTGCTTCCAGAAATCAGCTGTGCTAAGACAAGAAGTTACGGCCTGCGACTGAGAAAGGAGACATTGCAGCCACGGATATAAAAGCAAAACGGACTTTAGAATGGTGAGGTCAGCTGGGCCTCAAGTTCAGAACAAAGGTACTTATCCCAGCGGCCCTTGCTGGTCAGAGATTGCCTTATCCACCCTAGCTCTGACTCCTCCCCAGCGTCAGGAGAAAAGACCCTGCTCTATCTGCTCACAGGTTTCCAGGAGAAGAAACATTTCAGAAGTGGGTCCATGTGGGGGTATAAGCAGGGCCACGTTTGGTCTTCACACAATGGGACCAGAACCTGTGGCAACAATGTCTGTGCCCAGTAGCAATATTAGTGTAGTTGATCACCATGGGACACCCATGGCTCCCATTCCCAGCCTCACACGGACAGATATCATGGTTGCTGGCCTACACTCCTGGCTTCCCGTCTCCTTGGTTACTCCTGGGGTCTGGATCCCTGACCTCCAGCTGCGTGGCTCCGTGGATCTTGTGCTGTCACCCAGTTATCTCCTCCTTGCTAGGAGAGCTGCTGAGCCACAGGCAGCTTCTGGCAAGTCCCAGCTAGTCAGAGAACTCAGAAATCAAAATGTCGGGCAGGTGGTTGCAACAAAATGGCCGACCACACATCAAAAATGCTGAACTCCGGAATCTCTGAGGCCTGGCTGAAGTGGACAGGGCAGTTCACGCCTCAGAGTGCTATTTGTTCAGGCTCTCGGCACACTCAGGTAAAGCCCCCATGTGCCATTGGTTTTCTCCAGAGCCACCCAGTCTTTTGAGGTTTAGTTCTGGCTTACGTGGTTGCCACTCCGGTAGCCTCAGGTGACAGGCTAGTGGGGGGAAAAATCAAGCACCAGCCACAGAAATTCCCAGTGAGACACTGCCAAACAAGGAAAGTGGCTGGCAAAAACAAACTGACTAGAAGAACAAAAAAGATACCAGACCCTAATGCCCATCTCACAATAACTTTTGTGAGTATGTCACACTGAAAAACAAACAAACAAAAAACCAACAAACAACCCCCCAAAAACCAACCAACCAACCAAACAAAAATGAACAAAACAACCCCCCCCCCCAACAAAACAAAAAACTAACAAAACCACCCCCCACCAAGCAGTCGCAAGTATCAGAGTCTGGGTCAACTGAGTTGGGCTCGTGTTGGGGGCTAAAAATAGCAATGTAGATGTTCTCCCTCAGCCTGGATCCCAGGCTTTGAGACCCTCCCTCCTCACTGGGTTTCAGAGCCAGATTCCAGCCTGAGTGGGAACAGCTACATGCCTGTTTTTAGCCCTGAAGCATAACTCTGAGTTAGTTAGTCCCATAAGTTTGACCCTGGAGAGCCTGATTTAGTCACCTCAGGTCTTTTTTTGCAGCGTAGCTGTACCCTCAGTCAGGAATTTCTACACTGGTGATAGAATCCTAGGTCACTAGAACTGGAAGGGACCTCGAGAGTCATCGAGTCCAGTCCCCTGCCCTCACGGCAGGACCAAGCACCGTCTAGCTCAGGGTTTCTCAAAGTGGTGTCATGGACCACTTTGAGAAACATGGTAATTGGCTGTGCTGGTTTGTTTACTTACTGGCACTGTGGCCATGGAGCCTCGTGGCTCCCATTGGCACCGGTTCCAAGGGGAGCCGCGGGAAGAGGCATGGGCCGGGCTGCCGCTTCCCATGGCTCCCTTTGGCTGCAAACGGCGAACCGGAGCCAATAGGAGCTGCGAGGCTCCGTGGCCACAGAGCCAGTAAGTAAACAAACTGGCGCAGCCAGTTACCATGTTTCTCAAAGTGGTTACCTGGACCATTTTGAGAAACACTGATCCAGATCATGCCGTATAGACAGGAGCAGCCTGAGGCCGGCTGCGGCAGCTGGAGCCCCAGGCGGGCAGTGCGATTGGCGCCCCCGCCTTCACAGCCGTCAATGGTTGTGATGTCATCATCGGGCACCCGGGCCAGCAGCGTTCTAGGCAATTTGCTAGTTCGCCTAGGCTCACGGGTCACCCCTGCTTATAGATGTCTATTTAACCTGCTCTTAAATATCTCCAATGATGGAGATTCCACAACCTCCCTAGGCAATTTATTTCAGTGCTTAACGCCCTCTTCCCTCCGACAGGAAGTTTTTCCTAATGTCCAACCTAAACCTTCCTTGCCGCAATTTAAGCCCATTGCTTCTTGTCCTATCATCAGAAGTCAAGAAGAACAATTTTTTCTCCTTCTCCTTGTAACAGACTTTTAGATACTTGAAAATGGCTATCATGTCCCTTCTTAGTCTTCTTTTCTTGGTTCTGATGTTATCCTCACAGCCCAAAGGGTCAGAAACACTCTTCTTTTTAAATGACAGCTGGGACTCTGGAGCAAGGGGGTGACAAAGGGACAGCAGCTCTGGTGGTAACCAGGTGACATGGGACAAAACACAGAAAAGCAAAAGCAGGAAATTGCCCACTGAAGGCGAGAGGCGTATGACTGTGCAGTTCAATTCACACCAAGTGAACCTCTGGCCCACAGGCACAAATTTTCAGAAGTATCTGTGGACGCTGACGACGGCTCAGTGTGAGGCTGCTACAAGGCCCCAGATCTCGGTCATTCTGGTTCCAAGGGCAGTCTGGGCTCACCTGTTCCACACAACAGGCCTAAGACAGATCCAGTTGAGCCCCTAAAACGGGAGCATTTGCAGCAGTCAGAGTGGAAGAGCCTTTGCGTGCCTAATTACTAAACCCACTGACTTTTTCGGTGCATGGCTGACAGATTTTGCCCTTAGAAAATGGCAGGTGAATGCCCAGCCGCCTTTTGGTTTGCAGGCGGCCGCTCTAATTTGTGCCCGCAACTGATGGCGCGTGAAAAACTGACGGCACCAAAAGCAAGGCTGGTTTAAAAAAAAAATCAGGTCACTTCATCCATTTCCAGATAGCCCAGCACTAGCCCGTTTCCCTGAGTGCTCTGTTCACTCCAATTATTCCAAGCAACAGCATTTCCCCCTGGGAGCCAATTCCACAGCTTAATAGATCTCATTGTTAACATCGCTTTATTTTAGGCTAAACACTCTTATCTCATTCCCTGGGGTAAGCTACACCCTGGGGGCCTTGTATCATTTTAGTTTTGTCTCCTTCCTTCTAACCTTGCTGTCTTTCCCAGTACCTTTGTTGATATAACACATACCAACAGACCATTTCATGCAGAGGAGCAGACAGCCTGGCTGAGCGACACACTCTCCGCCTGTTAATGCTTTGATGTTTATCACTAGAAATGCTCTACGCTGTCTGAATTAATTATTCTACTTCCTCACTGCAGGGGACAGAGGCCGATGGGGAAAGTCAGGGTGTTTCAACTGTGATGGGAGTGGAATGATTTTCTTCAGCCCAGCAAAGGACGCAACACAGAGAAATTGCCTGCCTGGTGTCTGAAATGGACTGTGCACGGCGTATAGGATCTGATTCTTATCCCTCGATTGCCACTCTATGTTATCCATGTCGGGATGGCCCAGTAGTTAGGAACTCGCCTGCGACTTAGGAAACCCTGGCCCAGTTTCTTATTTTCATGAGGTCCCTCAATGTCACTGTGACTCTCAATTCCCTCTCTGTAAAATGGGTACAATGGCATAGCCCCACCTCCCCCTGAGGTGTCTGTGGGAATAAATATATGAATGGCTGGAAAGTATGCAGGTGCTCTGGTGACAGGGGGCTGGATATTCGGATTTAATCCCCCTTCGCCGTAACTGTCAGTCCAAGAAAGACATTCAGCATTTGGCGCCCTCTGTATAAGATGGCGAAATATTTTTGCTCTTGTGCTAAGATGGCGCCAATGGGTGTATCAAAGTAAAGGATTTCTTCATGCAATCGTAAAGAACAGAAAATTACTGCATGTACAGGTCAAAGCAAAATGGATCCCTGGTATAACTGTTGATTTCAAGGTTTTAGACAAGGGGCTTCCATAGTAGCCTGCTGTTAATTTGAGTCAGAAAATGTGCAGAAAATGTATTATGCACGTCCCATACTCCAGAATTCAAGATCCTTTCCATAGTAACCCAACACATAATAAAATAGAGATACATGCTTTTGTTTTATAATATGTATTTTGTTCATTGTTTCTAAGCACTTAAAGGAAAATATAAAAAGGCTTTATATTTTTATGTGCCTAAATACTTTAAAAAATCTAGCCCCAAGTGTTAGCATGAAAGCTATGTTATGTTGTTAGGGATATAAAACTCATTTAAAAGAGAGGATCGATCCTTCTTTTGCCAGACAACAGCAATTATCCACAGACAGGAGAGGATAGGTGATTTTTCTACAAGTGGCTAAAATGGACCTCTCTCCCGGTGTTAATCTCATGATGTGACATTTAGTTTAATAACAATTTGAGGAAAGAGAGCAGGTATTATTATCAGTAATCATTTCCACAGCACTGGCATTTTATACAACATATATTCCCCCCCAAGCGCTTATTAATCCAACTTACTTTTCATGGGTTGACTGACTGCTGATGTATTGATTTTGTTAAACGAGTGGTGCCCTGTTTACATTGCGATCCCTTCATTAAGTGCGCCCACATCAATAGGACCGATATAGTAAGAAACTACTGACCCTGAGATGATCTCAAGGAAGCAGATGAGAAGAAAATAATAAAGGAATCGTTGCTAAAACCGAGGCCTGTTATTATTTCTTAAATATCCAATAATGGCTTTGCTGAGACGGAATATTGAGCCTGATTCTTAGCAGGTATAAATCAACACGTTCAATGGAGTTAGATCAAGTTCCACTGTCAGAGGGTCTGGGCCCTTGAGATTTTACTGTATCAACAAGGCCATTATAGGGTATTTAAGAAATAATGACAGGGTTGGCTTCTAGCGACAATTTCCCGCATTGTCTTCTTCTGACTGGTCTCCATCTTAATGATTAAAAAACTCAGCCTGCACATGGCAATCTGGAGGAAGCAGGGGGCAAAGTCGGGCTATTGATACTAATTCACTCATCATGAGTTTAGTGCTGGGAAAAGGTTCTAAATGTACAAACCCTTCAGGACCGAATTCATCAGTGACCCAGATTCAGTAAGGGCAGGAGAGCAACAACAGGGCTCAGCCCTAATGTTCCGGGCTTGGGAAGTCCAGGTTTTTTTCCTACCCTGGGATCTTTACTAAATGAGGGGAACAACCAGCAGCCGTTGTGATAGGGGGCAATTGTGACATGCAAACTATCTCACTGGGAAATGGAATGAGATCCCCCCCCCACCAAAAAAAGCATGTATCATAAAATCATCATAAACATACATTTCCCAGGGCCCCACGGCCGGATCACTTCACGAGGAGACGGCGCTAGGAAAAGGGCTCTGTGCCCCTAATTACACACAAGGCCACCGCGAGCAGCAAAGGAACTGATGAAGAAATAAACAGGCCGTGGCAGCTAGCACAGTAATGCAGGAAACAAACGATACCACAATAATAGGGGAATCGGTAATACTAGTCAGAACAAGAGGGTTTATACGCTGGCTGGGGCGGAGAGCCGGGTTGTATAAAGCGCCACACGCATTTGTGAGACCAGGAGAATGATAAATAATGATTCTGCATGGTTCCTCAAATTAATCAGGGGCCAGATCCCCAGCTAGTGTAAACGGCAGTAGTGCCAGCTCTTCGGTCTAGCTGTGCTGATTTACACCAGCTGTGTATCCGGCCCTTCATCTGGAAAACCTTTGATCCTCTCAGCCTGAAGGGACTGCGGTGCATGGGGAGCGGGAAGGGCTGCCCTGATGCAATCAGCTGTACACTGGGCACCCCCTGCTCCGAGAGAATACGCTCAGCTGCCTTGTTCTCACTACATCGCGCCACAGGCTGTCCTAACCATAGGTGGTGTCTGGAGAAGAAAGAGCAATGGCTGCTCCTGGTGTTGGTGGTGAGACCCCCGCCATGGTGACATAACACTTCTCTACCTCACCTCTGTCCGCGGGAGCAGCAGCCATTTCTAGAGCCATGTCTCTCCTGCAATTCCCACTCCAAGCCTGTTCCTCTGCTCCGCTAACCCAGCCACAAGCCTCTAGCCTCGCCGGCGCGGCTCTGCATTCAGTCTCACCTCCCCCTGGGCCAGGCCGATCCCCTTATTCCACCTCAGCCCAGCTCTGCCTCCAGGAGCGGGGCCAGGGCTGGGCTTGGTGAGGGGAGAGGAGCTCATCTGAACTGGCTGCCCCACAAGGGTGAGGTGCAGGTGGCATGCTAAGCCAGCTGGACAGCACATCTGCAGGTGGGAGGCAACAGGACACCCCCCGCCAGATCCCTTCCCTCACACCAGCCCTTGCTGATGTGTTTGCCAGGAAGGGAAGAGGGGGCTGGCTCTGCAGGGTGCCATGGGAGGGGAGGGGTGAGGAAGTGGGTGAAGAAGAGGAGATGGAGCCTCGTGTCTCACCCACCTGACACCCAGGCCCACCTGACGGCAGTTTAGAGACCAGAGGGAGATGCGATGAGGGGTGAGAAGTGACCACACAACAGGGTGAGAGGCCGAGATCTGACTAGCTCTTGGGCAAGAAACTCCCCTCTCCCCTACAGAGAAGGTCTCTCACTCCTGAGCAGCGAGGAGGCCCATGGGTCGCAGGGAGGGAAGATGCCACCTTCCCCTGCTGCGCCCATGATGCGAGAGAAGGGAAGACTTGAGCTTCCAGACCTACCTCAGCTGAGGGCCTAAGGATGCATGATGCAGAAAGCTGAGGGGACAGACCAGACCCGACAATGGTGCTTTGGCTGGAGAACTCAGCTGAGAGGCTAAACACATGGGGATCCTGGCCAGGAGAGAAGGGAATGAAGATGGAGGGAGGGCTGGGTACCTTGTCTGGGCGCCGTCAAGGAAAGAGCCATCAGGGATGCCCACAGCACGTCCATCGCTGTCACTGGCGCGATCGCATTGCGGGCTGGGAAGCCAGGGCCGAGTCCGGGCTCTTTCGCTTGCTCTCTGTCTGGTGTGTGGCTCCCACACAATCTCTCGTTCTTGTTTGCTGGCTTGTGGTTGCAGTCTCCAGGAAGCCAACTCAGCATCACAGGGGTGGGGAGAGAGCCCCCAGCACGGCGCTGAGCGGTGGCTGACACTTCTGCAAAGTGCAGCGAAGCCTGAGAGCAAAATGGGCCGCCAGGTGAAAGCAAAACCAGCTAATGGAAATGGGGTGTAGGCTGCATGTCAGGAGCTGACCCTGGGATCCTCAGAGTCCCCCACACCTGACCAGGATCCACCCAGGGTCCCCCACGCAGGCCATGCATCAGGTTCGCACTAGGATTCCCAAAGACCCCAGAACGTGTGTCAGAATTTCAGCTAGGATCCCCAAGGACCCAGCACCCAGATTTGCTCTGGGACACCCCAGGACCCCTCACGCAGGCCATGCATCAGGGTTTGCCCCAGGACGCCCCTAGGCCCCATGTCGGGACCCCAATTCAATGCTGAGGGATTCCCACACTCGGGCCGCACATCCCGATCTCCCCGGATGCCTGGCCCTGGCCACATATCAGGATTTGCACTGGCGTCCCAAGGACCCCGTGCGCAAACTGACTTTCCAGGCACACGCCCCATCTTATCTCAGAGCAGCTCTTCCTGCCATGGCTCGTTCAGCCTCTAGAGGGATCCTTGCCCCGGCACTTGGGTTTGCTGCTCCTGCCGTTTCACCACATCAGCGTCTGGGCGGGCGTCTCGCTTGTGCCAGCCGGTGCTGGGTGCTCCTCAAGAAGCAGAGCCCATGGCTGCTGGGGCGACGTGCTGAAGGGGCACGTCTGACGGCTGGTGGTGGGGTCGGCCCAGCAGGGAGCCAGGTTGGCAACCTGACAGTCTCCGGTTGACAGGAGTTGGCATTCCTGTCACAGCGGCGCCCGGACTAGCCCCAGGCAGTCAGCACCGCCAGGACCACGTCTCCTCCACGCCCTAGCCGGGCTCTCGGGCGGTTCTGAGCCGGCCATGCCAGCGGAGCGAGGGGCACCGAGTTCTCGCGTCCATGCGCCTTCCTCTCCCCCGGGGCCGTCTGCTGCCGAGTGCATTGCTGGCGGCTCTGATGTTCCTGCAGGCCCCTCTGACTGTGGCTAGCCAGGGCTTGATGTGGGGTGCGCGAAGCGGCGTGTCGGAGGGAACTGCTGAAATGTCACACGTGCAAGACACCTGGGGCATCGGCATCCAGCCACTCCCCCCCCCGCCAACACTATGCCTCAGAGGGCATCAAAATACACGCTCCAATGAGCTCTACCGGGCTGCCCTCTCGAGGCGGCTCACCCACATGGCACAGAGACGCCAGGGCACCAGGGCTGCCGTGCACAGCTGGGAGAGGCATGGAGCAGTGGGAGTCCTTACCCCGGCCCCAGGTGCTTTACCATTGCCCTGTGAAATAGGGAGCCACACTGTAGGGCCTGGTCTACACTAGACCAGGCAGGCTGGCATAAGGTTCGCCATCCAACTATGCAAAATATGTAGCTGGATTCGGCTTATCTTAAGCCGAGTTGCCACAGCATGTACATTGTGGGAGGCCGACGGAGCACACAGCCCCGCCAGCTTCCTGTGCCCCTTACAGAACGAGGAGGACACGACGCCGGTGGGGGCTGCCCTCAGTGTTCCATTTGGGGGTCTACACTAGATCCGCTAAATCCAACGCTAGAAGATCGACCTCCGGAGGGTCGCTCATCTCCGTAGCCTACACAAGGACTGGGCTCAGTGCAGCAGGCTTTCTTCCTCTGCCACCCCTTGTCCATCGCTCTGTGGTGATTAGTGTCCTGGGACGCGGCCCAGCGGGGCACCTAGAGCCCCACCCGTTCTGGGGTAACAGAGAGCCCAACAAAACCATCACCAGCAGCCCCCTGCCAGGTCTCCCACTTGCCAGTGGTCACACCCCTTGTGTCAGGGGCTTTCACTCCACCTGCCCCACCGCCCTGGGAGAACTCAGGCCCTGCTTGGACTCTGGGTGCCGGCCTGGGTCCCTGGAGCAAGCAGCTCAGCTCCGCTCCCTCAAGCCAGCTGCTTCTTCCCTGGGCTTCTTCCTAGCTGAGCCAATCTCCAGGCCTCTCTCAGCCCGGCTCTGCTGCACTCTCTTCCCAGGCTCTGCAGTGTTCTCACTTGCTCCTGCAGTGAGTACCATCACACAGGGCTTCCTCCCTGGCAGCCAGCCTCCTGTCGGCCTCTCCCCAGGCTCAGTGTGTCAAAGACTCGCTTTCCTCCACTCGACAGAATTCCCCCAGCTTCCCTCCAGGTGCAGCCAGATTGGCTACCTGAGTGCCCATGAACCCGATCGTTGCCAGCACGGGGTGCACACGCCACCACATCCACATCTCAGCCCAAAGCCCAGGCAGGGAAGTCACAGGAATCTACCCACTGAGCTCAGTGGCCTTTGGCTCTGAATACTTCAAGGATGTCACTGCAATAGCAGCCCTCCTGACTGGCACGCCGGCCAGGAACTGAACCAGGGAACCTTTAGTGCTTGCAGCAGGTGCTAAAAACCAAAGGTGCCCGAGCTGGGCTGTCACAGACTGAGAACTGCTGCCGTCCGGGCACAAGAGGTGGGTGGGGGAGAATCTGAAACTCACACTCCCCCGTGGTTCCATCATGTTCAGCTGAAGCGTGAGGGGGTAGCTCCCCAGAGGGGTGACCTAGTCTGCCTTGTAAACCTACGTCAAGCCCACTGAGGTCAGTTGCTAAATGCCAGTGGTGCAGGATCAGACCGTAGGAACCTACAGGCCGAGCACTCGAAAGGGGACGTGATACCCGCCTACCAACTCATGACTCGTCTAGACAGGGTCGGTCTGGTGCTTTTGCTCTCCTTGCCTCCTAGCATAAGAACAAGGAGGCACTAGATGAAGGGGGCAGATCCAAAGCCAGTGAAAGGACATACTTTCCCATACAACGTGCAGCGAGCATGCATGTTGCTGAGGTTCAGAATCTAACAAGCGTCCAGACGGGACTGGATGTTTATGTGGCACTCAAGCACTTCCGGGGCTATTGTAATTAGTGATAGCAAAGCCATTGGCAGGGGCATGTTTCATGTTCCAAGGTATAAATCGATCTGTAGTAAGACCAGCGGAAGCCCTGTTTGGGAGCAAATTGACCCTCATGCAGGGTTCTTTCACCTTCCCCAGAAGCTCTGGGGCTGGTGCTCTTCAACAGGACAATGGATTTGATGGACATTGGCTCTGATCCAGCTAGGTAACTCCTCCCCTCCTAGCTTGGCAATCTGCAGGAGTGTTTGCTGTTTGCCTTCCTCTCTTTATCTAGCATCACGTTGTGGGCAGAGCTGCTCCATGGGCACCACGTCCTGGGTTTGGGGCTGAGATCCTGGACAGAATCTAGCATGTTGTTTGTGGCCACCTCTGTCCAGGGACTGGGATAGGCATTCTGTACCAGTCACCTTCACTCTGCCCCATTGTAGCACCTCCAATAAGCAGCAGGGGATGACAATGTCTTTTTCACACTATTGGCCCAAATACCTGCCCTTCTTGAACCAAACTGGAGAAGACGTCATGCCATGCTCCGTAAGATGCAGCATCCGGAGGAGAAATCACAAACTGTAATAGAAACTTTGGGGAGGAGAGAGGGACATTTTTCACAGCAGCTGTTGCTGAAATATCAGCGCCAGAGATAACAGCTCCCAGGAAGAGCTGTCTGCCAGATGTCAATCCACATGACTGTGTTGCCATACAAACCAACCGGGAGTAATGTGGAGAGTGAGCTTTCCTGAGGCACGCTGTCAGCCGGGGACGGACAACGTTGCTGGCGTTTTGCCGGTGACAGGGGGCTGTGGCAGCACTATTTACCCATGGGGGGCAGAGGGACTCAGGCAGGATGGGAGAGCTTAGAGTTGGAACAACTTCAAAAAAAAAAAAAACGACAAGGGCCCGATTCTCAATTGATGCCCATCAACAAGCGCTGACTTCTGGGGGCCCGTGCTGATGTGCAGCCACAAAGGGCCTGCTTTCAGGCTTCTTGCTTCTGGGCATAAGTTAATGGGGGCTGGGAAGGCAGTGGCCCTACAACCGCCAGCAGTGGAGGTCCTGGCCTTTTTGAAGCAGCTGGCACTGGCCGGAGATAGCACAGAGGGCTCTCTGCCCTGATCCAAAATGGCGGAGGGAGTCTCCTGTGTGTTGGCACAGCGGGGGGCACTGGGCCGTGGGGTGGGAAAGGAAGGAGGGAGGAGAGGCCCTTTCTGATGTGAAAATTAAGGGCTTTGGAGAGCCACTTGATTTGCAAATGCCATAGGGCAGGGGTGGGCAATAATTTTTGATGGGGGCAGGGCCACGCCAAAATTTAGGTAAGTGGTCAAGGGCTGCACTTTTCTATGGAGGGGTGCAGGTTCTGGGATGGAGGTTGGGTACAGAAGGGAGCTCTGGGCAGGGGTGCAGGACAGGGAGCGGGGTCTGAGAGGGAGTTTGGGTGGAGGGGGTTCGCAGAGCACGAAGCTTCCCCATCCCTCCAGCACAATGAGGCAGATGGATCAGCCAGCTGCTCTGAGCCCTGGGGCTGCTCCCCGCCTGTGGGTCCTGTGGGGGTGGGCCACACTGAAACATCTGATGGGCCGGATCTGGCTCCTGGACAGGATCTTGCCCACACCTGCCATATGGGCAGAAGGCTGGAAAGGGCCTTTGTGAGAGCTGCATGGCCATGCTCACAGCCGCGAGGGGCCGAGCAGCACGCGGGGCAGAAATCCCATAAGAAAAGGCTCATCCGCAGTTCCAGAACTGCCTCGGTGCGATGGGGACAGACCGTGTCCCACACTCCGAGAGGGGCTGTCCCGCAGGCACACGCCTCTGCAGCACCGTTTCTGCTCCTTCTCCGAGGCTGTGGCCAGTGAGCGGGTGGAGCTGGAGTCATTTGCGGCCTGCCTCTCTAGCTCCGCGGTGGGAAGTGGCTAAGCGCAGCCCGTGTACCTGGGCTGGGAGGGGGAGAGGCCCAAACTCCTTGGCATGGGCGCACAGTGCCGCTCAGATCAGCAATGAGCCAGATCCGGCCTCACACGGGGGCAAGTGGCGCACACACGGAGTCACACACCGCTTACCAGTGGTAAGCTTGGAGTCATCGGACCTCCTCCATGGTCCCTCCTCAGACGAGGGCCTGGGGTTAGACTGCAGAATAGGTCAGGGATTGCCCCAAATATTTCCTCCCCGCCCCACAAAGCCGATGGGCATTGTCAGGATGGCTTCTCCTTCTGCTTCCAAAGCTCAGTGCTGCATCGGAGTGGGACTATGAGGCAGTAGGACGCTTGAGGGGAGGAAACCCTGGGGGCTGAAGGGGTTTCTACTTCCCATAAAATGGCGGAACAAAACCCAGCGTCTGGAAGCTGGAACCAGACAAAGGCTAGGGTTTGCCAGATGGTTTCAACAAAAATACCGGATACCCTTGCCATGACATCACCATCTACATCCCATCTTATTTAGAAAATACAGGATATTGATATTTTCTCATTTCTATTTTCTCAATTTGTTTCCTGAACAGAAAGCTCAAATACTGTACTGTCCAGTTCAAAACCGGACACCTGGCAGCCCTCACACTATTGGGTTTTATCGGAAAAAGCTACGCAAATTGAGCTCTGCAATTTGCGTAGCTTTTTCAAATTGTTCTTCTGGAAGAGGCTTTTCCGCCATTTGGCCCTGTCTAGATGGTGCCAAATGGCGGAAAAGCTTCCTCTTTTGAAGGAGCCCTTATTCCTCGTGAAACGAGGAATACAGGGCTCCCTGAAAGAGTGCGTTTGCTCTTCTGCAAAAAAAATCGGAAGAGCAAACGTGTTCCTGGACACAGTGGGGTTTTCTGGGATCCCGGAAAACTCCCGCAGTGTAGACATAGCCAAAGTGAGATGCTGGAAGGCGCTTTGGTCACGATGAAAGTTTTTTGGCCTCTGTGCTGCAGTGGGTCAGACCAGGCCCCTCTTAGCTTGAAAACTCTTATGAATTAATTGGCTTGTCTTCTATTCTCTGGCTCCTCCCCCTGGGTGTGGCTTGGTGGGGTTATGGGCTAAATGCCTCTCATTGGGAGCTCGGTCCTTGCACCCGTTCGTGTTTGGTGAGAATGTCTCTTGGGCAAGAGCTACTAGAATGAGCGATTGTTTCCTGTTTGCCTGAATGTCCTTTGCTACCGAACGCTGGTGGGTTTTTTGTAAAAGGAGTTTAATGTCTCTCCCCCACAATGAGTGATTCATGGTTGTGATGGGAGGCCCTGTCCCTGGACAGTAGCCCCTCTGCTTCCACTCCTCCTGGCTTTAAGAAGGCCAGATACTGTGGGAGGGGGCAGCAGTGCTGCCTAGTGGATAGAGCACTGGACTGGGACTCATGGGAGAGAGGTGGGGTCAAGACCCAGCTGTTCAAGACTGTGCTGCAGGGTGACCTTGGACGAGTCACTTTACCCTAGCGTGCCTCAGTTTCTCTATCTGGGGCTAATGACAGTGAGGGCCTTTGCAAAGCACTGTGGAGAGCCACTGATAAGAAGTGTGAGGTGTGATGGCTGCCCAGAGAGAACCCTCCTGTGTGAAGTCCGGAGAAAGGGAAAGTTTGAGGAGGGCTTGGAAAAGCGTGAAGAGGCGTGTCCCTCGGAGGGCGGGGCAGCAATCCCCTGGGAATGGGGAACCCAAGGGATGGAAGTTTCATTTCTGGGCAGTGAGGTGTCATATGATATCTCTGTTCAGCCGTGAAATGGGGAAGTAGGAGCTGGCCTGAGAGCGCAGAGAAAACACGCCCAGGAAGGGTGAGATAGAGTCTGCCAGGGCAGAGAGAAAGCCAGACAGCGGGTGGGAAGGGAAGGCCTAGCCCCCCCGACAGACGGAGCAGGGCAGGCAGACAGACGGAGCACAGGCGGAGAAGGCCGGGGGAGCAGGAGAGACCCGTGCGGAGCCCAGGCAGGGTGGTGCATGGCCCGCAATGCTGCCCAAGAGGAGCGCCAGCCCCTGCTGCAGCAGGAGAGGGCCCCAGCTGGGGGTTTATGGGCCGCCTTCGAGGGCCGGAAGGCAGCCTGCGCGGCCGTGCTGCTGGTGGAGATCCTGGAGCGGGCGGCTTTCTTCGGCATCGTCTCCAACCTCGTCCTTTACCTCAACAGCAGCAACTTCAACTGGGGGGGGTCGCAGGCTTCGCGGGCCACCCTCCTCTTCTTGGGCGCCTCCTACCTGCTCTCGCCCGTGGGGGGCTGGCTGGCCGACGTCTACCTGGGCCGCTACTGGACCATCGTGCTGAGCTTCCTGCTCTACGTGGCGTCGGCCTGCCTGCTGCCCGCCACGGCCTCCTCGGACGGGCGGCTTTTCTTCTGCGGGGAGATGCCAACCTACGACTTGCAGAAGTCCTGCCAGAACCAGAGCGGTCAGTGCCAGCAGTCTGCGCCCGGCCAGTACTGCGCCCCCCTGATGTACACCGGCCTGCTGCTGCTGGCCCTGGGCATCAGCTCCGTCAAAGCCAACCTCACCCCTTTCGGCGCTGATCAGGTAACAGGCATGCCCTCCCCTGCACGCCGCCGGGGTCAGCGAGCCGGAGAGCAGTACGTCCAGCAAGCGCCCAAAGAGATCCCCCTCGCCCTGGCTAGCCCCCAAAGGGTTAACATTGCACACGCATGCATGAGCGTGCACGCACAGGCAATGCATTCAATTGCACGTGCACAGCCTCTGCATGCAACCGGGCACCCACAGCCAAGCTTGCCCATTGTATCCCCGCGCACGCCCATGTAACGACATCGGGCCCACCCCTGCTTGCACAAACGCAGCCACACAAGCAAGTGCAAACACTGACACTCTCCTGGGCAAGCACACGGGTGCGTGCACGCCCATGCATGCAGAAGTGCACACGTGGAAACAGGCACATGCCACCCCACCTGTGTGCACACACGCTAACACTTGCCCACGAATGAGGGGGCCTTTCCCTATCATGCGGGGGGGGGGGGCTGTTTCTCTCTACCTCCACCCCCAGAGGAGGATGGGGATAAAGTCCCCTCTCTACCACCCTCGACTCCAGGAACAAGCCAGAACTCCCAGGCCTGGCTGGGGGCAGGTAGGACCTCCCTTGGGTTGATCTTGCCTCCCCAAGCACAAGGGAATAATCCTCTGTCTCCCCACCCCCGCAGTGTGGAAGGTGAGGGGTCTAACTGGGGGAAGAGGATTTTTTTTCCGGTCCCGAGGAAATGGAGATGGGGGAGGACTGAAGGGCAGAGGGAGCAGGGAGGGGAGGACAGGAAGGAGGGAGGCTGCGTCTAGGTTAAGGATGGGGGAGGAGGGGAGATGAGTTTCCCTCCTCTTTATGTTTGTGGCTCAGGGTGGCCTGGCACTTCCTGTGGGGGGCAGCCCCTGAGGTGGGCCTGGGGGGTGAGTGCTCCCCTGCCAGGCCGAGGGTCTGCTTGACTCCCCAAAGAGCAGGAGAGATGGGAGGCCACCCCTGCCAGGGATGTCGACTTTCCTTCCTCACAACCCATAAAGGGTTAATTCCCCCCTTTTCCCATGTCCTTTGGGCCCTCTCCCCCTCTTCCCACGGGAGGGGGGCAGGGGATGAGTCCCAACCGGCACTAGCGGGGGAGGGCCCGGCTTATGCTTCGCTGCCTTGCGTCCCGGCAGGTGACTGACCGTGGCCGCGACGCCACACGGCGCTTTTTCAACTGGTTCTACTGGAGCATTAACATCGGGGCGGTGATCGCGCTGCTCGTGGTGGCCTTCATCCAGCAGAACATCGACTTCCTCATCGGTTACACCATCCCCACCGCCTGCGTGATCCTGGCCCTCCTCGTCTTCCTCGTGGCTGCCCCCACCTTCATCACCAAGCCCCCCACGGGCAGCCAGGTCTCCACCATGCTCAGGCTGGCCTTCCGGGGCAGGTGCCACGGCCGAGCGCGACGCACCAGGTAGGGTGGAGACCAGCCGCCCCCAGCCCCTCTCGGCCATGCTGCGCTTGCCTCCTCATGCCATCTGTGCTCTCCCCCTTCGCGGCAGGCTGGGCCCTCTCCAGTCGGAAACCCAGGACCCGGATGTCCTCCCCGATGGCAAATCGCAGCCCTGGGCCCCTTCGCCGGAGGAGGATCTTGCCAACTTCCAGGTGATGGCCAAGATCCTGCCGGTGCTACTGACCTTCATTCCCTACTGGATGGTCTACTTCCAGGTAGGGAGCCGGCAGAGCAGCTACACTGGGGGTGTTGATGCACAGAGGGGGCTGGCAATGGGGTCGGTATTGGCTGTCTTCACGGAGCTTGGAGTTGGGGGTGAGCACCGTCAACGCTTGTGAGACTCTCTGACCCAAGGGTGGTGGGGGCTGCAAACAGGAGCGCTGCCTCCAGGGTACCCCGTCCTGGCCAGAGCCGGCTCAGCCTCGCTGTGCCAAAAATAATCCACAAAAGCTTCTTCGGAACGTTGCCCCTCCTTGCTTGAGGCTGGCTTCATCCCATGAACAACGCAGAACAGTCCCTCGAGTGTGTCCCACAGCTCCTCAGCCCCGGCAGCTGCTCCCAGTCCTGTTGGTCTGAGTCTGCTCTTCAGCAAACAACTGTCCTCTCCCCTCCCCCAGCCTAAGGTTATCCTTCCCCCCGTAAGAAGTGCCTGGGCTCTCCCTGAGTTGTCCTGTCTCTGGCTCCGAGAAGCCAGCAGCTCATCTCCCTATCTGTAGAGCCCTGCAAATCCACAGATGTGAATGCAGATATCCACGGTTCAGTTTTGCAGATACAGATGTGGATGTGGCTGCAGATACAAAGTTGTACTGATCTACTACTCTCTTGTCCAGCCCCTGTTAGCATAAGAACGGCCATACCAGGTCAGACCAAAGGTCCATCTAGCCCAGTATCCTGTGGCCAACGGCAGATGCCTCAGAGGGAACGAACAGAACAGGCAATTATCAAATGATACCTCCACTGTCACCCATTCGCAGCCTCTGACAAAGGCTAGGGACACCTTTCCTACCCATCCTGGCTAATAGCCATTGATGGGCCAACCATAAATTTATCTAGTTCTTTTGGAACCCTATTAAAACTCCTGGTCTTTGCAACATCCTCTGGCAAGGAGTTCCACAGGTTGACTGTGTTGCATGAAGACAAACTTCTTTTTTTTTGTGCTTAAAACCTGCTATCTATTGTCATTTGGTGGCCCCTAGTTCTTATGGGAACAAGTAAATAACTTTTCCTTATTCACTTTCTCCACACCAATACTGATTTTATAGACCTCTGTCATATTGCCCCTCAGTCTCCTCTTTTCTAAGATGAAAAGTCCCAGTCTTTTTAATCTCTCCTCATATGGGACCCATTCCAAACCCCTCATCATTTTTATTGCCCTTTTCTAAACTTCCTCCAATACTAAGATATCTTTATTTTGAGATGAAGCAACAACATCTGTATACAATATTCAAGATGCAGGCATAGCCCAGCAACCTTCTGCCGCCCTACCCAGCTTTATGTAGCCCAGAGGAGTCACATGGCCCAACTTGACTTTCCCCACCTGGATTGGGGCGTAAGCCATGTTCCAGGTGGCTCTGAGACTCATTTCCCCTTAAAGGGCTAGCCACCTGGCCTGGGACAGGGACCCCTTCTGGAACTCCGTGGTTCCTGGGGCAGTCCTTATTGGCAATACCAAGGTCAGGGGAGGCTGCAAAGGAGGAGCAGGCACTTCCAAGCAGGGCCGCATTATGACTTTCGTGGGCCCTAGGCACTTTTGCCTTTGGGGGCCCCTCCCACCATAACAATATCAATATTAAAATTATTTTTGATATCACTTTAAATACTTCAACATTTTATTTTTTTTCTGTTTTAGGCAAAATTTAATAGATTTTCGTGGGCCCTAAAAGTTTCATTTTTTTCTGCTGTGAGAAAAAATTTAAAACATTTTCTTCGACCCTAAAAGTTCATTTTTTTCCTTCTGATTTTAAAAGAAATTAAAACATTTTCGTGGGCCCCTAAAAGTATCATAGGCCCTAGGCACTGTGCTTAATGGATAAGTCGGCCCTGCTCCCAAGGTGATGGATAACACTGATATTAATCTTCCCAAACGGTGCTTCTCATCCTCTACACTGGTTATCAAAAAGCAAAAAAGAAATCACCCAGCCCCTTTTATTGCATGGCAGTTCTCTGGCTCCCAGTCAGCACCTAGGTCCTGTACAGTGAGACGTGATTTTAAAACTCTGCTCACTTGTACAAAGGGCCAGCCGCTTTACCAGGCCCCAGTAGCCTTGGGCCCAAAATACCATGTTGCCAGCCAATCCTTTAGTGTCTAAAAGGAAAGGCGTATTATGAAGAGAGAACAAGAAGAGAGCTTGTTAAATGGCAAAGCAGTCACATTCGTGCAAAAACTTCAAAGGCCATCAGGTTCTTAGCAGTACCGGTGAATCTGCTGGCTTGAAAGTCCTCCCTGGAACACTGGATGGGTCATTTGGTCTATTGTTCAGAGCTTCATTTATAGAAACGTGCCTCCAGAGGTAAGAAGCAGGAATGAAAACAAGATGGAGAAGATGCAGCTGTCTTTTATATTCCGTTGCCAGGTGGCTTCCACTTCCTTTGTCCCTAACACAACCAACCAACCAACCACAAACAAACCCACAAAAAACCCACCTCACTGACGTGGCCCCCAACTGAGAAGCAGGGAAAAAAAGACAGTCGCCTCACGCCCCTCAAGCTCCAGCTCCATGGGGGGGGGGGGGGGGTGCCAAGGCTCAGGGAGGGTGCAGGAACGAGCTGGGGTGGAGGTACAGGGTCTGGGCGGGAGGGAGGGTGCAGGAACGAGCTAGGGTGGAGGTACAGGGTCTGGGCGGGAGGGAGGGTGCAGGAATGGGCTGAGGTGGGGGGAGTTAACCGGTTAACCATTCACATCCCTAGTCTCGCTGGGAGAGAGGGTGCAGGAACGGGGTGGGAGGGTCTGGAAGGAAGGGAGCAGGAATGGGGCACCTACTCTCAACCTGTGGAACTCCTTGCCAGAGGAGGCTGTGAAGGCTAGAACTATAACAGAGTTTAAAGAGAAGCTAGATCATTTCATGGAGGTTAGGTCCATAAAAGGCTATTAGCCAGGGGTAGGAATGATGTCCCTGGCCTCTGTTTGTCAGAGGCTGGAGAGGGATGGCAGGAGACAAATCGCTTGATCATTGTCTTCAGTCCACCACCTCTGGGGCACCTGGTGCTGGCCACTGTGGGCAGACAGGCTACTGGGCTAGATGGACCTTTGGTCTGACCCAGTACGGCCATTTTTAGGTTCTTACCTGGCACAGCTGGGGGGTGGTGCAGGTGTCTTTGCGCTCCCTGCCACTATCAATTCCCAGCCCATAGGAGCAACAGGGGCGGTGTCTGCCCAGAGCACTTCCTCCCCTGGGCCGGGCAGAACCCATGAGCCAGATCCGGCCCTGGCTTGCTTTGCAAAGCTCGCAGCTCTCCCCCACCCCTGCAGTGGGAAGCCGGCACTGGGGGAGAGTGAGCCCTGAGCGGGCCGAAAGTTCCCCTACCCCACCTTAGAGTTCTGCCCCTCGGCATGCCCCTCCATGCCTTGCTGAGTCATAAGGCGCAGCCCTGGCCTTCTCTCAGGGGCTGTGTCTAGACTGGCCAGTTTTTCCGGAAAATCAGCTGCTTTTCCGGAAAAACTTGCCAGCTGTCTACACTGGCCGCTTGAATTTCCGCAAAAGCACTGACGATCTCATGTAAGATTGTCAGTGTTCTTGCGGAAATACTATGTTGCTCCCATTCGGGCAAAAGCCCTTTTGCACAAAAGGGCCAGTGTAGACAGCTCAGATTTGTTTTCCGCAAAAAAGCCCCGATCACGAAAATGGCAATCGGGACTTTTTTGCGGAAAAGCACGTCTAGATTGGCACGGACGCTTTTCCGCAAAAAGTGCTTTTGCGGAAAAGCATCCGTGCCAATCTAGACGCTCTGTTCCGAAAATGCTTTTAACGGAAAACTTTTCCGTTAAAAGCATTTCCGGAAAATCATGCCAGTCTAGACGTAGCCAGGGGGTCACTGAGTAGCTGAAGGGCCACCAAGCAGACTAGGCCATGTATCACCGGACTGTGGGTGCCCCCCGGCCACACAGCACCCGTTTGTAATACAGACAGATGGGCACAGCCGTAGCCCAAACCACACCCAGATACATGAGCTCAGCATCTTTGCCCGGGGATGCTATTTTTTGCAGAGCTCTGACATGGCCCGTCGGGCACAGCTTCTATAAAACCGACACTCCCAAGGTCCTAACGTCTCCCCCACCTTCCCTCCAGCGTCACACCTTCCAAAGAGTCCCTCTTCATTTCCTTCCTCGCGGGTCCGCCCCCTCTCTCGGGGGCTGGGGCACTGCTTAAAAACAGTGGCCATTGGCTGTTGGTAGGACCCATTCCCCCTCTCCCAGGGCCCCACACCAGTCCCCCAGTCCTGGGTAAGGGTTGGCAGAGTTCCCTGGGGTGGGATGTCGGGGGTTCAGCCCATCCCCTCCTGCTGGGCATCTCTGCCCTACTTCAGGGGGCAGGAGAGGGGATCAGCTCCCCGGGGCACCATGGCAGGCAGTGGGGGTGGCAGATAATGACACCAACTTCAAGGAGTGGGGGAGGAACCGTGCCCCCTGGTGGGGGGAGGGGGGTGAGTTCACGGGGGAGAAGCCCCAAGAGGTGTGATGGGGGAAAGGCTGTCCCTCAGATCTGGGCCCCACATTGACCCCCTCCACGTTACATTTCAGATGCAGTCGACTTACTATCTGCAAGGCCTGCACCTCTTCATCCCCAACATCTTCCAGCACAACAGCACAGGCAGCAGCTACGCGGTGAGGGCCCAGCTCCGCTCCACCTTGCTGGCTGTCAGCATTGCTCAGGGGAGGAGGGGTCAGGGGCTTTGGGGAAGGAGGGGAGTGGGGGTGGGGCCGGTGGAGGCACAGCAGGAGCAGGGGCAGGGCCTGGGATGAGGGTACATGTGGCCTGGGCCCCGCACCCTCCTAGGGACAGCCCTGGCTGGGGAGTTTCCAGGACTGGAGGTTTTGAAGAACAAGCTAGACAAACATCTGTCAGGGACGGTCTAGGTCAGTGGTCTGGGTCTAGGACTGGGATCTAGGAGCTGCCCCCCGGGAGCTGCTTGTGCAGAGTGTGCATGTGGAGACAGACTGGGGAGGGGGATGCTGAGATGTCCCCTTCCCCCTGCCCTGCGCTCTATCTCCACAGAGTGAGCAGAGCAGGGCCTCGGAGAAGGGGAGGGGACGGGGGTGGAGCAAGGAGGACTGCCAGCAGCTCTAGGGAAGTGATTATTCCCCTTTATCTGGCTCTGGTGAGGCCATATCTGGAGTATTGTGACCAATTCTGAGGCCCCCACTATAGAAGGGATGTGGACGCATTGGAGAGGGTCCAGCCGAGGGCAACCAAAATGATTAGGGGGATGGAGCACATGACTTATGAGGGGAGACTTGAGGGATTTGGGTTTCTTTAGTCTGCAGAAGAGAAGAGCGAGGGGGGATTTGATAGCAGCCTTCAACTTCCTGAAGGGGGTTCCAAAGAGGATGGAGAGAGGCTGTTCTCAGTAGTGATGGATGACAGAACAAGGCGCACTGGTCTCCAGTTGCAGTGGGGGAGGTCTAGGTGGGATATTAGGAAAAAACTGTTTTACTAGCAGGATGTTGTAGCACAGGGATGGGTTCCCTAGGGAGGGGGTGGACTCTCCACCCCTAGAGGATTGTAAGCCCCATCTTGACAAAGCCCTGGCTGGGATGATTAAGTTGGGATCAGTCCTGCTTTCAGCAGGAGGTTGCACGCGAGGATTTCCTGAGGTCTCTTCCAGCCCTGCGATTCTAAGGATAGTTGGGTTTGAGGTAGATCCTGCATTGACTTACATTCAAAACATGATCTTGTGCTTTGGAAGGTTGGAGACCATGGGCCTAGGTAGGACTCCGCTCTGTCTCAGTGCAGGGGGCCGGGCGGGGAGACCTACTGGGTCTGTGATTGTCAGACCCTCCCCCCACCACAGAGTGCTGCCAGCACGGACCTACAAGCCCCCCCGCCTTTGTTCCAGATGCCGCCCACTCATATAGGGGGATGTCCCCAGCCTGGGCAGGGAGGCAAGGTCCGGATACCAGCTTCCCCTAGCAGCACAATCCCTGCTTTGTGACCCGCCCAGCCTGAGCTGCATGTGATGCTGCTTGTGGTCACCAGCCTGGCTGGAGACAGAACAGAAACTGTCCCAGCTGCTTCCGCTTCTCCTCAGGCCTCGGGCAGCAGAAGGGAGCAGGGGGGCTGGAGCAATGTGTATAGTGGGGGCGCTAAGAGTCACTGAACCCTGCTGTAAACCCTGTGTCTGGTGGGAAGAGCCAGAGGGTGTGGCGTTCCTAGCACCAGCCTACAGGGAGGGGGGAGGAGGAAGCAGGGGTCAGTCAGGGCTGGGAGAGGGAGGAGGTTCACAGTTAGGGCTTTCAGATGCTGTAGAGTCATTTCTCAAGGGGGATGACTAGTTCTGTTAGCCCAGGGCTGGTTCTGACCTAGTTCAATCTCCTCAGATCCCCGGTACCTGGTTCTGTTAGCCCAGGGCTGGTTCTGACCCAGTTCAATCTCCTCAGATCCCCGGTACCTGGTTCTGTTAGCCCAGGGCTGGTTCTGACCCAGTTCAATCTCCTCAGATCCCCGGTACCTGGTTGTGTTAGCCCAGGGCTGGTTCTGACCCAGTTCAATCTCCTCAGATCCTCGGTACCTGGTTCTGTTAGCCCAGGACTGGTTCTGATCCAGTTCTCTCTCCTTAAATCTCAGATGCCCAGTTCTGTTAGCCCAAGGACTGGTTCTGACCCAGTTCTCTCTCCTCAGATCGCCAGTGCCTGGTTCTCTTAGCTCAGGAAATGGTTCTGACCCAGTTCAATCTCCTCAGATCCCCAGTACCTGGTTCTGTTAGCCCAGGACTGGTTCTGATCCAGTTCTCTCTCCTTAAATCTCAGGTGCCCAGTTCTGATAGCCCAGGGGCTGGTTCTGACCCAGTTCTTTCTCCTCAGTTCCCTGATGCCTGGCTCTTGTTAGCCAATGTGGTGGTCCTGCTGGTTCTGGTCCCGCTGAAGGATCGAGTGATTGACCCGTTCCTGGTGAGGCGGAAGCTGCTGCCCTCGGCACTGAAGAGGATGGCTCTGGGCATGTTCTTCGGTCTCACCTCTATCATTGTGGCAGGTAACACCTGGTGCCAGGCTGGAGCGGACTGGCAGTGTGGGGGATCCCAGGAGGGGGGGGGGCTGATAGACTGTCGCTGCCCTGATATCAGGGGCCAAAGACTCCCCTATGGAGAGCTGGGACCGTCCCATTCTTAGCACATGTGGGGGATGCCACATTGACCCGTCCTGCCCCTCCTCGGCAGGTGTCCTGGAGACCAAGAGGCTGCAGTTTGTGAAGAACAACCAGACCATCCAGCAGCATATTGGTGAGGACATATACACAGCTGCCTCCCTGCCCATCTGGTGGCAGATTCCCCAGTACCTGCTCATTGGCATCAGCGAAATCTTCGCCAGCATTCCAGGTAATGGCACTGGGTTTGGGTCCTGCCTGCCAATGGAGCCCATTCACAATAGGGCAGCACGGGTGGGGTGTGAAGCAACCAGGGCTGGGGCTAGGCTGAGCACCTGCAGCCAGGTTGAGAAATAGCCCCTCCCGCCATGCTGGATGGGGACAGAGAGCCGCAAGAGCTGTGGTATCTGTTCAGGAGGTGAGTGGCTCTAATTTTGGGAAGCTAAGTAACGTGCAGCAGCAGTCAAAAAAGCAAACAGAAGGTTGGGAATCATTAAAAAAGGGATAGAGAATAGGACAGAGACTATCTTATTGTCTCTCATAAATCCATGGTATGCCCACATCTTGAATATTGCGTACAGATGTGGTCGCCTCATCTCAAAAGAGATATATTGGCATTGGAAACAGTTCAGAAAAGGGCAACAAAAATGATTAGGAGTTTGGCACAGCAGCTGAATGAAGAGAGATTAGCAAGGCCGGGACTTTTCAGCTTAGAAAAGAGGAAACTAAGGGTGGCTATGATAGAGGTCTGTAAAATCATGACTGGTGTGGAGAAAGTGAATAAGGAAAAGTTATTTCCCATAACACAAGAACTAGGGTCACCAAATGAAAGTAATGGGTAGCTGCTCTAAAACAAACAAAAGGAAGTTTTTCTTCACGCAGTGCAGCGTCAACCTGTGGAACTCCTTGCCAAAGGATGTTGCGAAGACCAGGACTTTAACAGGGGTCAGAAAACAACTAGATAAATTCACAGAGGATAGGTCCATCAATGGCTATTAAGCCAGGATAGGTAGGAATGGTGCCCCTAGCCTCTGTTTGTCAGAGGCTGGGAATGGATGACAGGAGAGGGATCACACTGTAATTCCGTTCTGTTCACGCCCTCTGGGGCATCTGGCATTGGCCACTGTCGGCAGACAGTATACCAGGATAGATGGATCTTTGGTCTGACCCAGTGTGGCTGCTCTTATGTTCTTAATGTAAGGCTTGAGCTGTAACTGGAGAGGGGACCGAGAGGTTCAAGGCTAGGGGTTGGGTTGGGGTGGTCGGCTCATCACTCAGCTGGTATGTGAGCAAACAGGCTGTTGTTTGAGCCCATCCCCGGATGGCTTGAAGCAGTACTGTTTGCCCTGGAAACACTGGCATCCTTCAGAGCTCCCTGCTCTCCCCCCAGGCCTGGAATTTGCCTACTCAGAGGCCCCCAAGTCCATGCAAGGAGCCATCATGGGGCTCTTTTTCTTCATTTCTGGCGTGGGCTCGCTCCTGGGCTCGGGGCTGCTGACTCTCCTCTCGGTGCCAGAGCACGGCTGGATGCACTGTCCTGAGGACTTCGGTGAGTGTGAGGCCCCGGGGGCGAATACGAAGCAGAAGGGAGAGAGGCAGCCCCAAAGCGGGGTGGGGAAGGGGGAATGTATCCCTGGGGACAACAGGGGGTGCCCCAGGCAGGTTGGGAGATGAAGGCCAAAAGTGGAGACCGGGCCTGTCTGACTGCTAGGTGGGGGAGCGTTGCATGCTGGGGATTCTGGCACCTGTGCCAGGGCAGATAGGTCCCTGGGGCTGGGGACGTGGCAGAAAATGGTGTACACGGACTGTGAGGGGGTCCACCTGGTGCCAGTAGGGGGTGCTCTGACAGGTGTCCCCCCCTTGTTTCCCCAGGGAACATTAACAATTGCCACATGGACTATTACTTCTTCCTCCTGGCTGGGATCCAGACGGTGACCTGCGTGCTCTTTTTCTGGATTTCTGTTCGCTATGAGAGGCAGCCGCCCCACAACTGCCGCGCCTGTGTGGGCCCCGAGGGGGACTGAGGGCACCCTACCCCTCCTCCAACTGCCCCTGTCCACTCTGTGACTTGGGCTGGTGGGTGGAGCTGTGCCCAGGCAGGACAGCTGGATTAGCACCTTCTCTGGAGAATGGGGAGGAGGAAAGACCCTCCCTAGCAGGACACCAGGTGTGGGGGTAGGGACAGATCCACAGGGGCTGCTGTAAGTGGGAGGAGGAGGGGAGCTCAGGGCCTCCTCCTTTTTCCTTGCTGGAGGCCCTTGTGAAATCTAGTCCTGCCTCCTTGGCTACCCTCAGTCGAAGATCCCCCCCAGTACCCAGAATTCCTAAGGACGCCCTCTCTTGCCTGGGTCCTGACTTGCCCCATCACCAGTAATGGGTTAAATCCACAGGCAGAAGGAACTGGACATGAAGGGCTGGGGGGATGAATCCCAGATGGAAGATTTGCACCATGCTGTGCATGGGGGCACCGTCTCCTCAGATTGCACAAAATCAGGCTCAACTGGGCAAAAGCTGGACCTGACCTGATAAAATGGCCGGTGGGCCCTCCCCACGGCCATGGCCCTCGTTACAAAGTAATGCCAAAGGGGCTCGTCGGGGAAGAGGCTGGCAGTGGTGGGTTTTGCCTGGCTGGTCTCTTGAGATTGGTCCAGGTAGAGGGGGTTGGTAAAGATGGGCTTGGAGACTGCAGGCGTGGATTTATTCCGGTTGGAGGAGTGCACTGGTGGTGCGTAAAGGCATTCCCAGCCCACAGCACATGGTGGGGAAGACAGAGGGGTAATTGCAGTGCCTTGAAGCGCTCAGCCGGCAGCCTCCACTATGGGGGATCCCCCATTTGCAGGCTTAAAAGCATAGATTCCAGCACGAGACGCCTTCGGCAGAGCCAGCGAGGGAACTGGCCGCTGCTTTTCTTGGCAATGAAAAAGGAAGGATCATCGGGGCAGGCTGTGAAACACGCTGGAGTTGCCAGCAGAGGGGAGAGGAAGCTGGGGCAGTGGGGAGGGAGGGGGAGGGGCAGGGAGAACCCTGCCACTTGGCCCCAGCCCTAAGGGAAACTTTCCCTTTTAGGAAAAACTTAAGAAACAACAAATAGTCTGGTAGTACTTTCCAGATTACCAAAACATGCAGATGGTATCATGAGCTTTCGTGGGCACAGCCCACTTCTTCAGGTCATCTGAAGCGATCTGTGCCCACAAAAAACTCATGATCCCATCTACATGTTTTGGTAGTCTGGAAAGTGCTACCAGCCTGTTTGTTGTTTCTTAAGTTTTTCCTGTTACAGACGAACTTGGCTACCCCTCTGAAACTTCTCCTTTTTAGACGAAGGGTGTTCGGAAAAGGCTCCTTCTCTCTGTTCGGCTGTGTGGGGTGTGAATTTCCCACCTCCAAGAGGTGACCCGGTATATGCCTGTCCTTGCTGATCTCACAGCCAGCATGATAACATCTTTGTAGAGATTCCTCTCCTCACCCTTTCAAGCCTCTAGTAACAGGCTAGTGTTAAGCCACTGCTGTACTGCCTGGCTACGTCTACACTGGCAGCTTCTTGCGGAAGAACTCTTTTGAGGAAGAGTTCTTGTGCAAAAACTCTTCCAGAAGAGAGTGTCTACACTGCCATGTGCTTTTGCGCAAGAGCATCCATGCCAGTGTAGACGTTCTCTTGCGCAAGAAAGCTCTGATGGCCATTTTAACCATAGGGCTTTCTTGCGCAAGAAATTCACGTTGCCTGTCTACCCCAGCCTCTTCTGGAAGAGCTGTTGCACACGAGGGCTTATTCCTGAGCGGGAGTGTCAGAGTTCTGGTGCAAGAAGCCCTGATTTTATACATTAGAACGTCAGTTTACTTGCGCAAGAACACGCGGCCAGTGTAGACAGGCAGCAAGTTTTTGTGCAAGAGCAGCTGCTTTGGCACGAGATCGCGCCAGTGTAGACACAGCCCCTGTGTTCTCAGGCTTTGCCTAGCCCAGGGGCAAGTTAGAGCAGCCTTAGGGCTGCTGATTCATAAGGTGCTTCCCGTGGCAAGCAGGTAGCAGCCATGGCCGACCTTGGGATTTACGCGGCACTGTTAAACTGGTGTCCCTATGCCCAACGGCAGCCAGGGTGGAGGAACGATGATTGTTTAGATTTTATAGTCTTCAGCAACACACTAACGAAATATTTCTAAAGCAAATTTTAAATGAAGGTCCTGTCGTCTATCACAGTAAATTCAGAAGCTGACAGTGTGCACCCGGGGCTGGCAAATGCCTGTTAAATGGCTTCATGGCCACTTGAATGGCTCTTTCCGCTCATCGGTCGGGCAGGCGTCTTCACTTGTAAGTTAATTAGATCCTCTCTGGAGGAAGCAAAGCCACAGAACAGGGAGAGGCAGGAGGGTGGACACCAAGACCCAGTGGTGCCCCAAATGTTCCTATGCAACTACATATTCTGCGTGTGGGTAAGGCCAGCCCTGGGAATAGCCACATGTAATGCAATCCAGCCACGCCCCAAAGCCGGCTGGGAGCTAGGCTCTTCTCCCACTTCCACACCAGCTGGGGAAGTCCCTCCCTGCAGGGGGTATGCTGAAGGGCCCACCCCTCTTCCCTTGTACAGTCCAGTGGAAGAATGGCCTGTTAGGGCAGATGGGACAGAAAATGAGGCAGAGACTGTAGGACCATGATGTCCAACACACTAGCCACATGTGGCTATTTGGCCAATTGAGTGTGGCTAGTTCACTATTAGCAGTAGCCGGAGTGGCTACTGCTTCAGAACTGGTTGGACATCACAGCTGTAGGAGTTTGACAGCAGGGGGAAGCCAGAAGCGGCTTCTCTTCCCGTCCCCCAGGGATGCTCCGAACACAAAGGCCAGGAGGAAAGGAACGCCCCCCCCCCCATCCTGCCCAGAGGCTGGAGAATTTGGTTTTTTAAATATTTTATTTTTGTAACAACATAAGAATTAAAAATCTTCCATAAATAAAGGACCCGCCGTGGCCGCCTCCCGACGCTACAGGTATAAAATGTCAGTCGTACAAAATGAAGGCGGGGCTGGGGTGAAGGAGACGGGCTGGCGCCTGAGGGGCAGGGGACGCCCACCCCACGTGGTGGGCAGGGGTGGGGAGACTAAGCAGAGGGTCAGACCACAGGAAGGACACTCGCCATGAAAAACCACCACAATCAACACAACGTCGCAACGAGAACCAAAGCAAAACAGGAAGCCGGCCCCGGCGCGCCCCTCGGCGGCTTGGAAGCCAGCAGGGAAAGCACCCCCCGGAAGCTGGGCAATGCCAGGACGCTGGGTTCAATCGCAGACTCCTTCCAGGGAGATAGTAAGAGACAGGCCTCCGCTGGGGCCCAGGGCGGACCTCCAGGACAGAGAGCGCGTCGGAGTCAGTTCTATGGCAGGGTGCAGGGCTGCAGCCCTAGGGCTCATCCCTAGAGGGGAGAGTCCTGCCCCCGGGGCAGGGTTCTCCTAACACTGACTGGGAGGGAGCAGGTTTGGGCAGTGGATCCCAGGGCAGACCCCTGGGAAGGCAGCCAATGAAAGGGGAGACTGGTCCCTGACTGCTGTGCCCTGTGCGGTGCCAGTCGGGCACAGGGGCCCGAGGTCAGGAGCTGCCCCGGATCCGCTCCATGTAGCTCCTCAGCTCGTCGGGGTCCCGCAGCCCCATGTCCTCGCACACCCAGCGGATGTCGTCCTCGCTGGCTACTAGGATGGACTGGACGGTGGGGGCGGAAGGGGGTGGGGGGGATGCAGGGCCCTCAGAGGCCCGGGGGGAGGCAAAGGTCACAAACTCCACCCGCTTACGCCTGCCCCCTGGCGCGCTCACCTCTTTCCGGGACAAGGTGCTGGAGGGAGCCGGGCTTCCTGGAGCCACAGGGAAGAAAGTGCTGGCAGAAACTCCCCCCTCAGGCCCCATGACCTCCAGGGGCCTGGCTTCTCCTCTGCCCCCCTCCGTGCCCGGGGGAGTCCCGCAGCAACGACAGCTGCCATCCTTGGCGGCGGCAGAGGGGTTGGGGGTGGGATCGGGGCTGTGCTGTGGGTGCTGGCCGCGGCGATCCAACTGGCGGTTCAGCTCCTCCTGGTCGGTGCCCAGCCATACCCAGTTGTGGGGCTGCTGGACGGAAGAGGCCGGGCCGGGCCCGGCGTCGGGGGGCTCCTTGCGCTGGTAGCGCAGCACAAAGACCACGCAGTTGACGAGGAAGATGAAGATGGCCAGGCAGAAGACGCCCAGGAGAACGTACATCCCGATCTCCAAGTCCGTCACCCGCTCCGGGGCCTTCACCATCTCCTCCTCCTCCTCCTCCTCCCCAGGCCTGTCATCCTCAGAGGAGTCACCACCCAGGGGTCCCTCAAACTTGGTCAGGTCGGGTCCCACCCCGGCTGGGGCTCGCCTCTGAGGCCCCACCACAGTCTGCGTAGCGGCTGCCGTCACCGCCTCCCCAGACATGGCCCCCTCGGCTCGCTGGAAGGGAGACTCGGGGTGGGGATCGTGGGGCCGTGGGCCATCGGGGGTCGGGAGCCGCCGGCTGACGCCCACCTCCAGCCAAGCGGTGCCGGTTGCCAGCGGTGCCCGGTGTTTGCCTTTGCGGCAGGAGTCCGCAGTGTGCAGGCCCAGCTGCAGGAGGGGGCCCCGGCCCGGCCCTTTGGCCACAATCAGTGGGCGAGCCAGCTCCTCATCCGGCTGCACCCAGGCCACGCCAGGGTCCACTGAGGAGATGGAGAGCGCAACGTCCTGCCAGCCATAGAGCTCCACTGGGGCCACGGTGTGGTCGGTGAACACCAGCCAGACACTGATTGCTGCTTCCTGGACGGGAAATCAAGGGCCACAGGGTTCAGGCAGGGGTGGGGGCCAACGGAGGGCGTGAGAAGGGAGAAACCAGTAAGCCCTGTGCTGCCACCATTCTACTTTGCGTGGGGGCTGGTTACACCAGGCCCACTCCCCAGCTGCCCCCAGCGGCGTGCGCCTGACTCCCACGCCCACCCCTGCCTGCAGTAAGGAGAGACCCGTGCAAGGTCCAACCCTGAGGGCCCTGCTGGACGCCGGGGTCTCCACCCACCAGGTCATAGACTCAAAATCACAGAACACTAGAACTGGAAGGGACCTCGAGAGGTCATCGAGTCCAGTCCCCTGCCCTCACGGCAGGACCAAGCACCGTCTAGACCATCCCTGACAGGGGTCCATCCAACCTGCTCTGAAATATTTCCAGTGATGGAGATTGCACAACCTCCCTAAGCAACTTATTCCAGTGTTTGGCCATCCTGACAGGTAGGGCGTGTCTAGACTACAGGGTTTTATCGACAAAACTATACCTGCCTCTACACCACAGTAAGTCGACAGAACGCGGCAGTTTTGTCGATGGTGGTTAACCTCATTCTACGAGGAATAACGCCTTTTCTCGACAGAGTTCTGTCGAAAATAGGCGCTATTGCATCCACACTTTGCTTTTTCAAGAGAGCATCTAGACTCTCAAAAAGCGGCTTTGCTTTGTCGACAGAACTGGCTGTAGTCTAGATGCTCTTTTTCGACAGTATCTGTTGACAAAGCCTCTGTCGACAAAAGCCTGTAATCTAGACGTACCCCTAAAGTCCAACCAGGGCCCAGCACCGGCAGGGAGGAAGCTGCAGTTTTAAAGGGCTGGCACATCTCTGCTCACTCGGCCCACATGGCTCCACCCCGTGTCTCCAGCCCTGCACTCTGCCCCCCACCCCCGAGTGCCCCCTCACCTGCTTTGGGGAGTGCAGGGCTGTGAGTGCCCGGCAGGTGGCCGTGAGGATATCGGGGTGTCCTGGCTCCATGCTCAGGGCCAGCGAGAGGCCCGATACCAGCTGGGCCTGCAGCTCCAACACAGCCACCTTCTCGTCGGACACCACCAGGGTCTGCTCGCCCAGAATGGAGTCTGAGACGGGGGAGCGAACCTGCACAGGGGGACGGGGGGGGAGGGGAAGGGGGGAGACCGGCACTAACAGCAACTCTGGGCAGGACAGAAAACCTCTCCCAGGCACCCCCTATTTCCCTTGGTTCCCGCAGGTTCTGCCACTTGCCCCCTGTGCCTCCCCAACTCCAGCCACTCCCTCACTTCTCATCTATTTCCCACACTTCCCCTGTGCCACTCACCCCCTGAGCCTCCCCCAGCCACCCCCCATCTCCCACGGTTCCCCCGGCCAAAACCCGCCCGCCATCCTCTTGCCTCCCCCATAGCTTCCCTGGGGCCCCCACAGCAGCCCTCATGCCCCCCTCTCACCGTGTGCCTCACATCACACCATCCCTCTGCTCAGCTGTCCCCCTACCCTGCTCCCATGCCATCCCCTGCTGCCCCACGCATCCCCCAGCTCCCCCTCCCCAACCCCCATGCCCCTCCCCCGTCTCCCTGGGCACCCCCCGGCCCCTACCTCCACGGACGTCACTCCCGGCTCACGGCCAATCACCACGCTCCCGCCCTCCAGCGTGGCCACGCGGGGGTCCTGCACCCTGGCTTGCCCACCCACCAGGTGGGAGACGTCCAAGAGCCAGTCTGAGCTTGGCATGTAGGTCAGGTGCCGGCCGCCGTCCAGCGGGTGAGCCACAAAGTGGGCCAGGAAGCGGACGCCAGCGCGCTGGTACTGGAGCCGGCAGCCACGAGCTCGCCGCTCCCCCTCCTCCCCGGCCTCCTCAGGCTCCGCCAGGCCGCTGCTAGCAGAGGAGAGAGAGGCAGTCTCAGCGGGGAGTGCACAGGCATGGGGCTGGGCAGGCAGCCAAGAGTTACCCTATCCCAGGGCCATTGCCTCTGGGACCCTGCCCCCTGCCAGCCTCTGCCCTGCCACGGAAAGCCTGCCCTCTGTCCCTCGCCCCCAGCCCCTGGGACCCTGTCCTGCCCTCTGTCCCTCGCCCCCAGCCCCTGGGACCCTGTCCTGCCCTCTGTCCCTCGCCCCCAGCCCCTGGGACCCTGTCCTGCCCTCTGTCCCTCGCCCCCAGCCCCTGGGACCCTGTCCTGCCCTCTGTCCCTCGCCCCCAGCCCCTGGGACCCTGTCCTGCCCTCTGTCCCTCGCCCCCAGCCCCTGGGACCCTGTCCTGCCCTCTGTCCCTCGCCCCCAGCCCCTGGGACCCTGTCCTGCCCTCTGTCCCTCGCCCCCAGCCCCTGGGACCCTGTCCTGCCCTCTGTCCCTCGCCCCCAGCCCCTGGGACCCTGTCCTGCCCTCTGTCCCTCGCCCCCAGCCCCTGGGACCCTGTCCCCTGCCACGGAGAGCCTGCCCTCTCTCCCTCCACCCCCAGGACCCTCCCTCCCAGCCTCTGCCCTGCCTCAGAGAACTTGCTCTCTGTTCATCTGCCCATAGCCTCTAGGTCCCAGCCTGGCCAGCTTCTTCCCTGCCATGAAGAGCCTGCCCCATCTGCCTCGTCTCTGGGACACCCCCCAACCTCTGCCCTGCCATCAGAGACTCTGCCCCCCACCCCATCTCCAGCCTCTGCCCCATCAGAGATTCCCTGCCAGGAAGGGGGAATTTTCTGTATGAAGGCGGGAGGTGCCTCAGTTTCCCCCGAGTTCCCTAGGGAGTGGTAAAGGGCCCTTTGCTCTCAGGGCAGCTGAAGAGAGGTCGAGGTGGGTGTTGCCCCACGTCCGGGCCTTGCTCCCCAGCGGAGTCTCTGAGGGCACAGCTACGCTGTGGTTAGGCGCCCGTGTCTGGTCTGTGCCAATGGACTCGGGTCTGCAGCGAAGATGGTTGGGCAGAGGCTGCGCTTTGCAGGGTCCCCAGAGCCTGGCTCCAGCCCAGACGGAGACATGGAGCTTGAACACTGGGATCCACTACAGCGTGGCTGGGCTCCCCGGAAGAGCTTTGGCCTTCATCCCTCTGTGCTAACCTAAGGCCAGTGTGGTGTTCCGGCTAGGGATGTTAAGTATCGGTTAACTCAATAGTCCAGTAACCCCATGAATTTTTATCGGTTACTTGGGTCGTCTATAGTCCCCAGGGGTGGGGCAGGCAGCCAGCGCGCTCTGGCCCCCACTCCTGAGGAGCCCCCCACCCCGTCACTCTGTGCTGCTGCCTCTGTATCAGAGGCAGCAACGCGGGGTGCCAGGTGGGAGCTAGTCCGTGAGAGGAGCCAGTTTAAAAACCAGCTCCCTGTGCAGACCAGCCTGTCGCCCCGAGCTGATACACAGGCAGCAGCGTGGTGTGGCAGAAGCTCCTATTGAAGGGGGGCTGAGCTCCTGGATCTGGCGCAAGCCAGAACTGAGACCTGGATCCTAATACACTTCAAATGCAGAGCTGCAGCGGGGAGAGGTCCTGGACCCGGTATGAGCCAGCATGGAGCCAGGTTGCTGGCCAACCTGCTAAAAAGTATACTGGCAAGACAGGGAGGGGTGGGGGGGTGGAAACGCATGTCTATAGCATTAACCTATAAGCTTTTGTTTCTCAGTTCATCGACTACGCTATTGCATCCCTCGTTCCGGCGGGCTGAGAAACCCGGCTGCTCTGACAAGCCTGCCTGGGGTCCCTGCCCATGCGTGGGGAGGTGCATTAACCCCCAAGGGTGGACAAGCTTCCAGCAGGATGCGTCCCGAGAGGGCTCGCTGAACGGAGCCCACGGTGCGGAGCAGGGGCGCTGTGGGCCCAGAGCTCCAGTCTGAGGAGACAGCGAGGCTGTGCGCCTGGCAGAACGAGACCCTCGAGGGTCTGGCCCCGTGAAGGGGTTTCCTGCTAGAGCAGGGGTGGGGACTGCGCACAAGTGAGACGCAAACACCACAAACAAAAACCAACCCACCCCCTCACTGACACGGTCCCCCGCTGAGGAGACAGACGCTCCCCACATTCCCCTCACACATCAGAGCCCAGGCTAGCAGACTGTGTGCTTCAGCCCCAGGGGCAGGAGGGCAGAGGAGCTGGAGCACCCATGTGGGCTCCCAATGTTGGGGGGGAGGGGGGATAAACTTCGAGACTTGGGGGCCAGATCCAGGGAAGCTGAGGGCCACATCTGGCCCCCGGGCCTTAGGTTGGTCACCCCTGTCCTAGAGACTGTTCTAAAGCCAGGCCACAGCGCCGATTGTGGGGACTCGTGACACCCCTGCCCCGGCCGCTGCCCCATCAGAGCATCTGGGGCTCTCCCTCTCCCGTTCTAGTCCAGCCAGGTTCTTACACTCTGCCCCTCATGGTGGCATCTGAACGCCCCCGAGCACACCCTACAGTCTGGGCATCATGCACCCAGTCCCGGCACCAGCGGCCTCCTCCGAGCCGTCTCTGCTGGCCAGGCCTCAGCCCCCTTCCCGCCCGCCCACCGGCAGCTCTGATCCCTGCGCTAGGAAGGGAGCCCGCGGGACTGACCTGTCCGGAGCGGTGCCAGGCACCCTCCAGCTGCGCACCTGCTCCAGGGTGGTGTCGGTGAGCTCCACGCGCAGGGGCAGCAGCGGCACCCAGACGGTGAAGAGCAGCGAGGCGTGGAGCCGGCGGAACCAGAAATCGACCCGGGCCCCGCGGGCGCCCCGGTTCTCCTTGCCCCCCACGTAGACGGAGTCGCACCTGTCTGCCACCTGCGGGCCAGGAGGGCGTGGAAATGCGGACACCTGCTCAGACACCCCCATCCCTCTGCCTCCCCCCTGCCAGCCGCTGGGGACACTCCAGGAACCAGGGAGAGGGTGTGGGCAGCAGCTAGCAAAGAGGAAAGAGAGCAGAAGGGGGCCAGCACCTCCTTACCACAAAGTGATGGAGACCACCCAGGGGCTGAGCCCCAAATGGTGTGGGGAGCCAAGGGCACTTGGTTACGGAGCCAGAGCTGGAGGAGAAAGGGGCTGGGGCCAGTGGGGATGTGGGGAGGGGACTGGAGGTGGCTGGTGGAAAGGTTGGGCTGTGGATTGGGCTTGAGGGAAATGTGGGGGGCTGAGAGCCTGAAGGGGAGCAGCAGGGGGCTCAGGTTTCTGTGCTGCCCCACTGGCTGACGACCTGGTCAGTAGTCCCACCAGACTCCCATGTAAACATTGACCTGGTAATCCCTGCTCCTTTGCCAGCCTGAAGGGTAGGGGGAGAGCTGGCGTCTCAGAGGGCGAGGACAGGGCGTGCTGGCCCATGAGGGCACCTGAGGGTGGTGAGAGGGAGCTGGCGTCTCAGAAGGCAAGGATGGGGGGTGATGGTGCAGGAGGGCACCTCCCTGTGGGGCAGTGCGCGGGTCACTTATTCCTCACCTTCAGGACCTGCTTGTTGGCGGACTCACACCCCATCTGCTCAGTGACCTCAAACACAGCTCCCCCTGTCTCCACAGCAACCAGCTTCACCGGCACCGCCTGGGGGATCCCTGTCAGGGGGGCGGTGTTCACAATCTCCTGCTCCTGGGGAGACCAAGAGGGGATACAGAATGAGACCTTGCCTCCGGGGGGAGGGGCTGCCCGGCGTGGGGACAGAACCACAAGGCCTTACCTTCACCAGCGGCACCAGCGCCCGGACGTCACGCTCCGCCACCTGGATCTCCCACACCATCTTGTCCTTCTCCGCCTCGGGGTCCTGGCCGGGGTACTCCACCTGCCAGGTGACGGGGCGCGTGGAGGCCAGGCCGCTTGTGCCGTTCTCCACTGCCAAGTCCAGGTAGAGGAACTCAGGGAAATCTGCTGCCCTAGACGGAGGCAGGAGGGAAGTGAGGAGGAGGAGGAGCAGACGACAGATACGGTGTCCCCATGGGGCTGTGGCATCTCACGCCTGCTCCATCCCAAGCCAGACAAATTCCACCCAGACACAAATGGAAGGCGACCAGAGAGAGCGACTGTCCAGTTCAGCTGCCCATGATACCCTCCTCTGATCTGATTGGTCAGGATCTGGGGGAGTAGGAACAGCTATCCTGTCCCTAGCCAATGGCATCAGACTTGTAGTCTGATTGGCTGGATGCCGGGAGAATAAAAACATAATTGCGTGGCCTCCTGCTTCCATTCAACTGGCTGACACCCCGGAGTATATTCCTGTCAGTCCCCCCGCACGAGTCGCATGGTTCCTTATGTCCTGCCCACCTGGCCAATGCCCGGGAGCAGGGCCGGCCCTAACCAATTGGTGGCCCCGAGCGACCGCCTGGCTTGCCCGTATGGTTGCCAGATGGTTTAAGAGACAAAAAAATTTGTCAAGCAAAAAAAAAAAAAACCCAACCCCAACCAACCAGGGAAAATTTGTCAAGCGCAAAAAATAAATAAATAACAAGGCTGGAGTGGATTCGGGAGGTTGGGCTGAAATACAGTTGCGGCCTGACCCCTAAGACAGGCTCTGTTGCCGGCCCCTTGAAAATGGCGACTCCAGGCAGCCGCCTGGCTTGCCTGCCCCTAAGACCGGCTCTGCCCGGGAGAGGATATGTCAGTCGATCTCCTCCACGAGTTGGGTGATTCTTACCTCCAGTCCAACTGGCCAGCGTCCAGCCGGCGACAGGTGACCAGAGCAGTGTGGTGCTTGGAGCCCTTGAACTTGTCCAGCTTGGCCGTCCAGGCCTCGGGGACGGCAGGGCGGGCAGCTAGGACCTGCAGCCCCTTCTTCACCTTGATCCTGAAAGCAGCACAGTGCTGAGTCCCAGCAGGGACTCCTGAGGAGACGTGCCCCACAGCAGAGACCCTTTGAACCCCATGGGGAACCATGTGAGGCCAGCCAGGGCGTGTGTCGCAGGCTGGGTCCGTACATCCCACAGGGTCTCACCTGAGGGTCAGCAGGTTGGCAGTGAAGTTCTGCTGGAGGATCAAGGTGGCCGTGAAGAGTTGCCCCGGCCGCAGCGCCATGTCGGGGACCCGGATGTGCACGTTGTCGTCCAGCCGCACCTCCTGGCGCCGCGGCGGGTCCGTGGCTCGCAGCTCCACCGCAGCCACATAGTGCAGCCTCTCTTTGGTGCCCTCGCTGCCCGGCCGGGGCCTCTCCCGTGGCCCTGCGTGGCCGCACTCCACGGACATGTCTCCTGGCCCCAGGCTGTAGTACAACTCGGCTCGCTCGGGGGGCCCGGCCGGCTCCGCAGCTCTGCGCCGGCTGTGAGAGGAGGGGGGGGTGGCGGAGAACCAGCGTGGGGGGAACGCCAGCTCCACCACGCACACCCCCAGGGGCGCCTGAGTGGGAAGAGCAAGGAGCGGGCTCAGAGACCAGGGGTCTAGTCCCAAAGTCTCCATCACACCCCCAGGGGTGACACCAACCTCTGCTCCAGCCTAACCTACACCGTGCTTCCGTTCTCAGCACACAGCACCCCACTTTTCCCCAGTCCTAGATCACCTGGACCCCCAAGACCACCCCCTGAAGATGAGCTAGCCTTGTCCCAGGCAGCCCCCGACCCCTTCAGGACACGCAGCCTTCATCTTCTCCATGATGAGACTGGAGGAGGCTCCGAGGGGGTGGGGTCCGGTACTGACCTGGAGGCGGCAGGCTCCGTGGGCAGCCTGCGTGCGGTGGAACGCGTGCAGGGAGACGCAGGGCAGGTCGTGCCGTCGCGGCAGCCAGTCCTGCCCCTTGAGGTGGAAGAGGACCCTGGCAGAGGGCTCGGCGGGCGACACGGCGCCCTCGAGGGACACGGCGCGCACCTCCCAGGCCGAGGCGCCGTCCCTGAGGTGCGGATCGGCTGCCGGCACTGCCTGGCAGGGGGAAGAGAGACGCAGGCTGAGCCCGGGCGAGGCAGGTCCTGCAGGACAGGGAGGAGCCCCACTGAGCCCAGAGGGGAGCGCCTCCCCCGGGGGGTGGGCGGGGTTACCTGCTTGGCAGTGAAGGGCAGGTAGGTGGCTTGGACGACAGGCTTTGCCGTGGGCGGGCGACCGAGGAGGAGGTAGGTCTCAGAGTGGGAGCCCAGGGAAGTGTTTCCCGGCAGGTACTGATCCACCCGCTGCAGCCGGAAATGGTCCGGGACGTCCAACACCTTGAGTTCGGCTGGCAGGTACACCAGGTCGGAGGGGTCCGATTCGCCGTTCACTGCGGGGAGAGGAAAAACTTGGGCTGCTGCCAGCAAGCCTGTACCCCCCACCCCTCCAGGGCACACGTCCTCCCCACGCCCAGCCCCTTCCGAGGGGAGGAGACACAAGGACTGGGTGTCACTAGGATCTGGAGCGTCACAGTCCCCAAGCTATTCAAGGGGGTGGATGAAGCCTGCCCCCTGCTGGAGAAAAGGGGGCTACATGATTTGTATTACAGCAGCACCTAGAGCTCCTGCTGAGATCAGGGCCCGGTTGTGTTGGGCACTGCCCAAACACCCAACTAGAGACAAACCCTGTCCCAGCTGAGATCAGGGCCCCGTTGTGCCGGGCGCTGCCCAGACACACAGTGAGAAGGGCCCTGCTCCAAAGAGCTCACAACATTATTATTGCTCCCATTTTACAGGTGGGAAACTGAGGCACCAAACGATGTTGAGTGGCTGCCCCAGGGAGTTTCTATAGCAGCACTGGCCTTTGGACACAAACCAGCCCTGGGCGTTAATCCAACCTCTCTTACAACCCAGGCTCTGGATGCAATTCCCTGCCCTGCAGCTAAGACTGGCTGATGGCGTTGGTCCCTTCGGGGGGTGCAATCCTGACCTCACGACAGTTAGTGGGAAAGCTGACAGGAGCTGTAATGGGGCCAGGCTTTCACCCTCTGAATCTAAGAAAATCTTTGTCGAGATGCGTAAGGCCAGACCGTCTACGGCTCAGCGGCCAAATCAAAAGTGCTCAGCAGAGAGCCGGAGCCCTTGAAAACAGATAAACATTTCCCTTCTCCTAGGCTCTGTCTGCCCTGTCTCTTATCCTCCTAGTTCTGCTGGGCAGGGACTGTCCCTTCTGTGGGCATATGCCATAGGGATATAATAGGATATCCGTCCACACAGTTAACCGATTAGCCTGTGCTTAGCAGTTACCGTGAATGGTAACATGCAGGCTCCTGCCCCGCTCCCGGGGACCTGGCTGCCACCCTGCGCTGCTGGCTCGGATACAGCCGGCTCTCTGGGAGCGGGGCAGGAGCTGGCTTAAAAGCTGGCTTCTGGCACATACCGGCTCCTGGGGAGCCAGCAGCCGACTCCCTGGGAAGCTGGCTGCAGCCCCCTGCTGCGGATGCGTGTAATTTTCAGCAGATACACGGTTACCCAATTACCCACTTTTTAACATCCCTAACATGTAGCACCTTGCGCAAAGGAGTCCCACTATCTCACTTGCAGGGTGTAAGTGCAATTGTAACACAAGCAGCCTTGTGCTTGCTCCGTTCTTTGAGATGTACAGAGCCAGTTAAAATTCAGATGTTTCTCCAGGGCTTCCACAGACACTGGGAGTTTCAGTGGGGCTCTGACATGATAAGAGGCAGGAGGACCAAAGCTGGGTGCCTAAGAGAGGAAGGGGCCTTGCTATCGCTCTTTGGGGCACAGGCTGTGTTTTTGTTCTGGGTCGGTACGGTGCCAAGCACATCAATTGAACACACAACACAGCATGCCAGTAGAGCCACTTACTTTTTCCCCGTATGTAAAAAAAATACGGTTGATTCCCACCCACCTCCTGCAAAAAAACAAAGCTTCAAAGTCCCTACAAAAATAATGAAAATAATCGAGTTTTTCCATCAGCCAGGTTTCCAATAACAAAAAAGCTGATATATAATTTTCAATAAAAAATACAATCACCCCTCCCATCTAAAAACAAAATGCCAAAACACTACACCGTTTGCAAAAAGAGTTATTTTATTCTTCACCCAGCTCTAGAGTAGATGCCTTTTGTCAAAAAAGATGCCTGCTCCCGTCTGCAGAGACACAGCTGCGGCGCTGAGCCCCGTGTGAGGACAGGAGGGACGGTGGGGAGAAGGCCGAGAGGCTGGGTTACCACTGCCTAAGGGAGGAGGCTTGAAGCGTAACGGCTATAACCGCGACCTCCTGAAGAAGGGGTGTGGGGGTGCAGGGCAGCCATCCAGCAGACAGGCCTGCACATGCAGGGGACCCCATGATGCTACCCCACATGCCCTGCAAAGGACAAGTGCCATCTCAGCAGAGGATTCTGGGAATGTGCGGCCCCTGCTTAATGGCTCCCTTTGGCCCTTCCTGAAGACACCTCAGCGAGGCTGCCAGGCAGGGGGCCCAGTCACCCGTGGACCCCAGCTCCTTAGCATGAGGTGGCCTGGTCCAGGAGAGGGAGCCCTCAGTCCCATGCCATTCCAGCAGCGGGTGCTGTGTGTAAAGCCAACCCAGTCCTATTAATGAGCGGGAAACTGGCTGCCCAGCACTGATCTGTCTGAAGTGTACGGGGGAGAGGGGGAACTCAGAGTCCAGCCCTTTGGCCCCAGCAGTGGGGCAGGCAGACCCACCAGCAGAAAGGGCTGTGGGTCAAGGCCCTAGGTCTGTCTCTCAAGCCCTGCAGCTTTGTACATTAACCCACCGGGCAAGCTTCCCATCTGTGCCCAATCCACAGCCCTGGGCTTAGCTCCTGCTTTTACCTCCGACGGTCCCCGATTCAATCGCGAGGGTCAGTTCAGAGCTGGGGCGAGCTGCAAGCCAACAAAGCAGCTGCATAGGGCCCCAAGCAGCTCCCCGGTTCCCTTTTATTTTAGGGGGCTGTATGGGGCCCCCTAAAATATTCCTGCTTAAGCCCCCAATGGGCCAACGTGGTACCGGTCACAGATCACGGGGGCAAGGGGTCAGACGTATGTGGTAAGACACTCCATGACGGTTCTTCCAGACAAGCCAGCTCCAGCCACACACAGGCCTGGAGCTCACCAACCCTTCCTCCCCAGCTGGGACGACACGTCGGGGGTCCCCAACCCTGCACCCCCATCCGCAGCCAGATGTGACACTCAGCCAGCCAGTAGAGTAGGTTTATTGGTTCACAGAGATGCAGCGTAGCTTAGGGTCGATGTTAGCACAGAGCCAGGGCAGATGGCTCTATTCCTCTCGGGGGAGGAGGGCCTTCACTCCCTTCCTTGGTCTAAAACTTCCTCCCTCCTCCTAGCCCAGCAGAGACTGACTCACCCCAACAGTCCCTGCTCACTTGCCCTCCTTCCAGGCCCAAGGTGCTATAAGCGGTCACCTGGGCCTCAGGATGTGAGAGACTGCACATACTTCCCCAGTGAGTCACACCCAGCCTCCCCCTCCTCATGCAGCTACAGGGCCTGGGGAAACTGAGGCATGCGTGCGCGTGCACACACACACACAGCGTCACTACAGAGCAGCATAGTAGAGTAGGATCACATATAACCCCCTAAGACAAACGGTGAATGCAACACCAGAACAAACACAGGATTACAAAAATAGACAGCGCCCCCACTAGGTTACACCAGCACAGCCAGCACCAAGATTTCTGCTTCCCCCCTCAATCAGTCAGCCTACTGAATGCTGCTTTCCCCTCTGCTGTGATTCCTTATCACGCCTGCCCCAGCCCCTGTCCCCCCGGGAGGGAGCAGGTGGCTGAGAGATATTGTGATACTTCCCCTCTGCCCTCCGGTTCAGCACATCCCAAGATCCAGTGGGTGGAAGTGGGGGAGGAGAAACAGGTGGGTTCATCACAAGCCTGGTATCTGCCTCCCACAGGCAGTGACCTCTGCCATCTCCCCTCCCCTGGCTTGATTGGCCTGCTAATTACATTGCACTCTCCTCAAGCTGACAGCTCCAGCCTAGCTCCCTGCCTCCCATATCGCCCTTTTTCTTGGTGGGCCTGGCTCCATGCCTCCCTTCCCAGTCCCCCCTCCAAACCCACCCCTTCCTACTCAGCCCAGGGCTCCTTCTCTCTCATACGGCCCAATCTCTTCCCAGTTTGGGCCCACAGAGGTCAGGAGTCACCATGAAATGCTGCAATCCCACCGCAGGCACCAGCCCCATGGGACAGAACAAACCCCTCAGAGATGGCTTGCTCTGAGCACCAGCTCATGTAGTACCTGGGGACCCCAGAAGCTCCCCATCACATGTGGGACCCAAAGGACCAGGAATGGACCCTGAAGAATCAGGAGCAATGCAACAGAGAATCATTTGGCTCTGGGGACCCCCTGCTCCGCCAGATCTAACACACTGTCCCAGCATGGGGGCCACCAAGCCCTGCACAGTTTGACTCCCACTGCACATTGAGTGCTGGAGGGTGAGCATGTCAGAGCTGCAAAGATTCGGGGGGAGGTGGCAGAAAGGACTGGGGAGGGTGAGTAGCGGTGAGACTAGTCAGTGTACCCCAGGGAGCGTTTTAACAGAGAGATGCATTAGCTGGGGGAGCAGCCTTGCAAGGGATGGGGGGGGGGGTCAGCTCCATGGCTTCAGACCTTCACAATCTCTGCCTGGCCAGGGCCTGCTCTGCCCTGTCCTGCCCTCAGGCCTAACTACATCAGAGAAGATTCACTGGCTTCCTCCTGGGGGGAGTCTTGGTGTCATTGCTCCAGCCTGGGTTGTCCTGAGCAGGGGACCCAGGGAGGGGTGGGGTCTCCCTGGCTTGGCACGACTCAGAGGAGCTGGGGAGAGCTCAGGAAGAGCTTGGTACGATTCAGAGGAGCTGGGGGGAGCGCTGGGACCCTGGCTGGCTCCTGAGGAGGGCCTGAGGTTCCACCAGCACCAGACTCTAAGGGGGACGTGGGGCGGGGAAGCCTGCGGGGTTACCTGCTGTGACCTACTGGGAAAGACAAGGGGCCTTGCTGCCTCTGAGCGGTACAAGGCGGGACCACTGGGCAGGATGGATTTTAGGAGAGGGCACAAGTTCCGTGAGGCTCAAAGTCACGTCGCTGGGGCAGGAGTCACACTGGAAGAAGGAACATGGGTCCTGTAAGGACCGATGGGGCTCGGAGTTAGGTCAATGGGGCCAGGGTCCTCCCTGGATCAAAGAGAGCATTTGGGCCCAGTGGGATCACAGCCAGGTGACTGGGATAGGGCCCCCCCGGAATACACAGGGCGCACTGGTTCTGTGGGGGGTTGCAGCCAGGTGACAGGGACAGGGCCCCCCCAGAATACACGGGGCGCACTGGTTCTGTGGGAGGGTCGCAGCCAGGTGACAGGGGCTCCCTGCCAGGTGACAGGGGCTCCCCGGAATACACGGGGCGCACTGGTTCTGTGGGGGGGTCGCAGCCAGGTGACAGGGGCTCCCCGCCAGGTGACAGGGGTTCCCCGGAATACACGGGGCGCACTGGTTCTGGGGGGTCACAGCCAGGTGACGGGTTCCCCGGAATACACGGGGCGCACTGGTTCTGGGGGGGGTCGCAGCCAGGTGACGGGTTCCCCGGAATACACGGGGCGCACTGGTTCGGGGGGGGGTCACAGCCAGGTGACGGGTTCCCCGGAATACACGGGGCGCACTGGTTCGGGGGGGGGTCGCAGCCAGGTGACGGGTTCCCCGGAATACACGGGGCGCACTGGTTCTGGGGGGTCACAGCCAGGTGACGGGTTCCCCGGAATACACGGGGCGCACTGGTTCTGGGGGGGGTCGCAGCCAGGTGACGGGTTCCCCGGAATACACGGGGCGCACTGGTTCGGGGGGGGTCGCAGCCAGGTGACGGGTTCCCCGGAATACACGGGGCGCACTGGTTCTGTGGGGTCACCCCCCCGCTGGGTCCCACGGGGGACAGGGCGTGCACGGGTTTTGGGGGGCTCGGAGCCGGTTTGCCGGGTTCCCTTTGACCCGCCGGGCCGGGGCGCACTAGGACAGCTGTCCCGGCTGCAGCCCATTGCGGGGGGGTGTCTCCGCGGCGCTGCGGGGTACCCGAGGGAGGGACGCGCCCCGCACTCACCTCTCGCCGTCTCCAGCGCCAGCAGCGCGGCCAGCAGCACCAGGCAGCCGCGGCCGGAGGCCAGGGGGGCAGCGAGCAGCGGGGGGCCCATCCCAGCCCGCCCCGGGGCCATGGGGCTGGCGCGGGGCTCAGATCCCCCGGCCCGCACCATGCCCGGCCCCCGAGCGCCACGCCGCGCCCCGACCGCGCCTCCGTCTGCGGCAGCCGGCAGCTCGGGGCTGCAGCTCCCAGACAATAGAGGGACGGCTTGGGAGGGAGCACATGGGCTGCCCGCCTGCCGCCCCGGCCGGGTCCTAAACCCCTCGGCTTCCCAGCCGGCATTCTGGCGCCCGGGTACAGCGCCTAGCACCGCAGGGAAACAGGCAGTGCCAATCCCAGAGGAACAGCAACAGCCGGGGCCTGGGATGGAGCCGAGGACAGAGCAAGGGAGAGGACAGGAGCCCAGAGGGAAAGCAAGCGGCAGAGAAGAACAAGTTAGGGCAAGACAGAGGGCGAGGGAGAGATGGAAGGAGGGAGAGAGAGGACGGGAGAAAATGAAGGAGAGAAGGAGCGAGTGAGGGGAGAAGCAACAGGAAGGGGGTAGCACAAGGGACGAGCAAGAAGCCATTGAAGGAGGAGACCAACGGGAGGGCAGCCAGGGCTGTTAGCAGCGGAGCAAGGGGCCGAAGGAGCCAAGGATGGGCAGAGAGAGGCAGGAGGGGCCGGGCACGTGAGCTAGAGGCGGGGTTGGGGCTCCCCTGTGCTTCAGAGACTGGAAGCTGTTTGGGGGAAGGCTACCGTGCTGTGTGTACAGGCTGGCAGTAGAGAGCCTGGATCCCGGATGGGTGCTGGGGCCCCAGCATCATGCAGGCTATAAAGGGAACCTGTTAGATCCAGGCAGCAACAAAGAGAGAGGGCAAAAGAGAGAGAACAGGAGCCCCGAGTGCAACACAAACAGAAAGAGAAAGGACAAGAGAGCGAGAGGCAGCAAGGCAGAGTGGTAGGAGACAGAGCGAGGGAACGGGGAGGTGGACAGACTGACAGAGACCCTCAGGGACAGGCAGGCAGGCAGATGGAAAGAGAGGGCGGGGGGGGGAGGGAGCCCAGCCTCCAATTCAGGCCTTTGGTGACTGGTGCTTTGTATAGAGCCGGACAGGCTGGTGGGACAGAGCGAGTGGATTCCTGAGCGTGCCTTAAGCCTGTTGCCCTGCGGCTCGCTAAGCCCAGCTGCATCAGGGCCAGTCCCAGCCTGCCAGAGCCTCAGGCACCCGAGCAGTGCTGGGTGCCATGGAGAGCTCACACGCAGCCCTCTTGCTCCGACTTGCCTCCCTCCATAAAGAGCCAGCCAGCAGCATGGAGCTGCAGCCGGTCGGCTGTGCGCTGGGGCTCTGGGAGAGAGGGGGCTGGCACGGACCCCACTTCACTATCACTCTATTGGGATCTGCCATCAGCCTGCAGCAGAGAACAGCTGGGTGACCCGGAGGGGGAGACCTATGGAGAGGCACTGGGGGATCGGAATACAAGGATAAGCAAATGAGAGCATGGAAGGGAGGCTGTGTGAGGGCAACAGTGAGTCCAGACACAGCAGCTATAGGATCAGGAGCAGACTCGCCAGACATAGCCCCCACCCCTTTCTGTTCTCTGGCCCTACAGAGAGTAATGGGGGCTGGGCCAGGGGTAGGACTGGAAGTGTCAGAGTTTAGGCTACAAGGCCCTCAGATCAGTGAGCCTGGCCTCCTCTACAGTCCTCACTAAATGCAAACCCCAAGATATTACAGCCTGTTGAAGACACAGCAAGTGTGTGCCAGAGGCAGGGTCTAGCAGGGAGCGAGATGGGCCAATATCTGAGACATCCCCCCCTTTACCCATCCAGCCTGCAGGGGCAAGAAGATGGGGGTCCCACCTGGCTGTTGGCTGCCCCCAGTGCTGTGATCACACCCAAAGCTGGGGGGAGCTCTGAGGCTCCAGCCTTCCCGCTCCCTTGCTGCTGGATGGTATCCCCACTGCCCCATGGCGTGTCCTGCCCTCCCCAGCCCCGGGGGGACTGTAACGCACACAGCCCCTGTAACCTGCCCTTCTCCTACAGAGCAGGGTGAGAATGGCAGCACAACATCTCTCCCTGTTCCCCATCATAGCCCGTCCATTCCTGGAGCGCCTGGGGGATCCACGTGGTCAGGGATGAGCACAGGCAGCTTGGAGGACGTTAATCCCCTCCCAAGACACTGGGACGCCGTTGTCTAGAACTCCAGATTGTAACATGAGGCACGCTGGCAATCCCTTTCCCGACAGCTGGGCCCGGAGAGAAGAAAGGGCCTAGCCAGGGTGTTGGCAAAAATTCCCCCGCCCCTCAAGGCTCTCAGCTGCTGTCCTTGCCTAGCAGCCAGCCCTCCTCCGGCACCTTCCCTCCCCCCACTGCCAGGGCCCCCCCTCTACTCTCTAATATCCCACTGCTCCAGTCCCCACTTCCTGCTGCATCCTCTGCTGGCAAAGGCTGGGACTGGAGTAACCCAGTGTTCACCCCCGTACTCCTGTGCACTGTTCCCACAGCACCCCCTGCTGGGAAGGACTGGGCCTGCAGTGTTCCTTCCAGGAGCAGAGGAAGAAAGAAATCCAGACTCGCCCACGGGCTGGACAGAATGTGGTTCAGTAGATTTTATTTGGAACCTGATAACAAAATGGCCTGTTTAAAATAGAATGGTCAAAACACAGATTGGCAGCTGACAGCACACACCCAGCCAGGCCCGGTCCAGCTTCCTGGCCTCAGCTCCAGCCCCAGGGGACAGAACAGCTCAGCTCATCACCGCCATGATAGGAGGGGGCTGCACACCCCGGAGCTTGCAGAGATGCTCACCCTAGCTCTCATGGAGTGAGCACAATACAAAGAGCAGCATAGACGGGGTAGCGGGAGCTACGGAGGCTCGCTGGCTGAGTCTTTACCCCAGGAGTTCAGGAGGGTGTGTAACTCAGCCGGGTCCTCTCCACGACTGGCCTGTGCATGCTGAGCGAGAGCCAGCGCAGCAATCCACACGGACTGAGAATCAGCCCCCTTGCTCCACCTTCCCATGGCGCTCGCGGGAGGATGAACAGGAATTGCTCTGCACCCCTCCTTTCTGATCGGTTGGGACCCGCTCCTCCCTGGGTAGATGAGCACAAAGGTCGCCCTCCATGCCTGATGTGGCAACGAGACACAACTCTCACCCCGGCTCTGACAAACGTTGGGGGGACTGCCCTGCGCCCCTCCTGTGTGCTGTGCGTCTTTGGCTTGGACGGTGTTGGGGGTGGTCCTTAGAAAGGACCTGTAAACATCTTCCCACGCACACGCAGTTTCCTCTCCTGCCCCCTCCCCCCCCCCCACAACATCCACTCGTAGCATAAGAAGGCACTGTTGGCTTGATCAAGGCACTTAGGGAAACCCTGCCCCTGATCACCAGAAATCACCCCCTCCTGCAATGGGATATGGTGCCCCTGCCCCCACTCCCAACCCCCTTTATCCATCCAGCATCTCCGCTCCAGCCAGAGTCCAAGGGAGCAGCAAAAGCTCAGCACCTCTGCACATCAAGCCCTTTGGACCCAACCCTCTTAGCAAGGCTGGTGTTGCACTAGGGGAGCAGGTGGGGACAGGAGGAGGCAGAGGTGGAGGGGGAAGTGGGCACAGGCAGTGGGTGAAGAGGAGAAGCCCTGGGAAGGGGACAAGAGGGAAATAGGAAGGGAAAAAATTCAGCATCAAACCCCACTTGGTTCCAGACTCACCAACACCAAAGTGGCCCCTTTAAGCCCCAGGGGAGATGGCAGGAGTGGAGGCATCCTCGCCCCTCCCCCCCAGTCACTCCTGGGACCACGATAGGCTGGGGAAATCACATCACCCCCGGCGAGATCCCTTTTGGCTTCCCTGGGTCCTAGGGTGGCTGGGAGGGGGCAGCCTGCAAGTGCCTGGGGAATGGGGGGATGTAAATTAGTGCATAGGGATGGGGCCTATGAGTCCCTAAGGACTCACAGTAGGAAGGGGCCTGAGAAGGGCCAGGAGGTGGGTGAGGTCTATGAGCATGCTCAGTGGGGAGGAGCCTGAGAAGACCCACGAAATAGGTGGGGTCTATGAGCAAGCACAGTGGGGAGCGGCCTGAGAAGGGCCACAAAGTGGTTGGGGTCTATGAGCATGCAGTGGGTGGGGCCTGTCCCATGGGAAGGGTTGTGAGCACCCATGGATGGAGCCCCTCATGTGCAGAGGGTTACGGCAGCTGCGGGTTGTGGGGTGAGAGTCTGTCGAGGGCTGGGAGGGGCTACTTCCTGCCCCTCACTCATCCTGCTCCACGTTCCACGGGGACCCCCGCCTCTGCCGGCGCCGCAGCTCCTCCACTTGCCACTCCAGGTTGCGCACCTTGGCCTCCAGCTGGCTCCCGGAGCGGCGTGCGCTGCTCAGCCGCCCCAGCAGGGCGTACAGGGTGAGCAGGCACAGCAGCAGCAGGGCCTGCACCGAGCGGTTGGGCACCGCTGAGACGATCAGCAGGAAGCAGCCCAGGAAGACCACCACCTTCAGCCCCCACATGACATGTCCCAGGATGGCCAGCACCAAGCCCAGCAGCTGTGAGAGCAGCCAGTAGCCCACCACAGCCACCAGGCCCCACAGCAGCAGGGTCTGTACTTGAGCAGGGCCCAACTTAAGGGGCTGGACCACTTGATCCCCTGGAAAGGGAAGGAGGAGAAGGAAAGCGATTAGACATAGGTGAGACCTGATGCTTTACTGACCCCCTATGACTGACCTATGGGGCTGAGGTAACCCCCACGATAGCCACCCCAATTAGGGACGTGAATGGTTAACTGGGTGATGCTTACTGGTTACGGTTATCTGGCGGGGGCCCGCCACAGGCCGAGTTCTGCTCCACGGCTTGCCACAGGCGGGGGTGCTCCAGTCCCACTAAAGCAGCTCCCATCTACCCTCATTTAATGGGTTGAACATAACGTTTAACTGGTTAATTAAATAGGATCCCTAGCCCCAATAGGGCTGGGCCAGGCTAGGCCAAGTGATAACGCTTGGGCTGGAAGGAGGATCTCCAGCCCAACTAGGCAAGGACAGGTTGCTCCTCAAGAGAAGGGCATGATGGGGGAGGGAGGGGGAGGACTGGTTTCAGGAGGAACTCCTTCTGTGCTAGACAGAGAAACAGTGGCGACTCCTAATCTCCCCTCACAGGCTTGGGCAAGGTCTTCCCTGGGGTGCCGAACTAAGGGCGGCATGTGTGAAGTAACCTCATTGTGCTGGAGGGGGAGAGCTGCTTAAGAGACATAACCCACCCCCACCAGCCTGGAAGGCCCCTCTCTCCTTTCCTCCCCACCAGACCGGAAGGCCCGTTTTCAAGCCATCAAATGCAGGAGGGGAAGGACAAAGCTTCTTCCCTTTCCCCCTACTGCGGGACGGGCACAGAGTGCAGATTGGGACACACCTCTCTTTGCTGTGGAGGGCAGGACTGGACTCTCATGCTCCAAGGAGAGAGAATGATGAAAGAACAGACCAGTCCCCACACTGTCCTCGGCTGCATGCAGGGGAGGGACATGCCCGGAGGGCTCAGTGTCAAACCGTGGATCAGGCACTGAACTGGGGCGCAGGAGACTTGGGTTTTATTCTTAACTCTGCCACTAGGCTGCTGGGTGATCTTGGCCACCCTCCTCATCCTCTTTATGCCTCTCACCCCTTCCCCTCCTTTCTTCATCTGAAGAAGTGGGCTGTGCCCACGAAAGCTCATGACACCATCTACATGATTTTTTACTCTCTAAGGTGCTGCTAGACTATTTGTTGTTTTTCAAGTTTTTCCTGTTACAGACTAATTTGGCAACCCCTCTGAAGCTTTATTTACTCAGTTTAGACTGTAAACTCTCTGGGGCAGGGTGCATCTCTCACTGGGCGCCTCTGGGGTGCTGCCCAAACTGGGCCCTGATCTCAGCTGGGATCTCTCAGTGACGCTGGTAAATAACAACTTACCATTGACCCCGAAAGCGCTTAGGATCTGCCCTGCAATTCCGGACAGGGTGATCAGACCTGCCGAGATGCCGGAGGACACAATCCAGAACACGGATGAGACGTTCTGCAGGGAAAAGAGAGCAGGTCTCAGACTCCGCCTAAAAGTGCCGAGATACCCCGGTGGGAGAGAGAGGACACAGGGCCATGGAAGAATGTAAGGGAAGAGTGTGTGTGTGTGTGTGTGGGGGGGGGGGGGGCATGTTCCTCCTTTGTGTCTGCTAAAGGCACCAGGTCAGAACCTCCTGCCTGATTGGGCTGAGAGCCACTTTGCTGCCTGGGCAGATGAGGACACATCAGGCACATGGGAATCCCCACAGGATGTGGTGCCTGGCTGGGTGAATGCAGCCTTCCCTGCCAGTAAATGGAGCAGCACCTGGCATCGGAGATGTGGCCACGCTGCCTTGTACAGGAAGCCCCATGTGCCAGCTGAGCCCCTCTCCATGCCAGGGTGAAGGGGAGACCTCGCCTTCGCTTACCATTTGCAGAAGCCTGAGAGGCCCCAGGAGGTCCCTCTCCCCAGCTGTAAAGGAAGGAGGGATGGCTGGGCTGTGGGGAAAGGACTGGGGCTCATTCCTAGCTCTGCCACAGACCCCAGTGTGACCTGCAAGTCACTGCATCTCTGCAGAGCCCAGCTGTAAGAGGGGGAGAGCAAAGGCTATTCCTCCACACGGCCTTTGAGCCTGTCTGGAGGCTTGGTGGCCTTTCAGATCAACCCAGATCCTTGGCTCTGAGAGGAGAGGCACAGGGGTGAAAGGGACCTGCAGAGCTCCCATCACAGGGGAGCCTAACGCAAGCTCTACACCAGCAGCTCCCAGTGTAGGTACAGTGCTATGGTCTTTCTTGGGGAAGTGCCACAAGGCTTTGGCTGTTCCTGACTGCGAGGGCAGCCTCTTGGGGCCTTGGGCAGCCCCTGAAACTGCTCTAACTTCACTAGGGCCTGAAATAGTCCCCTCCCAGGAAAACCACACAGGTGGTGCGGGGTCCCCTTTCCCACCATCCCCTGGGCCTGGTGCCAAGCTCAGCATGGCTGCAATTAGGGTGGACTGATTTATATCAAGCCAATTTACATCAGTAATTTGGATCATCAAGTGGAAAGCCACGGTTTTAAATCAGTTTTAATTAACAGTTCCACTTGTAGTACAGTTATTTTCTAAAGAACAGAAGCGTGTTCTTCTTGGTTGAGCTACCCTTCGAACATGCTGATTTATAACTACATAGAGCCTCGACACTACATTTGGTACATCTGTTTGTTCCCTAGTGCGAAGGCACATGGCAGTGGCTCAGAATCAGAGGCCAGATGATCTCAACACCCATATGACTAGATCAGATTCTTGCTCCTAGTAGCACAGCCTGTGTCTCCCGCCCCCCCTTAATACATGACATGACCTGTTCTGCCACATGTAGAAAGCATGATTTCAAGTGAGAATTTTACCCCTTATTCTTTATCTAGGAAAGCCGTCATTAACACATTTTCGCGAGAGGCTCAGGGCTACAGCAACTTGATTTTTCATTTAAATGTTCTAAGAGATGACATGTGGGTCTTAATATAGTTTGAAATTCAGGATTTTAACCAGATTTTTTAAAAAAAATAAAGAAACTGATCTAAATAAATTAAAAACATCCAGTTGAAAAACCAAAAATAACCCATACAACTATATCCAGCTGATTGCAATCCAGCCCAGAGCAAACAGGCTACCTGTGGCTCCTGAATCCAAGATAACATATTTCCTAAATACTTGTATCTCACAGGGTACGGCTAAACTGTGGGAGGGGTTTCGGAAGAAGTATGCAAATAGTGCTAGCCTTTTTCCCCCCGAAAGAGGCTTTTCCGCCATTTGGCCCCATCTACATGTGGCCAAAAGTCGGAACCCTCCTCCCCCTTTTTCAAAAGCCCCCTTCTTCCTCATAAAATGAGGCTTACGGGGGCTTCCAAAAGAGGGTTTTTTTTCAGAAGAGGTGTAGACGGAGCCAAATAGCAGAAAAGCCTCTTCCAAGGAAAAAACCTGAAGAAGGTATGCAAATGCGAGTGCTATTTGTGTATCTCTTCTGAAATGCACCCCCCCCCACCAGTGTAGCCATACCCTGTGAGACACAAGTATTTAGGAAATATATGCCAAACCTTCAGCTAATCAGATGCCAGCGCATCCTGTTTCAAAGTTCCACTGGTGTCAGTGTGCCAGTCCCTCCAATGCACAAGTTGGTCCGGATGTTGATATCACACTCACTTGATAAGATCTTATGCTCTGAAGTGCTACTGAACCAGCCAGCTGGCTCCATCACCCCAGAAGGAAAGAAAAAAAGGAAGCTCCTTCTGTCTAACGTGCTTTTGCAACCCCCTTTACCATAGTATCTGAGCTCCTTGCAACCTTCAGTGTATTTATCCTCACAGCCCAAACAGGGCTGGACTGTTGTCCCCCTTTGATAACTGGGGAGCTGATACACAGAGAGGCTACAGGACTTGACAAAGGTCACCAAGTGAAAGCTGGGGCAGAGCAGGGAATTCAATCCCGATCCCTGGGCCTCAGACCAATATCCTAACTGTGGGACCATCCTTATGCTCTTATCCTTTCTGGGCACTTATCAGCCCTTAATAAAGCAAAGTCTCACCCACCCCCAACCTTGGGAAGCAGCTGTCACTCGACTGATCGGATAAGCAAGAGGTTGCAAGGAGCTGCTGCCAGAAGAGCTAGGAATAGAACTTATGTCTCTAATGGCAGAACCAAGACTCTGGCACACATATTGCCTACTGGCAGAGCAGCTGGCTGAGTTGAACTAAACTTCCCTGGTCAGAAATCCCAGGGGTTGGGAGGGGAGGGGAAGAGGGAGAAATACCAAGCTTCTAGAAATGGGTAAGCTAGGTTTGACCAATACAGGCTGCACTGGAAATGGATTATACAGGTTCAACCTCTCTAGTCTGGGACCCTTGGGAGCTGACTGGTGACCAGAGAAGGTCAATATTGTTTAGTGGCATTACCAGCACTTCCACTGCTTACTGGGCTCCTAGAAGATATTTAGGGGTAAATTAGAGCTGAACAGCACAGAACATTGAGAGCCAGAACTGGTGGCTGTAAACAAACTTTATGGGACTGCAGGAAACGTGGCCACACCCATGAGAACTGGACATCCAGCTAACTAAAATCATGCCAGACCACGGATGTTGCTGGACTAGAGAGTGCCAGACTAGAGAGGTTCAGCTTGTACTAGCCTTCTTCTCAGTGTATGCACATCATGCCGCAGGTGGCACGAGACTAGGATTCATCACTGAATTTGGTCCGCTGCTTGGGTCATTAGCTTCCCCAGCCCAGGGCAGATATAGACAGGGAGTGCAACCTGAGCAGTGATTCATACCTCCATGTGCCACTTATTTTGCCTAAAGTATGTAATAAAAAAGAGCTAAGTGGTGGCGATAGTATTATCTAATCACCTGCCATCACTAGATCTCACAACACTTCCCAGTATCATTTGCCTCATTTTACAAATGGGGAAACAGGCACGGGGGGATCCTTGCTCAAGATCACCCAGTCCAGCTGGGAAGAGAAACCTGGTCTCCTGAGTGCCAGTGGCTGCTCTACCCACTAGACTATGCTGCCTTCCTACATTCGCCTCTTATGACAGCTCTGACAATGCTCAAAGTTATTTCAATTGATCCCAGAGAGCAGTCAGTCAAGCACCCCACACAAATAAATACAGCCCCCCTTCTTTCCTGATTCAGCTAGGATTCCAGCCTTACCTCTGTCACGAGTTGAAGTGCATCCTGGCCAATCCACTCCTCCAGAGTCTCCCTCAAGCCCTGAGCCAGCTGGGACAGGAAGTCAGAATGGACGGCTGCTTTCCAGGTTTCGCCATGAGTGCTGGCCCCAGCCACATGAAGGAAAGCGATTGACATCAGGAGAGCCATGGCTAGTCGGAGCAGGGCTTGGCGGCAGCATGAGGACTTAAGATCCCGCCCAGTCATTTCTCTGGCTCTCCTCTCTGCCCCAGGAGTCTCTGCCAACGGAAAAGAGAAAGATGACTAAAGGCACAGAGCATAACGAAGTGGGTCTTTGCCCACAAAAGCTTATGCTCCCAACACTTTGGTTAGTCTATAAGGTGCCATAGGACTCCTTGCCACTTTTGCAGATTGAGACTAACACAGCTACCCCTCTGATACTTAACAAAGTTATAGAATCCCTGTGTTTCTGTTGGCCCCAGGCCAGCACCGCAATGTCAGGAATGTCAAGCAGGCAAACAACATCCCAGCGACACCAGGGTAACTGTGATCTCGCCTTTTAGTTGAGAATCAGCCACTTACCAATACCCACTTACCGGCTTCCTGACCTCTCCCCAGGCTTCCCTCCCCCCCACACTCCCCTGTAAACTGCCTAGCCTCCTGGAAAGGATGACTCATGTTTCAGCCAGTGAGTGAGCTGTGGTTATGCAGACAGACAGGGCATCAAGCCAGTCAGAGGGAGAAATTCAACACCCAAGCCCCACCCTTCTGGACCCCCAGGCACTCATAGCATGTGGAAATGAGGTCAAAGGTCAAACCTGCACCCATCTTAGGCAGTGATCACATCACACACAGCTCTGGCAGAGCGAGCTGACAGTGCTTGGGCGAGACTGAAAGAACAGCTGGGTGCTGCAAGCCTGCTGATGGGAAAGGAGAGTCTCTCTGTGCTTCAGGGGCAGCGCTGAGGCAAGCGCCAGAAATGCCATCTTTGGGAACAAGTATTAGATGAGGTAGCCGTGTGAGTCTGAATCTGCAGAAGCGGCGAGGAGTCCTGTGGCACCTTATAGACTCACCGAAGCGTTGGAGCATAAGCTTTCGTGGGCAAAGACCCACTTCGTCCCATGCACGCATGCCACAGGACTCCTCGCCATCTTTGGGAAGAGTCACGGAAACTCGGCCCTGGGCTTGCTCCCGGCCTGCTGCCAAGGGCCCGCAGAGCAGCGTGCTGCAAAGCCCAGGGGCCAGCGGCGAGGGCAGCCCAGAAGCCAAGCTCCCCTGGCAGCACAGCGGCTGCCCCCTCCTGCCACCCCAGAACCAGGCGCCTTGGCCGTGGCTGCCACGGCGCAGCCCACAAAGCCTCTGGGAAGCTGCTGTGGGGCGCAGGGGGGATGCTCCAGGCTGGGCACCTCACCCTGGCTGCCAGGCCCCAGCACCGCAGCTCACCCTGGGGGTGGGGGTGGGGGCAGCTCTGCCCAGCTGCTGGCCAGAACGCTGGGCGCGCAATTCAAATCTAGCACCTGGCGCGGGGGCCGCTGGGAATTGTAGTCATAGAGGTGTGTGAGTGTGTCCCCGCGCAGAGCATTGTGGGAGTTTCAGCCCTGGGCGGCACCCAGTGCATTCTAGGAACGAAGCGCGGCATGCCGGGAGTGGCAGTTCCAACCACCTCGCCCCCTCCGGAAATGCCCGAGCGGCAGCCGGAAGTTGCCGAGCTGCGCCTGCCCGGAGCATGCGGAGAAGAGTTCCGTTTCCGGCGGGGGCGGGGCTGTGGAGTCTGCCGCGCTTCTCTGGGGCCCCGCGTGAGCGAGTGGACGCGGCGCGAGGCCGGTCTCGGTCGGGACGCAAACTCTCTCTCTCCCCCCCGCCCCCCTTCTCCTTCCCGGAAACGGGGCCCGTGACCCGGAAGCAGAACCGGGACCCTTAAGGAGACGCCGCCATGTCCCTGATCTGCTCGAGTGAGTGACGGGCCGGGGGCCGCGGGGGGAGGGGCCGGGCTTGAGTCGCCCCCCGGTGACCGATCCTCCCCGCGGGCCCGGTGTCTCTGCAGCGGACCCAGGAGGAGACTGCAGACCCCCCCCCCCCCCCGCTGGGTGTCCCCTGGGGGCCCCGATCCCGGTTCGTGCCGAGCCCCTCGGCGCCCGAGTCTGCACCTGAGTCCGCCCCTGCAAGGCCGCGGCTGCCCGGCCCGTGTCCCGGGAGGCGCAGCGCCTGGGCTGGGCAGGCTGAAGCACAGACAAGCCCCCCCCCCTCCTCCCGGCTCACCGGGCTGGTGGGCCGGGGCCAGGCCGGGGGTGTCACAGCCAGGCGGCGATGGCCGGCCTCACCCGATACCCATTTTGCAGCGGGGTGAATTGGAAGTGGTCTTTCGTGCGGGGCGGGGGGGGGGGGGAGTCAAGTGCAGCTTGAACCTGCACCTTTTAGGCTTGTAGTTGGGCACCTGAGCCGCTCTGCCACGGTGCTGAGAACTAAATAAAGGTGCACGAGGGAGGGACTTAAGATATCTGGATGAAAATCTGCATGTACGGTTTTCAGTGCTGCTGATCCTACCAGTTCCCGTGGAAACGAGCTCAGAGAGCTTTCCATGGTAGCTCCTTCCCCTTAGGCACATAAACCGTGACAGTTACACTTCTGAGTGTGTCTCACATTTTTTGCCCTGTACAAATGTAGGTACTGCTGGTCTGTGCACATCTGACAGCTTGTGATGTATAAAGCAAGTCAAGCTTTTGCAGCTTATGCTAGAGATTACATATAACAGCACAGATGAAGAGCCATGGAATTCATAGTTAGGTTAGATTCATCATTAACTGCCTGATCTGCCCGGAGGGAGACCTAGCTACTTGTTGAAAGGCATGTGTGTGTCATTCAGGGACTAACTACGTTATTAGAAAACAGACCTTGGACAGAAAGATGGTGCACAGAAGCTTGAATCAATAAAGATAAATGAGGATGATGACAATAGCTTACATATAAACAGGGAAGGCATGGTAACAGTGCTATACATGTAGAGGCTGTAGGAAAGATTGGTCTGTGTCCGTTACCTTTGTCTTGGAGCTTCTCTGTCTTCTGGTAAGCAAGGGGTTTGTGTAAGGACCTAGGTTCTTTTGTTTGTCCACTTGTCACCACTGCAATCTTTTTATTTTTTGCAGTCTCAAATGAGGTGCCAGAGCACCCTTGTGTATCGCCAGTCTCAAACCATGTCTATGAGCGAAGATTGATTGAAAAGTACATTGCAGAAAATGGGACTGACCCAGTGAACAACCAGCCACTGTCTGAAGAGCAGCTGATAGATATCAAAGGTATCAAGCGGTGGGGAGAAGATTTAGAGGTGTGACATGGTCGAGTCTCACCAGCTGTAGGAAGTTGGGTGGATCATCACTACCATCACTTGGCCTTCTGACTAAGCCTTAGCTTCCACTGCTCACCAAGCAATTGCCTGGTGGGCCAGGAAGATATGATCATTACAGAAAGGCTACGTCTAGTTTTCTGTTAAAAGCATTTGCGGAAAAGAGCGTCTAGATTGGCACGGACGCTTTTCCGCAAAAGTGTTGGGGAAGAAAAGACACCAAGAGAATGTAGGAATCCTTATAAAAGGGGCAAATCAGTATTGAGTTTAATCATCTACATCCAAAATCTTTAGCATGTCCCTAGTGTCCTCTTACCTCTCAGGCAAAGTCTAAAAATTCCTGGGGAAGTAGGCCAACTTGGTGCCTCAAACTCTTCATATTTTCATCCGTCAAAGACTTTGGCTCTCCTCTGGCCCCTTTCTGCCTTCAGCCCTTTTGAATGCTGCCTTTTCCTCTTCTCTCTTGTTGGAATGATCTGGGTTTGGCTGGTATAGGCCCAGATTCCTCCCACTCCCAGCAGCCTCTGAGAGGACTTGTTAAATAGAGTCAGCTGCTTGGGGATTTCTGTTCTCCTCTGGGCAATTCACGCTGTCACAAGAGATGTATCTTGGGGATTTGGGGGCTCTGCTGAACCTTGTCGTTGGCAGGCTACTGCATTGGCTGAGCCACTAGCCTGATTGGCATGGTAGGATCCAGGATGCTCACGTCAGAGATACATTAACATCCTCATTGTCTAATGGGTCTCTTCCACAAGTGGCTCACGTAGGCTTAAAGCAGAGGATCAAGTAAGGGTGCACATGGATCTGGATAAAGGGATGGGTGAATGGATGTGTTTGAGGGTGGAGAAGAAGTAGAGAGGCAAGAGACAGGAAAGGAGATTAATCCTCACTGCTGAGGCTAACAGGTCCACGTGCCCCATTCACAGTTGCCCACCCGATCCGGCCCAAACCACCTTCGGCCACCAGCATCCCGGCCATTCTGAAAGCCCTTCAGGATGAGTGGGTAAGTGCCCTCGTGGGGAGAGATGGGGTGGGTGTTGGGGCAATGGAGAGAACAGGTTCTCTTCTGATTGGCTGGGGAGGTGGGCTGCCTTTTTTGCTCGCAGAGGTTGGGTGGGAGGAGTCCCCCACTCTACTTACCCAGGTAGGCAGAGCTTGCTGAGCTGGGGTGGACAGAGCATTGAGTTCTGGTGGGCTCCCTCACCGTGCGGCTCCTCCCCCAGGATGCCGTCATGCTGCACAGCTTCACACTCCGCCAGCAGCTGCAGACCACCCGCCAGGAGCTGTCGCACGCTCTGTACCAGCACGACGCTGCCTGCCGCGTCATCGCCCGTCTCACCAAAGAGGTCACTGCTGCCAGAGAAGGTAAGTCGGGGAGATGGCACTGATTGAGGACAAGGCTGCAGCACCATGGGGACAGTCTGAGGGGATTCTAATTCTAGCGCCCTGGGAGCCGGCGGGGAGGGGTGCAGCTTGTGGAGCAGGCAGGAGTCAGCGCCCAAGGGAAGAGGTAACAAAATCTCTGCGCCACTCCTGTGAATCTGCAGTTGGCACCCATGTCAACCCTTCAAACTGCTGCTTGTGTCTCCACAGCGTTGGCGACTCTGAAACCCCAGGCTGGCCTCATTGTCCCCCAGGCTGTGCCGTCTTCCCAGCCCAACATCACGGTGAGTCCCTCCTGCGTAGCTCTCTCCGTGCGCCTCCTGTCTGTGCTGTCATGCCTGCTGTACTCATGGGCTTCTTCTCTCCCCAATCCAGGGTGCTGGCGAGCCAATGGATCTGGGAGAGCTGGTGGGCATGACCCCCGAGATCATCCAGAAGGTAAGGAGCCCTCTGTTCCAGATTCGCCCTTCGCTCCACTACAGGAGCAATTCTCTTGTCCACCATCCCTGTCCCCCATGTAGTTGCTCCTTTTTCATCTCCCTGCCTCATCTGTTGCACCCTGTCGCTGCATGGTGCAGGTTGTCAGATGCCAGTCTTTTTGCTGACAAGTGTCTCAGTGCCTGAGTTCATTCTCTTGTTTTCCAGCTTCAAGACAAAGCCACGGTGCTGACCACGGAGCGTAAGAAGGTGAGTGGCTGTTCCCCAGTTTCTCTTCCTTCCCTGCAGTGGGGGGCAGGATGTAGGGGCTTTGAGGTGGGAGGGTGCTCTCCTTTGGGGCAGGGGAAAAGAAGCAGGAAAGTAGGAACTGTTGTTTTGGAGGTCTCTATGGAGGGAATTTCTCTGATCCCTGGGGTGGGGTGGCAAAGCAGGTCAGGGGAGGGATGCAGGGGCTTGGTGCTCTCCCAGGAGGATGCTCATTTCTCTTTGGATGCTCTCCTTGCTGTAGAGAGGTAAGACGGTTCCAGAGGAGCTGGTGAAGCCAGAGGAGCTCAGCAAGTACCGGCAGGTGGCCTCACACGTGGTGAGTTCTCTGATGCAGAGGGCTGCAAGCTAACTTGGGGCCTCAAAGCTTGGTGATGCCTGTGAATGCTCAGTCAGGCTTCCCCCAATGGCACAGTCCCTTATGCAACTACCTGGGGCTGTGCTGCTCTTCAGAACCTGGGCACGCTTGGTCCCCGTCCTGGAGTGGTAGCGGGGACGCTGTGCTGCTAGGGATCAGTCACTGCTTCTTCCTCTCGGTCCTCTGAGGCTCTGGAGTGTCCTCTCGGCAGCTGAGCTCTAAGCCCAGCACCTGAATCCTGAGCTGCCTCCTGTCTGCTTCTCCCCTCCTTGGCCATCAGCGCTGCTGCTAACAGACAGAGCTGAACAGGTGCTGGCTCTCAGGCATTGCGGGGGAGGAGGGGATAGCAAAGAGCCCTGGTGATTATGGCATCTGAACCAGTCTCGAGGGGCCCTTCCTGCTCAGCAGTGGTTCTGTCTGACACCCGTCTTTGTGCACAGGGCTTGCACAGCGCCAGCATCCCAGGGATCCTCGCCCTGGACCTCTGTCCTTCCGACACCAACAAGATCCTCACCGGTAAGGCAGCTGCCTTGGCGCCAGCTTCTGCCACCAGGCTGGCAGGGATGGATGGTGGCCTCTGGGAGCCACTGCTGCTGTTTGCCAGAGGGCAGGGATGTGGGTCAAAAGTCTCCCTGTTTGCTGGGCACACCGCTCGTCTGGCTTGGGCTGGTCCGGAGGGGTGGAGGGCAGCAGAGCTCTCTCTTTCCAGCTTTTGGAGATTGAGAGTCCCCATCAGTTCCAGGGGGCTGGATGTTGAGGGGAAATGGGTCTCTGGGCCCCACCCATCTCTGTTTGTGTTCTAGGCGGGGCGGATAAAAATGTCATCGTCTTTGACAAGAGCTCGGAGCAGATCCTGGCAACCCTCAAAGGGCACGCCAAGAAAGTCACCAGCGTGGTGTTCCATCCATCCCAGGTAAGGGCCAGTGCCAGCTCCCGCCCCATTTACCTTACGGTGTAACATCCCAAGGGGATGGATTGCGGGGTCTCCAGGCCCATAGCCCAGTGTACGGCGGACTTTTCTCCATATCCCTGCATGGGGAGGGGAAGGCTTCTGCTGAAGCCGCGCCTCAGCATTAACGCTGTCTCACTCCTCCCACTGTCGATGTTCTGACCGCCAGGCGTGTTCTGCCCTCACATCTAGGAGCTGGTGTTCTCCGCCTCTCCCGATGCCACTATCCGGATCTGGTCGGTCCCAAGCGCCACTTGCGTGCAGGTTGTCCGGGCCCACGAGAACGCCGTGACGGGGCTGAGTCTGCACGCCACCGGCGACTATCTCCTGAGCTCCTCTGATGACCAGGTGAGACCTGGATCGCCCCAACCTCTCCTTGCCCCCCGTGTTGTGGGAGCTCATCTTGATCAGCGAGGTGGCACAGGCAGAAGCAGCGGAGGGCAGGCTGCTGTGGGAGGCACTCACGCCTTGTCCTCTCTTTCAGTACTGGGCTTTCTCTGATATCCAGACGGGTCGTGTGCTCACCAAGGTCACAGATGAAACCTCTGGCTGTGGTAAGGGTTCGGTATTGGCAGGGCGGGAGGGAGGCGGAGGCTGGCTCACAGGGGTCACTGTGCTTCACTGAATTTTCGCAGTGGGGTAGCACATAAGAAGAGAAGCTTGTTAAGAATGTTTGTTTCAGAAATAACCGTGAAATATGTTCACTATTAACCTTAGGTTACATTTCTCACTACCTGCATGTCGATCTAGTGGATAGTCTAAGAGGTGTCTAACATATTTTAAAAATGAGCTTTCTGTAATACTTCTAAAGAAACGATACGTTGGAAAAATATTTTGTCCTAGATATAGGGCTGTCAATTGATGTGCGGTAACATCTGCGATTAAAGCAGGGAAGGATTAATGCGTTAATTTTTTTAACGTGTTAATCGCAGGCATTAATGCCGCACTGCCCCTTTGAAGCGCTGCTCCGGCACTTCCAAAGGGCAGCACGTTAGGAGTCGGGGATGCGCTGCCTGCGATTAACGTGGTGCTGCCCCTTGGAAACACCAAGGCGGCCTTTCCAAGGGGCAGCTGCACTGAGCCTGGGATCAGCTGAGAACTCCAGCTGATCCTGGGCTCCCATGGTGCTGCCCCTTTGAAATGCCTCTGCAGCACCAAGGGAGCCCAGGATCAACTGGAGGTCTCAGCTGACCCCAGGTTCAGTGCAGAACCTCAGTGCACGCGATTACATTCTTTAATCACTTGACAGCCCTACCTAGATAATCTTTCTGTATTCACCCTGGGTAAAAGGCTGCAGGAAGGGCCATATTCTGTGTTACACAAGGCCTAGGGAACCTGTGTTGGGGAAGGCTGGGAGGGGGCCTTGCTTTCTGCTGTGTTCTCCTGTTATCCCAGTGAGATGTGATCCTCACTCGGTCCTTTTTTGGGTCTCTGCAGCTCTCACCTGTGCTCAGTTCCACCCTGATGGGCTCATTTTCGGGACGGGGACTATGGACTCTCAAATCAAGATCTGGGACTTGAAGGTAGGGCTGGCTGGGTGTGCCCAACAGCTTCAAAGTCTGGTGCTGGAGGTTTCTAGGCTCTTACGCATATTGGCACGTCCAGCTTCATGGCTAGGAGCATGTTCAGACTGAGGTTGGGTCCCTATATACATTGTAGGTAGAGCATGGGGCCGCTAGGGCCTCCTCCTTTATGCACTAGGATCTCTGATTTCATTTAAAGAAAAATGTCTTTACCCCTTGTCACAACCACTCCCCATGTGACTGGCGCGCAAGCGACGCAGCAGGGGCTGCCTGAGCGTGCAGAGAGCCTGAGCCAGTGAGGGTGAAGCGACCCATTCAGCTCAATGATGTTTGCTCTGAAATGATGCTGCACGTTGGCATTAACTGTGTTCAGCGCTAGTCGAAGCACACAGGGAGAGAGGGGGTAGGAGTTCACTCTGGAGAGCTTGCCAGTTGACTCATTTTGCTGGGCTGAGTAGGGGGAGCTTGGATATCACATGTCTTCCACTCTGGCCCCGTCTGATAATGTGCACAGTCCTCCTAAGGGGGCGTGTGTGTAGGTGCCATAGCTTGGGTGGTCTCACCAGGGGAGAGTCACACTCTAGCCAGAGCCTGCTAATGTGAGGGGTTGGACTCATAGCACAAAGGGGTGTGGAGATGGCTCCTGTCCTCTGGATCTGGCTCTGTTAGGCTGGATCTTCCGTTCCCACAATCTGCTGCCCCCGGTCTTTTCCCAGCTGGCCCAAGCTGGTCACTGTCCTTGCCTGCCAGCAACAGGTGACTAACTCTCTGTCTGTCTCAGGAACGCACCAATGTGGCCAACTTCCCGGGGCACTCTGGCCCCATCACCAGCATCGCGTTCTCCGAGAACGGCTACTACCTGGCCACGGCCGCTGATGACTCCTCTGTCAAACTCTGGGATCTGCGCAAGCTAAAGAACTTCAAGACTTTGCAGCTGGACAATAACTTTGAGGTGCGTGCGACCTTCCTGCTGCATCAAGCCCTGTCCTTGCTTCCCCAGCCTCTTCCTGATGAGAGGATCCAGCTGAGGGGTGTGGCCTGGGGGAATTCTTCCTCTGTGTCCTTGTTGTGTGTCCTCATCTGGCTGGGCTTCTCCCTGCACCAGGGATCCCAGTGTGTGTGTTGAGAGGAAGGGGGAAGGTCCCCATCCAGAAACTGGTGTCTGGTAGGTGAGCGTGCAGGGGAGGGTGTTGCCTGCATAGACACAGGTGTTGTGTGTGCGAGAGAGAGATGGGTGCCCTCTGCACCTGGCAGCCTGGGGATGGAGGGAGAGAGCCCTCTGGATCTGGCACAAAGTTGTGCCCAGGGCTTAGATCTCACTCTTCTCTGTAGGTGAAGTCCCTCATATTTGACCAGAGCGGTACCTACTTGGCCCTGGGCGGCACAGACGTCCAGATCTACATCTGCAAGCAGTGGACGGAGATTCTCCACTTCACAGGTGAGGTGCCCAGCTGGGAGACGCTAACAGGCCTGTGCTGGTATCCTGGAGTGGGAGAACAGGTTGCTCCTCTCCCTGTGTCCCAGAGATCCCGTTCCCAGGGAATGTGCAGTGTGGTATGGCCCTGGGGTGGAGGGGAAGATGATCTAGTAGGATGAGTTGCAAATGAACCGCGCAGTCTCTCCCCCCTAACCGCCTCTCATGTCTCTCCCCACAGAGCACAGTGGCCTGACTACAGGTGTGGCCTTTGGCCACCATGCTAAATTCATCGCTTCCACAGGCATGGACAGGAGCCTGAAATTCTACAGTCTGTAGCCTCTGTTCCCCAAACATGGGGGATGGGGTGTGTTCTTCACTGTAGTGTGGGGATTATTGTGGGAGGCAAGGGGGGGGGTAACATGGGCGGGTTATCATGGCTTTACTTTGGGGTATCAGGAGGAGGCCAACCTAGTGCACTCCCTTCCCTGTACTCAAAGGCTTTGTTTTTCCAGTTTCGTGTTTGTCTTTCCAGCTTAGACTTTGTTCTGTGATTGTAACAAACGAAATGGAACCAAACCCATCCACCGATGGACAACTGTGAATGAGAGGCTAGCCTGGGGAAAAGAGGGGGTGACATAGGAATGGGAGAGAAGAGGGGGATGGGGAAAATGTGTGTGGTTTTTTTTTGTAAGCAGCTATCTAGTTTCATTAAAAAAAATAAAGAATGTTGAACCATCTAGGGGTGTGGGAATTGTGTGCAACTCCTCCCAGAGGAGCTGTGGGGTAGAGCTTGGAGGGGAAAGAACTGGGCCTTCTCGGAGGAGATCCAAGGCCAGGAGGGGCTATCCTGCTATCCCCATCATCTCAAGTGCTTCTGTCAGTGCTGTTTGAATAGTGATGACAGGAAGAGAGGTGGGGGCCTGCATCCGGCCAGCTTGCCCCATCTCCCCACCGTTCTCAGCTGATTAGAGTCCTGCTGCATGGCTGAGCTGTGAAATTTAGCCAACCCCATTGGAGTTTGTGGGATAGCAGCTGTTGCACTGGACTTGCTGTAGCTTCATAGAGACAGGCTTTTACTATTTCTCATGTTCTCCTCAGCTAATGACCTCAACAACTCCTTTAAGAGTATGAATCCCCACCTGTCATCTGCAGAGGAGGCACCGAATGCATTGCAATTTCATGTGACAGTAAACATGGCAGAGGTCACAGCAGGACTAGGACTGGAGGGTGGCAGATCTGAAGCCTCAGTCCTTGTTTTAACCACCAGATGAGGCCACTAACAGTTCCAACTGAGTAGTAACTTATTTGTATGGCAGAGGGCACTAGGGGTACGTCTAAACTACATGTCTCCGTCGTCGGAGGCATGTAGATTAGTTTATTCAAAAAAGGGAAATGAAGCCGCGATTAAAATAATCGTGGCTTCATTTTAAATGTAAATGGCTGCCCCACTCTGCCGACAAACAGCTGATCAGGCATGAAAACATGCCTGCACAAGGAGCCCCTAGAGACTGCACTGTGCAGGGGGCTATCACGTGGAAGTGGACAGGATCTTTTAGAGGTGGGACTAGATGCTGCCAGCTGTTAGCTGCTGTGCCAAGCCCCCAAAGCCAGTCTGGTGGGAACAGTGAAGACGGGGAGCCAGGTTTGGCCCCTATTCCTTTTCCAGAGCTCTCCCCGCCCTCCTCCCCTTCCCCCCCCCCCCGCCTTCTCTAGATACTGATTCGGGAGAAGTCAGGCTGTGCTTGTGGTGTAAGATCTTAGTTGTACAACATGCCAACTTCTGGTAGTTAGGTCCCCAGAGATAGTGAGCTGAGGTTGGCATACCACTGCCTCACATCACTCAGACTTACTTGTAGCAGCCCCTGCTGGACAAGTGGTACTGCAGGCCTCCTGTTGAGAAGAGTGACAGGTAGATGGGCTACAGAAAATGTATGCCTGAAATCCACAAGCAAGGAGCTAGTTAAGTGTGGCCAGGCCCTCCCAATGTACTGAGCCAGCTGCTGTGCAACTGCTGCCTCCTAGAGAAAACCCGCCTGTGACACATGGTTGGGGATGGAGAAGAGGCGCATTTACCCTAGTGCTAGCAGTCCTACTTTCTCAGACACGCCCCTAGCACAGATACAGGCGTTTCCATTGCTATGGCTAAGAGTTTAGGAAAAGCCTTCCCGTGAACTTCCAGGCAGTGGTGTGGGGTTATTGGAATGAGCAGGGATCTTGGCTGCCTGTTATTCAGTCAGGTCCCATTGCAGTTCTTGGGTGTGAACTGCAAGAACTGAACTCATGTCTAGTGATCTTTTAATACTCTTTAAAAAGGTTTAGTTAGTAGTTGGCTATCAGCCTGGGTTTTAGGGTTAGCTCTTAAGCCATATTCACCTGGCTGTAGGGCTGGCTTTTTGACGTCAGAAGAACCTTTCCATTTATAGGAAAGAGATTAGTAATTTATTTGGTACATGAATGAAGGCCTGAGGCTGGGTTCCTTAAAGGAACGGCTTTGTTTGCACTTCTGAGGCACCAGTGAGCCAAAGCAGAAGCTGTCTGGCTAAATCTCAGTGATGGAATTTCTGCCAGCTATTTATCTACCCCTTTTGCTTGAAGTGAATCCTAATTGAATGGCCTCACCTGGTGCCTACTGGGATCAGGCTCAGAAGCCTTAGACTCAGGAGAGAGATTGGCAGTTTTAAAAGGTTATCTTTCAGGACCAAGTAGGGAAAGTGGGGTTAAGCCTGTATAAGTGAGGCCAAACATGCCTGCACAAGGAGCCCCTAGAGACTGCACTGTGCAGGGGGGTATCACGTGGAAGTGGACAGGATCTTTTAGAGGTGGGACTAGATGCTGCCAGCTGTTAGCTGCTGTGCCAAGCCCCCAAAGCCAGTCTGGTGGAAACAGTGAAGACGGGGAGCCAGGTTTGGCCCCTATTCCTTTTCCAGAGCTTGTCTGAGGCTTGCCACTTTGGCACTATGCCCAGTGGAGTTGGGCTTAAACCTACCTGAGGACGGCTGGAGTCTAAGACATCCAGGGAGAGGTAGTTTCCATCTTAGACCCAGGCGAGGAAGGAGAAGTCTTATAGGTCCACCCAGCAGATTCTCTGGCTGCCCCTGCCCAATGCAGATCCCATTCTGGGCAGGGCCTAGAGCTTTATGCAGAAGAACAACTCAATCTCTTCAGAAGAGACAGCAGCTGCTGGCGGTAGGCTCCTTCCAGACAAAGTCCACCACACTCAGTTAATGTGGGTCACAATTTTATTTTCCTACTTGGTTTGACAGTCATGATGGAGGTGTTGGGATCTTGTCACCCGGCCCCTTCTGCAGAGCCGAGCCACAGCAATGAGGGAGGTCACTGCTCCCAGGGAGAGTGCACAGCCAGAAGCACAGGAGCTGGGTCCAGTCTGGAGGCAGGCTCTGCGGGAAGAGGAAGAGGGTGCTAGGCAATACAGTGGATGTGCGCATAAACGATAGTGCAGGCAGGAGTAAGGATCCCTGCCCTAAAGTTACTACTACCCATTAACAGTGGGTTGGGCCTTCTCCCCTTCCATGTGTTCTTGCACCTGACCAGCTCAGCGTACCAGGCAAGCATCTGCACTAGGGGAGACTTCTGTTCTTTGCAGGATTCCAGCAGAGGGCAGCACTGATCCTGCCTACACCAGGGCTCTGTGTCCCTGGCTTGCAAATCAAGGGGTTCATGCCCCAGTGGGCTTTGGCTTGCTTCAAAGAATGGGTTGACCCTCCATCCCTCACCACATTTTTTTTGGTGGGGGGGAGGAAATGGGATGAGGGAAGGTCTGATTCCCAGGAGTGGAAAAAGATAGTACAGCAGTCAACATAGCTGGGATTTTAACAGCAAGAATGATTGATCATCTGTGTGTTATACATTCCTGGGGCCACACATGGGCTACATCTACATTGGCAAGATTTTGCGCAAATACTTTTAATGCAAGAGTTTTTGCGTTAAAGTATTTGTGCAAGAGAGCATCTACGCTGGCACGTGCTTTTGCGCAAGAGATGCGCTTTTGCGCAAAACCATCCGTGCCAGTGTAGACGCTCTCTTGCGCAAGGAAACTCCGATGGCCATTTTAGCCATTGGGCTTTTCTTGCGCAAGAAATTCATGTTGCCTGTCTACACTGGCCTCTTGCACTAGAACAGTTGCGTAAGAGGGCTTATAGCTGAGCGGGAGCATCATAGTTCTTGCACAAGAAGCACTGATTTCACACATTAGAACATCAGTGTACTTGCGCAAGAATTCCCCGCCAGTGTAGACCGGCAATCATGCCAATGTAGACGTACTACAGGGAAAGTAGCGTTTCAGGCTACTACAAGTATCAATAAGACAAACAGCCAAGAACGGCAGGCCAACTCACCTGGGTAGTCAGACGTGCTCTCGGTGTGACCCAGGACTCTCCTGGAAGATCAGCGTTCCATGAGAACGCACTAGGTCCTGGGGCTCTGTCCCACTGCCAATATGCAGAAACCGGTGGCCTAGAAGATGGAGAGGAGAGAGAATTAGGGAGTTCTCTAAATGCTGCACCCTCCACCTGGTATTGGAGAGCTTTTGATGGGGCCACTCTAGTTGGCGTCTGCTCAGTATGTGTGGAGCAGTCCTCCTGAGATGGTCATTGGAGGGTTGGGATCAGGTGGGAGGCAGCAATTTTAACCCCCATTTGAAATCTGCTCTGGGGATTCTAGTGGCCCATTATAGTTCCTATGGGGGTGGGGAGAAGGGTGCAGTCACCAAGTAGATAACATCTATCCTGGGCACTTGCTTCCTATTGCAGAATGCACCGAGCCAATCTAGCAGATCACACTTAGCATCTCTGGCTGAGTTGACATTGCAGTGACTAATGGGACAGTTAAGGCACTGGGTGACATGCCCCCATGCTGTACCCAAATATTGAGGTGGAGAGGAGGAGTAGGGCGGAGCACTCAAACCCAGATCAATGGCAGACCTTGCCACTGGTACACAGAAACTTACTTATAGCAGCCCCTGATGGGCACATGGTCTGGCAGGGCTCCAGCTGGGAGGGGTGGCAGGCAGAGGCACTGCAGAAGAGGTACACCTGCAAACCACACAAGTGGAAAATGAATTCGTGAGCAGCTCTGAGCCGGCAAGTAGTAACGCTGGTCACTGGCTTCCCTGCACATAGGCAGCACCAAGGGAAGGAATTTGGATCTTTAGCTCCAGAACTGCTAGCTGCTCCATTTAAACCATGTGATAGGACTCGTGTAGCTGCAGTAGGGACAGTCTTCACGGGCCGCTGGTCATTGGAAAGCTGCTTCCCAGAATACACTCCATCCAGCAAAGGGCACTAGGTTATGTCCACAGTGAAGGAACCAGACATCTGGGCTGTGTCTACACTGGGCCACTTATTCCGGAAAATCAGCCGCTTTTCTGGAATAAGCTGCGAGCTGTCTACGCTGGCCCTTGAATTTCCGGAAAAGCAACGACGCTCTACTGTACAAAATCAGCTGCTATTCCAGAAAAACTATTCTGCTCCCGCTCGGGCATAAGTCCTTATTCCGGAACACTGTTCCGGAAAAGGGCCAGTGTAGACAGCCCAGTAGTCTTTTCCGGAAAAAAGCCCCGATTGCGAAAATGGTGATCGGGGCTCTTTTCCGAAAAAGGGCGTCTACATTGGCCACAGACGCTTTTCTGGAAAAGGGGCTTTTCCGGAAAAGCAGCCTGCCAATGTAGACGCTCCTTTTCCGGAAAAACTGAAAACGGAATAGTATTCCGTTTTAAGCAGTTCCGGAAATTCATGCCAGTGTAGACACAGCCCCCAGGTGTAGCAAATTTAGCATCAGGTGTGGTTAGCAAGTGGATACTCCCTCCAATGCAGGTGAAATCCTGGCAAGCATTATCCATTAGGTAGCTGGAGCTAGGAAGTTAACTGGGAGTCTCTGCATCTCAGATGTTCATCACTGTTCATATACAGCAGTGGTCCCCAACCTTTTTAACCACAAGATCACTTTTTCAATTTAGATGCAATGTAAGATCTACCTCAAACCCCACAACCCTTGCCAAATACCCAGGTTTCTTCCCCCCATTCTCTGAGATCCCTCCGCTGCTCCAGCCCTTCTCCGAGGCCTCACCCTGCTCGCTCCCCGAATCTCATTCATTTTCACCAGGCTGGGGTTGGAGTCCAGGCACTGGTCTTGGGCAAAGGGGTAGAGCATGTGGGAGGGGACACTCTGAAGGTAGGCTGGGTTCTGGAGGGGACTAAGGGGCATCAGCCTCTGAAACACAGGGAGGTGGGCTCGATCCCTATACCCACATGGGCAGCCAACATCTGCTGCCCCCGGGATGGACCTGGCTCCCGCATTAGGAAGGCAGGATAAGGGACCCGCAGGAGGTGGAGTGGGATCTCAGAGTTAGGGCATCAGCCTCTGGAGCACAGGGTGATGGGGTCGAGTCCTGCCAACACAGGCTGCCCCAGGGTTGCCAATACCTGGCTCCTGTATTAGGAAAGCAGGATAAGGGACCTGCTGAAGGTAGGGAGGTGGAGTGGGTTCTGGAGTGGCCTAGGGGATACTGCATTTGCCTGGGGAACACACACTGTGTGAGAGTGACAGAGATTTGCATTGCCAAGCTCCCACCATCCTCTTCTCTCTGTGTGGAGACAGGGTACAGGAGTGGGGGGAGAAGGACACCCTGACATCAGCACCCCCCTCTTCTCCCTCCTGCATGAGAAGCAGGAGGCTCCCAAGGGGAACTCCAAGGCAGAGAACAGGAGTAGAATGACAGTAGAGAAATAGGCAACTGTAGTGCCAGCTCTTAATAGCTTCCCGGCCAAACCAGTCAGGATCACCTGTCAGAGGCTCCAAGATCTACTGGTAGATCCCGATCGACTGGATGGTGACCACTGATATACAGCCTGGATCCAGCTAGTTAGGGGCAGTGTCCCTAAAGCAGCTATGATGCTGTTCCCATTTTGGGGGACGACTCAGTGCCAGATCCAAGCAATGGTCATTTAGAAGCACCAGAGACTGTGTAGAGACCCTCCCTCCCCCTCTGTTAGGGAGTCATCTAAATGCAAGGGTGGGGACAGTAGTTGGAGAGGGGCACAAAGGGTGCAGGTCACTGCCTGGCCATCCTCACCAGTCCATCAAGCACCATCTGGGAGGCAGAGTCCACAAAGGCAAAGGTGGAGAGGACGAAGCGCTGGTGATGGGTCGGGAAGGGCAGCTCAGAGGAGGCCGGGCCCACGGGCACAAGCTGGGTTCTGTAGTTGTCTCCCAGAAACGGGCACCTGGGAACAGAGGGGAAGGTTTAATTCTAAAAATCAGCTGGCCACTGCTCGAGCGCACCAATGATCCCTTCACCTCCGGCCACTCACCCGTCCACCAGGATGGGCCACTGTGGCTGCTCCAGGGGGTTCGCACTGGGGGTGGCCCAGCACTGGTGCAGAACCAGGACCAGGGCGGGGTCTGTTCTCTGCAGGATGCGAACCTCCACGTAGATCAGGTCTCTGAGCACCTTCAGCACAGGGTAGTCTCCCTCCTCAAAGTAGGATGTGTAGCTCAGGTCTGCAGGGGAGAGCAGAGCTGAGAGACTGGGGCCCTCCAGGGGCTGGGATCTCTGCCCTGGAGCGAGGGGGGCTGCCTACCTGTGGCAATGCGCAGCTCAAGGTGGAGGGGTCCTTCCTGGGTGACTGGAGCAGGTGAGGGGGGCAGGAAGATCTGAACCTGCAGTGGCAGGAAGTCACTGGCATTGTAGATGCAGCGAGCATGGAGGCTGCAGAGGAGAGAGCAGAGGGAGGAGGTTGGGGCTGATGCTCAGTGAATTCAGACTGAGCCAAGGCTGCGTCTGCCTGTGAGTTTTAGCACTGGAGACAAACAGAATCAGGCCCAGTGAGTGCCTGCAAGGGAGGCATTCAAAGCTGCTGGAAGGGCTGAGGCCCGGGTAACCCCAACGGAGGAAGTCACAACATCTCCCTATTCAATGAAGCAGCCTATTGCCTTCCCCTTCAGATACGGGGAAGGTTGGAATCATTTCTCCCACACTAGCCAGGCCAACTCACATGAAGGGGCTGTCCCGGGTGATGGAGCCACTTGGCCCCGTTCGGATGTCGATGCCAGAGATCAGCTGGTTCTCATAGATCAGTTTGTCCCCAATCACCTGGCAGGTTAGACATGGGGCAAATTAGTCCCCCAAGGCCCTTAGCAGAGCTCTCACTCTGGAGTCCTGGGGGCATCTCCTCACCTGAGCTGTGGTGCCGCACTGTGTGAAGGGAAAGTAGAAGATCACAAAAGCCTCGGTCTTCCTGATGGGCTCACACCCAGTCTGGGCGTAGGCTAGCCGGACACTGTCCAGAACGATGGGGTGGGCAGACATGTCCCTGGAGACCACCAGAATAAAGTGACCATCCAGGAGGCACTGAATAGTGACTGCAAGACAGGGGAGCAGGTTAAGTCCAGAGGACATAGGACAATAGATCTGGAACACTAAGGAGCAAGAGTCCTGGATCTCACCCTGGTTTTTATGGGCATTGTTGTTAAGGTGTGCATTAATACTTCACATGCCTTGCAGAGGAGGCACTTGAATCTGGCAGAACCAGCAGGTTCTGGGCCAGACTATCCCACAACGTAACTCCCTGGAGCTAGAAAATTGGGTTCCTAGTGAGGTGGCAGATATCGGTCATGTAGGATCCACATACACGGCCTTTTCCTTACTCTCAGATCTGCCAAGGCCAGACAAGGCTCACTGGCTGCTTTCTTCCAGAAAAGTCTCAAGGTCGGAGCAGCAAGGCCACTCTCCGGAAAGTAACCCAGTCTGCACACAGCTGACAGTGACCGCAGTCCGGAGTCAGGCCACATTGCAGGAGTTTCCATCGGAGGGAGTACTAGAGCAGAAGTTGGAGGGCAGCCTAGGTCACCATTTACTCACGTGGCGACCTCTCCTAGCAGGTGGCAGTGGTCTAGACTGGAAGCCCAGCCACAGCGCCAGCACCGATCGCGCCCTTGCAATGTGCTCTGTAAGCCGTCAAAATGAGGGGCACATCTAGTGCCGGGACCCGGTTCACACGGGTGCTTTACAGCACTAGAACGTGCTGCACTTGCTGGTGTGTGCACGCGCTTCCACGCTTGAGAACGTTTACTGCAAACGTGGCCTGAGTGTTGCCAGGCTTTCCGGGGCAGAGCACCCAGGCTCGGTCTCTCCCCACTTCCCCCCACACGAGCCAACATGGGAGCAGGTCTCCTACCTGTGTTGCCATAGTAGCAGGGAGTTGTTGGGTCCGTCTCATCGTAACAGCAGCCAGCCTGCACGCAAGCAGTGTAGTCTGAGGCATCCGCACAGGGGATCTTCCCAGCCCCCACACGGCACTGCTCCTGTGTGACATGGGCACCTAGGGCGGCAGGGCTGGATTAGGGATTGCTGTAGGTCTGCCCCAAAAGCCTTTGGACAAGCCAGCCAGTTCAGCCATTTGTGCACAACATTGCTCCAGCTGCCAAGTCCCCAACCCCTGAAATAGCCCAGTCATTCCACTATCGTCACAGCACAGCTCGGCCCAGACAGGCCTCAGAAAGGCGCAAGATGTGACCTGTCATCTTCTTGGCATTAAGCAAGGAGCCGAGAGAGTGTGCTGTGGGATCCCATGGCCCTTTTCTACTGTCATGTGGCTTCTCTCCCATCTCACAACTCTCCCCCGCCCTCCTCGCTTCCCCCCCCCCCCGCTTCCCCAACCACTCATTCTGAGCACAGTCCCCGGAAGGACACAAGCTGTGGTGCTGACTGACTTGCTGGACCCCTCAGCCCAGAAGAGCCTCGGTCAGCCTCCCTCAGGCATCCCACATTGCTGCCCGGATTGAGGCACATACAGCTCTGGCCGGTGCCCTAGCTACAGTGGCTGGGACTCCTGAGCCATTTTCAATTGCTGGGCCCTGGGGCAGTAGCCTTCTTCCGTATCTCCAGACCCTGTGGGGTGGGGGAATGGAACAGTGCCACCGAAGGCTGCCACACTGGATCATACATTCGCTAATGGGAAGCTGCATTGACCGCACTCTCAAATTCACTCCACTTAGAAGACAGACCTACCTATATTACTTGGGAGCACGGGCCCCGGATGCACCAGGCCAGGTGGGCGCACCAGGCCGGGCTGCGGCACGGACCCCGGGCGCACCAGGCCGGGCTGCGGCTCAAACCCCGGGCGCACCAGGCCGGGCTGCGGCTCGAACCCCGGGCGCACCAGGCCGGGCTGCGGCTCGAACCCCGGGCGCACCAGGCCGGGCTGCGGCTCGAACCCCGGGCGCACCAGGCCGGGCTGCGGCACGGACCCCGGGCGCACCAGGCCGGGCTGCGGCTCGGACCCCGGGCGCACCAGGCCGGGCTGCGGCTCGGACCCCGGGCGCACCAGGCCGGGCTGCGGCTCGGACCCCGGGCGCACCAGGCCGGGCTGCGGCTCGGACCCCGGGCGCACCAGGCCGGGCTGCGGCTCGGACCCCGGGCGCACCAGGCCGGGCTGCGGCTCGGACCCCGGGCGCACCAGGCCGGGCTGCGGCTCGGACCCCGGGCGCACCAGGCCGGGCTGCGGCACGGACCCCGGGCGCACCAGGCCGGGCTGCGGCACGGACCCCGGGCGCACCAGGCCGGGCTGCGGCACGGACCCCGGGCGCACCAGGCCGGGCTGCGGCACGGACCCCGGGCGCACCAGGCCGGGCTGCGGCACGGACCCCGGGCGCACCAGGCCGGGCTGCGGCACGGACCCCGGGCGCACCAGGCCGGGCTGCGGCACGGACCCCGGGCGCACCAGGCCGGGCTGCGGCACGGACCCCGGGCGCACCTGGCCGGGCTGCGGCACGGACCCCGGGCGCACCAGGCCGGGCTGCGGCACGGACCCCGGGCGCACCAGGCCGGGCTGCGGCACGGACCCCGGGCGCACCAGGCCGGGCTGCGGCACGGACCCCGGGCGCACCAGGCCGGGCTGCGGCACGGACCCCGGGCGCACCAGGCCGGGCTGCGGCACGGATCCCGGGCGCACCAGGCCGGGCTGCGGCTCGGACCCCGGGCGCACCAGGCCGGGCTGCGGCACGGATCCCGGGCGCACCTGGCCGGGCTGCGGCACGGATCCCGGGCGCACCTGGCCGGGCTGCGGCACGGATCCCGGGCGCACCTGGCCGGGCTGCGGCACGGATCCCGGGCGCACCTGGCCGTGCTGCGGCACGAGCTCCGGGCGCACCAGGCCGGGCTGCGGGACGAGCCCCGGGCGCACCAGGCCGGGCTGCGGGACGAGCCCCGGGCGCACCAGGCCGGGCTGCGGCTCGAGCCCCGGGCGCACCAGGCCGGGCTGCGGCTCGAGCCCCGGGCGCACCAGGCCGGGCTGCGGCTCGAGCCCCGGGCGCACCAGGCCGGGCTGCGGCACGGACCCCGGGCGCACCAGGCCGGGCTGCGGCACGGACCCCGGGCGCACCAGGCCGGGCTGCGGCACGGACCCCGGGCGCACCAGGCCGGGCTGCGGCACGGGCTCCGGGCGCACCAGGCCGGGCTGTGGCTCGAGCCCCGGGCGCACCAGGCCGGGCTGCGGCACGAGCCCTGGGCGCACCAGGCTGGGCTGCGGCACGAGCCCCGGGCGCAGCAGGCCGGGCTGCGGCATGGGCTCCGGGCGCACCAGGCCGGGCTGCGGCTCGAGCCCCGGGCGCACCAGGCCGGGCTGTGGCACTAGCTCCGGGCGCACCTGGCCGGGCTGCAGGACGGACCCCGGGTGCACCAGGCCGGGCTGCGGTATGGACCCCGGGTGCACCAGGCCGGGCTGCGGTATGGACCCCGGGTGCACCAGGCCGGGCTGCGGCACAGGGTCTGGGCGCACCAGGCCGGGTTGTGGCATGAGCCCCGGGAGCACCAGGCCGGGCTGCGGCACGGCACGCATGGTCTCCTCTGGCCTTAAGTCATGTTCAGTGGCCTTGGGGCAGATCATGTTCAAATCGTAGGCAGCAGCGACAGTCCCGGTGCTCTGCAGCTCCTCCACTCGGATCCTCAGGTGGTTCCGGCCATCCTGCAATGGCAGCAGCAGGGCAGTCAGTCAGCAAGGTTGTGTACTGGAGTGCCTGAACTGGTCATCTCCATCTCTTGACCAGCAGCTGGTGACAGCTATGTCCTGTGGAGCAGGCTGGGAACATAAGCTTTTTACAGGCCAGTTCCAAGGACTGTTTCCATGCTACTCTTGACAGCTGAGGCAAGGTTCCCAGCATCACCATCTTATTGCTAGAGACGTTTAGGAGCACCAAGAATCTCACCTTCCTGAGCACATGACAGCCGTTGTAGCCTGCTGAGAAGATCACAGAGCCTTCCCTGCCAGCAGTGACCCAGTGGAGGCAGATGGAGCAGTTGGTTACTTCAAAGGGAGTCCCAAACTCATCTGTGGAGAGAGTGACACACCCAGGATAGGTAAGGAAGGGTTAAGACAAGAGAGGAAGTGTAGACAGAGAGGGGAACTTTTGTTATGTCTACACTTGTGGCTTCTTGCACCAGAAGGAGCTGTCTACACTGCCCCTTCTTGCGCTACGCCGTTTTTCCTGAAAAATAACTGGCGTAACAGCATTGCGCAAGAGGGTTTTTCTTGCGCAAGAAGGGGCAGTGTAGACGGCTCCTTCTGGCGCAAGAGCCTCTTCCGCAAAAACGGCGGCTCATTAGGTCTGCAAATGAGGCCCGGCAATATTCCATGCTTAGCCTCATTTGCATATTTCTGGCGCAAGACGCCGTGAGTGTCGACATCACCTTTGAGATGTGGAGCTGGAGCCCCACGACTTTTTATTGCATCTGATCTAGGACTCCATCTGACCCCATCCCAAAATGCATGATCGTCTGCGACCCTAACATCATCCCAATGCAAGGGGCTCACAGCCAACAGACAGTGAGAGCCGGCTGGCCAGAGCAACTCAACGCTCCCAATTCACTCCTATCACAATCTGGATCTAAGTGCTGTCATGCAAGGCATGGCTAAACATGTAAATACACCGATCATTAGCACTATGGCACGCCAAGACCATTTTGAAATTAGAAATTACATTTTAAACGTTTATGCCAGGCCAAGCTGGAGTCACCCCTTCCCAGGGAAAGGAAAATGGTCTGCCACCCACGTGAGTCCACTCCTAACTCTCCCGAATATAAGAACTCACTGAAGATGCGGCTCCTTGTGTGAATGGGTCTGTTTTACTTTCAACCTGAATCGTGTCAGTTCTGCATTGGATGCCGAGTGCCCCTGCGTGGCGCTTGCAGAACACATGGTTGCCCGTTATCTTGCTGCGTGTAACCAGAGCTGATATGGGCCAGGCAGAGGCAGGGATGCAAGAAGCAGAGATGCCGAGCCACAGCTGTTTTGCACAGACACTGTGAGGCACAGCAGCAGAGCCAGTAAGGCAGCCAGGGTTACGGTGCAGACAGTGAAAGCCTCACACTAGTCTGGACTGCACCCAGAATGGGACGTGGCATATTGGGCACAGACAGCAGCAGAGGATGGGGAGTCCCAGACATATGCCGCCTCCCATACAATGCCATGGCCCTGTGACATATCACCCTCATCCTGCCAGGTGGGAGGCACAGTCAGGCCATTGGACAAGGCAAGGGGATTTGCAGGGGGGAAGGCTGACCGGCACCTTAGATGGAGAACACCTGCCTCCAGAAACCTCAGCATATGAGTGTCCAGCCAGACACCAAGCAGCGCTGGAATAGCTGCCTTAGGGAGAAAAGCAGAAGCTCCCACCGTGTAAGAGATTTCCAATAAGGCTCATACATCTCTATTGCACACGGAAGGGGGCAGACAAACAGGAGGCTACTTCACTTTCTCGAGAAGTAGCCAGGCAGCTACTTACCCACAACTTTGAAGCGGACGGGGCGGCCCTGGGTGGGAAAGACCAGCAGCTGCATCCCATAGTCTCCACACTCATACTCATACTGCAAGACAGAGAAACTGACCCCGTGCAACTCCCCCTGCCCCAGGGCTGCCCCCAGCAACCAAAGCAGCACTAAGCCCCCAATAAACCTACAGCCCCAGCCCATGGCTGAAGGGCACTCAGAAAGAAGCCCTGCCCAACAGCCACTTCTCCTAGCCAGGGAGGCTGTGGGACCTGGCTTTATAGGGTGAGCGGAGGGGCGTGAACCAGATGAGCAGAGAGGCTGTGCCTGGGCGCTGCTAGCTGCTGTGGAGGGGCCGGGTGAAAAGTGCAAAGCTCAGGGTGAAAGGGAAATGGAACCATTTCGGTCCTAACAACCCCTCAGCCCTAAGAGACCCCCTCCCCCCTCATTGAACCCGCCTGCCATGCTACATTTGGGGATCTCCCTGCCTCAGGACCCACCTCCCCCACTCTTCTTAGCCCTCTCCCTGCCCCTGGCTCTTGCGCTCTTCCCCAGGGTCCCTGACACCGTGGGGCATGGGCAGAGGGACGGGAAACATGGGCCAGGCATGTGCAAACACTTGTTCCTGAGAATGGGGACTTTAGACCTGCCCTGGTGCTGACGGGCGCCAGGCAACCAGCAAGCTTCCCCTGCAGCTCTGCCAGGGCCCTGCAATCCCGGCCTGCAGTGTCTTTCGCGAGTCTGGTCTCGGCTCCCTCTGCGCGGGCTCCTCCGCCGTGGCCTGGACCCCTTGCCCCATGTGCCTGTCTCCGGCTCGCAGTCTGACTGTCCCTGCTTGGGCCCAGAGAGGGGTTTCGGCTCCTTGATCGTCAGTGCTAAAGCCCTGTGAATCCCCCCTGCTGGTCCAGCCACTAGCGATGACAGACGCCCGTGTTCCCCTCACGTGGGTGACATGATCACTCTGGGTAGTCTGTGCAGTTCTGGACCTGGGTCTCTCTGGGGCTCATTCTAGTGCTTTGGACCCTCACTGCAACATTAGCGACACCTACCTCACCGTGGAGAGGGTCCGGTCCGGTCTGTGCTGGGGGATTAGCAGGGAAAACCCAGGTGGTCAGAAAGCAGCAGCGTTCATTCAGTAGGGGACGGGTCACCGCTCTCTCTGGAGCAGCTTTGAGCTGATGCTCAGGGATGGAGCCGGGACAGCGTAGGCTGCTGGAGGCGCCGTTGTTCTCGTGAGTTGGGACGCTGAGGCTCCGGTTACTGATGCTGCTTTTGGAACCGCTGTACGGTGCAGTGGATGGGCTGATGGTGCGGGCTGCAGCAGCTCATTTCTTATCAAGCTTCTCTCATGGACACCGGCAAGTCCCAGTTCCTCTGATGGCACCCTAGTGCTTAGTTGCACGAGAAATATGGAGACAGTATGAGAATAATTTCTCTTCAAGGAGACAGGTTAGATCTCCCCCTGTAATGTCTGTGCTATTTCCTGTCCTGCATTCACCAAGATGCAGGGCCCTCCCCCCTCTCCGGCACTTTGCATCTGTCCTCCCATCCCTAGGGCCTATGGCACCTTCCGTCACTGCTAAGTAGAGCAAGGAAATACTTTACAAGGTCTGCAGCCCTGATGCAATCACATTAGATTCAATGGAGGGCTAAGGGTTTGGGGCTGGTGGTTAGGGGTTCTTTACCACATTTACTTTTTTGTGTAGAGGTCCTCTTTCTTAAAATGAAATCCTGTGCGGATGCCAGCAAGTTGTCAGAGCCATTCTGATGGCTACCCAAAGTGTTGGAGCAAAGCTTTCGTGGGCAAACACCACAAAATGCATCTGACGAAGTGGGTCTTTGCCCACGAAAGCTTATACTCCAACGCTTCAGTTAGTCCATAAGGTGCCACTGGACTCCTCGCCGCTTTTGCAGATTCAGACTAACACGGCTAGCCCTCTGATTCTGATGACTGTATTTAGAGCATGAGGAGGTGACAGACAGAAGCAGATAAAATCCCTACCCAGATATCATGGCCGCTAGATTGAAGTGACTACAACTCAAGATAAACTGCAGTTGGAAGAAGTAGGAAGATTGTTTGAATTTGTGTTGAGTGAAGAAAGTTTAAGTTTGATTTTCCCAACTAGCTTAGAGTAGAGGAAAACTTCTGAGATCCCTCCCTAACCACAATAGAATTACTGAGCCTCAATGATGGTTTCCAAAGAGGAGCATGGATGCTTGGGATAGAGGAAGAATAATACTAGGCTGGATGAGAAGGATGCAATGGGAGAAAGGCACAAGAGATTGCTGTTGCCCCTCTGTCTTCTCAACTGCTATGTGAGATGAAGGCAGATTTTTGTGCTAATCCATCTTTCTTGGGAAGAAGCGTGATTTCATGCAGAGATGGTTAAATCAGTGCAAGGAGCTGCATGGGCAGTGGCAGAACATTTTTGTATGTGTTACAGCTTCTGCAGCAGGAAGTTCTGGTCTAGAGTGTTTTTCAAGCAAAACAGCACACAGCATAGTTGAGCAGCACTAAGGTGATATGTGAAGGCTCTTAGAGTGAAGATCAGGGTGTCTGATACTTTTTTTGGTCTGAGGAAGTGGGTCTGGCCCACGAAAGCTCATCATCTAATAAACCATCTTGTCAGTCTTTACAGTGCTACATAGTCCTGCATTTTGCTTTACGACTAACACGGCTACATTTCTATTACTATGGTAGTTCTGTCTTCTTCTAGACACATTACTTACATTAGGAGCAGCAGGATAGGGAAGGCGGGTCAGAGAAGTTGCACTAGACATCCAGCAGACAGAAGGCAATAGCAGCCGGGGAGTGGGGGAGGGAGATTTCTGAAGTCTGCCTGTCCGAGGGGACAGTGTGAGAGAAGAGCAGCAGTCAAAGGTGCATGCTGGAGTGGCAGAAAGAGTCAGGCCAACAGCAGAGGCTAAGAAAGAGGGTGGAGAGAACATTGTGCCAGAGGAAGCTGAGGTGCAGTTGTGGGGCATCCATGGAGCCTGGACTGAGTCTGATGTATGTAACCTCTAAACTACTAGCCTGTCAATAGGGGCTACACAAAAGGCAGCCAGTGACTGGAAGGACTAGAGTCAGCTCCATTGGGGATAATCAGGGATGGAAAGCAGCCAACAGAGGTGCAGTTAGCAAGAGAGAAGGACCAGAGGATGGTTACAACACAGTGAGGAGACAAAGGGCTTCCTTAAGGAGCCCTTGTGCAAATGATCATAGGACAATCTAGAGCAGAGGTTCCTAAACATCTCATGATGTCCCCCATTTCTGATCTACAGCTGCCTGCCCTTTTTCCATTGCTGGTACATTCTTCCTGCAATGAGGTAGTTCGAAATAGGGCTTTATTTTGAATGCCCATTTCACTGCCGCATGTAGATGCAGGCAGTTATTCTGGGCTTGTAAGTTCCAAAAAAATGGCTCCTGGCTGTGAAGATGCAAATTAAGTGTGGGATATTTAAATCTCAGGCTTGATTTGCCATTCTGAATGCCTACATTTGCAGCCCTATTCCAAAATAGGCTGCAAGCGTAGACATACCCTCTGTTAGCTGCTGTGCTAAGTATCAGAGGCCAGTGTCATAGGCCCAGATACAAGCTTGTGATCCAAGTCTGGCCTGTTCCTCTTCCAAAACTTGGCAAGCCTCAGACATTTTGGCATCATGGCCAGTAGAGTTGGGCTTTAGCCCTCCAGCTGACCTCAGGTAGGTTTGTTTCCATCCTAGACTCAGGGGATGGATGAGAAAGCTCTTATTGGCCCACCCAAGCAGGCTCTCCAGCTGCCTTTGACCACTGCAGATCCCAGGCAGGGCAAGGATAGAGCTTTATGCAGGAAGGGGAGGGCCCTCCTCTTCTGCAGGGATGGAGCCAGCCATCTGGCTCCATCTGCCTTCCAGACAAAGTCCACCACAAGCCATTATGCTGTTCATTCAATTTTTATTTTCCACCTTGGTTTGACAGTAAGTCACGATGGAGTCTTTGGGATCTTGAAACCCAGCCCTTTCTCCTGCAGAGCAGAGCCACAATGATGAGGGAAATGGCCACCCCCAGGGAGATCACAGCCAGAAGTAGAGAAGCCAGGTCCAGTCTGGAGGCAGGGTCTGTGGGAGGAAGAAGAAGGGTTGTTAAGGCAAGAGACCATGTGCCCACATCCATGGCAGTGCAGGCAGGACTAGGGATCCCTGCCCTAACATTATTGCTACCCATTAACAGTGTGTTGGCCTTCACCTCTTCCATGTGTTATTACACCTGATGAGCTCTGCTTGTCAGGCAAGCAACTGCATCAAGTCACTCTTTAGAGACAACCTCTGTTCTTTGCAGGATTCCATCAGAGGGCAGCACTGAGGCTATGTCTACACAGCAGCCTTATTTCAGAACAGCTGTAGATGCAGACTCTTGTTGCAATGACATGTTCAGAAGAACATCTTAAGACAGCAAGCTGGAGGACTTGCTCATACTCCTGTAACCCTCCAACTTCCCTTACTCATCCTACTATGAGGAAGACTGCTCCACCCCAAACTTCCTGCTATGTAAACAGCACCAAGAGAAGCTATTTCAACTTCAGTTACGCAACTGACATAGCTCGTCTCAGCTTTAGCCCTGCTGTGTAGGCATGCCCATAATGCCTACAATACACACCAGGGCTCAGTCCTGTAGAAGCTATTTTATGTTTAGCTAGAAGCCATCTTGTATATCAGAAACCATTTCAGCTTCTCTCAAGCACGTAGACCAGAGTGAACTTTGTCACCCCGTGAGAAGAGGCCTACAGGATGGGCTATTGGTATGTGTTAATTGGGCTGGTTGGGACAGGAGAAGTACTCCCTCGTACCTGTCTGCCATCTTGTTGATAAGGCTTTGTTTTTCCAAATTTAATTGAGGATTTCTGTAGTTGGATGCCCTGATGTCAGACTGTTTGGCTAAGGGTATAAAGATACTAGGATTGATTGTATTAGCAGCCTTACTGGGCCTGGCTCTGCTGTGACCACGTTTGGCTCATGCTGTGCTTTATTAATAAATAAAGCTGTTTGTTAGCTGCCTAAACACAGAGGAGTGTGTTTTTGCTTCGATAGTCCCTAGCTTGGAAATTAAGGGGTTCATGCCCCAGTTGGCTCTGCCTGGTTTTGGAGGATGGGTTGATTGTCTATCCCTCACCACTTTCGGGGGGTGGGGTATGTGGGGAGCAGGGAAGATGATTTCCAGGACTAAAATGTTGCTACAGCAGTCAACATGATCACCCCTTGCTCATCTGTGTACTATACATACTTGGGCCACACTTGGAGTAGCACTCCTATTAGTAGCCTTCAAGTCAATACTTCCCTCTAAGCAAGATAGTTAGCCAAGAAGGGCAGGACAACTCACCTGAGTAGACATAGACTTGCTCTCCATGTGGTCTAGGACTTTCCTGGAAGATCAGAGGTCCATGAGAACTCACTAGGTCCTGGGGCTCTCCTGTCCCATTGCCAATATGCAGAAACCGACGGCCTCCTAGAAGATGTAGAAGAGAGTTTGGGAGTCACCTCTACCTAGCTCTTCAATGGTAGGTGGAGGGTGCAGCATTTGATGAGGACACTGTAGACCCACTTGCCCAGATAAGTGGCTTCTGTTCAGTAGGTGTGGAGCAGTCCTGAGTGGGTCATTGGAGGATTGGGATCAGGCAGGAAGAAGCAATTTTAACCCATGTTAGAAATCTGCTCTAGGGATTCCAGTAGCCTATTACAGCTCCCATATAGGAAGGGTGTACTTACCAAGGAGGTGGCAGCGGCAAGATCCCAGACTAGATGGTCCCAGACTAGATGGTCCCACCCAATACAGAATGCACCAAGTCTACATGGGACCTGCTGAGTTCACACTGCACTGACTAATGGGACAGCTCGAGCTCTAGGCAACAAGCTCCGATGCACTCAGATAGGTCAGAAGTGGATTTGGGTGCCGAAACCTAGATGAAGGGCAGACCTTACTGCTAGTATGCTGGCAGCCATGGAGACTTACTTATAGCAGCCCCCGAGGGGCACCAGGTCCTGCAGGGCTCCAGCTGGGAGGGGTGGCAGGCAGAGGCACTGCAGAAGAGGTACACCTGAAATCCACACAAGTGAAAGTTGAGTTGAGTAGCTGAGCCAGCAGCTTGTCACCAGCTTCCCTGCACATAGCACCAAGGGAGGCAGCCTATGTGGGGTCTGTGGCTACAGGACAGCTAGTTGCTCTCACGTGGCTTAAATGGAGGACTCCTCTGCAGTAGGGCTTGTCTACTCCATTGGAAAGAGATTCTTCCAAAGAGACATTCCATCCAGCCAAGACCAGTAGATGAGCACAGTGAAGGTCCCAGACATGCACCTGAGCCATGGCATTGCTATGCAAGTTCTCAAATGTGACTAGCAAGGGGATATTCTGATCATGTTCCCCAGGAATTCTCAATCAGGTAGCTGGAGCTAGGACATAAAGCTGAGATGAATAGTGAGTAGCTGGGAGTTTCTGCATCTACAGCCTGGATCACAGGTAGAGGACAGTGTCCCTAAAGCAGTCATCATGCTCTGCCCTTTTGGGGAGTAAGGGTTACAAGTGTCAGACCCAAGAAACAGTCTAGAAGCATGATAGGCTAGGAACGTGTTCCCTTGGTCTTAGCCTGAGGCATGGGGATGGAAGGGAGGGATTTTCTTAAAGCCACCCCCTTGCACTGGGCTAGGGATTCATGTAGATCCAAGTTTCATAAGGGTGGGGACAGTGGTTTGTTTTGTACCCCTCCTCCCCCCACTGAGAGGAGCACACAGGGTAGAGATCATTGCCTGGCAGAAAGAGGACCCCTCCCACTCTAGAGGTCTCACCAGTCCATCAAGTGCCATCTGGGCGGCAGAGTCCACAAAGGCAAAGGTGGAGAGGACGAAGCGCTGGTGGTGGGTCGGGAAGGGCAGCTCAGAGGAAGCCGGGCCCATGGGCACGAGCTCGGTTCTGTAATTGTCTCCCAGGAACGGGCACCTGAGAGCCAGACACAAGAGAATGGTGGAACAAAAGCTTCTTTCCTCCTCCAAGCTGTTTCCCCTCCCATGCCAGCCACTCACCCGTCCACCAGGATGGGCCACTGCGGCTGCTCCAGGGGGTTCGCACTGGGGGTGGCCCAGCACTGGTGCAGAACCAGGACCAGGGTGGGGTCTGTTCTCTGCAGGATGCGAACCTCCACGTAGACAGGGTCCCTGAGCACCTTCAGCACAGGGTAGTCTCCCTCCTCAAGGTAGGATGTGTAGCTCAGGTCTGCAGGGGAGAGCAGAGCTGAGAGACTGGGGCCCTCCAGGGGCTGGGATCTCTGCCCTGGAGCGAGGGGGGCTGCCTACCTGTGGCAATGCGCAGCTCAAGGTGGAGGGGTCCTTCCTGGGTGACTGGAGCAGGTGAGGGGGACAGGAAGACCTGGACCTGCAGTGGCAGGAAGTCACTGGCATTGTAGATGCAGCGAGCATGGAGGCTGCAGAGGAGAGAGCAGAGGGAGGAGGTTGGGGCTGATGCTCAGTGAATTCAGACTGACCCAAGGCTGTGTCTGCCTGTGAGTTTTAGCACTGGAGACAAACAGGGTCAGGCCCAGTAAGTACCTGCAAGGGAGGCATTCAAAGCTGCTGGAAGGGCTGAGGCCCGGGTAACCCCAACGGAGGAAGTCACAACATCTCCCTATTCAATGAAGCAGCCTATTGCCTTCCCCTTCAGATACGGGGAAGGTTGGAATCATTTCTCCCACACTAGCCAGGCCAACTCACATGAAGGTGCTGTCCCGGGTGATGGAGCCATCTGGCCCAGTCCGGATGTCAATGCCAGAGACCAGCTGGTTCTCATAGATCAGTTTATCCCCGATCACCTGGCAGGTTAGACATGGGGTAAATTAGTTCCAAGGCCCTTAGCAGAGCTCTCACTCTGGAGTCCTGGGGGCTTCTCACCTGAGCTGTGGTGCCACACTGCATGAGGGGAAAGTGGAAGATCACAAAAGCCTCGGTCTTCCTGATGGGCTCACACCCAGTCTGGGCGTAGGCTAGCCGGACACTGTCCAGAACGATGGGGTGGGCAGACATGTCCCTGGAGACCACCAGAACAAAGTGACCATCCAGGAGGCACTGAACAGTGACTGCAAGACAGGGGAGCAGGTTAAGTACAGAGGACATAGGACAATTGCTCCTTAGTGTTCCAGATCTAGCATCCTGGATCCCACCCTACTTGATATGGAGATTATGAAATACTAATGCATATTTTGAGATTCAAGCTTCTGCTCTATAAGGCAAGAGCCAGCAGAGCACCAAAGACAGGTTCTGGGCCCAACTAACCCACAATGTAAACCCCCGGAGCTAGAAAATTGGGTTCCTCTGCTAGTCAAATAGCAGCAGATGTCTCTTATAAGATCCCCCCTACACATACTGTTTCTCATCCTCAGCTCTAGCAAAGGCAGATCTGTTCTCTGGCTGCTTTTGAGAAAGATCAGAGGAGAGAGAGACTGAGTTAGTGCCAGTCATACACTCTGGAAAGTAACTGCAGCCTTGAGTTAAGGGCACATTCCAGTAGTTTCCACTGGAGAATCCTTGAGCAGCAGCTAACAGCCAGCTTAGACTCCCATGTGATTAAGTGCTGACCCATCTCGCTAGCAGCTAAAGCAACACTTCAAACATTTAAAGTGTTGCTGTGGCAGCACTGTAAACTGGAAGTATGGTGACAGCACCAGGAGCTCTTCCAACACACTGTTTAAATCCACCACTACATGGGGGTGGGATAGGAGGGGTTTATGCTCACATCCCTGAATGAGAAAGTTGCAGGGCAGCAAGCAGTGTGGACATGGCCTAAGAACGTGTTGTCTTAGGAAGCCTGACTGTGCTCAGGGATCCCTGCCTCCATGAGCCAACACGAGGGCAGGTCTCTTACCTGTGTTGCCATAGTAGCAGGGAGTCGTTGGGTCCGTCTCATCGTAACAGCAGCCAGCCTGTGCACAAGCAGCGTGGCCGGGGGCATCTGCACAGGGGATCTTCCCAGTAACCACACGGCACTGCTCCGGTGTGAGATAGGCACCTAGGGCAAAATCCTTGGATGAACCATACAATTTAGCCATTTGTGCGCACCAATGTTCCAGCTGCCAAGTCATCTGCTGGTCCCCTAGCCCCTCAGATAGCCCTGCACTGCAGATCCCCAGTCATTCCAGTATCCTCACAGCACAACATGGCCGAGACCGGCCTCAAAAGGTGCAAGGTGTGGCTTGTCACTCAGCATTGAGCAGAAAGCCGTGACAATTTGCTGTGTGATATCACTGCTCTTTCCTACTGTCATGGGAGAAAAGCTGCATTGCTCAACTTGCATCCCTTCCCTTCTCCCCAGGGCCACTCCTGTGGAACGTAGCACCTGGGAGGAGACAAGCTGTGGAGCCGTCACACTTGCCCCTTGGGAGCCTAGTGCCCAGCAAGATCAGCCTTCCCCAGACAGCCCTCAGTATTGACCAGAGCATGCCACAAAGCTGTGGTGGCGATTTACAGCGCCTGAGGCTCTGGCTGATGCAGTAGCCATGGCAGCTGGAAACCCTGGCCCTTTTGAATTGCCAGGGACAGGAGAGGCCTACTGTCCTAGGGACCGGTCAGTGGGCCTGGAGAGATGGAACAGTTCCATTGAAAGCTGCCACAGTAGATCATGCATTCTCCAATGGGAAACTACACTGGCCTGACCTACCTATGTTGCTGGGCTGTGGCACGGGCCCCGGGCGCACCAGGCTGGGCTGCGGCACGGGCCCCGGGCGCACCAGGCCGGGCTGCGGCACGGCACGCATGGTCTCCTCTGGGCTTAAGTCACGTTCAGTGGGCTTGGGGCAGATCATGTTCACATAATAGGCAGCGGCGACAGTCCCGGTGCTCTGTAGCTCCTCCACTCGGACCCTCAGGTGATGACGACCATCCTGCAATGGAGACTCCAGTTAGTCTATGCCATGCCAGAATGCGGACCACATAGGTGCTAAGCATAGATCCCCTTGCCTTATAGGCAGCAAGCTGTATGAGTGCAGGCACCATGGGCCCACCAATATTTCAGAAGTGGGTTTGGCTCCACCTTTGTTTCAATTTATCTTCAGCTCGGTCCTGTCCATAGGATGAACTGGGATAACTGCTCAGGGGGGAGCTGTGCATCAGGGGAACACAGGGTTGAGGGCAGTCTGGATGGGCTGGGGAAGGAAGGGTCCTGGCACCAGCAGCATTAAGTGACCCACCACTAGCCTCCCCCACTAACTCACACCCTGCCTCTTTCCAGCTGTCACCCTCTCTGGGATGCTGGGAGTCGGTAGAGCATGGCAGCCCGAGCTTTTGCCAGTGTCTCTGTTAACTGCCCAGGCCACCCTGGACCTCACAGCCTCCTGAAGCACAGACACCCTCCCCACCCCCCCTCCAAGCATAGAGCTTGGGGCAATTGCCCTCCCCCCACATCCAGTCTATGGTTTCTGCTTGGACCAGGCCTGTCAACAGAAGGTGGGGAAGGGATTAATTCTCTCCAGGGCACAGCTATTAAAGAGTCCCAGAGCTCCCAGGCCTCACTGCTGCTACTGCAGCAGCTGGAGCATCAGGCCCCTCTGGACTTGTGCTAGTGCTGGAGCGCCCCTCCACATGACTTTTGACCGGGGGGGGCCCCCCCCAGCACCACAGTCTGGGCTACACTAAGGACTGTCTGTTCTTGGCACCACCCCTTCCACAGCACAGAGCTGCTCCCTTCACCCTGCCCCAGGGCCTGTGGTGATGGTGGGCCCGGCTGGCTTGGACACATTCTGGGTACTACCACAAATCATACAAGCTTGGTGCCCAGGCCCATCTGCACAGGCTGTGGGGCAGCAGGCATGGCACTGACTACAGACTGTGTAGCGGCTCAGGTACACTGGGGTGAGGCATGCCATCTCCCTCACCTTATGTTGCACATGGCAGCCAGCATAGCCAGCCGAGAAGATCACTGCTCCCTGCTCGCCAGAGGTGATCCAATGGAGACAAATGGAGCAGTTGGTAACTTCGAAGGGCGTCCCAAACTCATCTGTGGAGGGAGTTGCACATCATGGGTAAAGGGAGGAGTAAAGCCCTTGCTGAAGCTTGGCTAAGTGTGGAACGTGACCGTGGTTTGTCACATCCTTCAGTTTGAGTGGCGTTTTAACATACTAGCGAGCAGCTCAGAAGTGTGGCCTCCAGCCAGGAGCCCTGAAAGTGACCAGACCATCCCACACAGGTGCAGGACAATGAGCTAATAGCTCACAGATGACACAGGATTCAGGTGCCTGGAGCCCCAGGGGGCTGAACAAGAGCCAAGCTGGAGATAAAAAGGCCATGCCAAAACATGATTGTTCTCCTTTCCCCCTGGCCACACACACACACTCCATTTCCTCTGTGACCTAAGGGGTGGGGACAGCAGAGGGTAATCAGGCTGTTGGAAAGACTTCACTAGCAAGATCCAACTGTTAGGGCTCTCCCAGGTACAAAAGATACAGACTCATTTCCAGTGAAGTAAAGATTTGAGGGTAGCAGCCAGGCCACCAAGGGGCACTGGAGTAGAAACTTTGAAAATAGAAAAGGTTCCCCCCACATTGTTTCCATAATACATTTCCAGGGGAGCCCCCATAAAATCCCTCTTGCACATCTAAGGGGGCAGACAAATAGGAGCTTCTTAAGTTTCTAAGAAGCCACCAGGCAGCTACTTACCCACAACTTTGAAGCGGACAGGGCGGCCCTGCCGAGGAAAGACCAGCAGCTGCATCCCATAGTCACCACACTCATACTCATACCCATGCTGCAAGACAGTGAAACTGACCCTGCGGAACTCCCCCTGTCCCAGGGCTGATCCCAGGAACCAGAGCAGCAGTAAGCCCCCAAAAGACCAACAGCCCCACCCCATGGCTGAAAAGAGCTAAGAAAGAAGCCCTACCCAGCAGCTACTTCTCATAGCTAGGGAAGCTGTGGGACCTGGCTTTGTAGGGTGAGTGGAGGGGAGTGAACCAGATGAGCAGAGAGGCTGCACCTGGGCACTGCTAGCTGCTGTGGAGGGGCCGGGTGAAAAGTGCAAAGCTCAGGTGAAAGGGGAATGGAACCATTTCGGCCCTAAGCCTCCCTCCGCCCCATTGAATCTTCCTGTTATGCTACACTTTAGGAATTCTCAGGATTTTATTGCATGTCCCATGGTAACTGATGTTTTACTTCAAGCCCCAGCTCCTGGAAACAAGGGACTAGCTGAGCACCTCAGCATGCATTCAAACTAAAAGTAAGTTTCCTGTCCTCAGAGATGCAGAGAGAAGCTCAAAGACAAGGCACAAGTGCATGGATGTCCCAGCTGCTGCTGGAACAGTTCACCTGGAGAGTAGCAGCCTTGTAATCTGAGGGCTCTAGTCAGTGTCTCCTACTGAGTTGCAGGAAGCAGGTGGGTGCAAGGTCTTGCCTGCTGTGCAGGTGGGCATGGTATTGAGTGAGACCCTACCACGGGGTTAGGTTATTGAACCATGGGAGTGGACACACGGAAATGCAGTGTGCCAACTGGGAAAAGCCCCAGATTGCAAGAGACGTTTAGCACTCACTCCGTTTAGGAGATGAAGAAGTGGCTCTAGTGCACGAGTACTGGGGCAACCAGTGGTCCCAATTTGAGAGACAGCCCTGAGATTTGGAGCTTTGCCTTATACAGGAGTCTATGTCCACCCAGCCTTGTCCAGATTGTTCATACGTGCTGTCTGGCCGCCCATACAAGTACATGCACAGGGAGAAAAGATTGGCTGTTAAAGGGCTCTTTGATGGAGTGGAGAAAGGGAGAACACGAGCCAGCAGCGGGAAGCTGGAGCCAGCCCAATCCAGAGGTAGCATGTAGAGTATGCTAGGAAAGGCTGGGCCTCTGCAAACAGCCCCACATGGCCCCACACACTCTCTGCCCTGAGGCCCCCTCCTGCTGCTGCTACTGGACCCCTGCGTAGGCAAGCAGGTTGCTCCTCTTCTGGAAAGTCAGCTGGGGCTGGAGCGAGGATGGCTAGAACTTGCGGTGGCTGGGGCCAGCCAGAACTAGGGGGGCCCTGGTGCTGGGACCACACCACCCAGTGCTCCGGGGCTGAGGGAGGTGAGTTATGTGGTGCCTGCCCATTGTACTGACGCTGGAGGGGCATGAGCACCCAGTGCTCTGCACCTGGGGTGCGGCCACATTCTGTCTCCCTGGTGCTTTGGGGCTGGAGGTACTTGGGAGACCTCAGGCTGGGGTGCTGGCCTTTGAGGGGGCAGAGGACTATGAGGGATGGGGCCTCAAGTGGAAGGGGTGGGCCAGGCCAGGGAGTCGCCTCTCTGAGCTTATGGTTCACCCCCCACTTCCCATGGAAATATAAGGCAGACGTAAGGCAGACATTTTAACAGCGCAAGCTGTTTGGAACAAACAGCCAGTGGGAAGTGGTAGATTCTCCATCAGGCTATGTCTACACCAGAAATGCTGCAGCTGCAGTAGATCTCAATCCACCCCTTGGAGAGGTGGTAACACGGATGATGGAAGAGTTTCTCCAGTGAGCTCACGGCGTCTACGCTGGGAGATGAGTTGGATTAACTACATCTCTCAGGGGGGTTCACTTTTCACAGCCCTGAGGGAAACCCCGAGGCTGCCCTGACTCTCTAGTGTAGACCAGCCTGCAGGTGACCTGACTGAAAGATGCTTTACCCAGACAGATGTTATTGGGCTCCGTGCAGAGTAATGGGGGGACACTCTGCCATACTAAAGAGCTCCGGCTCTGGCGCAGGGCCCCCAAGTGCCAGGCACTATGCCAATATAACAGAACATTGATTTAGGGCCCGTCTCTAGAAAAGGGAAGAAGGAGAATCTGGGGCGCTACAGACCAGGCAGCCTCTCTTCAGTCCCCAGAAAAATCATGGCGGGGATCCTCAAGGAATCCATTTTGAAGTACTTGGAAGAGAGGCAAGCGATCAGGAACAGTCAACACGGATTCACCAAGGGCAAGCCATGCCTGACCATCCTGATTGCCTTCTATGGCAAGGTAACCTGGATATCAGTCAACATTGTGCCCTTGTAGTCAAGAGGGCTAACTGTATATTGGGTTGCATTAGTAGGAGCATGCCAGCAAATCTAAGAAAGTGATGATTCCCCTTCATTTGGCACTGGTGAGGCTACATCTGGAGTAGTGCATTCAATTCTGCCCCTCTCCCCCTTATAGAAAGAATGTAGACACAATGGAGAGAGTTCAGTGGAGGGCAACAAAAATTATTAGGGCCCTGGAGCACATGATTTATGAGGGGAGGCAGAAGAATTTGGGTTTATTTAGTCTACAGAAGAGGGGGATTTGATAGCAGCCTTCAATTGCCTGAAGGGGGGTTCCAAAGAGGATGGAGAGAGGCTGCTCTCAAGTTGCACTGGGAGAGGTCTAGGTTGGATATTAGGGAAAACTATTTCCCTAGGAGGGTGGTGAAGCACTGGAATGGGTTATCTAGGGAGGTGGTGGAATCTCCATCCCTAGAAGTTTTTAAGTCATAGAATCATAGAATACTAGGACTGGAAGGGACCTCGAGAGGTCATCGGGTCCAGTCCCCTGCCCTCATGGCAGGACCAAACTGTCTAGACCATCCCTGATAGACATTTATCTAACCTACTCTTAAATATCTCCAGAGATGGGGATTCCACAACCTCCCTGGGCAATTTATTCCAGTGTTTGACCACCCTGACAGGAAGTTTTTCCTTATGTCCAACCTAAACCTCCCTTGCTGCAGTTTAAGTCCCAGCTTGACAAAGCCCTGGCTGGGATGATGTAGTTGGGATTGGTCCTGCTTTGAGCAGGAGGCTGGACTCGATGACCTCCTGAGGTTTCTTCCAGCCCTGTGATTCTAACACAAAAAGGTGCAGGTTTAAAACCCTTTTATGAAAACCAAAGCTGACCGTCTACTGCGTTCACAAGACTCCAGGAACTGGCGTTATAGGAAAAGCACCACGTATCACATCGTTGGCAAGAACCTGAGGAGGGTTGGTAATGGTTTCTCTGCTTCTTCCATGTTCCCCACACCCAGGGAGAGGCAGGATAAAGGGAGGCCCTGAAGGTGAGGTAATGGGTCGGGTTTAAGTCCCGGCCACTATGGGAGCAGCAGGATAAGGGATTCCCTGAATGTATAGTAGTAGGGTGGATTCTGGTATGACCCCTGGGGAGGTCAGGGTGGTGGGTTCAAGTCTCCCTCCACATCCAGGAAGAAGTGGGATAAAGGGTGCCCTGAAGGTGGGGTGGTGGAACGGATTCAAGTCCTAGCCATGCTGGGAGAGGCTGGATAAGGGAGTCCCTGAAGGTGGGGTGGGCTCTGGTGTGGCCTAGGGTGCTTGCCTGAAAGGTAGATAAAATTTACTTGAAGATGCTTTATCTTTGCAGCAGAGAAGGTGCGAAGAGAAACTGCTCCTGAGACCGGGGAGTTGAAAGTGGGACCCTGAGCCTGAGGCTAGCAGGTGCCAGACAAGCCTCCCCCACATGTCTGCTAGTGCCCATAACTCTGACCTCCTGCAGCATCTGTTGCTAATCTGGTCCCACTGCTCAGTACCCCCTTTGCCCTGTACATCAATCTCTGGTTTGCAATTTTAAGTGTCCTTGCTTGGGCCCACACTGAGGTTTGATCTTCAAAGCAAAAAACTAAGGGTATGTCTACTCTCGTGGTTTCTTGCGCAATAAATATGCAAATGAGGCTAAGCGTGGAATATCGCTGAGCCTCATTTGCATACCTAATGAGCCACCATTTTTGCAGAAGAGGCTCTTGCACCAGAAGGAGCTGTCTACACTGCCCCTTCTTGCGCAAGAAAAACCCTCTTGCGCAACGCCATTATTCCTGAAAATAATCAGCGTAACGGCATTGTACAAGAGGGTTTTTCTTGCGCATGAAGGGGCAGTGTAGACAGCTCCTTCTGGCGCAAGAGCCTCTTCTGCAAAAATGGCGGCTCATTAGGTAGGCAAATGTGGCTCAGCAATATTCCATGCTTAGCCTCATTTGCATATTTCTTGCACAAGAAGCCGTGAGTGTAGACATAGCCCAAGAGTTTCTACTTCCCGAGCTAAAGGACTAGTTGCTGTAGCACGCTCATTAACCTCTCCCATGAGCCATCCATTAGAGAGCAACAGAGCCTCGTGCGTGTGACATGATCGTCTCTGTACCCAGGGTTGCCGAAAGGGAGGGCAGAAGGGACTGGTGCCAGCGTGCCTTGCCATTCAAAAGAGTCCGGGGTTCCATGCCTCTGCTACTACAGCAGCAATGGCTGGATCCCCGGGCCTTTATGTTGCCATGTAGAGAGAGACCGTCGCTGGGGGGTAGGGGGGGGGTCTGTGGTGGGTGGAAGGGGTGGACATGGTAGGGGCAGTGGGGGAGGAAGTGTTAACTGGTGGTTGTGAGGTATATGAAAGGTGATTTGGAGAGGAGCTGGAGGCGGTAGTTTTCCCAGATGAGAGAGAAGGAAACTAAGGCGAGTGTGGAGGAGGGTAGACTGCAGAGTAACCATAATCAGCCAGAGGTGAGCATGCAGAATGCGTGGATGTTCCTGAGGTAGCTTTGGCTTAGCCAGATCAAACAGCCGTACAGGCTACCCACTGGAGTAGTGCCTGAAGTCCTAGGTAATCTTGCAAGGTCCATGCTTCCACAGTGACCTGGAGTTCTTTTAACACAAAACTTTTGGTAACTACTCTCTTATGTGAGGAAGTCAATCAAGGGGGACACAACTGTCTGACTCATCGGTGGGTGGCACAAACAGGACAACACAAGCGCTTTCCCTTAAAGCTGGGCTTTGCTTAGTCTCAAGCACTTACATGGTTCTGCAGCAGGTTAGTAAAATACCTCCAATCCTCAATAAATTCCTCTAGCTGTGCGGCTCAAGTGACACACGTACAATCTTCCAACAGCCAGTCTGTTTGCTGGAGGGGATCACAAATAACTCCCAGGGAGAATCTCTGTAGAGGCCCACTACCCCAAACTTTCCCCCTTATTACAATAACGTATCAAAGAACTTGTTAAGCAAGCCCTTCCAAAAGTGAAACAAAAAGGATCCTTCTGATCATGAATTAGTGAGATGTGTGTTTTGTCCAGTATTTGCATGCCTTGAGGCATCAACCGACATCCCCAAGGACACCTATCGACAAGCTTCCTAAATGTGTATCTTATCAGGAAGGACATAGGGTCAAGTGGATTTTTGTGTGGCACCCAACCCCATCTCCCCCCACCGAACTGGGTCATGCTAAGGTTGCTGCCTAGGCCTATTGATGATATTAGCTTGGCTGCTTTTAGCAATAAACAGGAATAGTTCAGACAACTTCACTGCTTTGCTAAAAACTCTCCCCCTACAGAACTGCTGGTTCAACAAGCTTGACCAGGGCTGGGAAAACTTTTGTACTGAGGGCAAGGGATGCTCATGAAATTGGGGGGGGGGGGGGGGGCTCTGTCAGGGGTATTAGGAGTTTGGAGGATAGAGTAGTATGGGGGAGGGGGGAAGAGGAAGAAAGGGGGAGGAGAGAAAAGTTCTGGCTCCAGGCTGTGCTTATGCCCTTGAGCAGCTCCTGGAGGAATGTCTTCCTTTGGGCTGGCCTATAGGGTAGGGGGCAGTGCCTAGGGGCAGCCAGAGGACTCTATACACAGGGAAAGTGGGGGAGAGAAGAGATATGCTGTTACTTCCAGTAATTGTGCAGAGTCATGGCCTGTGGAGGGAGATGAGTCCTAGACCCTATTTCTCAGCAGAAGCTTGGCGGACTGGATTTAAAAACAAAAAACACCCCCACCCCCCTACACAAACACTGAAGATTTGCCTACCCTTGAACAAGAGCCAAGCTAGCTCCTGTGGCTGTGTGCTACAGCCATGTATAGGCTGTGTCTGTGATACTGAGGCTCAAGTCAACTGACTTAATACATCTCATGTGACTCTTTGCAGCACAAAAGTTAATGCAGACTGGTAATTCAAGTAAGGTGTTACTATCAGCAGGCCAACTGCAGAGGGTGGGGAGTTGCCCTAGGGCCTGAGTAATTCAGGGAATCCCCCCCACTTAGCCTGTTGGTTGCTGTGGGCTCCAGGCCCCTTTAAATTGGTGCGGGAGCGCCATGCAGAATGCTCTGGACAGTGCTTGGGTGTGTGGAGAAATATGGTCCAGGTAGCTCTGGAGGGCTGGCTGCCCACCCTCTCCCCCCACACACCTCCTGCTCAAGGTGATGCAGCCACCTCTCCCCAACTTTGCCCATGGGCCTGACCACTGTCTGCTTGCCTGTTTATCAGGATGCTTTGTTTAAAAAGCATTAGTTGATACGCACTTGGCCAGTCATTTCATTTAGACTTCTCACAGCAAAGTATGTCCCCTGTCATGCCAAGTATGATTATGTAGCATGTTAGAGTGAAACCATGGTTTCACACTACTGGGATGGTTGATTTGTCTCTTGACCTATAGACTTTAAGGTCAGAAGGGACAAGGCAGGCTACAGAATCTCACCCACCCACTGCTAGAATAATCCTCTCACCTAGATCTCAGATATTGAAGTCCTTGAAACAATGGTTCAAAGACCCCAAGATGCAGAGAATCCTCCCATTAGCGACCCATGCCCCATGCTACAGAGGAAGGCAAAAAACCTCCAGGGCCTCTGCCAATCGACCCTGGAGGAAAATTCCTTCCCGACCCCAAATATGGTGATCAGCTGAACCCTGAGCATGTGGGCAAGACTCACGAGCCAGACACCCAGAAAAAAGTTCTCTATAGCAACTCCTATCTTCCCACTGTGGAAGAAAACAAGCCTTCACTCTGCGTTGTGTTTAAGCAACAAGTAGCCAGAGGCAGTTTTATTACGAGCTGCAGCAAGGGAAAAACTGGTTCGGATGGGGGGGGGGGGGGGGGGGAGCCCCCCCCTCCAAGGCAGATCTTCAAATACAAGCAATTATGAAGCAGTTTATATACTGTCTATTTGATATAATAACAATAACAATTAGTCTCCTTCCTATTACTAACACCAATGGTTAACAGTTATTTAGTTCCACCCAGATGCTCCTTATCCCAAGGTCTCTGCCGGAGTCAGCATTCTATCCTTATCTCTGTATGGAGGCGAGAGGCAAAGGCAGCGTCTAATCACAGATCTCGCGTTGCCAGGCCACAGACTTAACCTGACTCTTGCTCTCTTGTTAACAAGACCAAAATGGCTGCACACAAATTCCCTTATTCCCTTTTCCTGCCTCCACACCACCATTGGCCTATTTACCACTGATAGTGAAAGGTCAATTAATTGCCAAGATCATGTTACCTCATCAAACCATCCCTGTCATAAGCCCATCTAGCTTTATCTTGAAGCCAGATAGTGGGGACAAAAGACCTACTTCCCTTGGAAGGCTGTTCTAGAACTTCACTCCTCTGATGGTTAGAAACCTTCGCCTAATTTTGAGTCTAAGCTTCCTAATAGCCAGCTTATATCCATTTGTTCTTGTGTTCACATTGGTATTGAGCTTAAATAATTGCTCTCCCTCCCTGGCATTTATCCCTCTAATATATTTAAAGAGTGCAATCATGTCCCCCCTCAGCCTTCTTTTGATTAATGTAAAGAAGCCAAGCTCCTTGAGTCTCCTTTCATAAGACAGGTTTTCCATTCCTTGGATCATCCTAGTGGTTCTTCTTTGTACCTGTTCCAGTTTGAATTCATCCTTCTTAAACATGGGAGCCCAGAACTGCACACAGTATTTCAAATGAGATCTCACCAATGCCTTTTAAAACAGCACTAACACTCCTTATCCCTACCAGAAATACCTCGCCTAATGCATCCCAAGACCGTATCAGCCTTTTTCACAGCCATGTCATAATGGCAGCTCATAGTCATCCTGTGATCAACCAGGACTCAGAGGTCCTTCGCTTCCGTTACTTCCAACGGATGTGTCCCCTGCTTATAACTAAAATTCTTGTTATTAATCCCTAAATGTATAACCTTACACTTCTCACTATTAAATTTCATCCTATTACTATTACTCTAATTTAGAAGATCATCCAGATCTTCCTGTATGATATCCTGATCTTTTTCTGAATTGGCAATAACTCCCAACTTTGTGTCATCCACAAACTTTATTAGCACACTCCCACTTTTAGTGCTGAGGTCAGTAATAAAAAGATTAAATAATAATGGTCCCAGAACTGATCCCTGAGGAACTCCGCTAGTAACCTCTCTCCAGCCTGACAGTTCACCTTTCAGTATGGAAAAAAGTGGCAGCCATTTTTATGCTAATGAAGTGGGGGAGATTTAAATCCCCACTTCATTAGCAGTTGCAACATGTCTAATTTACATCCCTTTTACAAAAGAGGGATGTAGTCTAGATGTAGCCCCTGAGTTTAGAGATTCGTTAACAATTTTTGCTAACGGACTTGCACTTTCATGTGCTAGTTCCTGTACTATTCTTGGATGAAGATTATCTGGACCCCCTGATTTACTCCCATTAAGATGTTCGAGTCTGGCTTCTACCTCAGACTTGGTAATATCTACCTCCACATCCTTATTCCCATTTGTTATGTTGCCATTATCCCTAAGCTCTTCATTAAATACTGAAGCAAAGTATTCATTTAGATATTGGGCCATGCCTAGATTATCCTTAACCTCCACTCCATCCTCAGTGATTAGCCATCCCGCTTCCTCTTTGTTTTCTTCCTATTTATATGGCTATAAAACCTTTTACTATTGGTTTTAATTCCCTTTGCAAGGTCCAACGCAACATGACTTTTAGCCTCTCACTTTGTCCCTACATGTTTGAACCTCAATAAGGTAGCTTTCTTTGCTGATCCCTCCCATCTTCCACTCCTTATATGCTTTTTCTTAATCACCTCCCTGAGATTCTTGCTCATCCAACTTGGTCTAACACATCTACCTATGCATTTTTTCCTCTTTCTTGGGATAAAGTTGCAGAAGCTATCAGAAGCCTGTAACTTAAAATAATCCCAGGCCTCCTCCACTTTTAGATCCATAAATTCTTTAGTCCAATCCACTTCCCTAATTTATTAAAATTAGCCCTTTTGAAACAAAAATAAATCCGAGACTAGGGTTTTTTATTTATCTTTCCATTTAGTTTGAACTGATTTATCTCCTGATCGCTTGAGCCAAGATTGTCTCCTACAACCATTTCTTCTATGAGGTCCTCGCTACTCTCCAAAACCAAATCTAAAGTGGCTTCCCCCCCTTGTTCATTCAACAACTACTTGATGAAGGAATTCATCAGCTATCACATCTAGGAAAATCTGAGCCCTATTATTACCAGTATTTGTTCTCCAGTCTGTATCTGGAAAGTTGAAGTCTCCCATGATTACACACAGTTTCCATTAGTATTTACTTCTTTAAAAACATTAAAGAGGTCTCTATCCATATCCAAATTAGATCCTGGTGGCCTATAGCACAACCCAAGCACTATCCCAGGGGAGGATCTAATAGTTTTCTTCCCCAATGTGATTTTTGCCTAGACAGACTGTCTTTTCCATTCTTTCACTTTAATTCTTTGCAATCTACCCCATCATTGATACACAATGCTACTCCACCACCTTTACTTCTCTTTCCTAAACAGTACATACCCTTCAATACCTGTACTCCAGTCATACCTAGTATTCCACCATGTTTGTTATTCCTATAATATCTGGTTTCACTTCCTGGACCAGTAGCTCTAGTTCCTCCACTGTTACCTAGGCTCCTCACATTGGTGTACAAACATCTTAATTTTTGCTGTTTCACCAGACTTCAGACCCACTGAAGTCTGTTCCATAGACAGTCCAGGGATCAATCTAAAGTGTCTAGAAGCAGAAGATTCAACTAGGATCTCCCCATAAGTTGGGAGGCAGGATGCCTAGAGTCTTGAAGCATCAAATTTTATAGTCACACCATGGGGAAGTCTCCACCACTCTCACCCCATAGAAACAAGCCTCAAAGCTGTAGTTACCAGACTTACCAAAAAAATCAATGAGAGCCAGGGACTAATGTGGAGCTTGTCAAGCTACCACAAGAGCCTGTTTATGCCCAGAGGGGACAAGTCAGAACTTTTTGGTTGAATGGCTCCCCTGTCATTGACTCCTCTCCTCCCCCCCGAAATAAGCCATCTGATTTACCTTGTCTAGTGCTAGCTTGCTGTCTTGTGCCATCTAAACAGGAGAGTAAGATGTGGACCATCTCTGCAAGGAGTTCTGTTCTACTGCTGAATTTGGGAAGTCAATGAGGCCTTGGCTCTCCCATTGGCCCCAAGTGCCTGCCATTCCTCCCCCAGAAGGACACATGCTACAAGACAAAAGTGCAATCCATTTTTTTTTTTATAGTGATCTGCCATGAAAGCTTTGGGACCTTGTCATCCAGCTGCTTCTCCTACAGAAGAGAGTCAGAACAATAAGGGAGACCACCACCACCACCGACAATATGGCCAGAAGTACCAGGGTCAGGTCCAGTCTGGAGACAGGGCCTACGGGAGGAGGAAGAGCAGTTAAGATAATCCTGATTTTTGTAGGGTCCAAAGGTTAGAGGTGACACTTGGGACTTCCCTACCCCAGTGGTGCAACCCCTGCCCTCATTAGTTTAGAGTCTACCAGAAAGATACTTGGGAGTGGTCAGCTAACTTATAGACCCTGAATCAGCACCCCCCCCCCCCCCCCCCCCCCCCCCCGAATTGCTGTCTCTGCCCTCTACTGGACAAGACAGACTCTACACTAGGAGCCAAGGAGGCTCAGGAACATACAAGTCACTAGCAAGATGCTATCATGGCTTTGAGTTCTCTTGTTCATGGCATCTATGACTGTTGGGTTATTTATATCCCTCTTTGGAGACTTGTCCACTCATGGGATGCACTTAGGTAGGGATGACATGACCCTTACCTAAGCTAATGCAGGGTAGCACTGCTTGATCAGCTGCATCTAGACCCAGGAACCTTTAACATGTTTAGATTGGCACTTGCTGTATTCCAGGCTACATCCACTCACCTTTGGTCTCATAGACTTGTTCTCTCCACAGCTTGGTGCCCTCCCCAAAGATCACAGGACCATGAGAACTCACCAGGTCCTGGGGCTCTCCTGTCCTATTGAGATCTAGGAACCGGCGGCCTCCTGGGAGAGGAAGTTAAGAGATTAGGCCCTCGGGTCATGTGGGTGCCCTGAGGAGGCAGGGTCACCATGAATCCTTGCAGCCCTCCTGATAGGTAGAATCATGGAACACTAGAACTGGAAGGAACCTCAAGAGATCAAGTCCAGTCCCCTGCCCTCACAGTAGGACCAAGCACCATCTTGACCCCCCCCCCCCCCCCAATATCTCCAGTGATTTCAGGTGTTGGTCTTCATAACTTGCTTGACATGTGGGAAAAGACAAGACGCAAGGCCATTTCATCTAGAGTTGCCCAATTGCTTCACCAAAAATACCAGACCCCCAAAAAGGGCACCAGGCTGCCGAAATGCATTTGCAGCCCCGTTAGTTGCCAGGCCACTTCCCCACCACATGTCTGTCGGGCACCGAGCCAGGAAAAGCAGAAGATACTGGACATTTTATAAGTCTGGCATTTTCCTCACTTTACTGCACCTTCTGTCCAAGTACCGGACTGTCCAGTTCAATACTGGACACCTGGCAACCCTAATTTCATTAGGAGTAGCAGACACTAGCAATCGCCTCTGGAGAGCTTAATGGAACATTGTCTCCTACACAGGGCAGTTGTAGGAGATTGACTCTTTACCAATGTTGCCCCTCAGACCCTAGCTAGCTCTGCAGTATGTGGTAGAGCTACATGAACAGCTGGATGGTGTTTGCTGCAGGATGCATGTAGCAGGACAGGCAGAGCTCTGGTCACTGAGGTACTCTGCTGTTTGGGCTGGGAGCTTATAGAAACCCGCATTTCAGGCCACTGGTACAAAGTGGCAGCCTTGGAGACTTACTTATAGCAGCTCCTGATGGGCACGTGGTCCGGCAGGGCTCCAGCTGGGAGGGGTGGCAGGCAGAGGCACTGCAGTAAATGTACACCTAAAATCCACGCAAGTGAGAATCGAGTGAGTGGCCATCCAGGGCTGCTGGGAGCCAGGAAGTGAATCCACAGCTACTCATTTGCTTCTTGAAGCTCTGCACCTGACTAAAATAGGAACTCCTGCCCCACCCCTTCTAGATCCAGGCCCCTTCTCACCAGTCCTTCAAGCACCATCTGGGCAGCAGAGTCCACAAAGGCAAAGGTGGAGAGGACGAAGCGCTGGTGGTGCATCAGGAAGGGCAGCTCAGAGGAGGCCGGGCCCATGGGCACAAGCTGGGTTCTGTAGTTGTCTCCCAGGAACGGGCACCTGGGAACAAGGGGGTAAGATTTAAGCAGGTTCCAAGAGCACCAATGATCCCTTCAACTCCAGCCACTCACGCGTCCACCAGGATGGGCCACTGCGGCTGCTCCAGGGGGTTTGCACTGGGGGTGGCCCAGCACTGGTGCAGAACCAGGACCAGGGCGGGGTCTGTTCTCTGCAGGATGCGAACCTCCACGTAGACAGGGTCCCTGAGCACCTTCAGCACAGGGTAGTCTCCCTCCTCAAGGTAGGATCTGTAGCTCAGGTCTGCAGGGGAGAGCAGAGCTGAGACACTGGATCCCTCCAGGGGCTGGGATCTCTGCCCTGGAGTGAGGGGGGCTGCCTACCTGTGGCAATGCGCAGCTCAAGGTGGAGGGGTCCTTCCTGGGTGACTGAAGCAGGTGAAGGGGGCATGAAGATCTGAACCTGCAGTGGCAGGAAGTCACTGGCATTGTAGATGCAGCGAGCATGGAGGCTGCAGAGGAGAGAGCAGAGGGAGGAGGTGGGGGTTGATGCTCACTGAATTCAGACTGAGCCAAGGCTGCGTCTGCCAGTGAGTTTATTAGTGCTGGAGATCAACAAGGTCAGCCCCCCTCCCTCCCAGCCAGTCTGCACTTGGATGGGACCACACTACTGCATCAACACCTCCAGAAACTCAGATGTTCTTCCCTGCTTAATCCCTGAGCTGTAGTTGTGCCTAGGCATGGCCACACGGGGGCCTTCTGAGTCAGGCCAGAAGTGCCTGTTCACATCCCTCTGGCAGGATCAAGTTGGCCACCAACTGTCATCCAAGTTTCTCCCTGCCAGCCCTGTAGCGAGTTACCCCTAGTCCTGTGGGGAGGGGAGACTGGCTGGGCCTACTTGTGGTCAATGGAGATTGCATAGCAAGCAGTATTATCTACCCCCACTAAGGAGAGGATTTTATTTTGTGTCTGAACTACACATGCATCCTTCGTGTCATAGGAAGGATCATCTCCCCTGCACCACACCTCAGAAGGTGACTTCAGTAACTGCATAATCATGACCCTACAGGATAAGAGGGCCCGGGGATGTCCAGGAGATGGTTCCCTCAACTCTGTTCCTATAGCAACGACTACTTCACCCAGGGAAAGTATCTGCTTCAGCCCTTCTCCCCACTTCCAGGGTGGAGGACTACTTACCACCACCGCTTTGCTTTTCAACAGAGCAGGCCAACTCACATGAAGGTGCTGTCCCGGGTGATGGAGCCATCTGGCCCAGTCTGGATGTCAATGCCAGAGACCAGCTGGTTCTCGTAGATCAGTTTGTCCCCAGTCACCTGGCAGATTAGACATGGGGTAAGCTAGCCCCCATAACCCTGAGCAGAGCTCACCCTGGCTTCCATTGGGCATCTCCCCACCTGAGCTGTGGTGCCGCACTGCATGAAGGGAAAGTGGAAGATCACAAAAGCCTCAGTCTTCCTGATGGGCTCACACCCAGTCTGGGCGTAGGCTAGCCGGACACTGTCCAGGATGATGGGGTGGGCAGACATGTCCCTGGAGACCACCAGAACAAAGTGACCATCCAGGAGGCACTGAGCAGTAACTGCAACACAAGGGAACAAGATTAAGTGTAGACACTCCTCATACAGGGGTGGAGCAAGTGTTCCATGCCACACTAACCTATAATTGATCGATTGGTGAGGGGTGGAGGAGTGCCATGAAGAGGCCTGGAAATCATGGCCTGTAGTGACCAAATTCTGAGTTTATAGATTTGAGGCTAGTCAAGTTATCCTTTTAACCTACTAAATGGCTAGATGGGGATTAGTATTTAAACTGGGTATAGATTCGCCAGGATAGTGAGTCATTGGAATGATTTGTCCATGGTCATGGAGAGTCCACCATCACTGAGAAGTCAGAACGTGATGTTTGCCAACAGATTTGCTCTAGGAATTTCTGTGTAGCACCATGGCCCCTGCTGGCTTTGGAATTTGTGAAATAGGGAAAGCCTATGGGAGAGAATGAGAACTCAGTAGCTGCACATTGATTGGATGTTCTTCTGCCACCACACATTTGGCGCTTGCTCTCAAGATTTGCATTGGCCAACCGGGCGCAGGAATCCCGTCAGGCGCAGGAATCCCGTCTCACACAATGGTGCCAGCTACAGCCCACAGGAAGAGGTACAGAGAAATTGTAGCCGAGCCTAGCTCGCTGTGTTAGTAGCCGATAGCGACCAAACATCTGAGAAGGATGGGGGTCTCCCCACGCTTTCCAGACTGACAGCTAAAGGCTCTATGAGCCAACACAAGGGCAGGTCTCCTACCTGTGTTGCCATAGTAGCAGGGAGTCGTTGGGTCCGTCTCATCATAACAGCAGCCAGCCTGCGCGCAAGCAGTGCGGCCGGGGGCATCTGCACAGGGGATCTTCCCAGCCGCCACCCGGCACTGCTCCTGCGTGAGATGGGCACCTAGGGTGGCAGCAGTGGATTAAGGAGAGCTGGAGATCCTCTGAAAGGATCTCAGCAGGCTCTTCCCCAGAGACTTGAGTATCTAGAGAGACCTCTGAATGAATAGCTGACCTCAACACCAGTCCAACCCTCCCCAAAGGGACTGCAAGAGCTCCCACACGGGCCCTCCTTACCAGATAACACTTATTCCCCCCCTGCAAGTTATAGCCTCAAGTCACATCTCATACAGCATAGTGCCCAGATCCCCACCCAGGCCTCCAGATGTAGCAGGTTGCTCTTCTTAGCATTAAGTCTGATACTAGGCTTAAAAATGTCACATACGAATTCAGGGTCTTGATAGGCTGCTGAGTGATAGGAGAGCTGCTGCCGCCCCCCCTCCCCCCCCAAACAAAAAACAAGACCACTCTACAGTGTTGACTCGACCCGAACCTATCACAGCCAGCAATTCTGGAGCAGGTTTTTCTAGCTAGCTCATGAAACAGAGCTGACGGCTACTCTGAGTTTTCCCTTATGTGCCACCCTTGCCCCAAAAGAGTCACCATCTCCCCATTCCCAACGGGGAAGAAGCTAGCAAAAAGGCTATTGGGGAAATAGTGGCCAAAGACATGTCCCTAACATCTGCTACCCACACTTTCTTCAGGGACACTGAACTTGCACTTACAAGTAAAATGGCTGCTATTCTGGTTTACTGAATGTCTAGCTGGATTTTGCCCCCATAAAACCCACACAGAATTGGGAAGGGAGGAAGAGCCCCCCCCAAAGCTCTGAGGAAAAAAAAAAAAAAGTCAGAAAGCACAGACACCCTCCCCCAGACTAAGTTTAGTGAAGCAACATTTGTACGCTAATCACATTTTAGAGTACATATTGTAGTGTTGCCAATACCAGCTCTAACATGGCAGCCACAAGCAAGAGATAAGTGCCGATTCCCTGAAGACCAACAATTTTGAGCACACACACCTATGTTGTGCGGCACGGGCCCCGGGCGCACCAGGCCGGGCTGCGGCACGGCACGCATGGTCTCCTCTGGGCTTAAGTCATGTTCAGTGGGCTTGGGGCAGATCATGTTCACATCATAGGCAGCAGCGACAGTCCCAGTGCTCTGCAGCTCCTCCACTTGAACCCTCAGGTGGTAACGGCTGTCCTGCAATGGCAGCACAATGATTAGCAAGACTGTTTGTGTGGTGGAGTAGCCATGGCTGCTCAGCCCATATGCATTGGCTAGGGTTGCCAGTTTTGGTTCAGCATATCCCTGGATAGTTCAGCACTTGACAGTATTTCATTACAACTAATCTTTAGTTCCCAGATATTCTAGGCAATCCAGTTAACAGCCCTGGCACAGGCTGCTGCGACAGCGGGTAGGAGGAATCTGCAGTCATTACAAAAGCCCAAGTACGTCAGCTGGACCTCCCCAAGAACAGAACAATCATGCATCCTAGGTCAGAGGCCAGAAACCTCTCCATGGTGATACATTGGATGTTAGAGTCAAGCGTTCAAGGCAGAAGTAGCCAAGATAGAGACATCAGAGCCTCTTGTGCCCACCCTCTCACCTTCCTGACCACATGACAGCCATTGTAGCCTGCTGAGAAGATCACAGCACCTTCCTCACCAGAGGTGACCCAGTGGAGGCAGATGGAGCAGTTGGTTACTTCAAAGGGAGTCCCAAACTCATCTGTGGAAGAAGCCACACTCAGGACAACCATCACCAGGGGGAAAGACAAGTTATGGCAGGCTCGTTCAGATGCATAGGAAGGCTGCAGGGCACGAAGCTGGGACTTATTCTACCAGGGATGTCTTTGGGTTACATCGAACTCCCCAAACTCAGCTTGGCAAATAAAGATCTAGTTCCTCTTAAAACTATCAAGGAGCATGGACAAGCCCTGAATCCCAGCAGCACAAGGGCTGTCTTGCAGCAGCAATATTAGCAGCTACTGCAGCCGACTATGCATGTCCCAAAGCAGGGAAGTCTCAGGAAGCCAAGCCAGAGTTGGGAGACTTACCTGCATGGGGAGACACATTCACAAGCTTTTGAGATTACTTACCGGGTCAAGCCTTCATCTTACAAGGAGAGGCTCTACTTGAAGCAGCTGGATAACACCTACAGTACCCCCACCCTTCCCCAGTCCCAGCAACACCAGCTAGGGGTTCAGGACTGCAGCTAAGCCAGACAGCTGTAAGACACACTGAAAGATTAGCACCCCCAATGACAGAGCAAGGCACTGCACATGCTGGGAGAGAGCTGCACACAAGAGACAGGAGAAATAGCAATAGCCTCAGAACCCCTCCCATGTGTGTGTGTTTGAGAGGGAGCCTGAGCACAGATGGAAGTGGGTTTGGCTGCTTATTAAGCAGCCAGGAAGCCACTTACCTACAACTTTGAAGCGGACAGTGCGGCCCTGGCTGGGAAAGACCAGCAGCTGCATCCCATAGTCTCCACACTCATACTCATGCTGCAAGACAGAGGAACTAACCCTGCGGAAGTCCCTCTGCCCCAGGGTTGTCCCCAGGCACCAAAGCAGCACTAAGCCCACAAAGGACCTATAGCCCCATCCCATGGCTGGCAGAACTAAGGAAGATGCCCTACCCAAGAGGCCCTTCTCATAGCTAGGGAAGCTGGGGAACTGGGGCTTTGAAGGATGAGCAGAGAGGAGTGGGCGGCGTGTGAACCAGGTGAGCAGAGGGGCTGCACCTGGGGAGCGGCTGGCTGCTGCTGAGGGGCCGGGTGAAAAGTGCAAAGCTGAGGGTGAAAGAGAACCATAGCCATTGAATCCCCCAAATGAAAACAAACTAAAGTCTCTCCCAGTTACTCCTACTGTTATATCTTCCTTTTGGGATGCCCCCTGGCTGTCCCCTCTCCTGCTCTGGCTTTCTCTCTCTCTCCCTGCCTGACTCCCACTTTTCTCTCTCACATGGGAGGGAAAGGGGGACTCATTCCAGTATTCATTTGCTTCCCAGTGGGTGAGGAGGAACTAAAGAAACTGCTACTGAGAGGGACTAATTTGGAGTTCTGCTCTGAGCAAGGCCTAGTGCCCATCGCTTCCAGTCATTATCCATCCTAGCCTGTGCCCTCTGCTATTGCCGTGAGAGCCATTCCTGGCCTGTGACCAATTCTGCAGTACACACAGGAATGGGGCAGCACACTAGCCGCAGTTCAGTACAGTGACTTTTGGGGGCAGCCAGGTCTGGCAGTGGGTCACTATGGCCTGAATATGAATGTGGCTCTGCCACAGATTTTGTGTATCCTTGGGCACATCACTCGACTGATATTATTATTTGTATTACAGCAGCATCCAAAAGCTCCAACTGAGATCAAGGCCCCATCGTGCTGGACGCTGAATATATGCATTGTAAGAAACGGTTCCTGCCTCCAAAGACATTCTGGTCAAAGGGCCAGATTCTGCATCCCAGGCTGGGACCGCGACTGGTGCAAACTACTGATCAGCCTGAATAAGGGTTAGGCAACTCTGCCATTTTTTTCCCCAGTAGAAAAATGTTAACTATTTGATGAAAAGTCAAAATGTTCAGATTTTTCAGACTAAAACTGAGAAAAAAAAAGTTGGTTGAAAAATCAACATTTCTTGCCCATAATTTTTAACTGAAAAGTGAACGTTTTGATGGGGCAATGCCACCATTCTGTCTTGTGGGGGGTATAGTTCAGGTCTTCCTGCTCCCTTTCTCCTCTGGGCTGTGCTCTCTGGAAGGACTACATCTCCCATGATACACTTCTCCCTGGCTGAGGTACCGCATTGGGCAATGGGAGAATGGAACCTATTGGTGCCAATTGGCAGAGCGGTGCAGAGTCACAGGGATCCCCGGGTCTGGTGACAACATCCTAGTTTGCCACAAGGTATCATGGAAGGTCTTTCTTGAAAGCCTGTCTCTCATAGGTCCTCATAAGCCTTGCAACAGCAATGGATGGATGGGTCATGTGTAGATATGAATCTAGACAGAAAATTATCTTCTTCAGGTCTGTGTCTTGGGGCTGGTCACCAGAAGGCGATAAACAAGTTTCTTTCCAGCCAGAGATGCTTGGCTGTCTGACCATATTAAAAGCATAGCGGATGCCCACCTACAGTCTGAGCCAAATACTCACGAAGGGAGTGTAGCAGCTTCCAGAGAGGGAGTTTACAGGGAGAAATAAGCTAGTAGGAGGTCACGCTGTGTGCAAGTGAAGACAATGGCTCAGTGGGATCACATCTGCGGGTGCCGAGACACACCCACTTATCTTTCACAGGGAAACAAGCAAGCTGCTGGTTGGCTTGTGCTATGAACAGAAGATCACAGCTGATAAGGCTGTATGATGCAGGGAGACAAATTTTGGCTGAGCTACACTTTATGGAACAGGGGACTGTCCTGTCAGTTAGCTTTAGGCGCTATATGCAATATCACAGTCATACACACGTGAGGAATAGGAGGGTTCTCCAGGGTGCTCCCCCAAGGCATAGTGTGTCGTTCATGGACAATCTCAGCAGCCTCTGACCGACATGCAGAGCCCGGGGTGGTTGCCCTGAACCATCCAATGGCCAGATTGCCTTCAGGCCTCTGCATGGGGGCAAGGGGGCACATGACCCTTCACACCTTCCTCCTATATGTTGGCTCTGGCCATTTTCCACCCCCACCTCCCAGTCTATCTTCTTTGCAGTTGCTAGAGCTCTGCTTCTTGGGGGATAGCCCATAGAGTGCTTGGAGTCAAGACCCCTGTGTTCTAGTGTCATCTCTATCACAGGCACCTGGCTCTTAGTGTCAGACGCAGGATGGGTGCACAACGCTGCTAGCGCCACATGCTCACCATGCCTTAGATGCGAGAAATACAACTGGGCTTCTATTTCGTCTTGTAGGATGTGAACCTTTCGGCTCTAAAGGAACAGGGAAAGGGGGCTGCTTGGGGAAGCGGAGCAAAGGCGCAAACAACCACCTAAGAGGAGCAGGAAGATGAGGGGAGGTGGCATCACTAGGGAGTGAGAGAGGCTGGGATTGTCAAAGGAAGAAAAGGAGCCTGCGTTGTTCGCTTCCTTTGAGCCAGAGCCTGGCGGGAGAAGGGGAACCTTGGTGAAACAGGTGAGTGGACCCAGGAATGTGTGTGCGTAGCACGTAATAAGGCCCCTTCTCTGTGCCCTTGAGCGCGCATTGGCCTTTTGGTCAGGCATTCCTGGGAGAACCCGGCACCAGTGTGCGTGCGCATAATTAACAAGTTGTACATATTTTTAATTTTTTGCTCAGACACAATGTTTGGCTCACGTGGCTGCAGTCCTGTCATTTGCCCACCAGAGGGCTCTGTGGCACTAGACCACAGCACAGTGAGAGAGGAGATAGAGCCTGCCTTCTTCACAGCACCTGTTGGGCCAGGTTGGGAGACAAAAGTATGGGGGGGGGGGGGGAGGGTCAGACAGGGGGCTCATAAGGGCTAGTAAGGGAAGAGAGACTGGGGCGGGGGCTGAATGGGGGTAGAGGCTCAGGGCCACAAGGGATGGGGTGTGTGAGTAGGCTTGCCAGATGCTTTCACCAAAAATCCTGAACATGGCAGGAAAAAAACTTGGTTGAGCAAGAGCAAAACCAAAACAAAACACCAAACTCCTTGAGCAAAAAAAAAAGGGGGGGAGGAAAGAGAACAAAATAGTTGCTGCACTTTTAAGAAGCCCCCCACTGCTCGCTCCCCCCCACCCATACCAGACATGGCAAGGGAACAATGTCTCTGCCAGCTTTCTGTCCGAGAAAAACAGAAAATGCCAGACCTTTTACATGTCTGGTATTTTCTGGGTTTTTTACCGGGCAGGGGCCAGAAATAATGGACACTCTGTGTGAAAACCAGATACCCGGCAACCGAATGTGAGAGCGGAGGGGCACATGTGGATAGGGGGTGCAAGGACACAAGGGAATGGGTGTCAGGACACATGTACCTGACTGAATGGGAGAGACGAGGGGTCAGATAGAGATTTTATCAGGGAAACTCCCTAACAGTCCCCCCTCTTGAAAAACCATGCTCAATACTTTTCCCACACACCCCCAGTATCCCTCCAATTTCACACCCAGGCTCCTTCCCAGCAATTATTTTCCTCTCCCTCAGCTCCTCCATTATCTTCAATTCCCCACAGCTTTCGCCCTGCGGCTGTGTCTACATTGGCATGATCTTGCGCCAAAACAGCCGCTTTTGCGCAAAAACATGCTGCCTGTCTACACTGGCAGGGAGTTCTTGAGCAAGAACACTGACGTTCTAATGTATGAAATCAGTGCTTCTGGTGCAAGAACTATGATGCTCCTGCTCAGGAATAAGCCCTCTTGCACAACTGTACTTGCTCAGTGTAGACAGGCAACATGAATTTCTTGCGCAAGAAAGCCCGATGGCTAAAATGGCCATCTGCACTTTCTTGTGCAAGAGAGCATCTACACTGGCACGGATGCTCTTGTGCAAAGGCACATGCCAGTGTAGACGCTCTCTTGTGCAAATACTTTAATGCAAGAACTCTTGCGTTAAAGTGTATTTGCGCAAGATCATGCCAATGTAGACACAGCATGCTTGTCAGGTGTATGGGAAATATGGGCTGGTAGTATAATTTAATACCAAACTCATTTAATATGCCTAGTGAGAATCTGTATCAAAACATTGTCTGAATCATTTTTGTCTGTATTGTTTGCAGTCATACTTGCTGATTATTTAAAAAAAAACAAAATAATTGACACTAGTGTGATTCTAGTGTGTTATTTTGTCAAATAAAAGATGCAGAATTTGAAAATAGCTTGTGCAGAATTCTCCCTGGAGTACTGGCTATGCCTGCTACTGGGTTATTGGCTCAGTGACTAGGCGCTAGCATGGCAGCCTGGAACTTGCTTCATTTGATGAGTCAGTTACCGAGTTAACTCACAGCTTAGGGTAACTGTACTCTTCGGGAGGCCATGTCAGGAACAAATCAACGGGGGGACGTAAGGCCTCTGATTCAGGAGTGTCACAAATCCAAATGGCTTTCATCCAAACTTATTTTATTAGAGCTCAAGCACATCAGATATGCAAAATGGTTACCAGATTCGCCCGTTACATTGGGATATGTTCCTTTATTAGGGTTACTTGTGTGCCCCCAGGTTCAGCACATCCCTGTCCCCACTTTCACACCACCACCTTTCTGCTAGCAACCCACTCAATGAACAAACCCCACATGATTTTTGGGCAAGTTTAGCTTAGGGACAAGGGGCTTCACTGCAGAGTGAATGGAGAAGCTAAAAACAACATTCCCAAAGCAGAGGTGGGAGAGAGACACCACTATTAACCATGGAAGTTAGTCAGATAGTAACCATGCAAGGGAAGCCAAACAAAATAGTTTTACGGGTTGAACCTCTCTAGCCTAGCACCCTCGTGACCTAACCGGTACCAAGCACAGAATTTGCCAAACCATCAGAGATCTGTATTATGTGGCAGCATCCCCAACATTTCTACTGGTTACAGGGCTTTTAGAAAACATCAGGGCTACGTCTAGACTGGCATGATTTTCCGGAAATGCTTTTAACGGAAAACTTTTCCATTAAAAGCATTTTCAGAAAAGAGTGTCTAGATTGGTACGGACGCTTTTCCGCAAAAAGCGCTTTTGCGGAAAAGTGTTCATGCCAATCTAGACGCGCTTTTCCGCAAAAAAAGCCCTGATCCCCATTTTAGCCATCGGGGCTTTTTTTGGGGAAAAACAAATCTCAGCTGTCTACACTGGCCCTTTTGCACAAAATTTGTGCAGAAGGACTTTTACCTGAACGGGAGCAGCATAGTATTTCCGCAAGAAGCACTGATTTCTTACAGTAGGAAGTCAGTGCTTTTGCGGAAATTCAAGCGGCCAGTGTAGACAGCCGGCAAGTTTTTCCGAAAAAGCGGCTGCTTTTCTGGAAAAAACTGGCCACTCTAGACACAGCCCAGGGGTAAATTATAGCTGAACAGCAGAGAACACAGAGCCAGGACTGGTGGCTTTAAACAAACTTTATGGGCCCACAGGACACTTAGCCACATGCATGATAAGTAGACATCTGGCTAACTAAAATCATGCCAAACCATGCATGGTGCAGGACAGAGGCTCACCCTGTAATATTAAATCTGACCACAAAAGTTAGGGCTAGCAAACCATAACTGACACCATAAGGCAGGAGGCTATGCCGAGAGAGAGAGATCTCACCACTCTTTGAAGGTTTGAGCGGATCAGGATTACTAGGTGGTGATGGTAAGGGGTGGCTAGAGCCAGGGAGAGGAAATGCCCCAGCATAATCAGTCAGTGAAAGATGAAGTTTCAATGTAATTGATGCAGACTTTAGACCCAGGTACCAGAATGCTTTACTTGAACAAAGGGATTTTTTGGGGGGTAGGGAAAGAATAATGGTTCAAAGGAGATAAGTTAGTTTACCCATAAACCAATCTAAAGGAAGTATTCTACAATTGCTTTATTTAGGCTAGACAATAAGAACTGTTCATTCCCAGCTGTGGGCAGTGTTCCTTCCAGACAGCTCATATTGCAATCAGGCAGCTTCAGTATTTTGGATACCCATGGAGAATTTATTACTAGAATTGGCCTGAAAACTATGCAGGTGTGGGTTCATTAACATCTAGAGCAGAGGATTCTCCTCTCCCCCCCCCCCCCCAGCACTGCTTCCCTGCTTTGTGTCCCAGAGTTTAGTGTGGTTCCTGCCTTTGACTATCTGTTCTCCAATCTGAATGCTAATAAATGCCTTTGCGCCTCTATGCAAATAAGGCAAGGGCTGTTTCTGGAGTGGAGGGGATTAGGTATGTTTTCAGCTGCCTTTTAATTGAACACTTAAAGGCTATGTCTACATTGGCATGATATTGTGCAAATACTTTAATGCAAGACTTCTTGCGTTAAAGTATTTGCACAAGTGTGTGTCTACACTGGCATGTGCCTTTGTGCAAGATGTGCTTTGTGCAAGAGCATCTGTGCTAGTGTAGGCACTCTTGTGCAAGAAAGCTCTGATGGCCATTTTAACTGTAGGGTTTTCTTGCACAAGAAATTCATGTTGTCTGTCTACACTGGCCTCTTGTGCAAGAAGGCTTATTCCTGAGCAGGAGCATCATAGTTCTTGCACCAGAAGCACTGATTTCACACATTAGAATGTCAGTGTTCTTGCGCAAGAGCTCCCTGCCAGTGTAGACAGGCAACAAGTTTGTGTGCTAGAGTGGCCGCTTTGGTGCAAGATCGTGCCAATGTAGATACAGCCAAAGTCTCTTCTGATCAGTGTTGGTTTGAGTAGAAATTGGAAGGCAGAGATCTTTTGAGAGTCACACAGGCAGGATATTATGCCCAGGTTGTCCTGGAACACAAAGCTGGCAGGCAACGCTACCCCAAACAATAGTTACCTGTCTCAAGTGGTCAAACAAGGTTCAAGTGGCAAACTATCCACCCATCACTAGGGCTGCCAAGAAATGTACAAGTTGTCAATGCCCAACAAGCCAGTCTACCTCTTAAATCTATTTTAGAAGTGTCTGTCCATGAGTTTCAGAAACTAGTACAAGCTAGGGCCAAATTTGCTATGTAGTTTCCTCTGACAAAGAGATTAGGGTTTCATTGTTGGGAAAAATAGGATCTGCCTAGAATGGAATTGTTTTCCATAAGATGGAAAGGGAGAGGGCTGACCAGAGAAGAGTGCTATGCAGAATGGCCAGGATAGGGTGGAGTAGAGGGGGACCGCCCTACCAAGAGATCAGCCAGCTGGGACAGGGCTCCACTTAACCAGTGTGGTGGCTGGTCAAGTGACCTTGGCCCAAACTCCTCCCTTCTGCTCTTGGATGCAGTGCCAGAATGGGCTTGTCCTAAGCTCCAGGCACAAGTTGGTGGGTGGGCTGTATGGCCACTACCCCTATGGACCAGCCCTTGAGAATTTGGTGGTCAGGATTTATTCCTCTCCCCAAGGGGCAAATTAGTGGGTGGGGTGGGGTAGTTGCCTGCTTCCCCAGCAACAAGCCCCTGCATCCCCAACCCCTGAGCTCCTCAACTCCCCACCTGGATGTGTGGATTCCCTACCCTCCTATCCTGAGCCTCCCCACCCCAGCCTCAAGACCCTGCTCTCTGCATGCACCCCCCTCCCCCCCAGCTAGCCTCTACCCTGAAGGAGTCAGGCAATGCTGGGTAAGTCTTAGTTTGTGGTGATGGAACTTACACCACCACACCAGGCTAAGAAAAAACCATTTAGTTCTAGGCTGGTGTAGGAATACAGCTGTACTTCTACACAAAACCACCCAAAGATCTATTTTTAGAGAAGGCTAGATTTTGCTTGTGCACTTTTGCACTTGCTAAACAAAGGCAGGCAGCATGGTCATGTGGACTTCTAGTCATTGAGCCTGCTAGGCAGAGCTTACAATAGCTACTCCCATACTAGCAGCAGCCCAAGCATTTTGCTGGGTTGTCAGGAATCTCCCCTTACAATCACACGACCTCAAGAGATGCATTGTGATCTAGGCAGCGGGATAGTGGCTCTCACCCAGCAGTGTATGGAAAAACCCAGGAAGTTAGTGTCAGCTCTAGGCTGCTCCATCCTTAGAATTTGCTGCCTTTGTTTGACCTCTGCTTCAGAAGGCGCGACTGCCAAGGCCAGCTACCATCCCTTCAGAGACAAAGCCTTGTTGCTGGGTAGCTCTAATGCACAGAGATCTAAGAGCAGTGATGGGATTCTCCTAGGGATCTCCTTAGAGTTAAGTCCCCTCTGTATCACTAAGGGACAGGGTCCCTTTGAAGGCTTTGCCTGGGGCAGTGGGGAAGGATACCACCTTTGTTACTTGCCCTGAAACTTGCCTACAGAAATCTAGCTGCTCTGACTACTGCATGTCCTGGTCCACCCCCAAAAAGCATGGGGACCACAAGCACAATCCAACCAGTTTTATTGGTTTTTGCTACAATGTTCCTTCATCAGGATTGGGAGAGCTGATCTTCCAGCCTTTCCTCCTCCAGAGGATGAGCACAGCTGTGAGGATGGAGGCCACAGCCATCAATGAGAGCCCAGCCAGGAGCACTGGGGACAGGTCTGGTCTAGAGCTTTGGTCTGTGGGGAAAGAGGAGATACCAGCTCCACTAGGGTGTCAGGAGATAGGAATCGGAGCCATCCCTGGTGGGGCTAGAGAAGGATACTGTCTTGTCCACACCTGCACTTGGACAGACTCCACCCCTACTCCTATCCCAAGCTAGCAGCAGGCAGACGGTTCTTTCTACTACTCCCTGCCCCCTCAGTGGCCTCTGAACTCCGGCTACAGACTTTTGTAATGGACCTCAGTTACTCCCTTGGCTCAGTCCCATGTTCCCCTCCCCTGGAGGCAGGACAGCTGGCCAAGAGCCAGGACAAATGGGAAGCTTCTGTTCCTACAATGCTGGTTACTGAGTCAGTCCATTTGCCTCTTCACAGGAAGGGGTGCCTCTGTAAGGTCATCCCTTTAAGGTGCCACGAGCCAGGCCATGCTGGGGACCAGAACTGAGTCACTCACCTCCATTGCCATGGACTAGCTCTTTAGGTGCTCCTGGACTGTCCTGGAAGATGATAGGCCCAGGAGAGCTCACCACATTGAGAGACTCTGTTCCATTGTGGGCAGTGAGGAACCGGCGACCTCCTGGGGTGGACGGGGTTAAAAAAAGAGGCAGAGAATTAGTCTGCAGTGCAAGCTGAGCTCATTCAGGCTGGGCTGCTGACCTCCACTCATGGGTGTCGTGGGGCAAGGGCTAAAGACAAGAGCTGTGGAGTGCCAGGTATGTTGGCTGGTTCCTGTGTAGCTACATGAGCAGGTCAGCTCATTGTCCCTTCATGGCTGCCATGGGAGGGGGGCCTGACTGGTCTGTCGGCATGAGAGGTGACTCTGTAGGGGATGTGGAGCAACTTACTCATGCAACTCAGCTACCACTCAGTTAACCCCAGCTTGGTGTGAGCTTCTTCTACCGTCAGGTGCGCTCTGACCGGGGAGGGTCTGGAACCAGATCAGCATGCCCCCCCCCCCCCATGCCTAGCATGAAGGCCAGACTTACTTGCTGTCACCCCTGATGGGCAGACAGTCCTGCAGGGCTCCAGCAGGGATGGGGAGCAGGCGGAGGCACTGCAGAAGATGTAGACCTAAGCCAGACATGTGAGGAACCCAAGTCAGATAATGCACTGGCCAGTCTAGGCTCAGTCAGCATGTGCAGCACCTCCAACATGCCTAGAAGGCCAGCCCTTCTTGATGCCAGGATTAGGCACTTCCCCAGTGATGTTACAAGCCCAGTATTAGTCACGGTATTCAGAGGGCAATGCCTCCCTGGTACATTATCCAAGGAGGGGCCAGTGCATACAAGTCACTGGAGGATTTCAGGAAGATTTTTCCGAACAGGAAAAGCTTGGTTATTCTGGTTTTGGATTTGGTATTGGGATGTTTGTTCACCCAAGGAGACCCCACTGGAGGGGGGCCAGAGTTCCATATTTTCTTCACATACATGTGTTGGAAATAGAGAGGCAGGTTGTGCTAAAGCTGCTGCCACCCAAGATCAGTGCTATATACAGGTCAGCAGTGGCCAGAACAGCATAGTCCAGCAGCCATAGGGCTCAGGACCCATTCTCTCAGCACTTCATGCTCTACTGCTCCTGAGGAGCAGAGCTCGAGCCAGCTGGCCCCACACTCCTACCACAAGGTGACCCAGGCACTGGGATTCAGCCTGCAACCCATTCAGGTGCTGTGCTAAACACCCCCACCCCTAGAAATGGAGCTTGCCAGTTGGGTGGGCTGAGCTGGCAGCAGCTGTTCAGGTCTCTCCTCCTCCCCCCCGCCCCCCCAGCTGAGGTAGGAATGGTTGTTACAAGCTATAAGAATCCCCCCCCCCCTTACCAGTCCCTCCATCATCATCTGAGTGCTAGAGTCCACAAAGGCAAAGGTGGAGAGGACAAAGCGCTGGTGGTGCACCGGGAAGGGCAGCTCAGAGGAGGCTGGGCCCACGGGCATGAGCTGGGTTCTATAGTTGTCTCCCAGGAACGGGCACCTGGGAACAAGGATTAAAATTTGAAGCTGGTTCTCTAGAGTACCTCTGCTTGAGCACAGTGATCCCTTCACCTCCGGCCACTCACCCGTCCACCAGGATGGGCCACTGCGGCTGCTCCAGGGGGTTCGCACTAGGGGTGGCCCAGCACTGGTGCAGAACCAGAACCAAGGCAGGGTCTGTTCTCTGCAGGATGCGAACCTCCACGTAGACAGGGTCCCTGAGCACCTTCAGCACAGGGTAGTCTCCCTCCTCAAGGTAGGATGTGTAGCTCAGGTCTGCGGGGAAGAGGGCAGGAGTCGAGCAGAGCTAAGACACCGGGGCCCTCCAGGGGCTGGAATCTCTACCCTGGAGCAAGAGGGGCAGCCTACCTGCGGCAATGCGCAGCTCAAGGCGGAGGGGTCCTGCCTGGGTGACTGGAACAGGTGAGGGGGGCAGGAAGACCTGGACCTGCAGTGGCAGGAAGTCACTGGCATTGTAGATGCAGCGAGCATGGAGGCTGCAGGAGAGAGCAGAGGGAGGATGGTCAGGTCAAAATGTTTTAAGAGTCACTTTGTGCATCTTCACTCCCCTGCCCTGTAGCTTTCATCCATTCAGCTTAATGCCAACCACTGCTCAACAGGCAAGACCCCAGTGCCACTCTCTGACTGCATAAGGTCCTGCCCAATTGCTCACTCCTTGCCCCAGTTTGAGGTTTTTGGGCCTTGACGTCTCAAGTTGGGATTTAGCATCACATGGAACCTCACTGGCTGATTTAAAGAGTCAGCCCTTTGAAGGTTCTCTTGGATATCTTCAATGAAGAATTGACAATTCAGTCTGACAGGTTCTGAGGTCAGCACCTAATTAGGGACCCAGGTGTGCAGGCACTGCTCAGATTCAGCAAGTGAACAACTAGAGTATTCCTAGGTATGCTACAGTAGAAGCTATTATCCTAGTTTCCCAGCCTCATTTCGGTCTTGTTAGTCTTCCCGCCCCCCTCCCCCCCCCAGCATAGGCAATTGCAGTGCTGGAAAAAGAGACACTGACCTGTTTTAGAATATTTTAATCAAAATTAGAGTTCTACAAATACTCAGAGACCAGGTTTGATTGCTGGTTCTTCCAGAGAAGAACTTTGCCTTCCACTGAAAAGTGGAGTGGTCAAGTTCTAACTGGCAGGTAGGGTAACTTGGTGGTATTAGTCTTTCTATGGTGAGTCAACCATCTGAGTGGGGAAGGGGGAAATCTTTAGTTTGAGATTCTTCTGTCCTGAAGCAGCTAAAAACTAAGGGAGCTGACAAGTCTAGTAGATTCCTCAGAAAGAATGTGTCCCTCACAGACAGAATGGAAGACTTGTTTAAGCCGGAGAGAAATGAGCCAACTCACATGAAGGTGCTATCCCGGGTGATGGAGCCATCTGGCCCAGCCCGTATGTCAATGCCAGAGATCAGCTGATTCTCATAGATCAGTTTGTCTCTAGCCACCTGGAGGGGAATGGAAAGGGCTGTTTAATCCCTTCTGAGAGGTAGGAGGCAGTCTACACTAGATGTTAGGGGAGGTATTCTCACCTGGACTGTGGTGCCACATTGAGAGAGAAGGAAGCGGAAAAGCACAAAAGCCTCAGTCTTCTTGATGGGCTCACACCCAGTCTGGGCGTAGGCTAGCCGGACGCTGTCCAGGACGATGGGGTAGTCAGACATGTCCCTGGAGACCACCAGCACGAAGTGACCATCCACAAGGCACTGTACAGTGACTGGAACAAAGCAGAAAGGTTAAGCACGGCAAGTGCAGCCTAATGATGCTGGAACATGTGGGGCAGAAACCTCAAGTCCATTACTACAATGGAGAGTAAGGTCTGGGTTGAGACATGCTGAGGGAATAGGCCAATATTCACTATGCTGCAGAGGCGATATTAATACACCTCCCCCACCATTGTCTCCCTCAAGGAAAAACACAAGACTGAAAAGGAGCATTGGGGTCATATTCCCAATGGGACCCCCCCGGGATAAGCAAGAGCCTTGCAGGGAGATGTTCATGTGTAGGCCTTTAAACTGACTGAAGTTTCTCAAATGTTGTGGTAGAGTTCAGGCTTGTATTCTTCAGCCATTTCCTCTCCACCTCTAGAGTTGGGGCAGTGGGAATCACTGGAGAGCTCCCTTGCTTCAAGTGGAAAGAGCATGAGCCCAGGTGTGAACATCTACAGGTGCACTCACTTTAGATCAGATTGGGCCTTGAATGAGTAAGTGACCCAAGGACATTTGATCCCTGCATCTATACCCCCACCCAATGGAGATAGAGCAAGATAGCAGCCATCACTGTCCCTTGGCCTCACCTCTCCTCCCTCCAACAATTCCCATAATTTTGTCTACATGCCCTCCAGAGCTCAGTGCAAGTTTTCAGGTGGTCTCTTACCTGTGTTGCCATAGTAGCAGGGAGCTGTCATGTCAGTCCCATCATAGCAGCAGCCAGCATGGACGCATGCAGCTGGATCATGGCCGTTCACACAGGGGATCTTCCCAGACACCTCTTGGCATTGCTCCTGAGTCAGGTGGGCCCCTGGAAAAGCAAGGTACAGTCCCCTGAGCACAGGAAATGGCTTGAGCCCAGTACATGGCTACTCTGCCACCCCCAAGATACCACTGCAGAGGAACATCAGCGTCCCTGGACAAGAGACCTTGCAGTTTAGATGGAAGGGGCGGGCCAAAGGTGTTAGAACCCCACAGGCACTATCCACCATTCCACAGTTGAGAATGCGAGTTGGTGTTGGGAATGTAGACTTCGGTCTGCTTAGTATTGTAGTACCATTAAGTGGTTTTAGCCTTGAAGGACACATCAATTGGCTTCCTCTTGCTCCTAAAACTTCTCCAGCTAAAGGGAACAAGCTCCTTGTTTGAAAGCATCTTAGAGCAGATCAAAGGTGGCCCTTCTGGGGAAAGTTAGGGAGATGAACTGAAGTGGCTCATGCTAGAGTCACTGAAACCCAACCTTGTCTAATCTCACCCACTCTGTAGTGAAACCCCAAAGACATCTCAGATATGCCTCAGGATTAGAGCAGAGATCAAGGAGCCTAGGAGCCCATGGGTGGTGGTCATGATGAAGCTCACTTTCATAGCCTCCCTCTGTTATCTTCCTCCACAGCCAAAGTCTTAAACAACCCAAAAGGAAGTGGTGGGTAGACCAACTCATCTTTTCAGGCTCCATTGATCAGATGTCCATTTGTGTTTGGCTCTGCATCTGTTTTCACCGAGTAGGATTTCAACTCAGGCTTTGAGTTCAGTGAGGCTTTTATTTAGACTAGACTAATATGAACTCTTTAAATTCCTCTGCCCCATCCCTCAGAAATAGAGGTGAAGTTTTATTGGCTAAGATAGGGGACATTCAAACTCAAAATAAGTTTGCAGGCCCAGTGACCGCAGGCATTCGATACTTGTACTGACACTTATGTGACTGAGTGCTTGGGGTGGGTAAGGATGTAGCTGCACCGTGTCATCTAGCCCAACAAGCCATATTAGTTCTCAGTAGATACTTCAGAATCTAGGTGAATTAAGTGCAGAAAAACATTAAAATTCAGAAGTGTCCCAGGAAAAGCATGAAAGGCCAAAACCAGCTTCCTTGAATCCCATTGGTGGATGTATAGAAAAACTTACCTATAGCCCACGGTTGAGGATAAAGGCCGGGCTGCGGCACGGGCCCCGGGCGCACCAGGCCGGGCTGCGGCACGGGCCCCGGGCGCACCAGGCCGGGCTGCGGCACGGGCCCCGGGCGCACCAGGCCGGGCTGCGGCACGGGCCCCGGGCGCACCAGGCCGGGCTGCGGCACGGGCCCCGGGCGCACCAGGCCGGGCTGCGGCACGGGCCCCGGGCGCACCAGGCCGGGCTGCGGCACGGGCCCCGGGCGCACCAGGCCGGGCTGCGGCACCGCACGCATGGTCTCCTCTGGGCTTAAGTCATGTTCAGTGGGTTTGGGGCAGATCATGTTCACATCGTAGGCAGCAGCGACAGTCCCAGTGCTCTGCAGCTCCTCCACTCGGACCTTCAGGTGGTTACGGCCATCCTGTCCAAAAAATAAAGAGTGACAGTTTGTATCAATCAACCCCAAGGCATTCATACCCCCAAGGAGCAGGGGAACTTGTGGGGGTCACCAGCTGTATCTTTCTGCTGGGGGTTATGGAAAACATGCAGATTAGCTGGACATCCCAGAGTCGGCACTTATGGTTGTGACAGCTCAGCAACACTTTCTGGACCAGAGCCAGGGACCATGGTTTGCTGAGATACAGGCCCAGGTCTTCCTAACAGGAGCACCAAGGATGCCAGACACAGACTCACCTTCTTCAGCATGTGACAGCCATTGTAGCGCGCTGAGAAGATCACAACCCCTTCCTGGGTAGAGGTGACCCAGTGGAGGCAGATGGAGCAGTTGGTAACCTCAAAGGCAGTCCCAAACTCATCTGTGGGGATAGCAGGATTGGGGCAAGTAGCATTTGCCATGAAATGGCTCCATCCGCCCCCCCCCCCCCCCCCCCCAGTAGTGGAGACGACCAGCGTCTTAGGTACTCTTATGTGGAGCAGGGGCAGCAGCCCACCATATTGTGTCATCTCAGTGCAGCTCAGGGAGGCCCAGTTATAAACGGGGATCTCCCTGTTCTAGAGAGGATCAGCTGACACCCCAGTGAAGTTGAGGCACAGCCATAGTAGGACACTGCAGTGATCGCAGGGGAGTGTTCTCCCACCCGACTAGACTAGTTACGACTCCTCAGCCTTGTGCGCTCACAAGGCGTGTCCTGTGCCTTCCCTCCAGCACTTACAACCCAGAGGTCTGTTGGGGACAGGAGCACGTGCAGTGATATCAGCAAGGAGGAAGAGGGCTGGGTCCATTCATTTAGAACATCCAGCTACACCTCAGGACCATTGGATCACAGGCATGTCCGTTCAGAGTGAATGCAGCTGTATCCCCTCCTTGGGGCCCCTTGAGAACATCACTCTAGGCCCCTGGTTCCACAGCCACCACCTCTTGCCCAGAAGCCTGCACCTCTGCCTCCTGACCAGCATGTTCCCTGCCGAGACAGAGGTATCCCCAGCAAGCCAGACTGGCCAGTGGCTGCATTTCACTTTCTCTCCGTGGAGAATGTATATCAGCACCTTCTAAGCCAGCCTGTTTATTCTTGAGACAGGAGAAGTTCAGCAAGGCCCTACAGCGGAGGTGTCCAGCCAGTTCTGCTGTAGCAAGCTAAGCACACTCAGCCAGCCAAATATTGCCAAGAAGCGGACCAGAGGGCAACCCAACTGCCAGCTCCGGCACTAATAAGAATCACTCCTTCCAGGCTTCCTACAAGCCTTGCCCCCAATGCCAGGGAGAAGGGCCTGCCTCTTTGCTGAGCAGAAAAGCAGCCCTGGGTCCATTTAAGACTCCAGATTTTTGTCCAAGAGTCCTTTGACTGTTGGTCCCCTGGTTGAACTAGTTTCCAGTGGCAGCTCCAGGTGGTACCACCTCTCTGGGAGTTACACAGTCACCTCTCACTGTTTTTAAGCTGCACAGCTGCCGTAAGCCAGGCAGAACAATGCACTGGAAGTTACTTATTGCATTAAACACAGGCCTCCCCAGACCTGGCTGGGCAACTTGCTGCATACTAGTCCAGGCACTTGGGAGCTTAAGTGGAAATAGACAAGCCAGCTGAGATCACAGCAAGAGGCAAGTTACTAAAACTAAGAATCACCTCCCTTCTCTAGCCTGCCCAACAGAAGCAAGTGAGCACCATTAGCAGATGAGAAGGCATCCAAGCAGCCACTTACCCACAACTTTGAAGCGGACAGTGTGGCCCTGGCTGGGAAAGACCAGCAGCTGCATCCCATAGTCTCCACACTCATACTCATACCCATGCTGCAAGACAGAGAAACTGACCCTGCGGAACTCCCCCTGCCCCAGGGCTAATCCCAGGGACCAGAGCAGCACTATGCTCCCAAAATACCTACAGCCCCACCCCATAGCTCCAGGGACTGCTAGAAAAAACCCTACCAAGCAACCACTTCTCATTACTGGATTGTGGGGCTGAGGCTTTATAGGATCAGTATGGGAAGGGGCGGGGTGTGAACCAGGTGAGCAGAGAGGCTGCACCTGGAGAGTTGCCAGCAGCTGCAGAGGGTCTTGGTGAAAATTACAAAGCTCTGGGTGAAAGGGAAACATCAGCACAGCTCCGACCCTCCCCCATCTCCAAATGTCACCCTGGTTCCTCCTTCCCTCCCTCCTGGTTCTTGTGTGGGTATCTTGGATGGATTTGAAAATTCCATCTCCCCTTGTTCTTCCCACTCCCGTTCCCTGTGATCCTCCTTCATGTAGGCCCGGGTGAAGAATCTATTTTGGACTGGGAACTGCTGACCCACAGAAAAATCAGTTGGGAGCCGCACACAAATGAGAAGCAAAAACAAAAACCAAACGAACGAAAACCCCCCAAACCTCCAAGAAAACAAAACTAAACAAAAAACAAACCACCCCACCTCGGACTGACTGACGGCCCCCAAATGGGAAGGAGAAAGACATTTCCCCTAGGCTAGTAGATTTTGTGTACTGGGGCGGGGGGGGGGGGGCGGGGGTCCCACAGTGCTGTGGGGGGGAGCCCCAACCCTCAGAGTCCTGATTCAGGTAAGCCAAGGTTCCCACCCCTTAGATCATGGACTGTCAGGCAACAGGCTGGGGAGCTGGCATGGTTGGTGGGGTTGCCTGTGACAGCAGGGAGCTGCACTTGAGGTCCTTTCTTTTCAGGTATTTCCCTCCCTTGCCTACTTTCCTACTCTTTCCCTCTTCCACTTCCTCATCCTGCCAAGTGGCTCGGAGCTCTCCACACACATTCACTGAGCCTCACTACACCTCTGGTGAGAGACGTATCGTTATCCCCATTAAAGAGAAGGGGAAACTGAGGCATGGAGCAGCACAGCCACATGCCCCAGGTCATGGAGCTGGAGCAGCGCCAGTCTGAAGATTAGAGCTCAGGGGTCATGACTGCATGTGCCATATGCAGACCAGTAGGCCGTGCTGCCTCTCTTTCAACGTGGAAGTTTGACGGGAGTATGCCTGGAAATGAAAGTGAAAAGGGGAAAGGAAGCCCTGGGAGAAAAGGAATCCGGTTGGTTGGCTAATAGTGGTCTTAGTCTATTTCCACTTTCCACCCAGGGGGTGTATTTTGAAAACAAACCAACAGCTTTGCAAGACAGTCTTTGAAATGGCATTTTTTCAAACCTTCCTGGCGTGAAAAGCGAGGCCCAGCAACCAGTGCCTAGAATGTGGTGTAGGCTGGCACCCTAGAAGGGCCTAGAAGTGGTTTGGCGTCTCTCCAATACCAACAGCTTCCAGCTTTTATGATTAAGGACCTTCTCCTCTCAGCCTTTTCCTGCTTCCCCTTCCCAGCCCCCTCCCCCACGCATCTGAATAGGCTGACCAGGTTGGCCTGGTTCTTCACTCCCTGCTGCCCCACGTTCTCTGGCCCTTTTAGTTCTCAGCTTGTATGAGACCAATGGACTCCGAGGTAGGGGATCAGGCAAAGAGAGATGCATCCTGGAGGCAAATGCCTGGCTGCGAAGATGGTGTCACCAACATGGTTTCAGCTTCCTTGGTCATAGGATGCTGTTCCAGGAAGAAGGTCTGTAAAGCAAAGATAGGGTCTGCCTATGGAGGAAAGGGAAGAGAGTATTGGACACAGACTGGCTAACCTAGTGAGGAGGGCTTTAAACCAGGTTTGACGGGGGGCAGGTGAGCAAAGCCCACAAGTAAGTGAAAAACATGGAAGCCTGGGAGAAGGGTTAGAAATTGAAAGGACAAGACAGAAACTCAATAGACCTCAGTTGGAGTATTGTGTCCAGCTCTGGCCACCGTATTTCAGGAAAGATGTGGAGAAATTGGAGAAGGTCCAGAGAAGAGCAACAAAAATTATTAAAGGTCTAGAAATCATGAACTATGAGGGGAGACTGAAAGAACTGAGGTTGTTTAGTTTGGAAAGGAGAAGACTGAGAAGGGACATGATAGTAGTTCTCAAGTTTCTAAAAGGGTGTTACAAGGAGGAGGGAGAAAAATTGTTCTCCTTGGCCTCTGAGGATAGTACAAGAAGCTATGGGCTTAAGTTGCAGCAAGGTGGGTTTAGGTTGGACATCAGGAAAAACTTCCTGCCTGTCAGGGTGATTAAACACTGGAATAAATTGCCTAGGAAGGCCGTGGAATCTCCACCACTGGAAATATTTTAGAGCAGGTTAGACAGACACTTGTCAGGGATGATCTAGACGGTGCTTGGTCCTGCCCTGAGGGCAGGGGACTGGACTTGATGACCTCTTGAGGTCCCTTCCAGTTCTAGTGTACTATGATTCTATGAACTGGGGGGCAATCAAATCAATATCTTAGTTGTCTGTATACTAATGTGAGAAGTATGGGAAATAAACAGGAAGAACTCGTACTGTTAGTAAACAAACCCCATGGTTGGCATTACAAAGAGTTGGTGGGATAATATACATGACTGGAATATGATAGGATACAACTTGCACAGGAAGGACAGGCAGGGAAAAAGGAAGGAGGTGTTACCTTATATATTAAAATGCATATACTTGGATTGAGGTTGAGGTGCACGTAGGAGACCGACTTATTGCGAGTCTCTGGATAAGGATAAAAGGGTTAAAAACAAGGGTGATGTCATGTTAGGGGTCTACTATAGACCACCTAACCAGGAAAAAGAGGTGGCTGAAGCTTTTTTTGGACAACTAACAAAATCATCCAAGGCACAGAACTTGGTGTGATTGGGGACTTCAACTATCCAGACATCTGTTGGGAAAATAACGCAGCAGGGCACAGATTATTCAACAAATTCTTGGAATGTATTGGAAACAATTTTTTTAAAAAAAATTCAGAAGCTAGAGAAAGCTACAGGGGGAGACTGTTCTCGGTTTGATTTTAACAAACAGGAAGGAATGGGTTGAAAATCTGAAAGAAAAAGGCAGTTTGGGTGCAAGTGATAATGAAACGATAGATCTCATGATTCTAAAGAATGGTAGGAGGGAAAACAGCAAAGTAAAGACAATGGATTTTAGGAAGTCAGACTTTAGCAAACTCAGGGAACTGGTAGGTTAGGGCCCAAAACTGACCCTGTGGATCCCCTTGTTATACCCTTCCAGCATGACTGTGGACCATTGATAATTAATCTCTGTGAATGGTTACCTAGCCAGTTATTCACCCATCTTTTAGTAGCACCCATCTAGGTTGCATTTCTCTAGAGTGTTTCTCAACCTTTTTTTGCTCATGGCCCCTTCTGAGCCTCGTTTACCCCTGCGAACCCCTCATAGCTGCTGTTAGTTGGAAAAAAAGGTACGTTATTTACCTAATGTTCCGTTTTTTCCATGTGTCCCTCTAGAAGTAGGGCGTGCCCCCTGGGGAGCCATATGGCCCACGGTATCAAATGCTTTACTGAAGTCCAAGTATACCACATCTATAGCTTCCCTCTTAGCCACAAGGCTTGCTAGACTATCAAAGAGAGCTATCAGGTTGGTTTGATATGATTTGTTCACTACAAATCCATGCTGGCTGTTACCTATCACCTTATTATCCTCCAGATGTTTACAGGTGGCATCCTAGATTATTAGCTCCATTATCTTTCTGGGAACAGAAGTTAAGCTGACTGGTTTGCATGGGCAGTCGGTGAAGCTAGGGCTGGGAGAGGCAAGCCCCCAGCCTCCCCCCCAGCTCTGTCCCTTCCATTGAGGCCCCGCCCGCATGGGAACCAAGCCGTCTCCCCCACCATGGGGAACCAGGCCAATGCACTGAGTGGGTGTGTGTGGTGCCCTCCACCATGAGGAGGGGAGTACAGGTGGGTGTGTGTGTGCCCCAGTCTCTCCAGCCCAGAGCACAGGGAAAGTGGGTGACCCACAGCCCCAGCCTTTCTGGCCCCAGAGCACGGCAAAGGCAGGTGGTGCATGGTCCTCCCCTCCTCTTTCTTCTCCTCCCCTCCCCAGCTATGGATCACAGGGAGGATGAGTGCTGGGGGCAGCAAGGAGTTTTGGGGGTGGAGTGTGGGCGGGGCCAGTCTGGCTGTTTGGGAAGGCAAAGCCTTCCCCTGCCTAACATACCGGACACCCACGTGGGTGTGTAGTTTCCTGGGTTGTCCTTATTTCCCTTCTTAACTTCTGAGGATAGGATAAGAAGCAACAGATGTAAATTGCAGCAAGGTGGGTTTAGGTTGGACATTAGGATAAACTTCCTGTTGTCACTGGAATAAATTGCCTAGGGAGGTTGTGGAATCTCTGTATTGGTGTTTTTTAAGAGCAGTTTAGACAAACACCTGCCAAAGATGGTCCTTACATAGTCCTTGCATGACGGTCCAAGGGATTGAACTGATGACATCTCGAGGGCCCTTCTATTCCTACAATTCTATAATTTGCAAGGTGAGGATTTTAGCTCTGATTGAGAATAAAGTTGCTCATTTTCCCCTCTGTTTTTGGCAACCCAGATCAGTATAGGTCTCAAAGGCACAGAGACACAAAGATACTCTGAGTCAATGATCAAACAGGGATCGGGGACAAGAGAAAAGCGGCTGGGGGAGGGGGAGGGGAATGGTGAGACTGTGAATAGGGAGAAAGAGGAGAGAAAAACAAAGACTGATAAAGAGAAAATCTGGGTTGGCAGGTTTGCAAAATTAAACCCAACTTTATTTTATTCGTTCCTTTGCATGGTTGTCCTGGTTCCTCCTTCACCCCTTTTTTCGGGCTGTCCTTGTTAGCCAGCAGAACCGCCTTGCCCACTAGCTTTACGTCACAGCTGTCTCCTATCCACACTTTATTTTTCTGATGGCTATTGCCTTTAAGCTCTGCTGTGTTGTTTGGTGGGCCCTAGGACATTCCCTGGGGATGTTGGAGTCACCACCATAGAAAACCCCTGGAGTTTGAGGCTATAATTCCCAGCTTACAGAAACCGAAAGCAAAAGGTGTTGTCTCAGGGTCGAAAGTTCAGCAGCTGGGAGAGCAGAGAATCTGCAAGTGACAAACAGGAACCAAGGGGCAGGGGACTTGATCCCATTACCGTGCTTGAAAAAAATCCATGAGATGGGTCCTAACTTGGGGTCAATGTGTGTTTGAAATTAAAAACATTTGCCCTGGAAACGCAACTTCCAGCTCCCCTCCGGGTGCAGGGGTGCAGGGTATGGGTAATACCCCTTTGCCTGGGAGAGCCCTCTCATGACACTCACAGTGTTTGTTCAGCCTGGGCGTGGGCGTGTCTGCACCGAAGCCTCACATCTGTGTGTGGTTAGTCACAGGCTTATATGGCCCCAGCGGGATGGGGAGTGCAGGGAAGCTCTTTGCTCATTGGGATGATAGAAGGGTTGTCCTGGTTCTAGCTCGGTGGGGGGAGCTGAGTGCCAAGAGGGGAGGGCTCTGTCCCTCCAGCGTCCCTTGTCCTTCTGAGGTTCCCCCCTTCCTATTGTAAAATGAAGGAGAATAAACAAATGGAGATTGCCTGTCTCCTAGAACTGGAAGGGACCATCAAGTCCAGTCCCCTGCCTTCACAGCAAGACCAAGTACCCTCCCTAATGAATTTTTTGCCCAAATGGCCTCTGCAAGGATTGAACTCACACTCCTGGATTTAGCAGGCCAATGCTCAAACCACTGAGCTATCCCTCCCCATAGAAGAAGCAGGCTATGTAGAAAACTGTGGTTAGTCTGGCTTGGGAATGGGTAAGATGGGAGAGCAGAATTAATGGGGTGGTGGATAAAAGAGGCAATTTCTCACTTCTCTGACCTAACTCTTTCCACCCTTCCTTAGCCCCCTCATCCTTCCCTGTCTGAAGCCGTCTACACCGCTGACACAGAGCAGCTAACTCCACACAGCACTGTCCCTCACCCCCCCCCCCCCTATTTATGAAGGGGAGGCATCCAACCACCTTAGCTCTGCCCTGCTATATAGATATTATTAAGGCCAGGAAAGCGACCGTTCAATAACTGTGTCTGCCCTCCTGTGTACCACAGATCATCCTCCCCATGGTCCCCACATTGAGCCTACTAATCGGTGCTAGGCTAAAAAAGCCCCATAGTAACACGGTGAAGGAAAGAGAATCGATGCCTGACTCCCAGAGAGCCGGCCTCTGAGCCCCCAAACACCTCTCCTGTGTGATCTGCTTCTTGACTGACAGTGTCAAGAGAAGAAAATGGAGGAAGGTAGCAAGAGACTTTCCTGCCTGCTCTTCTAGCCCACTGTCAGGCAGTTTCTGTAGCTGTCAGTGTCCTTCCTGGCCTTGCTGTGTGCTGCCTGTCTGGTCAACCTGGCCATTTTATCTGTGTGCAAAAGTGCCTACGTGACCAAAAAAGAAAGTGTTTTCTCTGCATTCAGGTCCCAGGAAAGTCCCTGAGATGGTTCACCGCTGTACAACCTAAGAGGACAGGAAGGGGAGATGGGGGAGGGGTGGGAGTGTTTTCTGCTGCCTTAGCTCAAACATCACCAGAGACAGGCCTGTCCCAAGATACCTAGATGCAAACTTTGAGGGTGTCCGAAATCTGAACCCAGCTCTGGATCTGCATGTCACCTGGGCCCTCCGGGTGGTCCTTAGGATTTATGGGGCCCCACGCAGTGCTAGTAACTTGGTGCCCCTATGCCTGATGGCAGCTGGGGGAGGGGGAATGATTTTTTAGAGATGTGATTTTATAATCATCAGGAACACACTAGTGAGACGTTTTAAAACAACGTTAAACTAAGGCCCCGGAGCTTAACCCAGCACATTCAGAAACTGACAGTATGTACCTGGGGTTGGCAATGCCTGTGAAACTGGCTGACTCTTTCACGGGTTCCGTGTTGCACTGATGGGTCTGGTGCACTTACTCACTTTTAAGTTAACTAGCTCCTCTCCAGAGGAAGCAGAGCCACAGATTGGGGATAGGAAGAGATGGGTGGATGGATGTTCAGGTGCTCTATACAGCTGCATATTCTGCGTATGGGTACGGTTGGCTCTGAGTGTCCATATTAGCCTGGACCAACCCTGGAAACCCATTTGCCCCCAGCAGGGTAATAATAACTCCCAATGACATGGAAAGAACTGGCTCTTCGGTTTGCAGCACCCCTACCTCTGAGAGATCTGAAATCTGGATGTGGCTTTGGACTGGGGCTTTGCAGCGTGAGCCCATGTCTGAGCATTGCTTCAGAGCCTTCCTGGAGCTATTGTGTCTCAGTGATGCTCCCTTGCAATGTGCTGCGGAGCCAGGAGGATGAATGCACTAGTGCTTGTACAGTGGTGTAGAGATATACGCTGAATCTATCCCCCACGTGATCAGTGATGCTGCACCAAGGATACAGGGGTCCAGCCGGGCCATGGAAGCTCCAAGTGTGATGAAGACAATGAGCATGCTCAGGAGAGAGAAAGTCGGGAACCTAAGCACCCTAGCAAAGGTTAATCCGATGTTTTGGCCTCCAAGTGGGTTTTCCTCACACTGTTGCCTTCCCACTCACTGGGAGGCCAATTGCAAGAGTCCCTGTGACTGCCACCGCCTGTCACTAACCAGACTCAGGCTGCAGAGTTTGCCAGAGATAAGAGCCCTCAGTCAACTTTGATCATCTTGGCTCGTCAATATCGCTGTTCAAAAATGGGCGAATCCTGGAAATGGCCCAAAGTATTATAAGTGGAGTAAAGATCACTGCCCTACCCCCACCCACCTCCTCACTTGCTTCCAGTGGCTTATAACTTAGCCAAACGCAGAGGCAAAAGTACGTGGGTGCGCCCTGGTGCGCGGCTCTGGCAAGAGCTGGCTGAGTTGTGGAAAAAGCTAGCGGGGAGCTATTTAAAGAGCTGGCAGGGACCTGGGCTGCAATAGGATAGTCCCTGTAAGACATTTTAAGTTACTTTCACCACTGGCCAAACGTTAACTAGGATAAAACATCCCTTATTTGCTCCCTCCCACGGCTTAATGTTTTTGGCCAGCTTTCCTCACAAATGGCTCTGACCTCACTCACACTGTTAGGAAAAATAGGGATTTTTGCCCAATTCCAGGCACATTTTCCACATCTTTTTTTAAGAAGTCTAGTCCCTGGAGTGGGAGGATGGGGACAGGTACTTGAAAACATGGTAGGGTATTAGCCCTGGAGTCACAGAGGTGCATTTCGCTGTCCCTGTGAAGCTCAGACCTGGATTTAGGTAAATTATAGCCACATTCCCTCGTGCATTTACATTATGATGGTCTTTATTGCACCATCACATGCTGTTCTCTTCTGTGGGCTCCCCACCTCTTTCAGTGCGTCAGCAGTCACAGCTATGACCAATGCATAATACTTCTCTGTGACCTCATGCAATGTGTGTGCCTGGGTTCCTGCCCACAATACAGAATAAATGACTCTCCTCCTGGGCTTTTCTATGGCAGCCATCGCCCCAGCCCCGTGCCCTCCACCAGCATTAATGGGCTTATTCTCAGCACCCCACCCTGATAGGTAAAAGGTACTGTTATCCCCATTTTGGGGGAAGAGAATGGAAGCATAAAGAGGGCAAGGGCCACATTCGTCCACTGCTTGTGAGTGCCTCAATAATCCAGTGCCCCATATGAGAAGCCTAGAATCTGATTTTTCAGAGATGTAGCATCTGCCACTCCCACTGACTCCCTCTGCAAGTGTGAGAGCCCAGCACAAGTCTGCAAGTGTGAGCGCCCAGCCCCAGTCTGCAAGTGTGAGAACCCAGCACCTGCCTGCGAGTGTGACCTCCCAGCATCCCTCTGCAAGTGTGACCTCCTAGCACCCCTCTGCAAGTGAGAGCGCCCAGCACCCCCTGCAAGTGTTGGTGCCCAGCATCTGTCTACAAGTGTGAGAGCCCAGCACCTGTCCGCAAGTGTGAGCGCATGTACAGAACTGACAATAGAAGTGAGTGTTGAGTGGGCCCAAGAATATGGGAGGTGGGGCAGTAGCAGGGCAGGATTGACCCCCCTGGCAGAATTATGGAGGTGCCCCGAGCTGGAGTCGCAGGAGAGTGGAAGTGACTCAGCGAACTATACGAAACCCAGCAAACCGGCATAGCCCAGTGGTGGGCCAGTGTCAGACTTGGAATCAGAATCCAGGAGCCCTGGTTCTTTTTCCTGGGGTCAGATCAGGCCATGTTGTCTCCCCGCAGCACAGTGAGAGTGGGTGAGGAGGCCAGGAGTCAAAAACAAGGAGAAAAGAAATTTCTATTATTTTTGTGATTTTTACGTACATGTGATGCATAAGGATAGAACCATAGAAGATGAGGGATGGAAGAGACCTCGGGAGGCCAGCTAGTCTCACCCCCTGCTCAAAGCAACTAAATCAATGCCGGTCGGAGTTCCCTTTCACTGTAGCATTTCACATTTATTTAAATCTCTCGGTTGGGTTTCAACCCCTTGCCTACAAAAATTCAATTCCAGCTCTGCATCCTTCAGCCCTCTCCCATCTTTGCGCCCGCCCAAGCAAGTGGCTTTTACAGCATGGAAATGACATTCTATGAAGCAAAAATGATCAATTCGATTTGTTACCATGGCAACTGGCAGCCTGTGCACAGAGAGCAGCTAGACGGGGAAGGAGCAACAAGCAATCAGCATGCGTTCTGTCTGACATGCGCGGCCCCCTGTGCATCTTTCATTCTGTTTAGCCCCCGTGGCATTTGTGGAAGATGAGCAGCATGGCCATGTTTTTCACATTCTCCTGTCTCAGCGTCTTCGGGCCCTGCAGTTCCCGATTCCCGTTCAACAGGCCTAAGGAGCCCGAGTCACCAAACTTCCTCTCTTGAATGATCCGCTTCTTGATCTGATCCACCGTGTTGCTGAGATCAGCTTCTAGGCTAGAGCGTTTCTGGCCATTGGTGATGTTCAGGGTCACTCTGGTGTCAGTTGCTGGGCTGGGATGCAGGTGTGTGACCCCTTGGAAGGGCCCATCACAAACTCTGGGAGAAGGAGATGCAAGCTGGACTGGCGAGCAGCCACTCTTCTGCTTGAGCTAACGTGCAAGGGAGAAAACTGAAAGAATCAGACATTGCCACCAGACAGGAACAGGTGCACTGTGTAATGTACGCCCAGGAAATTCACCTTTGACTCCATGAGATGCTCCCTAAGTGTACCCAGAGCTGTGAGGCACCTCTGTACCCCCTGCCCTTTGCATGAAAGAGGCCTTGCTCCCTCTGTATAGCTAGCGATACGCGTGCACCAACCTCAGAGTCCTCTAAGCTTCCCAGCAGCATCCAGCTCCTGATCCCCTGAGCACTCACAGACCCAACAATCCTGCTCTTCCCAAAGGAGCCGAACACACCATCTTGTGACTTTCAGCTCAGCTCAGGGCCAGCCCTTTGCTGACCTCCACAGCACTGAGTCATCTCTAGGAAGGAATGTTTCTCATCAGAGATGCAAGTAACAGGGAGTTGGAATATTGGAAGCAAATACAAAGAGAACACAATCAGAACCTGTTTTCTAGAGGCTAACCCTGTTGTTCTCTCTGCCCCCTTCCTCCCCCACACATTCTCTGGAGCATCTTCAACCAAGCCTGGCTGAGACCCCTTTCTCATGAAGCAAAGCCACTTCCTCCATGAAGAGAGAGAGAGGGTGTGCTCTGACTTTCAGAATTGCCTCCAAAGTACATTGTCTTTACTCATAGACAGGATACTCCCTCACCCCCTTTTGGCTTGTTTTTTTCTTCTTGATTTCACATCTCTTCATTAACTTTTGACTTTGTGGGACTATGGACATCCACTGTGGTATCTCACAATTTATATCCCAAGCGGTCTGGTGCATGAGACCTGCTTTTAACAGGCATGCCTAAGAACATACATTTCTGGTACAGCCCCATAGCCCTTTGCAAAGTCCCTGTCTGTATCCTTAGCAATATATCTGTTAGTATCTAAGGGTATGTCTACACTGCATGCCTATTTTGGGATACCAGAGGTATTCCGAAATAGCTACCCCGTGTCTACACAAACTGCCTGTTATTTCAAAATATTTTTTGAAATAACGGGTACATTATTTTGGCAATCCAGTAACCCTTGTTCCACGAGGATTAAGGGAGCCCTCGAAATAGCATGTTATTTCAAAATTTGGCTCTGTGTACACACACCAAATTTCAAAGTAAGCTATTTCAAAATAGATTCAAGATATGCAATTTGCGTAGTTCAAATTGTGTATCTTACTTTGAGTTTAGGGTGCTGTGTAGATGTGCCCTTAGGCTACCTCTACACTGCTATGCTATTTTGGGATGCCAAAGTATCCCGAAATAGCTAGCCTGTGTCTCACAGCAAGACCATTATTGTGGGCTCACTATTCCGATGTCCCCATAAACCTCCTTCCACAAGGTGTAAGGGACGTTTTGGAATAGCGCTTTATTTCAAAATCTGGCACTGTGTAGACAGCATCAAATGATGAAATAAGCTATTTTGAAATAGCTTAGAAATAAAATACACAATTTGCATAGCACAAATTGCGTATCTTATTTCAAGTTATGGTGCAGGGTAGATGTACCCTAAGGTGCCAAGGGACTACTTATTTTTTAATGATATTGATGATCAGCAAATCATTCAGCTCATGTGAAATTCTTTGCTGAACATAGAATGTACATCCCAGAACCAGGAGCTTCCCCGACCCCTTGGCACTCTGTTGCTGATCAGCATTATGGGCTGCCATGGGGTGCATCCTGGCAACATGTTTCCTTTTTACATGAAATATGAAATTGTTCCTTTCTGAGCATCTCTTGGATTTCTCTCCATTCCTCCCGCCCCCCCCCCCCCCCCCCCCCCCAATCTCTCTGGCAAAAAACATTTGAGAGTTTACATTTCCTGGGAACTGGGCTTTAAATGAACAGGTTTAACCACTGCAGAGGGGTTGGCCCTACAACTGCATCCCAGATTCATAAGCTCCACATTAGCTCTGGATGAGGCAGGACTGAGGGACACTGAATTGCTGCTGCTGTCTGTCTTAGCAATCTATCTATTGACTTTGATTTTTATCTACTTAGCTTTAAGTACCCATTCTCCAGATACTTAAAGATGCTCTGTCTCCCACCCACCCTTCCTTTTTTCTTTCTCTCCTCTGTCCCCTTCCCCTCTCCCATTTATTTAGAGTTTTCATATCCCCTACTCATAACTCTGGTCATCTGAAGAAGTGGGCTGTGCCCACGAAAGCTCATGATACCATCTACATATTTTGTTAGTCTATAGAGTGCTACCAGACCATTTGTTGGTTTTTTTAGTGCAGGCGTGGGGAACCTAAAGCCCGGGGGCTGGATGCAGGGCCCAGTCCCTAAGGCTCAAGGCCCCCCCAGCTTTGGGGAGCCTATGCTGGTGCTCCAGCCCCTCCCCCACAGGGCTGGGCTGCACAAAATCTACTAGCCTGGGCCCTCTTAAGCTCTGGTGTGGGAGGGGAATGTGAGGAGTGTTTTTCTCCTTCTCAGTCAGGAGCCACGTCACTGAGGGCTTTTTGTTTGTTTGTTTGTTTGTTTCTCACTTGTGGCCTCCAACTGATTTTTCTGTGGGTCAGGGGCCCTGACCAAAAAAAGGTTCCTATCCCTGAACTAGAGGGTCTTAATTGACTCTCCTGAGGTTCTCAATCAGGCCTCCACATGAGTCTATCAGCCCTTCGTTGTAGAGTGTGAAGTCTCTTGGCTGCTTTCTTGGAGGTCATTATCTTACTAGTTCTGACTTTTCTGTCTCCTTTTCCCTCTCTGTGCTCTCTCCTTTATAGCAGGCCTGGGTTTCTTTATTGAACCCTCTGCGGGAGCTCACCTCCATGACTGGGAGGAGGGGGTGAGCCAGGAGCTTGCTTGCAAGCAAGAAAGACTCTCTACTCTGTCTATGCTCGGCGTGGACCCCAGGGCAATTGCTCAGACTCACACTGAGAAATGGTTGTTATGGGTTCAGTGGGATGGAAAGAAAGAGTTCTGCCTTCAGCCTCACAGAGCAGGTGCTGGCAACCCTTAGTTACTGTTTGTTTGCCCTGCTTTAGTGCCTATAAACATCAGACATGGATCAGGACCCCACAGTTCTAGACATAGGAAAAAAGGTTAACATAAGACTGTGTTCACAATTAGTCCACAGAAAGGCATAAGTCCGTTTACACTAGTAATGTGACAGAGGGGTAGCCATGTTAGTCTGTAACTTTAAAAACAATTAAAAAACATAATAGTAGTCCTATGGCACCGTAGGGTGCATCAACACTGCACCCATAGGTTGAAATCAGATATGCAATCTGAAATACGCAAATTGTGTATCTTATTTAATCTAATTTTGAAATAAAGTGCTATTTCAAAATGTCCCTTAACCCTTGTGGAAGGAGGGTTTAAGGGACACTGGAATAGCTCGCCCGTTATTTCGAAATCTATTTCGAAATAACAGGTGTGTTTAAAGATACTTCCAGGATCCCAAAATAGTGTGTCTATCTACACATAGCATTAGAGACTAACAAATATATATATAGTATTGTGAGCTTTCATGTGCACAACCCACTTCTTCAAGCTCAAGATACTATATATATTTTTATTAGTCTGTAAATTGCCACCAGACTCCTCGTTGTTTTTTTAAAAGTTGTTTTTATTGATAACATGAGTCCATCCATGCAGAAACGGGGTCTTCAGTCTCTCTAAATCAGTTCATCCATGGTCTTTTCTGATGGCCATCAGCATTGTCAAGAGGAGTGTTTCAGAGCTGATGTGGAAACAAATGAGTCTTTTCTCCTCACAGGGCGCTGGCAGCTCAGAGTCTGTCTCCACAGAGAGAGAGAGAACGAAGCAAGGTGAGAAATAGAGAGGGAGGCTGAGAAAGGAATGGGGGAGAGGCTGGGAGAGATAGAGCAGAATAATGGAGAGACTGGGAGAAAGAAAGATGGGTGGGTGGGTTGAGGTGGTGGCAGGTTTGCAACAGTGAAAATTAAAATAGCCTTTGTTCCCTCTCTCTGTCCTGGTTAGTTGGCAGGTCCCTCCTCTTAGCCGCTTACCTGGAATGCTCCTGACTGTATAGCTTCTGTGGACATCCTGGCGCTGTAGCTTGGATTAAACCTCTCTCAGTCCATCGGGTTATATTTATACTTTCAAAATGAAAGCAAAAGCTACACAGCTGACTCCATACAGCTTTCATGTCCAAAAGCCCCTGACAATGTTCCCAGCTGAAGGCCAAGAGAGAGGGCAGCAGGGTGAGGTAAAGGGCAGCAGGGTGAGGTAAATTGAGCCCTCTATCCTGGCTAAGCTAACACCTCATTTGTCAGCCCAAGACACAGACCCAGATCTCAACACCCCTGAACTTGGTGGGTGATTGAGATCTGGACCCATGTCTGGAGTTGAATTTTGCCAACAGCCCTCTCCCACCCCCATCCCCCACCGTCTTCATACCAGGCTGGAGCAAAGCACAGGGAAGCTGCATTCTCCTATCTCAGGATACCGGTAACTGCCAGTGGCAAAAAGGGGAATTGCTCACCTCCATCACTTTGAGATTAGAACTGGAAATGGGGTTGTTTAAATCAGGCTGGGAGCTCAGCCTGGCATTTGGAGCATTCCTTCCAGTGCATTGCTCCATATCTAGCTTTTCACTTTCCATAAACCCCCCTTTCATTGTGGCAGCTCCAGGGCCAATCAGCTTGTGTTTGTAAAGGGCGGGGAAGACACAGGGACAAACCTAGCCCTGGTATAACCTAGCTCCATCAGTGACGTTATGCCAGGGTGGCATTTGCCCCACAAGCCCTGACATGCGGAGTCAGGGTCTGATCAAGACCCCAGAGGCCCACCATGGATTCAAAAACCTAGGCTCCTTTGTCGCTGCCTTGCTTGTGCGGTTCCCCTCTCACCAGCTTAGAAGCTACTGCAAGCACCACAAGGCACATTGGACTTACTTTGGGGGTTTTGGGAGATGATTCAACGGTCACCTTTGATCACAGCTGCTTGCCAGCAATGTTACCGTAAGCTGCAGGTTTCTCGTAAATGAGCTGAAAGTCAAATCTAACATGAGGGCTTATAGGTTGACCAGCACTTCCGTAGCTTATAGCTTTGCCAATGTTTTAACCCTCCCTTTGGGAATTTCCTATAATTGCTCCCTGCCTCACAGAGAGGACGTACGGGGGGAGGAGCATGCAGGCTCACCTGTCTCCCTCAGACTTGCTGCCTGGGTGGTACTGAGCATGCTCTATAACATGACTGAAGCCAACTGCCTTCACTCCGACTTCCCTGCTATTGGTTGGCCCAGTCATCCCTGCCTTGGGCTAAACTGGTTTGGAAACATTTACCCAGCAAGCACTTTTCATTACTGGATTGTGGGGCTGAGGCTTTATAGGATCAGTATGGGAAGGGGCGCGGTGTGAACCAGGTGAGCAGAGAGGCTGCACCTGGGGAGTTGCCAGCAGCTGCAGAGGGTCTTGGTGAAAATTACAAAGCTCTGGGTGAAAGGGAAACATCAGCACAGCTCCGACCCTCCCCCATCTCCAAATGTCACCCTGGTTCCTCCTTCCCTCCCTCCTGGTTCTTGTGTGGGTATCTTGGAGGGATTTGAAATTTCCTTCTCCCCTTGTTCTTCCCACTCCCGTTCCCTGTGATCCTCCTTCATGTAGGCCGGGGTGGAGAACCTCTTTTGGATTGGGAACTGCTGACCCACAGAAAAATCAGTTGGGAGCCGCACACAAATGAGAAGCAAAAACAAAAACCAAACGAACGAAAACCCCCAAACCTCCAAGAAAACAAAACAAAACTAAACAAAAAACAAACCACCCCACCTCAGACTGACTGACGGCCCCCAAATGGGAAGGAGAAAGACATTTCCCCTAGGCTAGTAGATTTTGTGTGCTCCAGCCTGCGTGAGACTGGGGGGGGGGGAGGGCTGGAGCACCAGCGTGGGCCCCACAGTGTTGTGGGGGGGAGCCCCAACCCTCAGAGTCCTGATTCAGGTAAGCCAAGGTTCCCACCCCTTAGATCATGGACTGTCAGGCAACAGGCTGGGGAGTTGGCATGGTTGGTGGGGTTGCCTGTGACAGCAGAGAGCTGCACTTGAAGTCCTTTCTTTTCAGGTATTTCCCTCCCTTGTCTACTTTCCTACTCTTTCCCTCTTCCACTTCCTCATCCTGCCAAGTGGCTCGGAGCTCTCCATACACATTCACTGAGCTTCACTACACCTCTGGTGAGAGACGTATCTTTATCCCCATTATACAGAAGGGGAAACTGAGGTATGGAGCAGCACAGCCACATACCCCAGGTCATGGAGCAGGAGCAGCGCCAGGCCGAAGATTAGAGCTCAGGGGGTCATGACTGCATGTGCCATATGCAGACCAGTAGGCCGTGCTGCCTCTCTTTCAACGTGGAAGTTTGACGGGAGTATGCCTGGAAATGAAAGTGAAAAGGGGAAAGGAAGCCCTGGGAGAAAAGGAATCCAATTGGTTGGCTAATAGTGGTCTTAGTCTATTTAAGAAAGATGTGGAGAAATTGGAGAAGGTCCAGAGAAGAGCAATAAAAATTATTAAAGGTCTATAAATCATGAACTATGAGGGGAGACTGAAAGAACTGAGGTTGTTTAGTTTGGAAAGGAGAAGACTGAGAAGGGACATAATAGTAGTTTTCAAGTGTCTTAAAGGGTGTTACAAGGAGAAGGGAGAAAAATTGTTCTCCTTGGCCTCTGAGGATAGAACAAGAAGTTATGGGCTTAAGTTGCAGCAAGGTGGGTTTAGGTTGGACATCAGGAAAAACTTCCTGCCTGTCAGGATGATTAAACATTGGAATAAATTGTCTAGGGAGGCGATGGAATCTCCATCACTGGAAATATTTTGGAGCAGGTTAGACAGACACTTGTCAGGGATGATCTAGACGGTGCTTGGTCCTGCCGTGAGGGCCGTGGACTGGACTTGATGACCTCTTGAGGTCCCTTCCAGGTCTAGTGTACTATGATTCTATGAACTGGGGGGCAATCAAATCAATATCTTAGTTGTCTGTATACTAATGTGAAAAGTATGGGAAATAAACAGGAAGAACTCCCTTGTCTGTTAGTAAACAAACCCCATGTTGGCATTACAAAGAGTTGGTGGGATAATATACATGACTGGAATATGATAGGATACAACTTGCACAGGAAGGACAGACAGGGAAAAAGGAAGGAGGTGTTACCTTATATATTAAAATGCATATACTTGATTGAGGTTGAGGTGCACGTAGGAGACCGACTTATTGCGAGTCTCTGGATAAGGATAAAAGGGTTAAAAACAAGGGTGATGTCAGGTTAGGAGTCTACTATAGACCACCTAACCAGGAAAAAGAGGTGGCTGACGCTTTTTTCGGACAACTAACAAAATCATCCAAGGCACAGGACTTGGTGTGATTGGGGACTTCAACTATCCAGACATCTGTTGGGAAAATAACGCAGCAGGGCACAGATTATCCAACACATTCTTGGAATGTATTGGAAACAATTTTTTTTTTAATTTCAGAAGCTAGAGAAAGCTACAGGGGGAGACTGCCTTCTTCTTTCAGATTTTCAACCCATTCCTTCCTGTTTGTTAAAATCAAACCAAGAACAGTTTGGGTGAAAGTGATAATGAAACGATAGATCTCATGATTCTAAAGAATGGTAGGAGGGAAAACAGCAAAGTAAAGACAATGGATTTCAGGAAGTCAGACTTTAGCAAACTCAGGGAATTGGTAGGTTAGGGCCCAAAACTGACCCTGTGGATCCCCTTGTTATACCCTTCCAGCGCGACTGTGAACCACTGATAATTAATCTCTGGGAATGGTTACCTAGCCAGTTATTCACCCACCTTTTAGTAGCATCCATCTAGGTTGCATTTCTCTAGAGTGTTTCTCAACCTTTTTTTGAGCCTCGTTTACCCCTGCGGCCCCCCTCATAGCTGCTGTTAGTTGGAAAAAAAGGTACGTTATTTACCTAATGTTCCGTTTTTTCCATGTTGCCCCCTAGAGGTAGGGCGTGCCCCCTGGGGAGCCATATAGCCCACGGTATCAAATGCTTTACTGAAGTCCAAGTATACCACATCTATAGCTTCCCTCTTAGCCACAAGGCTTGCTAGACTATCAAAGAGAGCTATCAGGTTGGTTTGATATGATTTGTTCACTACAAATCCATGCTGGCTGTTACCTATCACCTTATTATCCCCCAGATGTTTACAGGTGGCATCCTAGATTATTAGCTCCATTATCTTTCTGGGAACAGAAGTTAAGCTGACTGGTTTGCATGGGCAGTCGGTGAGGGTAGGGCTGGGAGAGGCAAGCCCCCAGCCTCACCCCCAGCCCTGTCCCTTCTATTGAAGCCCCACCCGCCTGGGAACCAAGCCGTCTCCCCCACCATGGGGAACCAGGCCAATGCACTGAGTGGGTGCGTGTGGTGCCCTCCATCATGAGGAGGGGAGTACAGGTGGGCGTGTGTGTGTGCCCCAGACTCTCCAGCCCAGAGCACAGGGAAAGTGGGTGACCCACAGCCCCAGCCTTTCTGGCCCCAGAGCACGGCAAGGGCAGGTGGTGTACGGCCCTCCCTCCCCAGCTATGGATCACAGGGAGGGTGGGCGCTGGGGGCAGCAAGGAGTTCTGGGGGTGGAGTGTGGGCAGGGCCAGTCTGGCTGTTTGGGAAGGCAAAGCCTTCCCCTGCCTAACATACCGACACACCCATGTGGGTGTGTAGTTTCCTGGGTTGTCCTTATTTCCCTTCTTAACTTCTGAGTGTAGCGCCCCCTCTCCACCTGGTTACTTTTTTTAAAAGCCAATCTCCTTTCAGGTTCGGATGGATAGGTCTGGGTTCTTCTGGATCCCGCCACCCACTCAATTTTAATCTTTCTGATTGATTTACTTGGCGGTGCCTCCACCCCCCTCACTCCTTCCTAGCAGGGTCACCAGGGCAGCTTGGGAGGAAAATTCTAGCCCGGGGTAATCCCCATGTATTTGCCAGATAGTTGGAGACTCCCAGAAAATAGCACAAACACACTATAATACACTATAATAAACACAATTATATTAAACAAGAGACAATTATAACAGAACAGGGTAAAACACTATTTTTAGGGTCACCGGTGCCCAGCAACTGTGAGGTTAGTGTCCCGTTGGTACGCATACTTGGATGGGGCCCTTGATGACTGTTGACCACAAAATCCTTCTCTGCAGTGGTTTAGCAGTGGGGCTGACTAGATCCGGTACAGCCCAAAGGATTCACAAATGGGAGAAGGCAGTACATCCCTCCACAGGTTTAATGTGCAGCAAGTAATAAAATCCCCAAACAAATTCCCTGCCTGACTAACTAAAAATTGGTGCACTCACACACTCCATGAATGACCTCAGGTTGAGAGATGACTCAGTCTCTGCAAAGGGCTGCTCTCTTCTCACAGGGGTCCTCTTCAGGCAGGAACCAGGCTGCTTCGGTCCCAGAATTTCCCCTCACCGCGAAGGGGTGCAGGGCTCAAGATGCAGACCACACAACTGTACCAAAATTCAAACTACAGCCTCCCAGCCCAGCATTCAGACCCACACAGCAGGCAGCAGCCCTGAACTTGCTGCTAGAGCCAAGCTGACCATGCGGTGACTCCTCTCACCCAGGGAGCTGGAGCCTACTCAGCCTGGCTGGGGAAACCTCCCAGCAAACTCCACAACTGGGAATCAACAGGGGAGACATAAACCCAGCGGAGGGATCCTGCCTTCAGGTCCCTAGAGGCCAGTTCTCAGGGGGAACCCTGCATGCAGGCCTGGGGCTTCCTAGCTCCCACACAGCCAGTCCTCCCCTTGCTCTGCTGGCTCCAGACTCCCCTCAACAATGGTCTCTCCTTCCAATGCCCTGGGAGGGGCATTTCACGCCCCATGGGATGCCGGGCGGACTCTGGCCCTGGTAGGGAGGGGGAGCCAAGGCAAACTCAGAGTGCCTCTCCCTGAGCTGCCAGCAGACAAGGCCCCAGGAATCCAAGCAATCTCCTTGGGGGTTACATGAGGATAGGACAAGAAGCAACAGATGTAAATTGCAGCAAGGTGGGTTTAGGTGGGACATTAGGATAAACTTCCTGTTGTCACTGGAATAAATTGCCTAGGGAGGTTGTGGAATCTCTGTATTGGTGTTTTTTAAGAGCAGTTTAGACAAACACCTGCCAAAGATGGTCCTTACATAGTCCTTGCATGACAGTCCAAGGGATTGAACTGATGACATCTCGAGGGCCCTTCCATTCCTACAATTCTATAATTTGCAAGGTGAGGATTTTAGCTCTGATTGAGAATCAAGTTGTTCATTTTCCCCTCTGTTTTTGGCAACCCAGATCAGTATAAGTCTCAAAGGCACAGAGATACAATGATCCTATGAGTAAATGATCAAATAGTGATCGGGGACAAGAGAAAAGCGGCTGGGGGTGGAGGGGAATGGTGAGACTGTGAACCAGGAGAAAGAGGAGAGAAAAACAAAGACTGATAAAGAGAAAATCTGGGTTGGCAGGTTTGCAAAATTAAACCCAACTTTATTTTATTCGTTCCTTTGCATGGTTGTCCTGGTTCCTCCTTCACCCCTTTTTTCGGGCTGTCCTTGTTAGCCAGCAGAACCGCCTTGCCCACTAGCTTTACGTCACAGCTGTCTCCTATCCACAAGTTATTTTTCTGATGGCTATCGCCTTTAAGCTCTGCTGTGTTGTTTGGTGGGCCCTAGGACATTCCCTGGGGATGTTGGAGTCACCACCATAGAAAACCCCTGGAGTTTGAGGCTATAATTCCCAGCCTACAGAAACTGAAAGCAAAACGTTTTGTCTCAGGGTCGAAAGTTCAGCAGCTGAGCGATCAGAGAATCTGCAAGTGACAAACAGGAACCAAGGGGCAGGGGGACTTGATCCCTTTAGGGTGCTTGAAAAAAATCCATGAGATGGGTCCTAGCTTGGGGTCAGTGTGTGTTTGAAATTAAAAACATTTGCCCTGGCAATGCAACTTCCAGCTCCCCTCCGGGTGCAGGGGTGCAGGGTATGGGTAATACCCCTTTGCCTGGGAGAGCCCTCTCATGACACTCACAGTGTTTGTTCAGCCTGGGCGTGGGCATGTCTGTATCCGAAGCCTCACATCTGTGTGTGGTTAGTCACAGGCTTATATGGCCCCAGTGGGGTGGGGAGTGCAGGGAAGCTCTTTGCGATGATAGAAGGGTTGTCCTGGTTGTAGCTCGGGGGGGGGGGGGGGGGGGGGGGGGGGGGGGGGGGGGAAGAGCTGAGTGCCCAGGGGGGAGGGCTCTGTCCCTCGTCCTTCTGAGGTTCCCCTGTTCCTATTGTAAAGTGAAGGAGAATAAATGGAGATTGCCTGTCTCCTAGAACTGGAAGGGACCATCAAGTCCAGTCCCCTGCCTTCACAGCAGGACCAAGTACCATCCCTGACAAATTTTTTGCCCTAAATGGCCTCTGCAAGGATTGAACTCACGCTCCTGGATTTAGCAGGCCAATGCTCAAACCACTGAGCTATCCCTCCCCATAGAAGAAGCAGGCTATGTAAAAAACCGTGGTTAGTCTGGCTTGGGAATGGGTAAGATGGGAGAGCAGAATTAATGGGGTGGTGGATAAAAGAGGCAATTTCTCACTTCTCTGACCTAACTCTTTCCACCCTTCCTTAGCCCCCTCATTCTTCCCTGTCTGAAGCCGTCTACTCCGCTGACACAGAGCAGCTAACTCCACACAGCACTGTCCCTCCCATCCCCCAGCTACGGCTGCCCCCACCTATTTATGAAGGGGAGGCATCCAACCACCTTAGCTCTGCCCTGCTATATAGATATTATTAAGGCCAGGAAAGCGACCGTTCAATAACTGTGTCTGCCCTCCTGTGTACCACAGAACATCCTCCCCGTGGCTCCCGCACTGAGCCTACTAATCGGTGCTAGGCTAAAAAAGCCCCATAGTTACACGGTGAAGGAAAGAGAATCGATGCCTGACTCCCAGAGAGCCGGCCTCTGAGCCCCCAAACACCTCTCCTGTGTGATCTGCTTCTTGACTGACAGTGTCAAGAGAAGAAAATGGAGGAAGGTAGCAAGAGACTTTCCTGCCTGCTCTTCTAGCCCACTGTCAGGCAGTTTCTGTAGCTGTCAGTGTCCTTCCTGGCCTTGCTGTGTGCTGCCTGTCTGGTCACCCTGGCCATTTTATCTGTGTGCAAAAGTGCCTACGTGACCAAAAAAGAAAGTGTTTTCTCTGCATTCAGGTCCCAGGAAAGTCCCTGAGATGATTCACCGCTGTACAACCTAAGAGGACAGGAAGGGGAGATGGGGAGGGGCGGGAGTGTTTTCTGCTGCCTTAGCTCAAACATCACCAGAGACAGGCCTGTCCCAAGATACCTAGATGCAAACTTTGAGGGTGTCCAAAATCTGAACCCAGCTCTGGATCTGCATGTCACCTGGGCCCTCCGGGTGGTCCTTAGGATTTATGGGGCCCTACGCAGTGCTAGTAACTTGGTGCCCCTATGCCTGATGGCAGCTGAGGGAGGGGGAATGATTTTTTAGAGATGTGATTTTATAATCATCAGGAACACACTAGTAAGACGTTTTAAAACAACGTTAAACTAAGGCCCCGGAGCTTAACCCAGCACATTCAGAAACTGACAGTATGTACCTGGGGTTGGCAATGCGTGTGAAACTCGATGACTCTTTCACGGGTTCCGTGTTGCACTGATGGGTCTGGTGCACTTACTCACTTTTAAGTTAACTAGCTCCTCTCCAGAGGAAGCAGAGCCACAGATCGGGGATAGGAAGAGATGGGAGGATGGATGTTCGGGTGCTCTATACAGCTGCATATTCTGCGTATGGGTACGGTTGGCTCTGAGGGTGTGTCTAGACTACCTAGTTTTGTCGACAAAAGTGGACTTTTGTCGACAAAACTATACCAGCGATTACACTACCACTGAGTTCTGTCGACATAACGTCGACAGAACTCAGCGGTTTTGTTGACGCTGGTATACCTCATTTTACGAGGCATAACACCTTCTGTCGACAGAACTCTGTCGACAGAAGGTGTTATTGCCTGTAACGTTGCGTCCAGACTACGGAGTTCTGTTGACAAAGCAGCTTGCTTTGTCGACAGAACTCAATGTGTCTGGACGTTCTTTGTCGACGGAAGTTTTGTCGACAGTATCTGTCGACAAAACTTCCGTCGACAAAACGCGGTAGTCTAGACGTACCCTGAGTGTCCGTATTAGCCTGGACTAACCCTGGAAACACATTTGCCCCCAGCAGGGTACAAATAACTCCCAATGACATGGAAAGAACTGGCTCTTCGGTTTGCAGCACCCCTACCTCTGAGAGATCTGAAATCTGGATGTGGCTTTGGACTGGGGCTTTGCAGCGTGAGCCCATGTCTGAGCATTGCTTCAGAGCCTGCCTGGAGCTATTGTGTCTCAGTGATGCTCCCTTGCAATGTGCTGCGGAGCCAGGAGGATGAATGCACTAGTGCTTGTACAGTGGTGTAGAGATATAAGCTGAATCTATCCCCCATGTGATCAGTGATGCTGCACCAAGGATACAGGGGTCCAGCCGGGCCATGGAAGCTCCAAGTGTGATGAAGACAATGAGCATGCTCAGGAGAGAGAAAGTCGGGAACCTAAGCACCCTTGCAAAGGTTAATCCGATGTTTTGGCCTCCAAGTGGGTTTTCCTCACACTGTTGCCTTCCCACTCACTGGGAGGCCAATTGCAAGAGTCCCTGTGACTGCCACCGCCTGTCACTAACCAGACTCAGGCTGCAGAGTTTGCCAGAGATAAGAGCCCTCAGTCAACTTTGATCATCTTGGCTCGTCAATATCGCTGTTCAAAAATGGGCGAATCCTGGAAATGGCCCAAAGTATTATAAGTGGAGTAAAGATCACTGCCCTACCCCCACCCACCTCCTCACTTGCTTCCAGTGGCTTATAACTTTGCCAAACGCAGAGGCAAAAGTACGTGGGTGCGCCCTGGTGCGCGGCTCTTGCAAGAGCTGGCTGAGTTGTGGAAAAAGCCAGCGGGGAGCTATTTAAAGAGCTGGCAGGGACCTGGGCTGCAATAGGACAGTCCCTGTTAGACATTTTAAGTTACTTTCACCACTGGCCAAAAGTTAACTAGGATAAAACATCCCTTATTTGCTCCCTCCCACGGCTTAATGTTTTTGGCCAGCTTTCCTCACAAATGGCTCTGACCTCACTCACACTGTTAGGAAAAATAGGGATTTTTGCCCAATTCCAGGCACATTTTCCACATCTTTTTGTAAGATGTCTAGTCCCTGGAGTGGGAGGATTGGGACAGGTACTTGAAAACATGGTAGGGGATTAGCCCTGGAGTCACGGCCGTGCATTTCGCTGTCCCTGTGAAGCTCAGACCTGGATTTAGGTAAATTATAGTCACACTCCCTTGTGCATTTACATTATGATGGTCTTGACTGCACCATCACATGCTGTTCTCTTCTGTGGGCTCCCCACCTCTTTCAGTGTGTCAGCAGTCACAGCTATGACCAATGCATAATACTTCTTTGTGACCTCATGCAATGTGTGTTCCTGGGTTCCTGCCTACCAGCCAAACCCTGCCCACAACACAGAATAAATGAATCTCCTCATGGGCTTTTCTATGGCAGCCATCACCTCAGCCCCTGTGCTCTCCACCAGCATTAATGGGCTTATTCTCAGCCCCCCACCCTGATTGGTAAAAGGTACTGTTATGCCCATTTTGGGGAAAGGGAATGGAGGCATAAAGAGGGCAAGGGCCACATTCGTCCACTGCTTGTGAGTGCCTCAATAATCCAGTGCCCCATATGAGAAGCCTAGAATCTGATTTTTCAGAGATGTAGCATCTGCCACTCCCACTGACTCCCTCTGCAAGTGTGAGCGCCCAGCCCTAGTCTGCAAGTGTGAGCGCCCAGCCCCAGTCTGCAAGTGTGAGCGCCCAGCCCCAGTCTGCAAGTGTGAGAGCCCAGCACCAGTCTGCAAGTGTGAGCGCCCAGCCCCAGTTTGCAAGTGTGAGAGCCCAGCACCAGTCTGCAAGTGTGAGAGCCCAGCCCGTCTGCAAGTGTGAGAGCCCAGCCCCAGTCTGCAAGTGTGAGCGCCCAGCCCGTCTGCAAGTGTGAGAGCCCAACACCAGTCTGCAAGTGTGAGAGCCCAGCCCGTCTGCAAGTGTGAGAGCCCAGCACCAGTCTGCAAGTGTGAGAGCCCAGCCCGTCTGCAAGTGTGAGAGCCTAGCACCAGTCTGCAAGTGTGAGCGCCCAGCCCCAGTCTGCAAGTGTGAGAGCCCAGCACCAGTCTGCAAGTGTGAGAGCCCAGCACCAGTCTGCAAGTGTGAGCGCCCAGCCCCAGTCTGCAAGTGTGAGAGCCTAGCACCAGTCTGCAAGTGTGAGAGCCCAGCCCCAGTCTGCAAGTGTGAGAGCCTAGCACCAGTCTGCAAGTGTGAGCGCCCAGCCCCAGTCTGCAAGTGTGAGAGCCTAGCACCAGTCTGCAAGTGTGAGAGCCCAGCCCCAGTCTGCAAGTGTGAGAGCCCAGCCCCAGTCTGCAAGTGTGAGCGCCCAGCCCGTCTGCAAGTGTGAGCGCCCAGCCCCAGTCTGCAAGTGTGAGAGCCCAACACCAGTTTGCAAGTGTGAGCGCCCAGCCCCAGTCTGCAAGTGTGAGAGCCTAGCACCAGTCTGCAAGTGTGAGCGCCCAACCCCAGTCTGCAAGTGTGAGAGCCTAGCACCAGTCTGCAAGTGTGAGAGCCTAGCACCAGTCTGCAAGTGTGAGAGCCCAACACCAGTCTGCAAGTGTGAGAGCCCAGCCCGTCTGCAAGTGTGAGAGCCCAGCACCAGTCTGCAAGTGTGAGAGCCCAGCCCGTCTGCAAGTGTGAGAGCCTAGCACCAGTCTGCAAGTGTGAGCGCCCAGCCCCAGTCTGCAAGTGTGAGAGCCTAGCACCAGTCTGCAAGTGTGAGAGCCCAGCACCAGTCTGCAAGTGTGAGCGCCCAGCCCCAGTCTGCAAGTGTGAGAGCCCAGCCCCAGTCTGCAAGTGTGAGAGCCCAGCCCCAGTCTGCAAGTGTGAGCGCCCAGCCCGTCTGCAAGTGTGAGCGCCCAGCCCCAGTCTGCAACTGTGAGAGCCCAACACCAGTCTGCAAGTGTGAGCGCCCAGCCCCAGTCTGCAAGTGTGAGAGCCTAGCACCAGTCTGCAAGTGTGAGCGCCCAACCCCAGTCTGCAAGTGTGAGAGCCTAGCACCAGTCTGCAAGTGTGAGAGCCCAACACCAGTCTGCAAGTGTGAGAGCCTAGCACCAGTCTGCAAGTGTGAGAGCCCAGCACCAGTCTGCAAGTGTGAGAGCCCAGCCCGTCTGCAAGTGTGAGAGCCTAGCACCAGTCTGCAAGTGTGAGAGCCCACCAGTCTGCAAGTGTGAGCGCCCAGCCCGTCTGCAAGTGTGAGAGCCCAGCACCAGTCTGCAAGTGTGAGAGCCCAGCCCGTCTGCAAGTGTGACCTCCCAGCATCCCTCTGCAAGTGTGACCTCCCAGCACCCGTCTGCGAGTGAGAGCCCAGCACCCGTCTGCGAGTGTGAGCCCAGCACCCGTCTGCAAGTGTGAAAACCCAGCACCTGTCTGCAAGTGACCTCCCAGCATCCCTCTGCAAGTGAGAGCACCCAGCACCCCTCTGCAAGTGTGAGAGCCCAGCACCCCTCTGCAAATGTGAGAGCCCAGCACCTGTCTGCAAGTGTAACCTCCCAGCACCTGTCTACAAGTGTGAGCGCCCAGCACCTGTGTGCAAGTGTCAGCGCATGTACAGAACTGACAATAGAAGTGAGTGTTGAGTGGGCCCAAGAATATAACGGGTGGGGGACGGGGCAGTAGCAGCAGGGCAGGATTGAGCCCCACTGGCAGAGTTACGGAGGTGCCCTGAGTTGGAGTCGCAGGAGAGTGGAAGTGACTCAGTAGAACTATGCGAAACCCAGCAAACCGGCATAGCTCAGTGGTGGGCCAGTGTCAGACTTGGAATCAGAATCCAGGAGCCCTGGTTCTTTTTCCCGGGGTCAGATCAGGCCATGTTGCCTCCCCGCGGCACAGTGAGAGTGGGTGAGGAGGCCAGGAGTCAAAAACAAGGAGAAAAGAAATTTCTATTATTTTTGTGATTTTTACGTACATGTGATGCATAAGGATAGAACCATAGAAGATGAGGGATGGAAGAGACCTCGGGAGGCCAGCTAGTCTCACCCCCTGCTCAAAGCAACTAAATCAATGCCGGTCGGAGTTCCCTTTCACTGTAGCATTTCACATTTATTTAAATCTCTCGGTGGGGTTTCAACCCCTTGCCTACAAAAATTCAATTCCAGCTCTGCATCCTTCAGCCCTCTCCCATCTTTGCGCCCGCCCAAGCAAGTGGCTTTTACAGCATGGAAATGACATTCTATGAAGCAAAAATGATCAATTCGATTTGTTACCATGGCAACTGGCAGCCTGTGCACAGAGAGCAGCTAGACGGGGAAGGAGCAACAAGCAATCAGCATGCGTTCTGTCTGACACGCGCGGCCCCCTGTGCATCTTTCATTCTGTTTAGCCCCCGTGGCATTTGTGGACAATGAGCAGCATGGCCATGTTCTTCACATTCTGCTGCCCCAGCGTCTTCTGGCCCTGCAGTTCCCGATTCTCGCACAACAGGCCGAAGGATCCCGAGTCACGAAATTTCCTCTTCTCCATGATCCGCTTCTTGATCTGATCCACTGTGTCACAGAGATTGGCTTCCAGGCACAAGAGTTTCTGGCCATTGTTGATGTTCAGGGTCACTCTGGTGTCAGTTGCTGGGATGCTGATGAAGGGATGCAGGTGTGTGACCTCTTGGAAGAGTTCATCACAAATCCTGGGGGGAGGAGAAATGAGCTGGACTGGCGAGCAGCCACTCCACTGCTCGACCTGACAAAGGAGAGAAGTGAAAGAATCAGATATTGCCGCCAGACAGGAACAAGTGTGTTATCTGGTCCATGTAATGTACGCCCAGGAAAAGCACCTTTGACTTCATGTGATGCTCCCTAAACGTACCCAGAGCTGTGAGGCGCCTCTGCACCCCCTGCCCTTAGTATGAAAGAGGCTTACCTCTGCCTGCTGTGGACCAGCTCCCTGAGACCAAGAGCTTCTAGCAATACCAACACTGCCTGGCAGGCCTTGCTCCTTTGGAATAGCTAGCGATAGATTTGCACCAACCCTGGCGTCCTCTAAGCTTCCCAGCAGCATCCAGCTCCTGATGCTCTGAGCACTTACAGACCCAACAATCCTGCTCTTCAAAGGAGCTGAACACACCAGCTTGTGACTTTCAGCTCAGCTCAGGGCCAGTCCTCTGCTGACCTCCACAGCACTGAGACATCTCTAGGAAGGAATGTTTCTCATCAGAGATGCAAGTAACAGGGAGTTGGAATATTGGAAGCAAATACACAGAGAACACAATCAGAACCTGTTTTCTAGAGGCTAACCCTGTTGTTCTCTCTGTCCCCTTTCTCCCCCCACACATTCTCTGGAGCATCTTCAACCAAGCCTAGCTGAGACCCCTTTCTCATGAAGCAAAACCACTTCCTCCATGAAGAGAGAGAGGGTGTGCTCTTTGACTTTCAGAATTGCCTCCAAAGTACATTGTCTTAACTCACAGACAGGATACTCCCTCACCCCCTTTTGGCTTGTTTTTTTCTTCTTGATTTCATATCTCTTCATTACCTTTTGACCTTGTAGGACTATGGACATCCACTGTGGTATCTCACAATTTATATCCCAAGCGGTCTGGTGCATGAGACCTGCTTTTAACAGGCACGCCTAAGAACATACATTTCTGGTACAGCCCCATAGCTCCTTGCAAAGTCCCTGTCTGTATCCTTCGCAATATATATGTTAGTTTCTAAGGATATGTCTACACTGCATGGCTATTTGGGGTACCAGAGATATTCCGAAATAGCTACCCCGTGTCTACACAAGCTGCCTGTTATTTCAAAATATTTTTTGAAATAATGGGCACACTATTTCGGCATCCCGGTAACCCTTGTTCCACGAGGGTTAAGGGATGCCTCGAAATAGCATTTCAAAATTTGGCTCCGTGTATATGCACCTAATTTCTAAGTAAGCTATTTCAAAATAGATTCTAAATAAGATATGCATTTTGCGTAGCACAAATTGTGTATCTTACTTTTGAGTTTAGGGTGCTGTGTAGATGCACCGTTAGGCTACCTCTACACTGCAATGCTATTTTGGGATGCTGGAGTATCCCAAAATAGCTATCCTGAGACTTCACAGCAAGCCCGTTATTGTGGGCTTGCTATTCTGATGTTCCCGTAAACCTCCTTCTACGAGGAGTAAGGGACATTTTGGAATAGCGCTTTATTTCGAAATGTGGCGCTGTGTAGACAGCACCAAATGATGAAATAAGCTATTTTGAAATAGCGTAGAAATAAAATACACAATTTGCATAGCACAAATTGCTTATCTTATTTCGAGTTATGGTGCAGTGTAGATGCACCCTAAGGTGCCAAGGGACTACTCATTTTTTTAATGGTATTGATGACCAGCAAATCATTTAGCTCATGTGAAATTCTTTGGTGAAAATAGAATGTACATTCCAGAACCAGGAGTTTCCCTGACCTCTTGGCACTCTGTTGCTGATCAGCATTATGGGCTGCCAGGGGGTGCATCCTGGCAACGTTTCCTTTTTACATGAAATATGAAATTGTTCCTTTCGAAACATCTTTTGCATTTCTCTCCATCCCCTCCCCTCCCCCCAAATCTCTGTTGCAAAAAACATTTGAGAGTTTACATTTCCTGGGAACTGGGCTTTAAATGAACAGGTTTAACCACTGCAGAGGGGTTGGTCCTAATACTGCATCCCAGATTCATAAACTCCACATTGGCTCTGGCTGAGGCAGGGCTGAGGGACAAGACACTGCATTGCTGCTGCTGCTGCCTCTCTACACAGTCTGTCTAGGGCAGGGGTGGGGAACCTAAAGCCTGGGGGCTGGATGCAGCGCCCAGTCCCTGAGGCTCAGGACCCTCTGGTTTGGGGAGCCTGTGCTGGTGCTCCAGCCCTTCCCTCACCTCGCTGGACTGCACAAAATCTACTAGCCTGGGCCCTCTTAAACTCTGGTGTGGGAGGGGAATGTGAGGAGTGTTTTTCTCTTTCTTAGTCAGGGGCCACGTCACTGAGGGCTTTTTGTTGTTGTTTGTTTCTCACTTGTATGTGGCCTCCAACTAATTTTTCTGTGGGTCAGTAGCCCCTGACCCAAAAAAGGTTCCCCACCCCACTCTAGGGGGTCTCACCTTCTCTTAACTGACCCTCCTGAGTTTCTCAATCAGGCCTTCACCTCCAAATGAGTCTATCAGCCCTTCGTTGTAGTGTGTGAAGTCTCTTGGCTATTTTCTTGGAGGTCATTATCTTACTAGCGCTGGCTTTTCTGCTTCCTTTTCCCTCTCTGTGCTCTCTTCTTTATAGCAGGCCTGGGTTTCTTTATTTAACTCGCAGGAGCTCACCTCCATGAGTTGGAGGAGGGGGTGAGCCAGGAGCTTGCTTGCAAACAAGAAAGTCTCTCCTCTCTGTCTATGCTCAGTGTGGGACCTGTAAACCCCAGGACAAAGTTACGGGCTCAATGGGATGGAAAGAAAGAGTTCTGCCTTCAGCCCCACAGAGCAGGTGCTGGCAGCCCTTAGTTACTGTTTGTTTGCCCTGCTTTAGTGCCTATAAACATCAGACACAGATCAGGACCCCACGGTGCTAGACATAGGAAAAAAGGTTAACATAAGACAGTATTCACAATTAGTCCACAGAAGGGCATAAGTCTGTTTACACTGGTAACATGACAGAAGGGTAGCCATGTTAGTCTGTAACTTTAAAAACAACTTTTAAAAAATAATGGGTAGTCCTGTGACACCTTAGGGTGCATCTACTCTGCACCCATAGGTCGAAATAAGATATGCAATTTGAGCTACGCAAATTGTGTATCTTATTGCGTTCTAATTTCAAAATAAAGTGCTATTTCTAAACAACCCTTAACCCTTGTGGAAGGTGGGTTCAAGGGACACCGGAATAGCACGCCCGTTATTTCGAAATTTATTTCAAAATAACAGATGTGTTTAAAAACGTGGAATAGCCAGTATCCCAAAATAGCGCTGCTGTCTAGACGTAGCCTTAGAGATTAACAAATATATATATAGTGTCATGAGCTTTCATGGGCACAACCCACTTCTTCAAACTCAAGATACTATATATATTTTTATTAGTTGCCACCAGATGCCTCGTTGAGATTTTTTAGAAGTTGTTTTTCTTGGTAACATGAGTCCATCCATGCAGAAAGGGGTGTGTTCTGTCTCTCTAAATCAGTTCATCCATGGTCTATTCTGAGGCCATCAGCTTTGTCAAGGGGAGTGTTTCAGAGCTGATGTGGAAACAAATGAGTCTTTTCTCCTCACAGAGTTCTGGCAGCTCAGAGGCTGTCTCCAGAGAGAGGAGAACGAAGCAAGGAGAGAAATAGAGAGGGAGGCTGAGAAAGGAATTGGGGAGAGGCTGGGTGAGAGAGAGCAGAACAATGGAGAGACTGAGAGAAAGAAAGATGGGTGGGTGGGATGAGGTGGTGGCAGGTTTGCAACAGTGAAAATTAAAATAGCTTTTGTTCCCTCTGTCCTGGTTAGTTGGCAGGTCCCTCCTCTCAGCTGCTTACCTGGGATTCTCCTAGCAGTTCAACTTCCATGGCTGTCCTGGCACTGTCGCTTGTCTAGCAGGTACCAACCTCTCTCAGTCCATCGGGTTATATTTATACGTTCAAAATGAAAGCAAAAGCTACACAGCTGGCTCTGTACAGCTTTCACATCCAAAAGCCCCTGGCAATGTTCCCAGCTGAAGGCCAAGAAAGAGAAACGCACAGGAAGGGCAGCAGGGTGAGGTAGATTGAGCCCTCTACCCTGGCTAAGCTAAAACCTCACTTGTCAGCCCAAGACACAGACCCAGATCTCAACACCCCTGAACTTGGCGGGTGATTGAGATCTGAACCCATGCCTGGAGTTGAATTTTGCCAACAGCCCTTTCCCACCCCCATCCCCCACCGTCTTCATACCAGGCTGGAGCAAAGCACAGGGAAGCTGCATTCTCCTATCTCAGGATACCGGTAACTGCCAGTGGCAGCAAGGGGAATTGCTCACCTCCATCACTTTAAGATTAGAACTGGAAGTGGAGTTGTTAAAATCAGGCTGGGAGCTCAGCCTGACATTTTGGAGCATTCCTTCCAGAGCATTGCTCCATATCTAGCTTTTCACTTTCCATAAACCCCCCTTTCAGTGTGTGGCAGCTCCAGGGCTGATCAGCTAGTGTTTGTAAAGGGCGGGGAAGACACAGGGACAAACCTAGCCCTGGTGTAACCTAGCTCCATCAGTGACGTTATGCCAGGGTGGCATTTGCCCCACAAGCCCTGACATGCGGAGTCAGGGTCTGATCAAGACCCCAGAGGCCTGGCATGGATTCAAAAGCCTAGGCTCCTTTGTCACTGCCTTGCTTATGCTCATGCGATTCCCCTCTCACCAGCTTAGAAGCTACTGCAAGCATCACAAGGCACATTGGACTTTGCAGGTTTTGGGAGATGATTCAAAGGTCACCTTTGATCACAGCTGTTTGTTACCGTAAGCTGCGGGTTTCTCGTAAATGGGCTGAAAGTCAAATCTAGCATGAGGCCCTATAGGTTGACCAGCACTTCCGTAGCTTATAGCTTTGCCAATGTTTTAACCCTCCCTTTAGGAATTTCCTATAATTGCTCCCTGCCTCACAGAGAGGACGTACGGGGGCAGGAGCATGCAGGCACACCTGTCTCCCTCAGATTTACTGCCTGGGTGGTACTGAGCATGCTCTATAACATGGCTGAAGCCAACTGCCTTCATTCCGACTTCCCTGCTATCGGTTGGCCCAGTCATTCCTGCCTTGGGCTAAACTGGATTGGAAACATTTACCAGCCATTTTAGAGAACAGGAGTGGAGGCAATAAGTGGCTTTTCCACTTGCAATCCTGTTTCCCAATTGTTTGTAAGTGACCTAGCACCTTTGGGGGTTTGAGCAGGAACTAGAAATTTGGTAGCTGGGTAGCCCTGGGGTCAAGCAGGTACTTTTTATTGTCCTGCTGAAAAAAAACCCAGTTCAGATGTGAGTGAGTAATAAACCACACCACTAAACTCTGCTCCCTTGTGTATGTGCTTTATGATGCAGCCTTTTGCTACAGGATCATGCACTGTTTCTTTTAAACAGAATCCCAGCCTCTTTCAGTGCACAGGATGGAAGAAGGAAGCAGGGTGGTGTAGTGATGGGGTTGTTTTAGGTAGAGCCCTTGCCTTCTATGCAGCTGAAGTGAACAGGACATGGTGAATGAGGTAGAGGTGTATGTACCATGAAAGGATAGTTTTATGGCTAAGATGCTGCACTAAGGAAAACTCTGGGAAACCCATGGGGACAGCAGTATTACAGCTGGCTGATAGTTCCCCTATCCTGGGACCATTTTCAAGATTTTGAAAAAAATGGTTCCATCCCAACCTGTCTTGAAAATGTCTTGTGATCCGAAGATAAAACATAAAAATGTTTTGTTACAATCAATATGTTTTGCTTTTACCATTTTGAAACCATTTTGTCCATTTAAAATTAATAAATAATTTTAAATTTTGAAGCTTCGGAGGGGTAGCCAAATTAGTCTGTAACTGGAAAAACTTAAAAAAACCCAAATAGTCTAGCAGCACCTTAAAGACTAACAAAACATGTAGATGGTATCATGGGCTTTTGTGGGCACAACCCACTTCTTCAGTCATTTCAGTTTCATAAAATTGCAACTTTTTGTTGTCCCCCCCCCCAAAAAAAAAGTCACAAGGGGACATTTCCAACAATTTCAAGGGTTTTTTGTTTGTTTGTTTGTTTTGTTTTGGTTCAGTGATTTTTTTCAAAAGCAGAAAAAGTTTTCCCACCAAAAGTTTCCATTTGACTAATCAGTGTACATCAGAGACTGACAGTGTATAACTGAAAACAGAAATGCAGTGGCACAGTGGGCCCAGGCTGATAACAGATGAGGACAGATCTTTTGGCAGAGTTAATACAGGGTGCAAGACAGGAATAGCAGCAGGAGTAGGTTGAGGTGCACCAGCAGAAGCACCTGGGGCCCCGAACTGCACCAGCCCGGAAAAGGTTAGTGTCAGACATGAGATCTGAACCCTTGCAATTGTGAAACCTCATGCTGTGCACAGATCATGCTACTGGCATCTGAAAAGCCACTCAGAGGGACAAGGAACTGAAAACCAGCTTGTGAACAGAAGAAAAGAAATCCATCTCCTTGAAAAAACAATTTGTTTGTCTATTTTAATGCTCATTTAGAACTAACACAGCTCCTCAATGACTAACACTAAGCACAATCACTGGAACTAAGATCAGAAAACAGATTAATTTAAGGAAACAAGGCATCTGCATTAATTTAATTGATTGCTTTCTGCCACGTTGCCTTTACCACGCTGTGGCTGCTTATCCCCAACGCATTTGTGGACGATAAACAAGGTGGCTGGGCTCTTCGCTCTGTGCTGACCCAGGGTCTTTGGGCGCTGTAGTTCCTGGCTCCCGTAAAGCAGGAGGACGGACCCCAAGCCACTAAACTTCCCATCTTACATGATCTGTTTCTTGATCTGATCAACCGTGCCACAGAAGCACCATAAACTTTTGTGATGCCTGGAAAAGCACTTTGGTGTCACTTCAGGGTCACTTTGGTGTCAGTTTCTGGGCCGACGATGAGAGTTTGTTAGGGTTGCCAGATGGTTTCAACAAAAATACTGGACACACTTGACATTACATCACAATCTAAATTGCATCTTATTTAGAAAAAAACAGACATTTATATTTTCTCCATTTGGTTCCCGAACAGAAAGCTCAAATACTGGACTGTCTGGTTCAAAACCGGATACCTGGCAACCCTAGGGTTTGTAGGGCCTTCTGATTCACTTGGCATGAAAGGTGAGGAATAGATCAGACTTTACAGACAGAAGAAGCTGATTAGATTACTGTGTCCATATGCTGTACCCTGCATGCCACAACATTCCACCTCCTGCAGCCACCATCTCTACCTAAGACAGCCAGTCCCATGTTAATTAGCTCATTTTATTTCCAGAAGAATGGGCCAGAGCAACCCAGGGAGGCCCCATTTCCATGCTGGAGGGTGCGTCTAGCTCTCCCTGGTGTCAAAGGGAATTGCTCCCTATGTGGGAAAACTGTGGCCTTAGGTCCCTACACTCCCACCTCTGGGAATCTTGAAATCTGCATGTCAGTCTGGATTAGCACACTTAGGGTGATCTTGTTTCTGAACATAGCCCTGTACCCTGCCTCCAGTCTCCGTGAAACCCCCTTACAATGCTCTGCAAAGCTGGGAAAAAGAAGCCACTGCTTACTAGTCCATGGTTTAAATTGCTGTGACAACGCAAGGGGATCCCTTTGGTGCCACAGAAACACTGCCTGGAATATAGTTTCATGCACATCTAGATGGTGGGAAGGGAAACTCAGGAGAACGGAGCTCAGAGACTCCAACCTAGCGCAGTCACGTACTGTGTTAATTTGGCCTGCGTCATTCAAAACTCTCTTTGCAAACCAGGCTTGGCGCATGGCCAAGGGCTCAGGCACCCGTCAGCTGTTACTAGGCAGACTGGAAGCCCAGAGATTGTAAACCTCTATTAAAAACCATCAGTGGCTGCTGGGTGCGTCTGCTCATTATAATAGAAAGCTCTGGGCTTCCCGTAAATGGGCTGGTTTATAAGATCTTTGGATGTTGACACAAGCCTGTGTTATGGGTGAGACAGGAGAGAACCCAGCATAATGTGAGACCTGCCCATGACCCCGGTTCGGGGTTTCCCCCATAAACATAAGTGTTTATAGGAAACATACAATAGAAATCCTCGTTCGAGCTGGGAAAGGCCCAGGACTAGAACAGCGGTGCAGGGCTGAGATTCCTCACCAAAGCTTAGAGAGGGGAGTCCAGTATTTGCCTAGAAAAAGGGGGTGTTACATCTTGGCACTGAGGGGTGTCAGCAGAGCTTCGGGAGGGGGGCAGGAATGGAATAGCAGAGGGCTGCAGGTCAAGGTGGAAGGCCATCCGCAGACTGCCTGTGAGCACAAGGGAACCCAGGGCTGAAATAGCAGGGGGCTGCAGGTTGGGACTGAGGGGGATCAAATCAATCTTTCTCCCTCCCCAGCCTTCCCTGGTTCTCTGCCTCTCCACTCCGTCCATGGAAATGCCCCTCCCCACCTGTCTGACTGACAGCTCCTCGGGAACGGCTGACTTCCCATCAACACAGCCCAAACACAACTCCTGATCCTCACTTCCCAGCGCTTCCCTTCACCCCTTCTCGGTCACCAGGGGTCGCACCCCAATCTTCCCTACTTAGCCACCCCCTGAGAGCCAGGTGGGGTATCTACTCCCTGCTGCTTCCTCCTCTGTGACACTGCAGAGCTGTCTCCACAAATGACCCAGGTTCTCAGCTATGTAACTCTCTTGCCAGCTGCTGTCAGCAGCAAAAAAGGGCCAGGTAAGTAACATTGTCTCAAGCCCTCACCCAGAAACCTGGGAAATTATATACCCCCCCCCCCCCCCCAGTGTTCCCTGTAAGCTGAGTGCTTGGGCGGATGCTCAGGAGAGATTCAGGTAGGCGGTGTGTCTATTGGTGGTGCACATTGGCACATGCCTCAATGCACACAACAAAATTTATTCCAGACAGGGACAGGGGCGGGGGGGAGTACAGGGATGCCATCTCCAGGAGCCCTTGATAGGCAGCACAGCTATACTCATGTATTCTGAGTGCAAGGGTTAAAACAAAGAGGACCTGATTGGAGGGGCTCAAAGAGGGGACAGTTATATCTAGTAGGTCAGACCCCTCCCCCCCCGCTCCAAGTGTCTTAGCAATAGTGCTAACTTCTGTTCTCCTCAGGTCATTATAAGGAGAGCCTTGCAAATCCATAGATACCTGCTTTATATCCGTGGGTATCCGCATGCGAATCCGCGGCTCATTTTTGCAGATACAGAGGAGATTGCAGATACAAAATTGTGTATCCGTACGGGGCTCTAACGATGATTACCTGGTACCTTATAGCCACGCCTCCTCCCCAGAGCCTCACACACAGTTTGATGTCCAGAGTTGCTGGGATCCAAGGACTCTGGCAGGTTGGTACTGCCAGGGCTGCTCCCAGGGCTCTGCACCCTGGCCCAGCTGAGGCGATTGCAGGGTGAATTGCTATGTAGGCTTGCAGGCACATGGCCAGCAAACCCGTGACTGCTCCCTTTGCCACACATGGGTGTGTCTGCTGTAACCTTCTCTCACCCTCTACTCAGAGCCTACCCCCCAGATTGTGAGGCCACTGAAACAAGAGCAGTCTGTGATGCTGGTTTGCACAGTGCCTAATACACTAGAACCCTAACCTTTCTTTGGGGTCCGTAGGCCCTGGCGCAAGAGACATGAATTAAATCATCTGCGTGATGGGGGAGTTGCAGGGCAAGGCAGCCGTTCTCTGGTAATAGCAAGCGTTGGTCATCTCGCCCATGTATTTCTGGTCTGCTTTGGGGGTGGACGGGTTTATTGCCCAGGCCTAGTGGATAGAGCACTGGCCCAGTGTTGCTATTTCTACCTCTGTCACTGGCCTGCAAGTGACCCTGGGCAAGGAACCTTAGCCCAAATCCTCAAAGGTATTTCACATGGGCAGTGGGTGATCCTAGGGCTAAGGGAGACAAGTCCCCATTCCCTCGCTGTAAGGGCAGGCAACCCCTCTCCCAGCGGGCCGCCTCAGGCTTTCCCTCTAGCCCAGGAGTAGGGGGGGAGGCGAGGGTGACACATGGTCCTCAGCCTTCCCCTTCCCCCGGCTGGAGCACAGGGGAGGGGAAGGAGGTCAGGCAGTGGGCATCCCCGGATTTCCCCAGAGCATAGGAGGGGGAGAAGGGGAGGCAGGGCCAGATTGCAGTTTGGGAAAGCATTGCCTTCCCCTGCCTCTTATACCTGCCACCCATGTGAACTCTCAGTCGGGGCTTTCCCCTCCTGGTGCCTCTGTTTCCCCATCTGTGCGCTGAGGATAATGATCCTATCCCTCCTAGCAAGGTGCTTGGGAAACCACAAATGAAGCGTGCTAGGACAAGAGCCAGGGGTTGTTATTAAATGGAGACCAGGCTCTGCATTCGGAAGTTTACAGCACACACAGGGACATCTGGTGGTCAAATCACATATTGCCAGTAAACATAGTGCTTCCCAGCTCTGCTGCATTAGCTGAGGCAGGTTGGGTGTCTTACAGCTCAAGTCAACATCTTAAACACCTGCTGGAAATGGATGGGCAGCCAGCAGGGGTCACAGAGCGTGTGTCAGGTGCTGCCAATGGGACAATCCATTTGGGACAGGAGCCCCAAAAAAAAAAATAAGCATGTGCGGCTGAAATCAATACTTCTGGGTCAGTGCTTGCCAGGCTGAGGTCCTTGTTGTTGGCCCACTCTGCAGATGACAGAGGATCGGAGAACACTGATCTGCTCCCTGGATGCCAAATGCAGCTGGGGCAAAAACTCCTCCAGCCATTGCAGGAGCAGCCAGAGCAGCTGGCAACCAATTCGGAGCTTCCCTGACTTTAATGGGGTGACCATGGCAACGAGATGGAAGGACTCCGGAATTTTCCAAGAAGGGGAGCTATGGCAACAAAGAGGGGCTGGAACCTGGCTACCCCCCGGAGTTCTAGAACACTGCAACAGGGGTAACCAGGTGGACAGGTTCCAGCGCATTACCAGAAGTGGCACGCTGGCAGTATGGGCAAGCAGATGCAGGTTGGCAGCCGGCTGGGGAGGGCACCAGAGGAGTTAGAAGGTGATGGGGCAGGAGAGGAGGTTGTAGACACTGAGCAAGGCACAAATCAGGGAATGAGCTGAGCAAACGGGAATCTAGAGTTGAGATGGGTGACATGAGGCTGGGAGTGATGACTGGAGAAGGTGAGGCTTCTTCTAAGAGAGAGTTCCCAATAGGCTGGAGAAGCTGGATTCAGAGTCAGACCCCTCCCACCCTGCAAATACCCAAAGGAAATTTTCCGTGAGGAAAGCAGGAGTTGAGCTCATCCATGCTTATTTCCATTATCCAGCTTAGGGTTTTGGTTTGCCATGGGATGGGAGTGACACAGATTTTCTGGGACCGACACTGGGTCAGCTTAGGCTGCTCGCTGGAGAACAATGTGTCTGTGGTGTGTCAAGGTGCTTATTAAAGCCTAGCTCAGAGCTATCCCAGCTTGGGATCTGATGGGCTCTGAAGTTTCCTCAGCGTCCTCAGATCCCATGGGCTACGTTCAGAGCAGAACCTCACTGGGAGGAGGTGGGTTGTGAGCCATCAGCATGTTCCCTGACTCTGCTTTCTTGTTCATAGCTGCCCTGATGTGGGGATTTTCCTTGTCTCTAAGATTACTTCTCTCCCACCAAGTGCCCTGCCTATAAATGCAAGGCGGTACTCTCCTTTCAAGGTGGTGCTCTCTGCCCCCCCACTCCCACATAGCCCTCTTTACCACTCGGCATTCCAGTGGCACCTTTCGGCTCTGAGCCATGCTCCAGTGAGCTGGGTCCCATGCACACACACCTGCTCTTTCCACTGAAGAGCTTGCTGCATGCATTGAGAAGGCAGAAGCATCACTCCCAGTTTACTGACCAGCCACAGAGGCCTACAAAGTTTCAGCGACTCACCCAGAGGGCTGGCGGCAGAGCTGAAACTTGAGCCCAGGTCTCCTGAATCCCAGAGAAAAGCCTTAAGCAGCAGGCCAGCCTGCTTCCTTGTGTGGGCGCTACCTCCCCCCTCTCCCCACAGTCTCCCCTTGGAAGCACCCACAGATGATTGCTGTGTTCTCAGTATTTATTGTGTTGAGCAGGCTGGAGGGATGGCAGGAGCCTCCCCCAGGTGGGAGGAGAGGGTGGGGCTGCCTGGCCCACCACTCCTTGGCTGTTACAGGTTGCTGGTGGGACCAAGATGGCACTCGAGAAATTTCACGATCTCCTGCCAGGAATGCTCCTGGGCTCTTGCGTGGGGCTCTGGCTTACCTCCCCAGTGTACAGGTTTCGGGCTACCGCGGATCAGTGAGATGCTGCACAGTGGGGACCCCGGTGGCTCGATCAGGTGTCCAGCACCGGGGTAGGACAGCAGGGTGTAGTTCTTCTTCCCATGGCTTTTCATCCTCTCAATGGCCATCTCAGCAAAGAGCTTGCTGTTAAAATTGCGATCAGCTTCTCCCACCACGAAAAGCACTTCACCTCGAGCTTTCTCCACAGGGATGGCAGCCTCTGCGTAGGCTGGATCCTGGGGGTCCCGGAAGACGTGATGGTTGTCCAGGGCTCCCATCTCTGTGATGAGCAACCGCTCGGGGCAGTAGGGTATCTGAGGGATGTGGACCCCCTTGTAACGCAGCGGCGTGCCGTTCATAAATCCTGTGCCATTGATCCAGACCGCGGCCACCACCTGCTCTAAGAAGCTAGCCATGGCCAGCGTGACCTCTGCCCCTTTGGACACCCCAATAACGCCAAGACCTGGGCCTCTCACCTGAAAAACCAAAGAGAAGCCACATTGGAACAATCAGGCTGACAGCTTGGGAATCTGCAGTTTGGAGCCAGCACAGGATGGGAACCTGTAGGGGGTGCTGTGACACAGATGAAGCTAGAACCTGTACTACTCAATCGTGCCCCCCCCCCCCCCCCCCCCCCCGCCAAACCTCCAAAGGGGCACTATGACCCTGGGGGAGGAATCTGTACTGAACTGCTCTATCCTCCTGAGCACTGTGACCCTGGGATAGTGGGAAGAGCCTGCACTGCTCAGCCTATCCTTTAATAGGAGGCGCTGTGATGCCAGGGAGGGGGAGGAGCCTGCACTGCTCAGCCTCAATCATTCCAACAAGGGGCGCTGTGATATCAGGGAAGGGTGGATCCCAGGGATGATAGATGATGCCAGGACCTGCATCAGATATCCAGACTGGAGCTTGGCTCCCCTGCTTAAGTGGCTCTGAAGGGACCCTAGTGAAAGAGTAGGGCATAGGCCATACCTTGGGGTGTTTCAAAAGCAGGTTGGCTGCTTCCTCAAAATACTCCAGGTCCACCTCCACCAGCACCCGAGGCAGGTCGTCGTAGCCAAAGAAGGCCAGTGCCAGCACTGCGAAACCCCGGCTGGCGAGCAGGCTGGCTCGGAATTCAATGAGCCCTCCAGCCCCACCAAACATGTCGATCACCCCTGGAAAGGGGCCCGGCCCTGCGGAGAACGGGGCGAGAGAAATTGTAGGAAAAGGGCAAAGCATAGCACGAATAGTTCTGGCAGCCCCACAGCTAAAGGCCTAGCTTGTTTTCCAAGGCAAACTCGGTAGGGCTCATGTGCAGTAGGTATTTGCAGAGAGGTAGATAGCTGAAGGAGGTGTAGCAGGGACAGGAATCTATTTCACTTGTGAAAACATCTTCCACTGAACTGGGCATTAACAGCAACTAGAACCCTAAATACCTTTGTTAATCCGGGCTACTGCCTCAGGAAAAGGGCTGGCTAGCAATTCCATCTTCCTGCTGTTCATCCACTGAAGCCAGTGCCACAGGACTATTGCTAATTCTCACCATTTTATCCTGAGATCTAATTGTCAGGAATTTTCTGTCATGCTCCCAAGGATCCCAACTTTCTTTTCTGAAGTTTCTTACCCCCAGTGTTGAAATGTTAAATATGACCCATACACGTTTAAAAAGCAGATGGCTAAGTATAAAGTACATTCATTATTTTTTTAATCTCATGGTTTCTAAGCCAATCTTGTGATTTTTCAATGCCTGGGGTTGGCAATATGGTTTCTGAAGGGCCGAGCAATTATCTTGGAAGTTTTAACTCTGAGAATTGTCAAAAGAGAATTAAGTTCTTGATGAGCCTTAATGCAGTTATATGCAAGAAGGTGCAAAATTCAATTTTTGTAATGTCAACAGATAACACTAATGTTTACTTTTAAGCATTTTTTCTGTTTACATTGTTCTACATTTTTACAATTGTGCAAAATGTTTGGGCTTTAAGCATTTCTAAATGTTATCAGCATTTTTGCTGTTGTGGGAAATTATGGGGGAGGGTCAGATAATGATTAGTTAAGCAGAGTAGATGCTGACATTCAAAAAGTTAAAACTTTAAAAACAATCAACATGACAACAAAATATGCAAAGTAACAATGCTTTGATCGAACTCTAAAGTTCTCAGTCATATTATTCTTACTTTGCTTATCAGCAAATTTGATTATTATCGGAAATATTTTCTATCCATTTGTACATATCTGGGGAAATCAGTGTTTACCAATAAAAAACAAAGTGTGTTCATAAGCTCCATCTAAACCAAATCTTTGGTCCAAGAAGACCAGTAGCTTGTGGTGGTGAAAGGTAATGGGGATGAACTAGCTCAGCTTAAAGCAATGATATACTCCCCCTAAGTGGACCGCCTTCAGCAAATGAGCCTGCTGCTTGAGGTCAAGGAGAATACAAACTCCTCCTGCTGCGATGAGGGCACAGTGAATCTCATCAGCAAAGGTGGCCAAGTTCAATGAGTAACCAGATCTCCCATTGGATGCAGGGCCTGGGAGACCAACCAGCCTGGTTCAAAGAGGTTGTTACTGTGAGACCTGCCCCCACGATCAGGAAGGGCTTAGTATTCACTATGGCAGGGACTCAGGGGGTTTAGGAAGAGCCCGGGGATCAGTCTGACTTTATGCTGAATGTACACGTTGGTGTGTCATTGGGTGGCTTTTACGTGGCGCCATAGAGTGGGAGGAGCCTGTAGCTGTGCCTATCCACCCTCCCACCAGGGGGCGCTTAGACTGTGACGATGGGACTGAGTTGTTGGCATTGCTGGGCAGGCCTGTCGTCAGGGTGGGGCAAAGGGGGCAGTTGCCCCAGGGCCCGGTGATTCAAAAGGGCCCAGGGCTCCCAAACGGTGCTGCCACAGCGGCCAGAGCCCCACACTCTAAGTCACCGCTAGCTGAGTGGTGCATTCTTGGCAGTGCTAAAGGGCTGGTGGAGGAAGGGTAGCTCCAGTCCCATCTCCCCCCGTCTCCCTGGTCTGAAGCTCCCCCACACACACTTTGCCCGTCGTTCAGCTGTTCTGTCGGCCTCCCTGCTCCTGGGACACGGGAGGGAGAGAGAGTCCATAATGGGCTTACCTGATGGTCATGCCCTATCATGGGGAGGCTGGGGTAGCGGTGCAAGAGGAGCTAGTGTATGGCAAAGAGGGAAGACAAACACCAGAGGGCGGGAGGAAGGGGCTGCCAGGCAGGGCTGGGAAGGGAGTAGAACAAGGATAAGGGATGCAGGAGCCAGGGATGTGAAGAGCCAGTTTCCTCACCAGGAGGCAGGAATAGGGCCCCTCGGACCCGGCCCTCCTTGATTGGGACACGCTCCACTCCAGGGCGCACATACCACCTTTCCACAATGCACGTGGCCAGCGGCGGGATCTTGTCTGAGGGCTGGAGCTGGAAGGAATCAAAGAGGTTGAGCTGGAAGCGAAAGGGGCAACTCACGTCCCGTTTCATCAGCCTGTAGAACAGCTTCTCCGGCTTGAGGAACCAGAAGAGGCCCATGGGCCAAACGCCGACGTAGTCGCCCCCCGTGGCAGCTGCCTGCTCCAAGTCCACCTCCCCAGCCTCATCTGCCCGGTAGAAGGCTCGGGCCTCGAAGTGCACCCCCCTCTCATCCGTCAGCGACGACTGCAGGGTCACCAGCTGGGCAGGCGCTAGGCCCGAGACGTGGATCTTCACCGGCCTGTCAGCCAGCGATATCTCAGGGGTGACCCGTAGCTGGATCATGGCTGATGGGTGCTGGGACCTGGGAAGGGGAACAGAGTAAAGGGAAATGGGGGAAGGGGAGCTGTGGTCAATGGGAGAAGCCCAGAAATATTGGAGGGGAGCAGCACAAACTGTCCCTCCTCAGCCCCCTGCTGGGCCGGCTCTAGGTTTTTTGCTGCCCCAAGCAAAAAATCCCCCCCTCTCCACCGCGCCATTTTTTGTTGGCTTTTGCACGTTTGCACTTTGCAATGGTGGGGTTTTTTTAGTTTTGTTTTTACTTCAAAATTAAAAAGAAAATGAAAACAGAAAATGTGTAGTTAGTGAAATAAAACAATTTCCTACTAGTGTACTCGTTTTATTTTAACAAAATCAGTTACAAACAATTTGGGTTCAACTATACACTGTAATGAAAAACGTTAGTCTCTTCCGGTGCGCCCAGTTTCTCATAAATTAAAAGAATTTATACAAACTGAATTTTTTCTGGGTTTTATACTTGCGTAGCCTTTTAATAATTCATTAAAATCTAAATTTTTTGCAATGGTTCTTTCAATTGAAATGAATGCGAGTCCTGATAAATGATTTTGAGACATGGTGGACCTCAAATAATTTTTTAGTAATTTCAGTTTTGAGAAACTGTGCTCACAACAGCCTTTTCCCTGCCCGTCCCGCACAAATTCTCTTCCAGCCCCCACCAGCCACACGGAGCAGGGAGACAAGACTCAGACCCCCGGCTGCTGCTTCCCCAGGCACGGCCTAGCCGGGCACTGGGGCTCGGTGCTGGTTAGGCGCAGGGGGCTGGGCTCTGCTCAGAAATGACCAGACCAGGGCAGGGGCACCCCCTCCCCGAAACCCTCCAACTATCCCTCTAACAGCGGCTTGGCTCTGTCCAGTCCCTCCCTATGGACGAGCACCCCTCACTCCCGACCCACAGCTCCCACAGCCAGCCCAACCCTGCCTCCCCCTAGCTGCCAGTGCCCCTCACTCCTGACCCACAGCCAGCCCAGCCCTGCCCCCCCCCAAGCTGCCAGTGCCCCTCACTCCTGACCCACAGCCAGCCCAGCCCTGGCCCCCCCCCCAAGCTGCTGGTGCCTCTCACTCCCTGACCCACAGCCAGCCCAGCCCTGGTCTCCCCCCAGCTGCCAGTGCCCCTCATTCCCAACCCACAGCCCAGCCCAGGCTAGCCCTACCAGTGCCCCTCACTCCTGACCCACAGCCCTGCCAGTGCCTCTCACCCCCAACCCACAGCCCTGGGCATCCCTGCCTCGTCCTGCCCCCACTGTCCGGGGGCCAGTACCTGGGGCCGACCCCTCCTGACAAATTCCCTCAGGGTCTCCTGTGAAGAGCTTGGTGGCCTGCTTGGCTTTGCATTGGAGGTTGCTGATGAAGATGGGGAAATAGCCAGCCTCCCAGAGGTGGCTTAGGGTGGGCCCGGGCTGGCCCTGGATCAGCAGCAGGTGCTGAGGGGCAGGAGCTGGGGCAGGCAGGGGCAGAGCCAGGTCCTGGGAAAGGCGAGACGGGTGCCGGGGTCCTGGAGAATGTGCGCGGCAGGGGAGACAAGAAGCCGAGAAAGGGCTAGGTGATCAGGTGTAAACTCAGTGGGAAGTGGATGGGGCTGTGTCGTTGGGTGGGGATGGGCGGACCACGGATCTGGGCAGGGAGGGGCGGACGCTGCCTGTGACTCCCACACGTGCTTCTGGGAAAGAAAGGGGCTGGGCAGAGTGAGAAAGAGCATGAAGATTTGACCCTTTTCAATTCATCTTAATCGCCCTCTTTTTAACCTAAAAATGTTTGGGCCGAGTGGATGTTGCCAGCTCCTGAAATCCCCCGGGGGCCCATGACATGCCCCATCCTGATGCTGGACGGGGGGTTGTATTATTGAACCTGCAGACAGCTCCCCCCTGGACAGACTGCTGACCTGCTTCAGGGAAATCTCCCCCAGCACCCTGTCCCGCAGCAGTGCCGAGGGGGAGGGGGAGCGGGACCTGTGGGGCGCACAGCCGTGGAGCTGGTGCGGGGAAGGCGAGCCGCGGGCTTTGTGGGCTGGTCCATAGGCAGCTGGGCCAGGCCGTTCTCACCGCACTCGCTTCCTGGCCTCACACGAAGCAGCAAGTTACCGCCAGAGCCGGTCCTGCTGAGCCCTCAGCCCCAAGCCCGGCTGCTCCACCAGTACCTGCAGCTTCTCCAGCGCCTGCAGGGCCTTGTCCAGCAAGGTCTGCGTGGACGTGCCCAGGGCAGAGAGACCCCGGCGGGTGCCCGAACCCCCTGCAGCCGCCATGGTTCTGGCCGCAGTGGAGACTGGGCTTCATGCACCAGGGCCATCCCCCCACGAACCTGCCCCGGCCCCCCACGGGCAGGGCTAACCCAAAGTAGGCGGGGGAGCGGGGCAGCAGCAGGAGGCAGAGGGCGGCCAGCAGGCTCCGGGCGCACATGGTGCCAGCGCTGCGCAGCGAGTAGTGGCATCTCCCGCAGCTCTTTCAAATTGGCAGGGTGGGGCCAGGTATTGCCGGGGGCAGCTGCTTACCTGGAAATGCCGCCCCTGGAAATGTGCTGCCCCAAGCACGTGCTTGATTTGCTGGTGCCTAGTGCCGGCCCTGGCCCGCTGGTACCTCAGCCTCCTGAAGGCAGTGAAAATGGAGTCGCTGGGCTTGGGGGCAACAGACAGCAAGACCAGAACCTCCTCCAGTGATGCTGGCAGACGGGTGATTAGAGCCAGCGCCCTCCTTCCATGGCCCTAAGCTCTCTGACCTGCTGTACCCGATGGCAGGCACCCCCTGCCCCTCAAACACACAGGGCCTGACTTCCCAAGGCAGGTACCTTAGCTTTGAGTCCCACACCCGACCACTCAGGTCAGCGCTTGGGAATCTAAAAACAGGGCTCCCTGTCGCCTCAGCTGTGCCTTCAGCACCCTCGCCTCCTCCTTTGGACCCCTTGACGCCTTTGCCTCTCCCCCCAGCCCCAGCCAGGCCCCTTCAGCGCCTCCTCCGGCCCCAGGCCCCATAACACCTACCCTTGTCCCGCCAGTCCTGGGCTGCTCAGCGCCCCCTGACTCTCCCACAATTCCCCAGCTCATCTCTTCAGCACCCCTACATCTCCTATGGGGCTCCCCATGTCTCCCCCAGCCTCAGGACATCTTGGAGCCCCTGCCTTCCTCCAGTCGTGGGACCTCCCCTTCCCCTGCACCTGAGGCTTCCCTCGGGCACTAGCTCCCATTCCCAATCCCTGGGGACATCCTGAGCTTCCCCCAATTCCAGAGGCCAGACAGCCCTGCAGAGCGCAGCCCACACCCTGTGACCCTGCAGAGTGCGGTCTCCCCTCCCTTCCGATGCGTGAGGGCAGAGTGGGGCTGTTCCCCCTTGTGGCTAGGGGATCCCGAGTTACAAGGGACTGCCCTTCCTGTGCCGAGTTGCAGAAATATTCAACCCCCTTGCCTCGTGGCTTAAACTCCCTCTCAGTCCCGGCCCGCCTTCGTGACGTGCTCTGAGATCTGCTGATGGAAAGAGCTGGATAAGAGCTACCACTGACGCCTACTGCTACTAGTGGCAGGATGGGGGTTACCTTCCTCTGACGCATCAGGTGCTGGCCTCCTTTGGGTTACCTGGATCCCCTTGGCTCTGATCCAGTCCTGCCCCTTCCCTGCACCACTGGTCCAGGCTGAAATCATGGCTGGTACGGGGCCTGGAGAGCTCAGTTCAACCCTGAAAACCCCACTGGCTTCTAAGAGGTCCAAGGGCACTGAGCTAACTCGGAACAGCGTGTAGCCCTGCCACAGGGGGATCTAGCTTAGGTACTTACATGGCCTCCATTACCGTAGCACCTGAACTCATCCCCTCTGCCAATGCCCGCAGTTCTGTCCCAGTCTTTAAATGCTTCCATTGGACAGATGGAGAAACTGAGGCACAGCAAGGTTAGGTGCAGGAGTCCCCAAGGGTATGTCTACACTACAAAGTTAATTCGAACTAACAGCCGTTAGTTCGAATTAACTTTAATAGCGGCTATACATGCAAACCACTAGCTCGAATTTAATTCGAACTAGCCGAGCACTTAATTTGAACTAGCTAAACCTCATTCCATGAGGACTAACGCCTAGTTTGAATTAAGGGCTGTGTAGCCACTTAATTCGAACTAGTGGGAGGCTAGCCCTTCCCAGGTTGCCCTGGTGGCCCCTCTGGGACAAACCAGGGGAACTTTTCTGCCCCCCTCCCAGCCCCGGAGCCCTTAAAGGGGCACGGTCTGGCTACAATGCCTGTGCCAGTTGCAAGCCTGCCAGCACCCAGCCAGCAGACCCTGCACCTGGCACGGCATGAGCCAGCCACCCGCTGCCATCCAGCCCTCCTCCTCTTCCCAGGACCAGGCTGGCAGCTCCCAGGAGTCTGCCCGGGGCCGCAAGAGGTGGGTGCCCGCCTGGTCTAGTGCAGAGATCATGGACCTCATTGAGGTTTGGGGGGAGGCCTCCAACGTCCATGACCTCCGCACTAGGCACAGGAATGCAGCCATGTAGAGCAGGATAGCTGCCAGCCTGGCCATCAAAGGCCACATGCGAACCCAGGAGCAGGTCTGCATGAAAATCAAGTTGGTTCAATGAGGCCCCCGACCCTGAGCCCTGAGCTTAGAACATAAGAACATAAGAACGGCCATACTGGGTCAGACCAAAGGTCCATCTAGCCCAGTAGCCTGTCTGCCGACAACGGCCAACACCAGGTATCCCGGAGGGGATGGACCAAAGACAATGACCAAGCCATTTGTCTCGTGCCATCCATCTCCAGCCTCCCACAAACAGAGGCGAGGGACACCATTCCTACCCCCTGGCTAATAGCATTCCATGGACCCAATCTCCATGAATTTATCTAACTTCTCTTTAAACTCTGTTCTAGTTCTAGCCTTCACAGCCTCCTGTGGCAAGGAGTTCCACAGGTTGACTATGTGCTGTGTGAAGAACTTTTGCTTATTAGTTTTAAACCTGCTGTCCATTCATTTCATTTGGTGTCCTCTAGTCCTTGTATTATGGGAACTAATGAAGAACTTTTCTTTATTCACTCTCTCCACACTACTCATGATTTTATAGACCTCTATCATATCCCCCCTCAGTCTCCTCTTTTCTAATCTGAAAAGTCCCAGTCTCTTTAGCCTCTCTTCATATGGGACCTGTTCCAAACCCCTGATCATTTTAGTTGCCCTTTTCTGAACCCTTCGAAGGCCAAAATATCTTTTTTGAGGTGAGGAGACCACATCTGTACACAGTACTGAAGATATGGCGTACCATAGTTTTATACTTCCCCTCCTCCTTCTTCCCCTGGCTTCCCCCTTCCAGCTCCCTCCTCCCAGGTTTCCCCCTCCCCTCTTCCACTCTCTCTCTTCCCCTCTCCCACCTCCTTTTCTCAGTCTCCCCAGAGGTTAATTCTCCCCCCCGGCCCTCCGGCCAGTTTTGTTAAATAAAGAGAGTTTCTATTTTTGAACACACGTGTCCTTTATTTTTTACATCAGGAAGGGGGGCTAGGGAGGGGAAAGTGGAAGGAGGTGAGGGAGGAATAGGGCACAAGCCCCTGATGGGGAGGACTGGGGTGGCTCTGCGGGCTCCTCGGGGTGGAAGCTCTCCTGCAGGGCCTCCTGGATCCTGACAGCTCCCCGATTGACCCCCCCGGATGGCAGCCTGTGGCAAGTGCAGCTGGGCTGATGGCCGAGTGCTGTGATGTGCCAAGTGAGGGCACTCAGGGCACTCCAAGTCAGGACTGCTTTGCTGTCCCTCATTGAAGTAGACAAGCAAGCGGGGAACCCTGAGAACTGTCTGTCTGGGGTGGGGATCAGGTCCCTATAAGCAGGCAGCAGTTCCACACTCTAAGTCCTAACCTGATGCCCTGCTGCCACTGCTTCCGGCCAGCCTTAACTTTGGTTCAGGGTCCACTCAATGTGGACATGCTAGTTCGAATTAGCAAAATGCTAATTTGAATTAGTTTTTAGGTCTAGATGCACTAATTTGAATTAAGTTAGTTTGAATTAGTGCTGTAGTGTAGACATACCCCAAGAGACTTAGGGGCCCAAGTCATAGATGCTTAGGATGGCCACATTTCCCAACAGGAAAACAGGACAGTGCATGGAGAGGCTCCAGCCACGCACCTGAGCCCCTGTTGCTCGTCCAAGCCCCCTCCGCTTGCAAGGACAGGCAGAGTTTGGTGAGCAGCAGCACACAGGTTAGGTAGGGGACCATATTTCTCAAAAGTTGGGTTGGCATTGGTGCTCGACCCAGTCCTGCCCCCACCCTGTATGGGGTCATCACCCTCTCTCTCACTTGGCTTCTGCACTGCACAGTTTTGACAAAAGGAGGCCTCACCTCATTTGCTCTTCCCAACCAGTCAAGGCTTCCTGTTACCAATTAAGTTGGGACAGCCAGGACAGAGCTTAAATAAGGGAATCTCTCGGCCACATAGAGACAGATGGTCATCCGCCCATATAACCCTCTAGATTAGAAGCCTAAACTCACTAGGCACCTGCATTTCTGCAGTAGAGATTTATTAGGCACCTCTGTTTCTGCCTTTTAACATGCATGCTACTGCCTCCCTCTAGAAGCCCAGGTGCCTCAGGCTCAGCGTGATTCATGAGCTGGGGAAAGACAGAGGCCTCTAATAAATCTCTACTGCAGAAATGCAGGTGCCTAGTGTGCCCAGCTGCAGGTGTGTTCTGGCTCTAAGTGACAGAACCAGGATATCTGGATTGAACCGGTTGTTCACCAGGGCCCATACGGTCACTGACACGGCAACTCCACGTGTATCTAGTCCAACCCCTGCTGCTACATATTCAACCATCAGCAGGGATCAAACCTGCCACCATCAATACCAAAAGCCCACACACCCGCAAAGGACCAACTTCACAGAGTGTCACTAAAGAGTCAGGGCTGCCGCCTCTGGGAGGAGACACACTTCCATGTGCTCAGCCAGCATGTCACCCCCTATAATCTCTCACTGTTGACAGCTCTCTCTCAGGCACTGGAACCCGGGTCACTGCCGCCCCCGCTGGCTCGGTGTGGTTGTCGTTATACACAGGGTGTAACGTTTGGTCTCAGCACCCCTACTGGACACACTGTCCCAGCATCTCTGCCGGAGAAGGGAAGGAAATCTGCTGTGGAAGGCCCACAATCCCACCCACATTCAACCTGTTCCCTTCCCAGCACAACAGGCCTCAGGGGAAATGGAGGCTCCTCACAACTTGAGAACTCCAGCCACCAGACAGCTCAGATACCACTGTGAGGGGCCCGGCTAGCCCCAGGGGGGACTGTTCCCTGAGCCCATGAGGAAAATCAAGGTCTTTTTTTACCAGACGGGAGTGAATGAAGGTGAGCTCCTTGAGTGCTGGAAATTGCCAGGACTCCCACCAAGATGAAGCTGTTTCAGGATCCCCCCGGAGAGTCTGCAATGGAACAAGAGGTGCAGCAAAGAGAAGGGTGCGTGAGATCCGGCCCTTGTTCTTCATCTGACTCCAGACACCTCATGTTCTGACTTTATATCCCCCCAGCCCTGTGGGATGCCCTTTGCGCTCAATAGCTGAGAGAATCATTAACCCAGAGCCACAATCAAAGCTGGAGAGATGCCTCTGACTCCATTTGACTGAGGGGCCAATGAACCTCAGACTTGCCTCTCTCCTATCCCAGTCCTGTGTTCCTCATGGCGCTGCTAATGCCTGTTAATCCCAAGCCACACCTCAGCCCGGTCTCCTCGCCTGCAACTGCCCCTCAAATCACAGCTTCTGCTGCTGTCCCAGGCCTGGACTGCTCACACTCAGCACTGCCAGGGCCCCTCAATCCCAACCCACAGCTACCTGCCATTTTAGCATGGGGTTACCCCCACACCCGAATCCCGCTCCCCCTCCGCTCTGCGAAGGCCTCTCAGTCCCTGCTATTCCAACCCTGGGCTCTCCTCACACACAGCTCTGCCAATGCCGCTCAGTTCTGTCCCACAGCCGCTGCTGTTCCAGGGTTGGGCCCCATCCGGGGCATGGTTTTCTGATCCAGTGACCCTAACCCTAACCAGTGACCTTCTCTCACTCGTGTTTCATCCTTCCCCTGCCTCTTTAGCTCATCAGCTCTTCAGGACAGGCTCTGTCTCCCACTGGGGGCCTATTCAACACCCAGCATGCTGCGGCATTTCAATCCCACAAACAAAGACAACGTAGGCACCACATTTGCCAAGGGTTTAGGTGCTTACAATTGCAGCCAGGGACTGCCCCTTGCTCTTAAATATCTCCGGTGATGGAGATTCCGCAATCTCCCTGGGCAATTTATTCCAGGGATTAACCCCCCTGACAGGCATGACGTTTTTCCTAATGTCCAACTAAAACCTCCCTTGCTGCAGTTTAAGCCCATTGCTTCTCATCCTAACCTCAGAGGCCAAGGAGAACAATTTTTCTTCCTCCTCCTTATGACACTCTTTCAGATACTTGAAAGCTGCTCTCATGTCCCTTTTCAGTCTTCTCTTTTCCAAGCTAAAGAAGGCCAATTCCTTCAGCCTTGCCTCATAGGTCATGTTCTGTAAACCTTTCATCATTTGTGTTGCTCTTCTCTGGACTTTCTCTAGTTTCTCCACATGTTTCCTGAAATGTGGCCCCCAGAACAGGACACAATACTCCAGCTGGAGCCTAATGTGGATGGGTCATGCCGTGCCTAGGGGACGTGAGACAGGGTGGGTTAATTTCCCATCCTCAAAAGCGACAAGGAGTCCTGTGGCACCTTATAGACTAACTGAAGTGTAGGAGCATAAGCTTTCGTGGGCAAAGACCCACTTCGTCAGATGCATGTAGTGGAAATTTCCAGAGGCAGGAATAAATATGCAGGCCAGGATCAGGCTGGAGATGATGAGGAGATGATTCCCATCCTCCTGTTTATTCTTTTCCTAAGCCAGGAGGGCACAGTGGTTTTGACGGGGGATCTGCAGGAAGGCAGCCCGTACTGCCCCCAGCCCCTTGTGCAGGTGTTAAACAGCTGTTCAGCCCACCCCAGAGGTGACTGCATTTCAGCATGCCTGAAACACCGCAGCACCAGCAATGGACAGGGGAATGGCTCCCGGTTGAATGGGCCTCAGTCCCTTTCCTTCCCCTCCCCTGATTTGCAATGGGGCTGTAGACTTTGAGGGAGAGGGGTGGAGGCAGGCAGAGGTGTCTCCCTGCAGCAGATGTAGACACGTCTCTGTATTAATTGTTCTCTCATTGAAGCTTTTAGCTTTGTAGCGAGTCCTTTTACATGGAACCTTTGTATTACATCTTGGTAGAACAGTCCCTAGGACAAGTGAGGCAGAGACTGTCCCTGTGGGGTGAATGAGGTGGGAATGGATAAGGCGGAAGGCGAGCACCTCTGGGCAGTTGCAAGGATTGGCTAGGGGAGGGAAGCCAGATCCAAGACCAATGAGCCCTGGGAAGAGGGCCCATTGAAAGGGGACTGGACCTGTGGATGCCTTGGGGGTCAGCAGCAAGGGCCTGCTTTGGGAAGCCCCCTCTTTGGAAGTGAATGTGGCAGCATTGAGATACCCCCCAGAAGCAGGCGTCACAGACACTAACTGCAGATGCATGGGATGGCTTTCACAGATCTTGCACATGCATAAGATTATAGATCTGCAGGAGGGGGGAGCAGTGGCATAGTGAAGGGGCCGGAGGGGTCAATTGCCCCTGGGCACCATGCTAGGGAGGTGCCAATTTAATCCCATTCTGCTCCCCCTGTCATCCCTCAGCTCACCTGCTTCTACTCCGCTTGCCTCTCTGCTCCTAGCCCGACCCTCCTCCATCTCCGCCGGCGGGTTAGTACATGCGGGAGCCCAGCTCCAAACTGGAGGGGGCGGGGGAAGATGCGGTACAAGTTCCCTTCCCCTCCTCCTCCTAGGGTCAGGCTCAGCTGTGCAACAAATTTTTCCTTTGCCCCCAGGCGTAGAACACCCTCGCTACGCCTCTGACCCATGGTTTTCGTTCCTGATCCAGCGACCCCTCTCACTCCTGCCTCATCCTTCCTCTGCCTCTTTAGAGCATCAGCTCTTCAGGACATCAGCTCTGTCTCCCACTTGGGGCTTATTCAACACCCAGGCTGTGTCTAGACTACATGGCTCCATCGATGGAGCCATGTAGATTAGACAGATAGGCAAAGGCAAATGAAGCCGCGATTTAAATGATCGCGGCTTCATTTAAATTTACATGGCTGCCGCACTGAGCCGACAAACAGCTGATCAGCTGTTTGTCCGCTCAGCGCACTAGTCTGGATGCTCCCCTGCCGACATCAAAGCCCTTTGTCGGCAGCGCCGTTATTCCTCATGGGATGAGGTTTACCGGGGCTGCTGACAAAGGGCTTTGATGTCGGCAGGGGAGCGTCCAGACTAGCACGCTGAGCAGACAAACAGCTGATCAGCTGTTTGTCGGTTCAGCGCGGCAGCCATGTAAATTTAAATGAAGCCGCGATCATTTAAATCGCAGCTTCATTTGCCTTTGCCAAAAAAACAAATCTACATGGCTCCATCGACGGAGCCATGTAGTTTAGACGTACCCCCAGTGTGCTGTGGCACTTCATTCCCACAAAAAAAACAAAGTAGGCACCACATTTGCCAAGGCATTAGGTGCTTACAATTGCAGCCAGGTGCCTCATGGAACTGGCAAAAGCCCCTTGCTCCACCTAACTTCCTGATCCCACCTCAAAGAGGGCAGGCTGGGGGCAATCTCACTTGTGCTGTGCTGCCAGCCAGCTCCCAGAGACATTCAAGTCTCTAACGGTGGAAGGATCTGGTTACTTCAGAGCCTGCCAGACCATTCCCCCCCTCCCTCCTGTGAGGTGAATACTGCCCCCGGCGTGAAGTATTTATGACCCAGCGCTTTGCTATCTAATCTCTCTATCCATCCAAGTACTTTATACTGTACCCCAGCGCTTTGCTATCTAATCTCTCTATCCATCCAAGTACTTTATACTGTACCGATCCCCTTGGGAGCTGAGCCTGATAGGAAGGCAATAAAGCTGTGGTTCATTATCACAGGGCCCTCTTTGCCCCAGTACTTAGGGCTCATTAGTAGGTCAGAGTTTCCTTATTGAAGGACAGCAGGGTATTAGGTTATTCTTTCTATATACAGTAAACTTCAGATAATCCGGCACCTTTAGGACCCAGGGGGTGCCGGATTATCAGATATGCCAGACTATCGGAAGGGGGGGATCTGAGAGGTTTGGGGTGGGGGGGGTGCCACCCCAGACGCCTCATAGCTCTCCCTTCCGATACTCCAGCTCTGCCCTAGGCGTCCTCGATTCAGCCGCTGCTGGTTGATCCGGTAGCGCCGCCCCTCGGCGCTGCAAGATCAACCCGGCAGCACCCCAGCTGCTCTTGGGATCGCCTGGGACAGAGCAGCTGGGGTGCTGCTGAGTTGGTCCCGCAGTGCCGAGGAGTGGGCGCTATGAGACCAACCCTGCAGCACCCCAGCTGCTCTGCCCCAGGCATCCTTGATTCAGCCGCTGCTGAAACTGACCAGCGGCTGACCAGAATCAGCCGCTGGTCAGTTTCAGCAGCAGCTGACTTGGGGATGCGTGGGGCAGAGCAGCTGGGGTGCTGCCAGGTTGGTCCCGCAGCCCCGAGGGGCAGCGCTATGGGACCAACCTGGCAGCACCCCAGCTGCTCTGCCCCCGGCTTCCCCGCTTCAACTGCTGGTCAGTTTCAGCAGCAGCTGAATCGGGGAAGCCAGGCGCAGAGCAGCTCCAATTGTCCGGCAGCTGGAGCACTTCCGGGTTCCTGATGGTGCCAGACCATCAGGAGTGCCGGAGCATTGGATGCCAGACCAATGGAGTTTTACTGTATCTGCATTGCTCTGAAGTAGCACCCGGTTTGTGATACTACTAAGTGATCCACTTCTTGTAACTTCTCCCATCCAGGGAGCCAACTAGCTATCAGAGGATAGTTAGTGCTTCTCTCATTTAAAGATATTTTAAGGGTTTAGACCAGTGGTTTCCAACATGTGGTCCGTGACGGTACTGCAGGTGGTCTGTGGAAATTTTAAAAGTAAGAATTGGGCTTCCTTTCCTTTCCTTTCCTTTCCTTTCCTTTCCTTTCCTTTCCTTTCCTTTCCTCTCGCAGGGTGGGAGGTCCATGAAATTTCAATAGATTGAAGAGGGGTCCATAAGCTTGAAAAGTCTGGGAACCACTGGTTTAGACAAAGCATTTAATTTATTAGCGAACACTTCTACAACAATCTATTTAACACGCCACGACCTGTTCCCGCCCCTACTAGAGTTGTGTCGAGAGATCTCTTTTTACATTGTCGGCAGGGATTCCTGTCTACAGGTAAATAATGTCCGGCAGATATGCAGAAGTCACCTGCTACAGGACAGACTCTGGAAAGAAAGCAACAGTACACCTCTGACCACTCTATGCAGCCCCCAGCTAAATGCTCTCCTACACATCATCAGGGATCTACAACCTATCATAGATGATGATTTCCTCACTCTCACAGGCCAGTTCTCACTTACACACAACCCCCCAACTCACCACCAACTTCACACCCCACAACAGACACACTAATTTAGGAACCAATCCCTGCAACAAACCCCGTTGCCAATTCTGTCCACACATCTACCCTGGTGACACCATCATAGGACCGAATCACACAGTCAAAAGCTCATTCACTTGGGGTATGTCTACACTACAGAGGGTTTTTCTGGAAAAAAAAAACCCCTGTCTTTGACAAGTATCAAGTTGCTATACTGTAGGCCTGGCCTTGTTCACCATTCGTAATGGTCCCATCCATATTGAACTAAATACTTGATTCTTTTGATAGTCCTTTGTGGCGTAGTGGGGGTGCTGTCTGTTCTGTAACTGGTGTCCCCCTGCACTGGGATGTGAGATTCTCACTGACTCACCCAAATGTGTATTAACCCAGTGTGGTGTAGTGTTCCTTGCTGGTTGCTATGCTCGGGCTGTGGGTGACCCCCACTGGCAGCTGTCTGTAAGCATGGCCCAGCAGGGGGCGCCTTACCACCCCAGGGCAGTGGCCAAAACCAGTTCTACAAGAAGGGAAGAGGATGAACAAAGGAACTCGGGGGTTGGGGAAAGAGCCAGTCTTGGCTGGAGCCAAGGAGCAGACAGTCTAAGCAGGGAGCTGGCATTGTAGGGGCCCAGTCACCCCCATCGCAAGGGGCGTGAGGCATCCTAGCCCTGGCTCCTGTAACCTGATTACATCTATGCTGTGCTGTATCCTGGAGAAGCAATAAACGCCCTCTATTCTACTGGCTGGTGGAGTCTGTTCGTACTACTACGGGGCTGCAGGATCGGGGGGACTCTAACTGCGTTGTCATAACTGTATCACCTGTTTACCATCCCTGTGGGTGCAGGATCAAGCCGTATCCATTTGTTTAATATTGCCCTTGAGCACAAGGGCTACTACCTGTTTATGTTTCAGCAATGTGTTGCATTCCGTGATCTGTGAGTACTTTGGGTTGTAATTCATCTGGAGGTGTTCCAACCACCCACCATTGTTCAGGCAATCTCATATTATGCCAGGTCAGTATAAAGTCTTTAAACAGACTTACTCCGTGTGACGTGACTGTTCCTCTGATGGCCAGTAATATTAAAGGAAATTTTCAGCTCCAATCCTTAACCTGATGACTCACTAGTTTCTTAAGGCAGTTTTTAGCATTCTCTTTATCCCAAACTCTGAAGCGCCGCATCTACACTGCAACGCTATTTCAGAATAGCAGAGGTATCCCGAAATAGCCATCCCATGTCTTAACAGCAAGCCTGTTATTTCAAAATAACAGTTTCTACTCTACTCTGCACTGGTTAGGCCTCAGTTGGAGTATTGTGTCCAGTTCTGGGCACCGCATTTCAAGAAAGATGTGGAGGAATTGGAGAGGGTCCAGAGAAGAGCAACAAGAATGATTAAAGGTCTAGAGAACATGACCTATGAGGGAAGGCTGAAGGAATTGGGTTTGTTTAGTTTAGAAAAGAGAAGACTGAGGAGGGACATGATAGCAGTTTTCAGGTATCTAAAAGGGTGTCATAAGGAGGAGGGAGAAAACTTGTTCATCTTGGTCTCTGAGGACAGAACAAGAAGCAATGGGCTTAAACTGCAACAAGGGAGATTTAGGTTGGACATTAGGAAAAAGTTCCTAGCTGTCAGGGTAGTCAAACACTGGAATAAATTGACCAGGGAGGTTGTGGAATCCCCATCTGTGGAGATATTTAAGAGTAGGTTAGATAAATGTCTATCAGGGATGGTCTAGACAGTATTTGGTCCTGCCACGGGAGCAGGGGACTGGACTCGACCTCTCGAGGTAGTATTCTATGATTCTGTAACAGGCTTGCTATTCCGACGTCCCTGCAAACCTCATTCACTATAGCACTGCTCCTTGAGCTGCAGTTTACTGTTAGCAATAGGCATGGTTAGCCAGAGCCTGCTGGCTGGGTAGGTTCAGATCCACATTTAGTGCCACCTTTGTGGCTGTTTTCCTTAAATGATTATCTTGCTCCCTCTGTACTTTGAGCCACTAGTTCTCATAAATGCCTTACAGCTTGTCTTCAGCACATGCTTTCCGCCAGAGGTGAGGAACTGAAGGCCAGCCTGGCTTGGCCCCCACTACTGCACTCTCTCTCTCCTGCTTAGACCCCACACCTCAAGACTGCTTCACAGCAGCTCCCTCCCATACACTGAGCCTCTCATTTTTGTCCCCGCCCCAGGCTCTGGTCTGCCAGGGGAATGTTTCTGCTTCTCAGTTGGGGGCTACATCCGCGAGGTTTTTTGGGGAAGTGCTTCTCACTTTTGTGCAGCCCCTGACTTTTCCATAGGTCAGCAGCCCCCAACCCCAAAAAGGTCCCCCCCCCCTGCGCTTTGCACCATTCTCTTGTGATGTGGAATCCTCATGTGGAGCCTTCTCCCCTACATCAACCCCCAGCTGCTACAATTGCTGAATCTGGTCTCAGGAATCTTCTAACCTTTTAGATTCCTCTCACACAAACAGGCCAGGGTTATTCAGCTCTTTTGCAACCACAGACCTCTTCACCACCCAGCTGGCTCTTGTACTCCTATTTAGTAGACCCATGAACTTGTCCAATAGCCTAATTTGTTCCATGGTGCAAAGCCCATGAAGGAACATCTCAGGATTGTGTCGGGCATCATTTTCACTCCGCCCTTCTGGACTATATATCACTTCAGTAGCCCCTCTTCAGCCTAACGAGCCCTGGTGCCAGGATTGGACATGAAGCCCCCAGCTCCTGTGCCTCCTGCCCCAGGTTTGTTCCGAATGCTCCTCCCTGCCCGTTCCTTCGTGAGAGCAAAGGAGTCGGCTCTCTGGCAGGGCAGCGTTCACCAGGGACAGAGGCACCCTGCAATTGACCACACACCCTGCTGCCACATGGCTGCCCTAAGAGACAAACTGAGGGCATAGCAGGGCAGAACACTGGGGCTGCTGCCACATCCACTCAATGCCCACGGGGAAAGCAAGAACTCAGTGTCAGTGGCCAACTTGCCCCCACACAATGGGCTCCACCACCCATACTTATCCTAGTGAACCTGATCAGGCTCTTTGACACAGGCCTGTTTTTATGGCAGCTACAGGACTCTCCTTGTGGGATGGGAGCAGCAGCTCAGCAGGCTGCTGGTGCAGCAAGGGGGCAGGATGCACTATTGGGCATGGGAAGTCCAGCAGCTGTGACAGGACAGTCTATTGCAGGGGTGAGCAACAGTATAAGTGGGGCCACTTAATGAATGCTGGTTTATGGTCATGGGCTGGCTCCACCCCCTGGAAGGGGTGGGACCCAGGGCAGAAAGGGAGGGGCAGGGGAGTAGCTTCCCTCCGCTACCCCTTTGTCTGGCAGCTGCCCGGGGTTGCTGCGGCAATTTAAAGTGCTCGCAGCTCCAGCCCCTTCTAAGATAGTGGTGTGGCCAGAAGCCATTTATGTAGGATCTGGCTGCATGAGCCACTGCCTAGAAATTCAGCAGCATGGGCAGCAGGCTATAAGTAGAAAACAGTCGGACGTAGTCCACAGGCCAGATCGGTGTTGGTGGGTCAGATCTGGCCCCTGGGCTGCATCTTGCCCAGCTCTGGTCTACTGCCTACAGGCATCAGCCTGGCAGGAAGGATCAAAGGCTCTGTTATTGGAAACACATCCAGCCAGCCCTCTAAGCATCCATCATGCCCAGTCTTATTCCTCACCACACCCCCTTTTCTTTCACTTCAGGCCCATCCCACCAGCCTAGACCTGCCTTTTCACACATCTATCTCCTGCCTACCTGCATACTTCTCCCCACAGCAATTCACTTTACATACAGTCCCTCTCCCCCATTCCTCTCTAGCCCCCTGCTCCCTCGTGTCCCTGAAGCAATTTAGCTACGGCCTTACCACCCTGAAGGCCCCTGCACAGTGTGCCTGGCTCTGCCCCATCATCCCCATTACAGCATGTGCTGTGGATGCTCCCTGCAGTGTTTCTGCATGGATCAAAGCCATGCAGCCCGGATGCAGCTGGGAGCAATCTTCCCCCCTCCTTCTCCCCCCAGCTGTTGCCAATGAGGCAATGGGTCACCTCTGCCTGATTTCCAGTGAGAGTCAGGCAAAATAAAAACCCGCCCTCCCATTTATTAATCAGGCTCCTGGTTGTCAATCCGAGCAGAAAGGCCAACAATTGGCTAAGGCACAGAGGACAAACAGCCCTTTTAAAAAATAAGACAGCAACAGATTCAGCACCCACCCCACAACTCAGGTTCCTACTGGACAAACCCACCTTGTTTTCCATATGGCTCCTCCTAAAAGAAGATCAAATTATTGAGGCAAAGGTCAGGACAGACACCAGAAGCAGCTCCCTGCTCCCACCAGCTCCACAAACAAGTGGGCATGTGCAAATTAAAATATAGAGCCTCCCTCTCCCTCTTAGCTAATACCCATTGATGGACCTCTCCTCCATGACTGTCTCTAAGGGGTTTTTTATACCCCTGTGGGTTTTGGCCTTCACGACACCCTTTGCCAACAAGTTCACGGGTCACTGTGCCTTGTGTTCAGTTCTGTTTGTTTCTATTACACCAGCTGCCTACTGATTGCATTTGGTGACCTCCTGGCTCATGAGTTATATGAAGGGGAGTAAATAACACTTTGCTTTGATCTCAAGCTACTCTCCTTCCCAGCATGGCCCGAGTGGGTGTACCCATCGTACCGTGTGTTTCAACATTCCATGGCTGGGGACACCAGCAGAATTTAGACTCGTCCTGCGATTGCTCCAGGGGTTGGCAGAATAGGAAGGTGGTTGAAGGCCAGCTCTGTTCCCCTGGAACTGGGTTAAACCCGTGGGCCATTCCTTCCAATCCAGGGTCATGTTGAAATGTTAATGGCGGTGTGAGCGAGTCGTTTGACTCTTGCCATTGTAACGGAGACAGGCGTTGTGCTAACGGCCATTGTAACGGAGACAGGCGTTGTGCTAACGGCCATTGTAACGGAGACAGGCGTTGTGAGATGACACTGATCAAACAGACCTCCCCCCCCCCCCAGCCTTGACCTGACAAACCAACTGTCATTTTGCCAAAGGAGACAAAATTATAAATAAGCCAACGTCCTGCTGGGAATCAATGAGACACTTAGACATTTTTTTTCTGTCAGAATTAAAGCAACGCACTGCAGGCTGTTTGTGTGGCTTTTAAGGTAGGATGGTTTCCAACACGGTCGTGCCTCTTTAACACATTCTCTTTTCTAATCAGCCCCAAGACTCATTCAGTTGCTCCCGCCCACAGCAGAGTAGCTTGTCACTGGTTGGCCTGGGGCACCCCTGGATGTGAGGAGTACGGTCTGTGGCTACTTAGAGAAGTGATTCAGTGAATCACCTTCCTCCCTTGCAGATGTGCAAGCTTGCTCTGCGGGCCCCGTGGCTGGCCAGAGGCAGCAATCGCAACGGCTGGGCTCGCGTGACAGTTCATTCACACCAGTGAGGATGGGACGGCTTTCTGTAAATGACCATTGCACCCGTGCCGTCTCACTTTCACATCCTTCTCGGTGAATCACCTTGGAAACCAAGCAGCCAGGAAGGCACAGTCACCAAACCTCTCTGGAGCTGAGAGCGGAGGGTCAGGACACCAGAAGATCCGCCTTCCCAAACTGCCAGCCTGACCCCACCCACACTCCGCCCCCAGAATACTCCCTGCTTCAGCGTGGCTCCCGGGCTGTCTCCAGGTTTCAGCCACCTTGAGGATGATGGAGCGGTGCGCCCTGTCTGTGCTCCAGAGCCGGGGAGACTCCCAGAAGAGGAGTGGGGGGAGGGAGGGTTGCACTCCTGGGCAAGGCCTCGGGCAGAACAGGCGGGACCTGGGCTTGCCTTTCCCAGCCCTAAGTTCACTCACCAGCCATGAGAAGATCTAATGTAACATCTGGTGCAATAGCTGCAGCTTAATCCGCTTTGAAGTTGGCCTAACCTAATGGGAGGAGAGGGCACCTATTCCCTTGTATCTAAGCTTAATTCTCTCCCACCGATTGCCCTGCCTATAAATGCAAGGCATCTCCTTCTCCATTCAAGGCAGAGCCCTCCCCTATATAGCCCTCTGTGATGGACCGGGCCGAGTCTGGGCACAGCTGAGGGCATCCGCTCAGAGCGAATTGCTCAAATTCAGGGCTCCTTACAGCCCCCAGACTGATGACCTTTCCAACCGGGCCACAAACCAGTCACACAGAGCGCTTCAGCTGCCTGCCTGAAGCCTCACAAGCAAACCCCTCTGGCACCCCAGCAATATCCGTGCCCCAGATGGCCCTGGGCCTCATACAAAGGTGAGGGATCTTAAAACCCAATCTCATCTACCCCGAACAAGTTCCGGTTCCAAGAAACCAGCCACAGATCCCCGGTCAATTTACCCTCTGGACCTTACCCACAAACCACGCTGAGCCAATCCTTTAGAATCTACCATCTAAAAGTTTATTACTACAATAAAGAAAAGCATGAGAGTGAGGTTGCTAAAGTATCATACGTTACATGCACCGAATCTCCCAGTTCTCCATGCAGGTTCTAGCAGAGATGTTATAGCTGCTGGCTTAAAAGTCCTTGTTGCACATCCTAGGTTAGGATGGGTCCACAGTTCTTTCCGGCTCTTTGATCCCTGCACTGCTGCCTCTGGGATGAAGAGCTGAGCTGAGTACAAGATGGAGATGGCCACATGGCCAATTTATACCTTCTTCCTGGTTTCTTCCAGGCTGGCTAGAATCACATGGCCAGTGGCCAGGTGTGTCTTTGGCCTTCATAGGCCCATTGTTCCCTGGAGCTTTGCTCATTAGCATGTCCATAGGCAAACATTCCTAGCCCATTACTCAAGCACATTCAGAGAGACTTCCAGTCTCCATACAGAATACAGATCCCTAACTCCACACACAGAGGCTACGTCTAGACTACATCCCTTTTTCGGAAAAGGGATGTAAATTAGACGTGCCGCAATTGCTAATGAAGCAGGGATTTAAATCTCCCGCACTTCATTAGCATAAAAATGGCTGCCGGTTTTTTTCGGCACGGAGCTTTGTCGGAGAAAAGTGCCAGTCTAGACACTGATCTTTCGAAAAATAAAGCCTTTTTCGAAAGATCCCTTATCCCTTATTTCATGAGGGATAGGGAGTGAGATGCCCCTCCCAGAGAGTTCAGGAGGGGGAGGAGAAGCCATTGTTGGGAGTCTGGAGCCAGCCAGCCAGCAGGACTGGCTGTGTGGGAGCAAGTAAGCCCCAGGCCTGCATGCAGGGTTCCCCCTGAGAACTAGCCTCTAGGGACCTTAAGGCAGGATCCCTCAGCTGGGTTTTATGTCTCCGCTGTTGAGTCCCAGTTTGTAGAGTTTGCTGGGAAACTTCCCCAGCCAGGCTGAGTTAGCTCTACAGCTCCCTGGGTGAGACCAGCCACCACATGGTCAGCTCTGCTGTCTGCTAGTTCAGGGCTGCTGCCTGCTGTGTGGGTCTGAATGCTGGCCTAGGAGATTACAGTCTGAATTTAGTGCAGTTGTGTAACCTGCACCTTGAGCCCTGCACCCCTGTGTGGTGAGAGGAAATTCTGGGACCAAAGCAGCCTGATTCCTGCCCAAAGAGGATCCTTGCCAGAAGAGACCAGTCCCTCTGCAGTGACTGAGTTATCTCTGAACCTGAGGCTCATTCATGGAGTGTGTGAGTGCACCATCTTGTAGTTAGTCAGTCAGGGAATTTGCTTGGGGATTTTATAACCTGCTGCATATTAAACCTGTGGAGGGATTTACCATCTTCTCCCACTTGTGAGTCCTTTGGGCTGTACTGGACCCAGTCAGCCCCACTGCTAAACCACTGCAGAGAAGAATTTTGTGGTCATAAGTCATCAAGCGCACCAACAAAGTATGCGTACCAGCACCAGGTGCCCCAGAGAGGGTGGACTGAAGACAATAATCAAGCGATTTGTCTCCTGCCATCTCTCTCCAGCCTCTGACAAACAGAGACCAAGGACACCATTTTATCCCCGGGCTAATAGCCTTTTATGGACCTAACCTCCATGAAATTATCTAGCTTCTCTTTAAACTCTATTTTAGTCCTAGCCTGTTATTTTCTGGGAGTTTTCAACTATCTGGCAAGTACGTGGGATTTCCCCTGGGTTCGAATTTTCCTTCCAAGTTGCCCTGGTGACCCTGCCAGGAAGAAGTGAGGGGAGTGGAGGCATCGCCAAATAAATCCATAGGAAAAATAAAATTGAGTGGGTGGCGGGTTCCAGAAGAACCCAGACCTATCCATAAAACCTGTAAGGAGATTGGCATTCAAGAAGGTAACCAGGTGGAGAGGGGCGCTACACTATGATTCTAGGAGCATCTAGTGTGGCAGGGGTAGAGCTGCCTGGCCCACTCCTTGGCTGTTACAGGCTGCTGGTGGGACCAAGATGGCACTCGAGAAATTTCAGGATCTCCTGCCAGGAATGCTCCTGGGCTCTAGCATGGGGCTCTGGATTACCCCCCCAGTGCACAGGTTTGGGGCTACCTCGAGTCGGTGAGATGCTGCACAGTGGGGACCCCGGTGGCTCGATCAGGTGTCCAGCCCCGGGGTAGGACAGCAGGGTGTAGTTCTTCTTCCCATGGCTTTTCATCCTCTCAATGGCCATCTCAGCAAAGAGCTTGGTGTTAAAATTGCGATCAGCTTCTCCTACCACGAAAAGCACTTCACCTCGAGCTTTCTCCACAGGGATGGCGGCTGCTGCGTGCACTGGGTTCCGGGGGTCCTGGAAGACGTGGTAGTTGTCCAGGGCTCCCATCTCTGTGATGAGCAGACACTCGGGGCAGTAGGGGATGTAGGGGATGTGGACCCCCTTGTAACGCAGCGGCGTGCCGTTCATAAATCCCGTCCCATTGATCCAGACCGCGGCCACCACCTGCTCTAAGAAGCTAGCCATGGCCAGCGTGACCTCTGCCCCTTTGGACACCCCAATAACGCCAAGGCCTGGACCTCTCACCTGAAAAACCAAAGAGAAGCCACATTGGAACAATCAGGCCAACAGCTTGGGAATCTGCAGTTTGGAGCCAGCACGGGATGGGAACCTGTAGGGGGTGCTGTGACACAGATGAAGCTAGAACCTGCACTACTCAGTCATGCTCCCCCCACCCCCGCAACCTCCAAAGGTGCATTATGACCCTGAGGGAGGAATCTGTACTGCACTGCTCTATCCTCCTGACTTGAGTACTGAGACCCTGGGACAGTGGGAAGAGCCTGCACTGCCCAGTCCCATCTTTTCCAATAGGAGGCGCTGTGATATCAGGGAAGGGAGGATCCCAGGGATGACAGATGATGGTAGGGCCTGCTACATGTCAGATATCTACACTGGAGCCTGGCTCCCCTGCTCAAGTGGCTCTGAAGGGAACCTAGTGAAAGAGTAGGGCATAGGCCATACCTTGGGGTGTTTCAAAAGCAGGTTGGCTGCTTCCTCAAAATACTCCAGGTCCACCTCCACCAGCACCTGCGGCAGGTCGTCATAGGCGAAGTAGGCCAGTGCTAACGCTGCAAAGCCCCGGCTGGCGAGCAGGCTGGCTCGGAATTCAATGAGCCCTCCAGCCCCACCAAACATGTCGATCACCCCTGGAAAAGGGCCCGGCCCTGCAGAGAACGGGGCGAGAGAAATTGTAGGAAAAGGGCAAAGCATAGCACGGATAGTTCTGGCAGCCCCACAGGTAAAGGCCTAGCTTGTTTTCCAAGGCAAACTCGGTAGGGCTCATGTGCAGTAGGTATTTGCAGAGAGGTAGATAGCTGAAGGAGGTGCTGCAGGGACGGGAATCTATTTCACTTGTGAAAACATCTTCCACTGAACTGGGCATTAACAGAAACTCTAAAAACCTAAATACCTTTGTTGATCCGGGCCACTGCCTCAAAAGGCTGGCTAGCAATTCCATCTTCCTGCTGATCATCCACTGAAGCCAGTGCCACAGGACTATTGCTAATTCTCACCATTTTATCCTGAGATCTCCTGATCCTTAGGGATTTTCTGTCATGCTCCCGAGGATCCCAACTTTCTTTTCTGAAGTTTCTAGCCCCCAGTGTTGAAATGTTAAATGTGACCCATACACGTTTAAAAAGCAGATGGCTAAGTATAAAGTGCATTCATTATGTTTTTAATCTCAGTTTTTAAGCCAATCTTGTGATTTCTGAATGGCTGGTGTTGGCAATATTGTTTCTGAGGGGCTGAGTGATTAGCTTGCAAGTTTTGACTCTGAAAATTGTCTAAAGAGAACTAAGTTAGTGATGAGCCTTAATGCAGTTATATGTAAGGAGGTGCAATTGTAATATCTACAGATAACACTAATGTTTACTTTTAAGCATTTTCTCTGTTTATATTGATTTACATTTTTACAATTGTGCAAAATGTTTGGACTTTAAGCATTTGTAAATGTTATCAGCATTTTCGCTGTTGTGGGAAATTATGGGGGAGGGTCAGATAATGATTAGTTAAGCAGAGCAGATGCTGACATTCAAAAAGTTAAAACTTTAAAAACAATTAACATGACAACTAAATATGTAACTACCCTTCAATCAAACTCTAAAGTTCTCTGTCGTATTATTCTTACTTTGCTTATCAGCAAATGTGATTATTATCGGAAATATTTTCTATCCATTTGTACATATCTGGGGAAATCAGTTCTCTGAAAACTTCCACGCAGTGTGCAGCGGCGATCAAAAAGGCAAATAGGATGCTAGGAATTATTAGGAAAGGGATAGAAAATAAGACCCAGAATACCTTACTGCCCCTGTATAAAACTATGGTACGCCCACATCTTGAATACTGTGTTCAGATGTGGTCTCCTCACCTCAAAAAAGATATTTTGGCCTTGGAAAGGGTTCAGAAAAGGACAACTAAAATGATTAGGGGTTTGGAACGGCTCCCATATGAGGAGAGGTTAAAGTGACTGGGACTTTTCAGTTTAGAAAAGAGGCAACTGAGGGGGGATATGATAGAGGTATATAAAATCATGAGTGGTGTGGAGAGGGCCGATAAAGAAAAGTTATTTATTAGTTCCCTAAATAGAAGAACTAGAGGACACCAAATGAAATTAATGGGTAGCAGGTTTAAAACTAATAAAAGAAAGTTCTTCTTCACACAGCGTGTAGTCAACCTGTGGAACTCCTTGCCAGAGGAGGCTGTGAAGGCTAGGACTAAAATAGAGTTTAAAGAGAATCTAGATAATTTCATGGAGGTTAGGTCCATAAAAGGCTATTAGCCAGGGGATAAAATGGTGTCCTTGACCTCTGTTTGTCAGAGGCTGGAGAGAGATGGCAGGAGACAAATCGCTTGATCATTGTCTTCGGTCCACCCTTTCTGGGGCACCTGGTGCTGGCCACTGTCGGCAGACAGGATACTGGGCTAGAAGGACCTTTGGTCTGACCCAGTATGGCCCTTCTTATGTTCTTATGTACCAATAAAAAACAAAGTGTGTTTATAAGAACCATCTAAACCAAATCTTTGGTCCAAACCTGTGGTCGCTGCAGGGTAATGGGGCTGAACTAGCTCAGCTTAAAGCAATGATATACTCCCCCTAAGTGGATGGCCTTCAGCAAATGAGCCTGCTGCTCGGGGTCAAGGAGAATACAAACTACTCTTGCTGTGACGAGGGCACAATAAATCTCATCAGCAAAGGTGGTTCTATGAGTGACCAGATCTCCCAGTGAATGCAGGGCCTGGGAGACCAACCAGCCTGCCTCAAAGAGGTTGTTACTGTGAGACCCACCCTCTGCCCCCATGATCAGGAAGGGCTTAGTATTCACTATGGCAGGGACTCAGGGGCTGTGTCTAGACTGGCAAGTTTGTCCGCAAAATCAGCTGCTTTTGCGGAAAAACTTGCCAGCTGTCTACACTGGCCGCTTGAATTTCCGCAAGAACACTGACTTCCTACTGTAAGAAATCAGTGCTTCTTGCGGAAATACTATGCCGCTCCCGTTCGGGCAAAAGCCCTCTTGCGCAAATCATTTGAGCAAGAGGGCCAGTGTAGACAGCACAGTACAGCTTTGCTCAAAAAAGCCCCGATGGCTAAAATGGCGATCGGGGCTTTTTTGCGGAAAAGCGTCCGTGCCAATCTAGACGCTCTTTTCCGCAAATGCTTTTAATGAAAAACTTTTCCGTTAAAAGCATTTGCAGAAAATCATGCCAGTCTAGACATAGCCAGGGTGATTTAGGAAGAGACCGGGGATTAGTCTGGCTTTATGCTGAATATACACGTTGGTGTGTCAGTGGGTGGCTTTTCCATAGTACCATGGAGGAGGAGGAGCCTACAGCCGTGCCTCCCCACCCTCCCACCAGCGGGCGCTCGGACAGTGAGGATGGGACTCAGTTGTTGGCATTGCAGGGCAGGCCTGCAACAGGGTGGGGCAAAGGGGGCAGTTGCCTCAGGGCCTGGTGACTCAAAAGAGCCCAGGGTTCCCAGACGGTGCTGCCACAGCAGCCAGAGCCCCAGAATTTTTAAATCGCCACTGGAGTGCTGAGGGGTGCACCCTTGGCGGTGCTGAAGGGCTGGCAGAGGAACGGTAGCTCAAGTCGCATCCCCCCGCCCCTCTGCCTGAAACCCCGCCCCTTCCAGAAGCACAAAGCCCCCCCCCCCCCACCCACACCCACCCGTTACCTACTGTCCAGCTGTTCTGTCGGCCTCCCTGCTCCTGAGACACAGGGGAGGGGGAGAGAGTCCATAATGGGCTTACCTGATGAGTCATGCCCTATCATGGGGAGGCTGGGGTAGCGGTGCAAGAGGAGCTAGTGTATGGCAAAGAGGGAAGACAAACACCAGAGGGCGGGAGGAAGGGGCTGCCAGGTTGGGCTGGGAAGGGAGTAGAACAAGGATAAGGGATGCAGGAGGCAGGGATGTGAAGAGCCAGTTTGCTTACCAGGAGGCAGGAATAGGGCCCCTCGGACCCGGCCCTCCTTGATTGGGATGCGCTCCACTTCGGGGCGCACGTACCACCTTTCCACAATGCACGTGGCCAGCGGCGCGATCTTGTCTGAGGGCTGGAGCTGGAAGGAATCAAAGAGGTCGAGCTGGAAGCGAAAGGGGCAACTCATCACGTCCCGTTTCATCAGCCTGTGGAACAGCTTCTCCGGCTTGAGGAACCAGAAGAGGCCCATGGGCCAAACGCCGACGTAGTCGCCCCCCGTGGCAGCTGCCTGCTCCAAGTCCACCTCTCCAGCCTCATCTGACCGGTAGAAGGCTCGGGCCTCGAAGTGCACCCCCTGCTCATCCGTCAGCGACGACTGCAGGGTCACCAGCTGGGCAGGCGCTAGGCCGGAGACGTGGATCTTCACCGGCCTGTCAGCCAGCGATATCTCAGGGGTGACCTGTAGCTGGATCATGGCTGATGGGTGCTGGGACCTGGGAAGGGGAACAGAGTAAAGGGCAATGGTGGAAGGGGAGCTGTTGTCAATGGGAGAAGCCTGGAAATATTGGAGGGGAGCAGCACAAACCGTCCCTCCTCAGCCCCCTGGTACCTCAGCCTCCTGAAGGCAGTGAAAATGGAGTCGCTGGGCTTGGGGGCAACAGACAGCAAGACCAGAACCTCCCCCAGTGATGCTGGCAGATGGGTGACTAGAGCCAGCACCCTCCTTCCATGGCCCTAAGCTCCCTGACGTGCTGTACCCGATGGCAGGCACCCTCTGCCCCTCAAACACACCGGGCCTGACTTCCCACGGCAGGTACCTTAGCTTTGAGTCCCACACCCGAGCACTCAGTTCAGCGCTTGTGAATCTAAAAACAGGGCTCCCTGTCACCTCAGCTGTGCCTTCAGCACCCTCGCCTCCTCCTTTGGACCCCTTGACGCCTTTGCCTCTCCCTCCAGCCCCAGACAGGCCCCTTCAGCGCCTCCTCCGGCCCCAGGTCCCATAACACCTACCCTTACTCCACCAGTCCTGGGCCGCTCAGCGCCCCCTGACTCTCCCACTATTCCAGGGCACCTTGGTGCCCCAGCTCATCTCTTCAGCACCCCTACATCTCCTATGGGGCTCCCCATGTCTCCCCCAGCCCCAGGACATCTTGGGGCCCCTGCCTTCCTCCAATCGTGGGAACTCCCCTTCCCCTGCACCTGAGGCTTCCCTCGGGCACTAGCTCCCATTCCCAATCCCTGGGGACATCCTGAGCTTCCCCCAATTCCAGAGGCCAGACAGCCCTGCAGAGCGCAGCCCACACCCTGTGACCCTGCAGAGTGCGGTCTCTCCTCCCTTCCGATGCGTGAGGGCAGAGTGGGGCTGTTCCCCCCTGTGGCTAGGGGATCCCGAGTTACAAGGCTATTTCCAACCCTGCCCTTCCTGTGCCAAGTTCCAGGAATATTCAACCCCCTTGCCTCGTGGCTTAAACTCCCTCAGTCCCGGCCCGCCTTCATGACGTGCTCTGAGATCTGCTGATGGAAAGAGCTGGATAAGAGCTACCACTGATGCATACTGCTACTAGTGGCAGGATGGGGGTTACCTTCCTCTAACGCATCAGGTGCTGGCCTCCTTTGGGCTACCTGGATCCCCTTGGCTCTGATCCAGTCCTGCCCCTTCCCTGCACCACTGGTCCAGGCTGAAATCATGGCTGGTACGGGGCCTGGAGAGTTCAGTTCACTGAACTGAACCCCACTGGCTTCTAAGACCCCACTGCTTCTAAGAGGTCCAAGGGCACTGAGCTAACTCGCAACAGCGTGTAGCCCTGCTACAGGGGGATCTAACCAAGGTACTTACACGGCCTCCATTACCGTAGCATCTGAACTCATCCCCTCTGCCAATGCCCGCAGTTCTGTCCCAGTCTTTAAATGCTTCCATTGGACAGATGGAGAAACTGAGGCACAGCAAGGCTAGGTGCAAGAGTCACTAAGAGACATAGCGGCCCAAGTCATAGATGCTTTGGATGGCCACATTTCCCAATAGGAAAACCGGACAGTGTATGGCGCTGGCCTGAGACCTTCTTCTCCCACCAAAGGGAGGCTCCAGCCACACGCCTGAGCCCCAGTTGCTCACCCAAGCCCCCTCCACTTTCAGGGGCAGGCAGAGTTTGGGTGAGCAGCAGCACACAGGTTAGGTAGGGGACCATATTTCTCAAAGATTGGGTTGGCATTGGTGCTCCGCGCCAGTCCTGTCCCCACCCTGTATGGGCTCATCACCCTCTCTCCCACCTGGCTTCTGCCCCGCACGGTTTTGACAAAAGGAGGCCTCACCTCGTTTGCTGTTCCCAACCAATCAAGGCTCACTTTTACCAATTAAGATGTGACAGCCAGGACAGGACTTAAATAAGGGACCACATAGAGACAGACGGTCACCTTCCCCTCTGACCCTCTAGATTAGAAGCCTAAACGCATTAGGCACCTGCATTTCTGCAGTAGAGATTAGTTAGGCACCTCTGTTTCTGCCTTTTAACGTGCAGGCTGCTGCCTCCCTCTAGAGGCCCAGCATGATCCATGAGCTGGGGAAAGACAGATGCTCCTCCATCCAAATGGCCTGCAGCTGGCAAGTGTGTTCTAGCCCTAAGTGACGGAGCCAGGATGTTTGGATTGAATTGGTTGACACAGCAACTCCACGTGTATCCAATCGAACCCCTGCTGCTACATATTCAACCATCACCAGGAATCAAACCTGCCACCACCAATACCCAAACCTGACATACCCTCAAAGGACCAACTTCACAGAGTGTCACTAAGTAGTCAGGGCTGCCGCAGCTGGGAGAAGACACACGTCCATGTGCTCAGCCAGCACGTCACCCCCACATGACTCTCACTGTTGGCAGCTCTCTCTCCTGGGCACTGAAACTCGGGTTACTGCTGCCCCCACTGGCTCAGTGTGGTTGTCGTTATACACAGGGGCTACGTCTAGACTGGCATGATTTTCCGCAAATGCTTTTAACGGAAAAGTTTTTCCGTTAAAAGCATTTGCAGAAAAGAGCATCTGGATTGGCACGGACACTTTTCCGCAAAAGCACTTTTTGCGGAAAAGCGTCCGTGCCAATCTAGATGCGCTTTTGCGCAAAAAATCCCCGATCGCCATTTTCGCGATCGGGGCTTTTTTGCGCAAAACAAATCTGAGTTGTCTACACAGGCCCTTTTGCCCGAACAGGAGCAGCATAGTATTTCCGCAAGAAGCACTGATTTTGTACATTACAAAGTCAGTTCTCTTGCGGAAATTCAAGCGGCCAGTGTAGACAGCTGGCAAGTTTTTCCGCAAAAACAGGGGCTTTTGCGGAAAAACTTGCCAGTCTAGACACAGCCAGGGTGTAATGTTTGGTCTCAGCACCCCCCCCTGGACACACTGTCCCAGCATCTCTGCCGGAGAAGGGAAGGAAATCTGCAGTGAGAGGCCCACAATCCCACCCACATTCAACCTGTTCCCTTCCCAGCACAACAGGCCTCAGGGGAAATGGAGGCTTCTCACAACTTGAGAACTCCAGCCACCAGACAGCTCAGATACCGCTGTGAGGGGCCCGGCTAGCCCCAGGGGGGACTGTTCCTGAGCCCATGAGGAAAATCAAGGTCTTTTTTTTACCAGACGGGACTGAATGAAGGTGAGCTCCTTGAGTGCTGGGAATTGCCAGGATTCCCACCGAGATGAGGCTGCTTTCAGGATCCCCCCGGAGAGTCTGCAATGGAACAAGAGGTGCAGCAAAGAGAAGGGTGCGTGAGATCCAGCCCTTGTTCTTCATCTGACTCCAGACACCTCACGTTCAGACTTTATATCCCCCCAGCCCTGTGGGATGCCCTTTGCGCTCAATAGCTGAGAGAATCATTAACCCAGAGCAGGGCCGGATTAAGGGGGGGGGGCTAGCTGGGTATCTGCCCGGGGCGTCAACCTATGGGGGGGCACCTGATAGCAGCTGTAAGGGATGCTTCGCACCCGGCCGCACGGCGCCCCTTAGAGCTGTAATCAGGTGCCACGCGCCCTATTGCAGCTGTAAGGTATGCAGCGCGCCTGGGGGCAGGGCTGCGCATGTGGCATGCACCCAGGGGCGGAGCTGCACAAGCGTCGCGTGCCCACTGCCCGGGGCGCAGGAATGGCTCGAGCCGGCCCTGTCCCAGAACCACAATCAAAGCTGGAGAGATGCCTCTGACTCCATTTGACTGAGGGGCCAACGAACCTCAGACTTGCCTCTCTCCTATCCCAGTCCTGTGTTTCCCATGGCGCTGCCAATGCCTGTTAATCCCAAGCCACACCTCAGCCCGGTCTCCTCGCCTGCAACTGCCCCTCAAATCACAGCTTCCGCAGCACTGCCAGGGCCCCTCAGTCCCAACCCACAGCTACCTGCCATTTTAGCATGGGCTTACCCCCACACCCCAATCCCGCTCCCTGCTATTCCAACCCTGGTTCTCCCCCCACACACAGCTCGGCTAGTGCCCCTCAGTTCTGTCCCACAGCCGCTGCTGTTCCAGGGTTGGGCCCCATCTGGGTCTTCCCACGGCAGAGGTGTCTGGGGGGGGGGGACAGGGAGGGGCAATTTCCCCCGGGTGCCATGCTAGGGGGGCACTGGGCCGGGGTGGGAGCAGAGCACACGCCGCGCAGGCCCACCTGACACTTAGATCAGCAAGCAGGAAGCTGGGTCACGTGCTGCCACCCAGAACACACTGCAAGCAGAGGCAGCTGGCAGGAGCAGCCTCATTTAAAAGTAAGATTTAACTTACCCAACTGGTTCCTCTCATGCCTGGCTCTGAGGGAGGGGGATTTGCTTGGGGGGCTGGAGTTGCTTGGCTCTGAGGGAGGGGGATTTGGTGGTGGGGGTGGTTGTGGGGTTGCTTGGCTCTCAGGGAGGGGGATTTGGTGGGGGGGCAGTTCTGGGGTTGCTTGGCTCTGAGGGAGGGGGATTTGGTGGTGGGGGTGGTTGTGGGGTTGCTTGGCTCTGAGGGAGGGGGATTTGGTGGGGGGGCAGTTCTGGGGTTGCTTGGCTCTGAGGGAGGGGGATTTGGTGGTGGGGGTGGTTGTGGGGTTGCTTGGCTCTGAGGGAGGGGGATTTGGTGGGGGGGCAGTTCTGGGGTTGCTTGGCTCTGAGGGAGGGGGATTTGGTGGTGGGGGTGGTTGTGGGGTTGCTTGGCTCTGAGGGAGGGGGATTTGGTGGGGGGGGCAGTTCTGGGGTTGCTTGGCTCTGAGGGAGGGGGATTTGGTGGTGGGGGTGGTTGTGGGGTTGCTTGGCTCTGAGGGAGGGGGATTTGGTGGGGGGGCAGTTCTGGGGTTGCTTGGCTCTGAGGGAGGGGGATTTGGTGGGGGGGCAGTTCTGGGGTTGCTTGGCTCTGAGGGAGGGGGATTTGGTTGTGGGAGGCACTGGGGGTGCCTGGCTCTGGCATCAGCTGGTAGAAAACCTGCCCGTCTCCAGCAGCAGCTCATGGTCGGGCAGGCCAGGGGGCAGGGGGCCAGAGGCATGTAAGGGCAGGCAATGGCAGGGTTAGAGCATAAGTGGGGGGTGGGTCTTGGGAGGAAAAGGTAGCTCAGGAGCATTTTTTGGGGGTGGGACAGTGTGTGGGTGGGGGCCTTGGGGCAAGAACAGCAGGGTGGGGGCTCACAGGTCTGGGTGCCCCCAACCCCACTTTGTGGGCACTTCTGTGATTCCGGCAAGGGACAGCAGTGTTAAGGACCTGGAGTAAAGTGATGGCTTGGCTGGCGGGGAAGTGAGAAGAGATTTTTCATTTGTGAAGTCGCCCAAAAGTGCAAAGACCGGAGGTGTGGGGAGCCCCCTTCCCCGTATGCTGAATTTGTCAGTGATCGGCACCCAGTTCCCTGCCCACTGACTTTCAGCCACTCACCCGCCTGTCACTGGACTACCTCACTTGATTTCGTATGGACACAAACGCTATGTCTACAAGGATGCAATCTTGCGCTAGAGGTATGCAAATGAGTCTAAGCGTAGAATATTGCCACGCCTCGTTTGCATATCTAATGAGCTGCCATTTTTGCAGAAGAGGCTCTTGCTCAAGGAGCTGTCTACACTGCCCCTTCTTGGGCAAGAAAAACCCTCTTGCGCAACGCCGTTATTCCTGAAAATAATCAGCGTAGCGGCATTGCGCAAGAGGGTTTTTCTTGTGCAAGAAGGGGCAGTGTAGACAGCTCCTTCTTGCGCAAGAGCCTCTTCTGCAAAAATGGTGGCTCATTAGATATGCAAATGAGACAGCGATATTCCACGCTTAGCCTCATTTGCATAGCTCTGGCGCAAGATCGCGCCAGTGTAGACATAGCCAGTGTTGTCAAGCAATTGATGGCACCACCCGCCCACTGGAACAGTACCAAGCCCACCTGACCAAGGCAAGGCTAAACCTCGCCATCCCTCACTCCGCCCATTGGTAGCACTCAGAGGGCTTTCCCAAGGAGGCCAGCATTGTTCCCATTTTACAGCTGAGGAAACTGAGGCACAGTGGGTGCTGTGACATGCCTGAGGTCACACACCAGGCTGGACTAGGAAGTTCAGTTTCCAGTGGTTCAGGTAATGAAGACGTGACCGCAGCACAGCCTGGCATAACCCGACTCACTGCAATCTGACTAATGTGGGGAACAACCGCAGGGTGGGGGGGCTTCAGCAATCATGCCCTGGCTAGCTTGTACTGCGATCAAGCCGCCCCTGCTCAAAGGAGACAGTCCTGGGAGCTGCCTGCTGGCCCACAGTGCAGCCCAACTAACGGCAGTGAGGGGCAGAGACTGATACCCAGCAGCCATCCCCAGCCCACTTCTCCCATCTGCTGAGCCCCGCCCCCAGGTTTGCTGAGCCCTGTTGGGGGTATTTTTCAGACCTAGCCAATTCACTCCCCACACACCACAACATCTGCCTAGAAGCACCACAGGGCCCGGCCCCTGGGACCCCAAAGTGTGGCAGAGAACAGGGCCTGACCCCCAATTCAAGGGAGCCATTTGAGGGAGGGGCCTGGCACCAAAATCCCACTGGTGCTCAGGAGGTTACAGGGTCTCTCTAGGGCATGCTGACTCCAGTTCGGTCCCAGGGCAGGAGGCACAGGCTGGCTCACAGAGATATGGATGGGCTCTGGGGACCCATCCCTTCTAAGGGGCACCAGCACCCATCTAACCCCATGTGGGCAGCATAGAATCACAAAACACTAGAGCTGGAAGGGACCTCAAGAGTTTGAGTCCAGTCCCTCGCCCTCATGGTAGGACCAAGCACCCTGGGCTACTCAACACATGGCCCGTGGGCCGCATGCTGCCCACAGCCAGTTTGTTTGTGACCCGTGGTGAGGTTTGGGGTTAGGTGGGGATCAACAAGTGACTGGCAGGTGGGAGCCAAAACAAAAAAGGAGTCAATGTAATGGTTTTCTGTTGAGATGCATTTTAGTAGTTAAATTCTTGGACTGTCATTGCTTGTGAAAAGTGCTGTCACATGGGTAGAAATCAGGGAAATGTTGCATTTTTTTAGTATCAGCTGAACTGACTTAAATGGGGTCTGTGTGTTGTATAGTCTTGCCTTAATCTAAATCAAGGCCCTCAGCATGTTCTGTGAGTAGAAGTGTGGCCCCAGGGACTTCCAAAGTTGAGTTGCCCTATCTCATCCCTGACCGCTCTATCTAAATATCTCCAGTGACGGCAATTCCACAATCTCCCTAGGCCATTTATTCTGGTGATTAACCCCCTTGACAGGCAGGAAGTTTTTCCTAATGTCCAACTAAAACCTCCCTTGCTGCAGTTTAAGCCCATTGCTGGGAGCAATCTTCCCCTCACCTCCTCCCCTAGTTGTTGCCAATGAGGCAATGGGTCACCTCTGCCTGATTTCCAGTGGCCGTCAGGCACAATAAAAACCTGCCCTTGCATTTATTAATCAGGCTCCTGATTGTCAGTCCAAGCAGAAAGGCCAATGATTGGCTAAGGCACAGAGGACAAACACTCCCTCAAACCTGGTGAGGATGCCGATTGGAGAAAGAGAAGCTTAGCCTACTCTGGGTTGGGGGGGGCACCTGTCCTTTACCACAGAGCAAAACAACAGCCCTTTAATTAAAAAAAAAAAAGACAGCACAACAGATTCAGCACCCACCCCACAACCCAGGTTCCTACTGGACAAACCCAAATCTTTTTCCATATGGTTCCTCCTAAAAGAAGATCAAATTATTGAGGCAAAGGTCAAGACAGACACCAGAAGCAGCTCCCTTCCCCCCTCCAGCTGCACAAACAAGTGGACATGTGCAAATTAAGATACAGAGCTTTGGCACCAAGAGCTTCAGTTCACACATTAGCTCAGCTGCCATGGTCTTTGGTTTCTTTGCCCCGAGTCAGGTAACATGAGAACACCTCAACCCTGTCCCATCAGGGGTCTTTATGACACCTTCTAGCATCATGGACTACAGAACTTATTTGGGCTAGAAGACAATGTAGGTTTCCACTGAAGAGCAGCTGTGTAGCCCATGGGTTTGTATAGCTCCCTGCTCTTGCATGTGATCTGGTAGCGTGTATCCAGCATGGTCAATCAGTCCACAGCAGGGAGGGGAGGTGATAAGGAGTGCCCACTCAGGGCAGGAGGCAGTGGTGGGCAGGAGAGCTGAGAAAGCAGCATCAGGACAGACAGATCCCAGAGAAAAAGCAGCCCTGAGATGTCATTCCCACCCTCTCTGCTGCCTCACTCCTTGCCCTCTTTGCGCTGTGCCTGGCGTTTCTGCAACAGAGCCAGCGTATCCCGCTTCTCAATCCTCCGCAGCTGCTTCTTCTTGGCACGCTTCAGCTTGAGCGGATTCCGGATCTGGCGGGATGGAGCAAGAGAGAAAAGATGTGAACAGCCATGGCGCAAGACATACCAGGGACAATGCACCTATTGGGGACAGCTGATCAAAAAAATGCTGCAGGTGTCTCATAATCCCAATTCACTTCTATAAGCTGGGCAGCCTGATAAGGGTACAACTCTCATGATGCAGCAGTGTCCCTTTGTTAAGTTATATATCATGGACAGCCCTGCCTGTGGTGCATCATGGGAAATATAGTCTGGCAGGAGAATTCAGCCCATAAAGTCAAATGAGAGCACGAGGTAATTGAATTACAGCTCCTAGAAGGCACTACAGCAGCTTTTCCAAATTGAAACATTTCAGTTTTTCAATTTAGTGGAAAGCTTTCGGCCACCAATAGCACAGGGGCAAGTCACAAATCTCAGAGTTGTTCCATAAAGTATTGCCAGCTATTCTAGCTCTGAATATTTTAGTGACTGGCTCCCCCACCAGCAAGACTATTCCAGAGGCACATAGCTTCCACTGTGTGGTGGTTCTCCCCACAATCAATCTGGACTTCTTTCCCTCAGCTAGTTTTCACCTTCTTGTCCCAGTTGTGGACACTCAACAAGAACCTGTCTCTGCAGGGAGAAAAACTGGGTTGGCCCCGGCAACTCTCAAAACTCTGATATGTGCATGTGTCAGGCCTTAACACAAATATGTTCTCCTGAACAACAATGGGGTCACCATGAGTACAGAAAGAAGAAAGGAGCTGAGTTCCCTGTTGTCCACACAAAAGAATCCCTCCCCATGCTGCAGGGGCGGGTTCTGGATCTCCTTGTAGGAGAGGCTAAAAAGCCAGGACACTCACCACTTGTACGATCTCTGCCTTCCGCTCGTTCTCTAGGCGTCGTTTCAAGTTCTCTTCCCGGCGCTGCTTTTTCTCCTACAAAAACAGCAGAGTGAAGCTTTGATTCTATATCCTGCCATTCAGGGAAAGTGCACTAAGGTCATGCTCAGGAATGGGAGCAGAGGTGGAAGAGGCAGAAAAAGTAAGAGGTCCCCAGCAAAGACTTGAAGAAAGATGGAGAGAGTGAGGCAAGAGAGCACAGGAAGGGCAAGAGCTGAAAAGAAAGCTCTTGCACCAGACCCCGAGAGGTTCTTTCTTGGTACATTGGTAACTAGTTGAGTGTCTATGTGAAGCAATCTTTCCTGGGGGATAGGAAAGCCAGCACAGTGAGTGGGTGAGAGCTGAATAATTCTAGGGACCTCTGTGAGGGAAATTCTGATTCTTTTCGTAAATCTTTCTCACTGGGTGGTTCTTTCATTGATTCAGTGGAATTCTGGGATCAAGGTTGCAGGAAGAAGAAGAGATCTCAGGAAGCCAGAGACAGCCCCACCCAGAGCTTTGAATAGCAAGACATGACCCTTGCTTTGCACTCTGTATCCAATAGGGGCCAGAAAAGACAGCAAATAAAGAAACTGGGGTGATGAGTTTGTGGGGACCTGTGGCACTAATCTGCCGTGTTATGTATAAGATGGATCTCTTTCCAGCTGCTGCGCTAATTTCTCAAAGCTATTCCAGGAGGTAGCACTGTTCTACACTTGCCAGCAAGTTTATTTTCTTGCAGATTGATAGAAAGTCTTGCAGATTCATAGAATTTAAAGCCAGATGAGATAATTGTGATCATATAATCTTAGCTTAAATTTGCACTTACATTCTTTCTAGTCTGCATTTACCTAGATTCATTTTCTAGTCATATTATATGTTTATCTACTAAAGACTCCTCTGTTATCAAGTTTCTGTTCCTTAAGTAGGTACCTACAGACTGATAAAGAGATCAAGTGGTAGCTTGCAGCATAACATATTGGACCTGGAGAGCATTTCTTTAAACAAGCTGACTCTTAGAAAGACATTAACTTTTGGTCATTAAGTTTTGGTCATGCAAAGTTCCGGTAGCAGTGGTCCTGGAAAGGAGGAAGCTACAAGAGCAGTAAGAGTTGGTACTTTGCTCCAATTAGTCAATTCTGAAGACAGAGTTGCTCTCTGGAAACCAGGCACTGGTGCGGCACAGAAATTCTTGGAAGGAGAAATTTGCCTTGTATGTGGTTTGACCACTCTTTTCCAGGATTGGTGTATGGTTAAGCCTGGAAGGGCTAGATATTTATCAGTAAATGCTGATTTTACTATACGTGCTGATATTAATGAAAAAATATTCCCAGCCACAGTAATCCAAGAGTACAGATGGGCAATGTAAGAACAAATCTTGCTTGAGAACTTATTTGGTTTTGATTTAAAGCCACTTACTTTACATATTTGGACATTATGTTGACAATTTGTTTTAACAAAGCTTTAGCTCTTTAAATCCCAGTGTGTCTCTAAATAATTATTCCGACCCCCAATAATATGCCACAATTGTGCATACTTAAATAAAAAATGGAAAAACATTTTAAAATAAACATTGACATTATCTAATAAAATGATAAAAAGTTAAAAAATTAATTCTGCCAGGCTTATGGAGACTATAAATATCTCCACGTCACATCTTGATTACACTCATACTGCGTCAATGTTCTCTCTTCTACTGGAAAAATGACAGGCAGAGGGGTGGCAATTCCAATGTCAAGATCTTGGGATTCATTTTCCTTTGCAGACCTTCTGGAGCCTAGTTTACCATTGTGATAGAGTTTGAGGAGGATGGGACACACACAGGGCTAGGATAATTGGGTACAAAGCTCTGCTTCATAATCCCCTCCCTTTACCTCTCGCTCCCTTTGTTTTTCTTCCTGTAGATGCCGGGCAAATTCCTTGACTATTTTCTTCTCCTGGCGCTCTTTCATCTTTCGCTCCCAAGAGGTGCGGAGGGGCTTGTCCTGAATCATATGGGAAAACCTAAAAAAAGAGGAAGAGAAAAAAAAATTACCATCTGCCATCAGCACAGCAAGTATTTGCACAAAGGGAACTTCACACAGCAACAAGCCAGAGTCAGGAACAGATTCCAGAGCACTTCCACAAGGGGTAGCAGCTTTCATCCTGGGTGCTCATTTAGCATCAGTGCCCATCTCCAACTCTGTCCACTTGTGATACAAGTACACGCCTGCCCAAATACCAGCACCTCAAGTGCCTTATGCCACTTTGAACCCTAACTCTAGCTCCTCCCATCCCCCCCCGGCTCCTCTTCCCCGAGGGCCCTCACCCCACCTAACCCCTGCTCCATTCCGCTGCCCCATACCCCGGGCCTCCCCCTCTCCCCCCGCCCCGCTGCCCCAGACCCCGGGCTCCCCTTCTCCCCCCGCCCCGCTGCCCCAGACCCCGGGCTCCCATTCTCCCGCCACCCCACTGCCCCAGACCCCGGGCTCCCCTTCTCCCGCCACCCCACTGCCACGGGCTCCCCCCCTCCCTCTACCCCGCTGCCCCAGACCCCGGGCCTCCCCCTCTCCCCCCGCCCCGCTGCCCCAGACCCCCGGGCTCCCCCAGCCCCCCTATTCCCGCCCGGCCTCTCACCGCCTCTTGCCGGGATCCTTCCACACCCGCCCGGACTTGGGTCTCCCCTTGGGAACCGCCGGCGCCTCCCTGCCCGGTTTCCGCCGCTGCAGCCCGGGAGCAGGGGAGGGGGCCGGGGCCGCTCCCAGCGTCTCGCCGCGGCCGGGATCCCCCGGGGCAGCCGCTTGCGCGTCCCCGGGGCCGAGCGGCGCAGCCGGGAGCTCCTCGCGGGGCCCCGCCGGTTCCGGCCCCTGCGCCCGCAGCCGCCGGCTCCTCCGCAGCCGCATCCCAGCCCCGTCGCCCTGAGCCGGCTCCATCCCCACGTGCTCGCTCGCCTCCCTCCCTTCGCGCGCGGCGCGGCCGCCAGTGGCGTCACTGGCCCGCGACACGAAGCGTTCGCAAGTGTGCGCATGCGCAGAAGCCAGGCCGCCCAGGGTGCCATGTTTGTGAGGGGCACCGTTGAAGAGCTCCGCCCCTCTGTCCGCCATGTTTGTGAGGGGCGCGCAGAGCAGTGTCCTGCTACGCCGGGAGTTCTCAGACAGGCAGTCCAGAGCTGTCAGTAGAGTTGCCAACTGTCCAATCACACAGACCCAAAGACCCTGCCCCGCCCCCTACCTTGAGGTCCCGCCCCTTATGCAAATCCACATCCCACTCACTGCTCACACACCTCCCTTTCCTTGCTTGCCCCGCCTCCCCAGGCTAGGGCTGGAATTGGGGCTGGGTTGTGGGGGCGGGGGTGGAGCAGGCTCTGGGCTGGGGCCAGGGGTGCAGAGCAAAGTTCCCTCTGATCTTTTCCATGCATGTGGGGATTGAGTTTTTTATGTGCACCCAGGCAAAATGGGCACCCCCCCCAGCCAGTTTGTGACTACGCTGCCCTCCCTCCCCCACAGTAGATGGCCTACAGGTTGTGAGCTTGAGACCCCTGTCTTACAGGGAACACTGGTTCAGAGAGTGGGATGGGGTTCCAGGCTGAGTTTGGGGCAGAGGGCTGGGGTGTGGGAGGGGTTGCAAGCTCTGGGATGGTGTTTGTGTGCTAGAGGAAGCTCAGGGCTGGAGGTTTGAGTGTGGAAGGGTTGCGGGTGCTGGCTCCCAGGTGGGGGCTTAGAGTTGGGGTGCAGTAGAGGGTTTGGGGTACAGCAGCCCTTATGTTGGGATCCTGGTCAGCAGTGCAGCAGAGCTAAGGCAGATTTCCTACCTGCCCTGGCTCTGTGCTGCCCCCGGAACTAGCTGGCACATCCCTGTTAGTGTTACCCCTTGTGGATAGGAAGAGAGGGACAGGTGGCTCTGCATGCGGCCCTTTCCTGCAGGCACTACCAATGCAGCTCCCATTGGCTGCAGTCCCTGGCAATGTAGTGGGCACTTAAGGCTGGGGCAGAGTATGGAAATCTTACCCCACCCCACTCAGGGTCTGCCAGGGATGAGCCGGCCACTTCTGGGAGCAATGTGGTTCCAGGGGGAAAGACAGGGACCCTGCCTTAGTCCCGCTGAACTTTTAGCTACCTAAAATCTGCTTTGGCTTCAGTAGCCTCTCCGGGAGATAGAATCTGATTCTGGAAGACTCCCTGTGAAACAAGAAAGACTAGCAACTTAAGCTTCAGCCTCCAGTCCCAAATTCTGCTCTGCCTCCAGCATTTAGAATAGTGTTAAATATTGAAATATTTTAGAAGTGTTTTTAATTTTTAAAGGAAGGGTGACTCAGAGGCTTGCAGTGTGAAAGGGTCACCAGTACAAAAGTCTGAGAACCACTGTGTGTGGTCATTGTGCCTTGAAGAATCCACAAACACTGCTCCAGCCTCTTGTTGTTATGGTGACATTAACACAGGAACAGAGGGGAGTTGATGATAAACCATACAGGGCAAAGCTTCTGCCTCCTTCATCCTCTCCCTGATCACTGCTGCTTTCATTCTCCACTCTCTCCCTCCATCCATACCTCCTTTCTCCCTTCCTCCATTGCCCTCTCCCTCCATCACGGGGAAGGTGATGATTAGGGGACAAAATGATGAACAAAACATTTCACAAAATAGTATCACTTTTAATCTGAAAAGCGAATTGCATGGGGAGAAGCAGGTATGTACTGCAACATGTGGTTATTCTCCTCAACTCTTAACGCCGATATAGCCATGCAGAAAAGACATTCATTCTGTGGCTGACAAAAGAAAAGGCTTCAGGGGGTAGTTGAGTTAGTCTATACAAGATAAACTTAAAAAACAACAAATAGTCTGGTAGCACCTTATAGACTAACAAAACATATAGATGGTATCATGAGCATTTGTGGGCACAGCCCACTTCTCCTATCAAAAGAAAAGGCATGAGTTCTAAGTAGACTCCTGAAACTAGATCATTTACCTGCTTAAACAAGGCAGAATGTCCAAGGATCTCATTTTCCAAAGATTTAGATTCATAACATTCTAGTCCGACCTATATAACATAAGCAGGATCTGAAAGAATGTGGCCATTATGGCTAGCTGGAAGTGAGGAGAGTCCCTGGGTGTGTCTATGTAAATACCACTTGCTCCTGCTTTGCTTAGATTTATTAGATACTCAGCAGATGGAGTGATATTTTGTCCATTAGTGGTATTTGCTCAACTTAATTTGTGACCCAACACCAGCTATGTTTGCAGTAAATGCAAGGATAGCTGACATATGGTTACCAACATTTGTAATTTTGTGGGAATACAGAAAAGTAGGACTGTGCTAAATTGTTCCAAATGAAGGGGCTTATAGTTAGCAGGATCTTGTTAAGCAAGGACTCAACTTTCAGAGCTCTATGAGAGAGACAGAGGTGAGGTGATTCCATTCAATTTGGACTGGTTTGACCTGTTCCTTGTCCCCCTTCCTTTGAAGAACAGAGTTAAATAGGTATCGTTAAGTGTCTCTTTCTACATGAATTGTGTTGGAGTTGTGTGTTTCTTCTACCTTGCTTGCTAAGAGTTGTAATTACTGGGAGCTGAAATCACTTGAGTCTGATGGGCAGAAGTCACAGCCAAGAAGTAGAGGGCAGTAGATGTGAGAGCCAGCTGGGCAGCAGCAGATGAATGGCCTCTGCTAGCTAGGAGGTGACAGAGAGCAGCAAGCAGGCAGATGGCAAGTGACCAGAGGAATCAATAAGGGCATGTCTACAATAAGGAGTTATTTTGAAATAACAACTCCCCAAATAACCATTTCAAAATAGTGTTATTCCTCTTCACAAGCAGGAGTTATTATTTCAAAATAACAGGAGTGGTAGAGCAGATGCTCGCCTTGTTATTTCGAAACAGTGTAGACATGCCCTAAGATGCCTCTTTATCTCCCCTCAAATCAGGTTGGGAGGTGAACTCTGTGGATGCACCGCTGAACTCTGGGTCTGCTCTGACCAAGGGTATCAAGAGAGAGTGGGGTGCAGAGAAGGGTTGAACATGAGAAGGGGGCATTTAGAATGTTGGACTTAAAAGACACTGCCCAACTTAGCTGGGGTGAGACATTTACTCAAAATTTATGTTTATGAATTTTCCCAAATTAAAATGCCAAGCTACTTCCCTCCCTTTTAAATAAAAGTTTCTTTGCTGCCCTCAGGCTCTGTGCGTGCAAGTGGGGGGAAGCATTACCTCTCGGAGGCACTCAGGGGTGATGTGTGAATTTCCCAGGTTACTGGATGGGGGCTTGAGCCAGTTGGGATGTATTGGATGGATGGAGAGGAACCCCTAGTGTATGTCTACAATACAGAGAAGATCGAAGCTGCCACTGTTGATCTTCCAGGGTTTGTATTAGCGGGTCTAGTGAAGACACGCTAATTCAAACTGAGAGAGGCACTCTGGCTGATGCTGGTGACCTGGCAGAAGGATTAAAATAACATAGGCCTGAGAAGTTCACCCAGTTATTTCTGAATGGATATATGTAAAACTGCTTATGAAGTTCACATTGTCACCAGTGACCACTTTCCTGATTCCCTTACATTACAGTTTGTTGGTACTATGATATTGACCAGAATGGTTGGCCACACTATTTCAGAATAAAAGTAATTTAATTCCTAAATAGTTACTCCACCTTGGAAGCACATTTCAGAGTAAAGTGGCTTTTATTCTGAAACAGAATGTCCAGATGGGGAGCTCTTCTGAAATAGTTATTCTGGTCAATTTCTTTATGTAAACAAGCTTTTTCTAAGGGAGCAAGGTCCATGCTGTTTTGAAGTAACATTTTGCAACAGGCCCTTTTTTGCTGACATTCCACAACTAAAAGAACATTTATTCTTTCATTTTTTATTTAAAACGCTATTTTATTTTGAATACTAAAAAGTTCCGTTTTCCTTTGGGTTTGGGGATATTTTGTTCCCCCTTTGGTGACTTTCTCCTCCTTGTTATTTCAAAGGAAGAAGCAAAAAATGTTGAAAACTTCTTGCAACTTAAAGGAGTTAAAACACTGAAAAGCTCTTTCCCACTTTTTAGCTTTTGTGAACTGAAAAAATGTGAAAAAGTAAAAAAAAAAACATAGTCATTAAAAGTGCTACTTTCACTATTTGTACTTTCCTTTACAACTGAAAAAAGTATGAAAAGATGCTTCCTTATTTTATTTTTACTTTTCTCAACCGGTTTCCTCTTTTTCTTTAGCGAGAAGGAATAACCAACCCAATTTCTTTAGTTTTCAAAAGCTGCAATGAAAGTATTTACATTGAAATGCATTGAACATTTTTATTGCAAATCTACTTTTTGAAATGCAGCAATAAATCTCTGCAGATAATGGGAATTGCAAGGCTGCATGCTGATGGATGCTTAGATAGACATTTCACAGCCTGCCAGTGGTTTACCCAGATGGGCCCATGACCCAACTTTGAAAACCTCTGCTCTAGCAAACACTGCACAAATCAAAGATGTAAGCTTGGTTTGGAATGGACAGATAGGGATGTAGGGAGACATAACATTCTGTGGGAAGATTTGCTTTAATAATATTGTAAACTCAGATTAACACAGCCAAAAAAAAAAATCATATTACATGCTGCTCTGTATGTTCCAGCATGTAACGGATGTGTTTATATCTGGCCACAGAATCTGTTACCTTCCACCCACAGCTCACTGTTTACTGCAATCCTTTACTGTAACACAAATTTTAAAAAATATGAACTGTCTGCCTTGGTGTGATTAAGTTGGGGCAGAGAAGGAATCAGGGGCAAAGACAGAAAAGGGATGGATCAACTTCTACACCATAATTGTGTTGACTCCTACTGCTTTCCCCATCCCCGTCTTGTATATCTGTGCAAGTCACAGATGAGAGAGTATGGGGAATTGGGAGAGAGGTGTAAGCAAGACAGAAGGAGCAGCTTTGAAGTTTGCTGTCTTGGGCTCCAGTTGCAGAGAGTTCCAAAGACTATAGGAGGGTTTAAGGTGAGAGGGGGACTTGGGTTCAGTCTCATTCCTTCGCCTCCCCTGTTACTGAATGGTGAGTTTGAGGGGCCAAGGAAGGTGTGTGGGTCAGTGTTTATTTTCACCCTCTCCAGAGAGGCTAGAGACTTTGGGGATCAGAGGAGGGGAAGTGGAGACTTTGAGGGGCAGCATTAACTCCTGTCTCCTAGTTCCGGGAGCAGGAAATGGGGGGGAGGTTCAGGGCTCAGAGTCCACGATGGGATTCTGTAAGGTAGATCCTGAGAGAGGTCATAGATTGCATGTTACAGACAGAGTGTTTGCAAGGGAAGTCAGGGGACAGTTTGGCTGTGTCTAGACTACATGCCTCTGTCGGCAGAGGCATGTAGATTAGACAGATCAGCAAAGGCAAATGAAGCTGCGATTTAAATGATTGCGGCTTCATTTACATTTACATGGCTGCCGCGCTGAGCCAACAAACAGCTGATCAGCTGTTTGTCAGCTCGCCGCTAGTCTGGACGCTCCCCCTGCCGACATCAAAGTCCTTTGTCGGCAGCCCCGTTATTCCTCGTGCAATGAGGTTTACCGGGGCTGCCGACAAAGGGCTTTGATGTCGACAGGGGGAACGTCCAGACTAGCGGCGAGCTGACAAACAGCTGATCAGCTGTTTGTCGGCTCAGTGCGGCAGCCATGTAAATGTAAATGAAGCTGCGATCATTTAAATCGCGGCTTCATTTAGCTTTGCTGAACAAACAAATCTACATGCCTCTGCCGACAGAGGCATGTAGTTTAGACGTACCCTTTGAGTGTTAAAGCGGCTCTCATCTGTCAGTTGTGGGGCTCAGGGATAGTGGTGTCTGCCTATCCTTCACTCCTACCACACAGGAGACTGGGAAAAGGGGTGGACTGCAGGAGATGTTGGGGCTCAGAGTTTGCTCCATTCACCATCCTGCCTGGGAAGGTGAAGAAGTGGCCAAGGGTCCATGTTGCTGGGTCTCCAATGCTGGATGTCTCCATCATGTTCTCAGTGCCCCTGGGCGGTGGGAAGAGTGAAGCTGGCCTCTGCTCCATCACAGCACCTGGGGAATAATCACAGCACAGAATTCACCTTCCTATCACCTCAGGATCACATCAAAACGTGGCCTCAGCCCCTCCCCGCTTCCACCTTTTCTGACAGGGTCGGAATTCTCCTCTCACGCCAGGAAAGCAGGGTCCGCAGCAGAGCTGGAAACCATCGGTGGAGCCACAAAGAGGCAAAGTGCCAGACTGATCTGACACGAGCAATGAATTCCTCTCTTCCCCAAGGAAAGGGGTTAAGGGATCTGCCACTGCTGCGGTTGAACTCCTTGGACAAACCCTTCATTATGTCTGCGGGGAGGGCGTGGGCTCAGCTGGTGGCGCCATCGTCCAAGCAAGGGGACAGGAGGTCTCTCCAGGGCGGAGGGAATGGGATGCCAATGGGCTATGGATCAGGCCCGAGATGAGGAGGAGCACTGAATGTTGTGCAGTTGCTCAGTTGGAGGGAGGGCAGGGAGTGTGTCTGGGCTCCATCCTTACCATCTGCGTGTAGTCCTGTTGTTTCATGGCCTTGTAGCCGTACACCAGAGCGGTGACGGCCGTGCACAGCTCCAGCAGGCAAAGCAGGATGAACATCGAGTTAAGTCCGTGGCTCAGAATCTGTGGGGAAGCAAGCCCAGGGGAGTTCATCCGGCAACCCTCCTGCATGGGGGTGCCTCTTGCTGGGGGGAGGCCTGAGCCCCAGCTGGGAGGTGTCATTACTGCACAGCGAGGGGGTGAGGATTTCCTGAACTCTGCTACATGCCCTGACACGGGGCAGGGCCTGGCGTTAAGGCCCAGCCATCCAGTGGCCAGACATACTATGGGTATAGCCCTGTGTAGCACTGTCTAAGACTCAAGATGGCTGCCAGGGGCAGTGGGTGTCCCAGGGCAGACAAAGAGAACCCTTTTCCTCCCTGTCTTGTTTCAGAGTCTAGCAGGGACCCCTCCTTCTTCTCTAGCTTGTCTCCTGCCCCCAGTTCTCACTCGACCATGAAGCTGAGATGCTAATAGCTTTGGCAGGAGCCAGGGCCAGGGCACACCCAGTGGCCCATCTCACGAGTTTGAGGGAGGAGGATTTGGCAACAGGGTAGAGGGCAGGGATGCCGTAGCAGGGGGTGCCGTGTTGGATCAGGGCAGGCTGAAGAAACTCCTGCTATGGGTCCCCTCCAAAGCCATGTATTTAAGCAAAGCCTCTGTGCTGTTCCCCCCACAACAGCCCTTGTAATGGCTGCAACACCAGGGCCTGAGCTGGGAGTCTCTGGCATGTGGGATACTGAAAATGGTGTTAACATTACAAGTGCTTACTTTATATTGTAGGGGATGAGTCATCATCTATGCTAGTCCCCCAGTTCTGTTCCCTGAGGACCCCCAGCTCTAAATTGTTAAATCTTTAAAGATCTAGCTCAGTGTTTCTTAAACAATAATTTTTTTTTATGAGGAACACCAAGGATTTTTTGTTGACCAAAAAAAAAAAAAAAAGTCGCCTGCTCCTTTAAGGTCGGCCATTTTGAATTCTGTTGTTCTCCACGGCACACTTCCGACTGCCTCACGGCACACCAGTGTGCCACAGAACACACTTTAAGAAACAGTGGTCTAGCTAAAGAGCTGGGTCTCAAGCAGCTCCTGTGCACCAGGTGCTGAGGGGGCCCATAACACCCACACACTGAGCCTCCCACAAGGCCATACAGCTTCTGAGTGATCCAACCTCCATTCCTGAGATAACACTGCTGTTAACCTTTTAGTGCCTCTCTAGCTGTATTGCTTACCCCAAGCCAGCAAAAATCAGGAGTCAGGCCTCAAAAAAGTTGCAATATTGTTGTAAAAAATCACAATGTTGTTAAAAAAAAACACAACAAATGTAGGGTGTATTTTATTTGTCTCCCAGTTCCTTGCAAACAGGAAGGGCAGAGGAACCTTAACTTTTTTTTTATGGCAGGTGAAAATCGGCCCTAATCAATGGGGGCTGTAAGAAGAACACCAAGTATTGTGCCACTCAACTAAAACGTCAAGAGACAGCAGCATGGTTTGTCTCTGAGCCTCTCAATAGGGCTTCAAAACCATTATGATGGCTAGCTCCCAAAGGAAGACACAACTAGCCCCATTTCCTAGATGGGGAAACTGAGGCACAGAGGTGGTTGGAAAGCAAGTCAGTGTCAGAGCTGAGATCTCCTGACCCACCCTGGTCCAGTGAATAACTACTACAGCTTCCCACCTCTCCTGCTTGATTGAAACCCTGCTCAGTCCTCATTCCTCACCAGGTGGACAGATGGATTCAATGCTCTTTGCTGAGTTTCCTCATAGACCTCCCGACGGGGGAGCAAAGGGGCAAAAGCCATGGAGCCTAGTGATTCAAAGGGGCCCCTAGTGCTTCCAGGAGCCCCAGGCCCTTTAAATCACCACAGAGCCCCGTGCAGCAGTCTCTAGGTTGGGCTGAGGCTGCCTGAGGGAAGCTAATCGCAGCCCTGCCCCTTCTGGAGGTGCAGAGCCAGGCCTACCCCCCTCCTTGCCCGGGGGATTTGTTGGCTCCGCTGTTTCCCTAGGTTACATGGCAGGTGGGTCTTGAGAAGGATTCCTAGTGCTCTAGATCCAGTCAGCTCCCTGCAAAGTGGCTGTGGATTGCTGCAGGAGTGGGGGGCGTGGCAGAGGTACCCACGTAGGCAGATTTGGAGCACCTCATCACGGTCCCGTCGTCGTTCTTGAACGTGTCGCACCATGGAATGGCTTGGCCGATCTCCACGCCGTGGATGATCACGGCCATCAGGGTGGCCACGATGACTATGCTGCTGATAATGCAGCAGACTTTCACCTGGATCAATCATAGCCAATCAGAGGAGAGCAGGGCACAAATCTAATCATTACAGATGCACCAAGATCAGCACCCCACGGTGATGGCAGCCCTACGCACACCCCAGGAGACTGTCCCTGCCCCAAAGATCTTAGGGTATGTCTAGGCTACATGGTCATGTAGACTAGGGGTGTGTCTAGACTACTGAATTTTGTCGACAAAAGTGGACTTTTGTCGACAAACTATACCAGCGTCTACACTACCGCTGAGTTCTGTCAACAGAAGGTGTTATTGCCTGTAGGGTTGCGTCTAGACTACAGGGTTCTGTCGACAAAGCAGCTTGCTTTGTCGACAGAACTCAATGTGTCTGGACGCTCTTTGTCGACAGAAGTTTTGTCGACAGATACTGTCGACAAAACTTCTGTCGACAAAACCCGGTAGTCTAGACGTACCCTAGTTTACCCAGCATAGGCAAAGAAGCAGGGATTTAAATAATCCCTGCTTCATTAAAATAAACATGGCCGCTGCTCTGTGCCGACAATCAGCTGATCCGGCACAGTGCCGTAGTCTAAACATGGATCAGTCGGCTGGGGAAGCCTTTGCCGACCGATCCCTTATGTCTCGTGAAACAAGGCTTACAGGATCTGTCGGGAAAGGCTTCCCCAGCCAACTGATCCACGTCTACACTGCCGCGCTGTGCCGGATCAGCTGATCGTCAGCACAGAGTGGTGGCCATGTTTATTTTAATGAAGTGGGGATTTCTTTGCCTATGCCGTCGATGGAGCCATGTAGTCTAGACATACCCTTGACTGTCCAAACAGACCAGGCAGAGAGGGTGAGAGAACTATTATTACACTCTCCCCCTACTTTCCAGGTGTGGGCCTGGAGCACAGAAATGGTAGGTGAGGTCAAATCTGTGACAAAACTGGGAAAAGAAGCCGGCTCTCCAGAGCCCCAGGCCACAGTCTTAACCACAAAGCCCATCCCCACGGCAAATGCATTGGGGTGAATCTCTGAGCATCCTGCTGTTGTGCAGAGGCAGGCGGTCCGTTTGTGTCCACGTCCTCTCACACAACACGTCACAGTTGGGAGGACACATGACTCTGCCACATCTATGGGGTGGGACAGCTGGGGCTGAGCGGCCCATGTGGGGGAGCTCTGGGGTCTGGAAGGAACATCCTGTGCTGGTCCTACGGAGTCTGAGTGCATTGACTTGGAGGCCGCAGCATGTCTGTTCTAGCAGGGACAGTGAGGCTTGGGGCTGAGGCTGTACGGTTATGCAGCTGTGGGATTAGATTCAGAGGGCCCCATTTTGTGAGGCTCAGAGCCTCATGAACTCCCAGGGAAGTCCCAAGTCTTCGTTCCATTGGATGCAGGAACAGAGAGGGTGGCCAGTGGGTTTAAAGCCACTCTTGCACTTCCTGGCACTTTGCGTAAGGGTCCATCTTCACAGCAGCTGAGGAGCGTGGCTCCCCGCTCGGGCAGATCTTGACAGGGATCTCGGACAGCACTGGACTCGGAGCCATAACTTGTGCTGCCACCAGCATGCCAGATCGAGCAGACCCAGTGCATGTTCCTCTACCTGGCAGGCTCCAGGCTACCAAAATGTGTCCAGGCTACATGGGGCCTCCTGGGAGCGGAGGCTAGCTGGAGTGCAGCCACTCGCCAGACCCACGCCCATGAACAAAAACGTTTGGAGGATATTTACCAGCCACATGCCTTCTCTTCTCTGAGCCTCCACCAGCACGGACCCCGAGGACACAAGCTGCCGAGGGAACAGCAACAGGGGAAGACTCATTGGCAAGTTTCCATCCCACCTCAAATCACATGCACATTGAGAACTATGTGGAACAAGTCCCACAGGATTATGGGCCATGGAAGCTCTGTCCCCATAACACAAAGATCCTCATTAGGACTGAGGTATGAGATCCAAATTCAGGCTCTCAAGTCCCAGTTCGTGGGACCCCCTCTCCTCTGATCCCACTGCAGAGGGGCCCTGAAGAGTTCTCTGAAGAGTTCTCTGAAGCTGAAGGCCCATAATCAGGTCCCACAGTACGTGTTTCAGTATAGCAGGGTCGCTCTGAAGTTCTCCAAAAGGGATTTGCTTTCCTTCTGTGTCACCACCTGGATCCATCTCCTCCATGCCAGATAGACAGGAGCCTAACATTTGTATGTGCAGCTGTCTCTGAGCCTCAGACCCACAGAAAAAAATCACATCAGGCTCTTGATCTAGAAATGAGGGCCAATTTAGTCCCCGGGGGTGGCTGTATCAGTTTTAGAAGTGCCTTATGGGGCACACTTACTGCGAGGGAGGCAAAGATCCTTCATCTCTCAGGCTGGGGTGTATACACTGTGGAGCCTGTTTGAATGTAGGGGTGAAAGTTTTTGCAAGGTCACTGCTATCTTCTCTTCCTTGGGCTCAGTGCTAACCCCCCTACCCCTCCATTATTCTGAAAGCCTGCCTGGCTATGCTCAAAGCCTTCAGCACTGGAGTCCAGGGAATATCCCAAAGCAGATCTGCAGAGACACCCCCAGCTGCCCCTGACACTGGGTCAGAGGGCCAAGCTTTCAGTCCTGCAGCTGGCTGTGCCTACCAGGAAGCCGATCCAGAAGTAGACTCCGCTGGCTACAGTAAGGGCTGGGGTTGAGGATTGTATTATCACCAAGGCAATCCCAAAGGAGATGTGCGTGAATCCGGACATGATCTGTATGGACTAAAAGGGAAGAGGAGATGGGGCTCGGTTCCACCGATACACAGTGCATGTGGTAGCACTGCCATGATTTATGACATTGCTGTTATCACCATAGATACTGCCACTGACATAATTACCTCCATCACCCTTCCATCACCTTGTCAATGTCATCACCCTCACCAACCCCATCACCCCGCCAACATCAACACCACCATCACCCTCGCCACTCTGCCAACATCGTCACCGCCATCATCCTCACCACCCCGCTGACATCAACACCACCATCACCGTCACCACTCTGCCAACATCGTCACCGCCATCATCCTCAGCACCCCGCCGACATCAACACCACCATCACCCTCGCCACTCTGCCAGCATCCTCACCACCCCGGCGACATCAACACCACCATCACCGTCACCACTCTGCCAACATCGTCACCGCCATCATCCTCACCACCCCGCCGACATCAACACCACCATCACCGTCACCACTCTGCCAACATCGTCACCGCCATCATCCTCACCACCCCGCTGACATCAACACCACCATCACCCTCGCCACTCTGCCAGCATCCTAACCACCTCGCCGACATCAACACCGCCATCACCGTCACCACCATCATCCTCACCACCCCGCCGACATCAACACCACCAACCCTGTCACCCCACCAACATCATCACTGCCATTACCCTCACCAACCCCATCACCCCGCCAACATCAACACTACCATCACCCCACAAACCTTGTGACCGTTATCACCCCTACTGACTCTGTCAACCTGCCAACATCACCCCCATCGCCTCCACCAGCGTTGCTAATGTCATCACTGCCACCAATCACATACCCATTGAACATCATTACCGCCATCAACCTTGCTAACCTCATCATCCTGCAACTGTCGTCACCCCCACTAATATCACCCTCACCTGCCAACATTGCCCCTGCCCTCACCCTTACCACCAATGCTAACTATCGTCTTTTCCATCTCCAACACCCTCACTGCTGCTGTTATCGTTATTTCCCCTTTTCACCACCCCTCCGCCTCAGGAACAAGTTGCAGCTCCCCATCACATTGCCACTTTGGGCCTCTGTTCCCATAGGAACAAGTCTCCTGAGAACCCCTGGTGTGCTTAGCCACAGACCCTAAACTTATCAATAGAATGAAATCAGTTAGGGGAAATCAGGTTTGAAGCACCAAAAACCACCTTTGGAGCTTTCCCCTTTCTCTTCCATTGCCTGGCTGGCCAGCACTTGTCTGGACACATGGGGAGATGTTTATGCCTCTGGGTGCCAGGGTTAAATTGGGAAATCCTGCAGCTGTCACACCTTAGGGTGTGTGCTTGCCAGTGTGGAGGCAGGGAAAAGGGAATAAAGGAATTTGTGTGCAGCTATCTTGGTTGTGTTAGCAAGAGAGCAAGAGTAAGGCTAAGTTTGTGGCCTGACAACGGGAGAGCTGTAATAAGATGCTGCCTTCGCCTCTCGCCTCCATACGGAGATAAGGATAGAATGCTGACTCTGGCAGGGACCTTGAGATAAGGAGCATCTGGGTGGAATTAAAATAACTGTTAACCATTGGTGTTTGTAATGGGAAGGAGTCAATGGCTACGTCTACACTGGCACCCTTTTCCGGAAATGCTTAAAACGGAACAGTTTTCCGTTATAAGTATTTCCGGAAAAAGCATGTCTACATTGGGGCTACGTCTACACTGGCACCCTTTTCCGGAAATATTTAAAACAGAACAGTTTTCCGTTATAAGTATTTCTGGAAAAAGAGCGTCTACATTGGCAGGATGCTTTTCCGGAAAAGCCCTTTTTCCGGAAAAGCGTCCATGGCCAATGTAGACGCACTTTTCCGGAAAAAAGCCCCGATCGTCATTTTCACGATCGGGGCTTTTTTTGCGGAAAAGACTACTGTGCTGTCTACACTGGCCCTTTTCCAGAACAGTTTTTCCAGAAAAGGACTTTTGCCTGAACGGGAGCAGCATAGTTTTTCGGAAAAACACTGACAATTTTACAGTAGATCGTCATTGCTTTTCCGGAAAAGCAAGCGGCCAGTGTAGACAGCTGGCAAGTTATTCCGGAAAAGCGGCTGCTTTTCCGGAATAAGTGGCCCAGTGTAGACACAGCCTAATTGTTTAATGTTATTATATCTAATGGCTAGTATATAAACTGCTTCATAATTGCTTGTATTCGACGATCTGACTAGCAGCGGCTTCTTCCCTTGCAATATTGCTCAAATAAACTGTCTCTGACTACTCATTGCTCACAAATGCAGACTGTAGGCTTGTTTTCTTCCATAATAGTCTCACCAGCTAAATGGGGCTCAGCTGGGTTGATAATGCCATGGGAGGCTGAGGATGCAATAGGGGAACTCTTCATTTGGGCTTCACCTCAGATCTGCTCCCTAGGGCTACGTTTACACTGGCACCCTTTTCCGGAAATGCTTAAAACAGAACAGTTTTCCGTTATAAGTATTTCCGGAAAAAGAACGTCTACATTGGCAGGATGTGTTTCCGGAAAAGCCCTTTTTCCGGAAAAGCATCCGTGGCCAATGTAGACGCGCTTTATCGGAAAAAAGCCCCGATCGTCATTTTCGCGATCGGGGCTTTTTTCCGGAAAAGACTACTGGGCTGTCTACACTGGCCCTTTTCCAGAACAGCTTTCCGGAAAAAGGACTTTTGCCCGAGTGGGAGCAGCATAGTTTTTCCGGAAAAACACTGACAATTTTACAGTAGATCGTCAGTGCTTTTCCGGAAATTCAAGGGGCCAGTGTAGACAGCGTGCAGCTTATTCTGGAAAAGCGGCTGCCTGGGAGAAGTGGCAAAGGTGAAAGTAGGCCCATGTGCCCCAGAGTGCCTCACTGGTGGGAAAGGGGTCTGTCCTGGAGGGCTCAGCTTTAGTTGGAAGTGTGTGCTCCCGCTAGCTCCCGGTGGGGCTACCAGGCTGTCCCTATGGTATGGTAGTCCTACAAGGCGGGCTAAGGAAGTGACAGGGGGTCGCCACATGCCACTGCTGTTGCCTGCATGCAGCGCCCTCACACCGTCAACTCCCTTTGGCTGGGAACAGGAACAGCACAAGGCAGGGACTAGGTAACTGACCACGACTGGGCCTGCCCCAACTTTGAGCCCACCTACTAGAACTGCCCAAAGCCTACCCCCCCATTCACACACATACTTGTGCTCTAAGCCCCTCACACCCGCCAAAGGGGGGGCGGTGTTGCAACCCAACAGCACCTGTAAGAAATGTAAGAGATGTTCATCCCTGGTGAGGCTTTTACCTTTTGGAGCAGAGATAAAAGGGAGGTTGCTCTGGCCTTTCAGGATGCCAATGCGGGAATAGGTCAGGCATCCTGGCCCATGCAATTACCTGCTGCCTTCCCCAGATTTTCCCCGCACCTGGAAATAGCTGCTTCACAGTTGCTGGCACCACTCCAGAGGTGGCTGCATTTTGGCAGCTGGAGGAGCCGCAGCGTGGGATCTTCAGGGAGGCAAGGGTGACCAACTAGTGGGTCTGACGCTTACCGTTCAAGCTAGTGCTAATTGGGCCATTTCAGCAGCCAGGCAAGGACTGAAAGTGCAGGGCGTGGATGCCACCTCTTGCCACCCTCCACCCAATGAAGAGTTAATTGTTGCTTCTCTAGGCCTAACCCACAGCACCCTTGCAAGTGAAGGGCAGGAGAGTCCATTAGTCTCCCAGTGACCCTGGACAAAGGCCCATCTGCCCCTCGCTCTCTGTCCTTCCCCCTCAGTCACCCGTTCGTCCGGTACAAACATCAGACTCTCACCCCCAGTGCCTTGGGCTGTGCCTTCCGGAAGCCTTTGACCTGGGCTGAGGTGGGCTGTGGTACCACTGAGGCCAGCTGAGCAGCCCGGGAGTCGGTCTGTGAGACAACCTCCGTGACCAGCTTCACCCCCTGGGATTCTGTCACCGTGGTGGCCATTTTGGTGCCAGCTGTGGAGAGAAGAGGCAAGTTGGGGTCAGCAGCAGGACAAGACGGGGCCGAGGGAATAACAGCTCCCTGCAGTGGACATCAAGTAGAGGGGAGGCCTCTGCCTCCTGCCAGTGGAAAGGGGCAGCTGATTCCTTCCCAGAGGATCCTGGGGGAGAGATCCCAGGAGGGAGCTCATAGGGGCTGTGGCTGCATCCTGTGGGGACAGCAGGTCAGATCTTATCCCAGGCACCTGGAAGTAATCAGGCTACAGGCTTTGGGGTACGGGAAGGAGGTCATGGAGCGCAGGCTAATAACCCCTCTCTGGGTAGACCGCGGTGATGACTGGCAGACTGGCAATACGAGAACATCCCTAGGACCCAGGGCAGGCGTGGGCAGCTCACACTAGAGCCTGCCACATCTTCAGGGCAATTTGCTCTACGCTAGTTGGATCAAAGCAAGCGTGGATATGCCACAGACCTGTGACAGCAGCATGGATCCATTCCCTGCCAAACACTGTTTACTTCCCATCATGCCCCCTGCCTTGGCAAAGGGAGAAAAAATTCCCGGGTCCTCCCCTGATCAGCATAAAGGGGTGGGCAGGGTTTGAGAGAGGCCAAAACAGGGAACTAGGACCCCACCCTGCCATTCGCTGGGAGAAAGCAGAGTCTGGGGAACACACCAGAGAGATGGGGGGAAGAGTGTGAGAAATGAAACAGGGGGAGAGAGAGAAACTGAACTGGCGGGGAGGGGAAGCCACAGTAGAAAAGCAACAGGACGGGAGAAGAAAACAAAAAGGAAAGACGAAATGTGAGGAGCAGAGACAAAGTATTTAGGAGACCAGATCGCACGGCTCTGCTAGCCATGGGGACCCCGGAGCAGAGCTCCCTAGGGGAGGGAGGGATACAGCGAGTGGTGAGAAGGAGGAGGAGGACAGATCAGAGAGATGCAATATGACCGCAGGAGCTGGAGCAGGGAAGGAGAAGCACAGAGGGAAAAAAGGCGGCTGGAGGGAGAAATGAAATGATCAACTCAGGAGGGAAGTCGACAAAGACACTTTCAGGACACTTGATGGATTCAAAAAGGCTACAATGCAAGTGTCAATCTAACAATTCCTCCCCCTCCCTTCCCCCCCGCGGTTTCCTTGGGAATGTCCCTCTACCCACAGCTCCACCGCAACCTAATAATTCCCCCCAAGCTGCTTGGAGATCTCTCTCTGTCCCCTGCCACCAACCTAACAATCACCCCCCAGTTGCTTGGGGATCTCCCATTCCCCAGGGGCTCCCTAGTGCAGTGAGCATCGGGGGCTGACCTGCTGCCTTCACTTACTCTGCCTTGTGCTGTGGCTGCTGTGTTGTGTCTCAGGGTTCGCTCTGCCTTGGTAGCTTTCGAGAGGTTGTTGGCCGGTGTCCAGGGGTGGGCGGGAGTGCAGGGAGCCTGACAGGGGAACTCAGTGCTGTTCTGGCAGCTCGGCGCTGACAGGAAGTGTGTCTGTGGACATGTGTGAGGGCTCCTTTTCCCCCAAATCTGCCTTTCTGGCCTGGTTCCCAGAGGGGGAGGATCAGCAGACCTTGGTGCCTGTAAGAGAGAAAACAATATGTTCCGGAGCTGGAGATTGCACATGCAGGGCGAAAACAACAATGCGAATAACCGTTTCTCCATGAATTTGTGGTGCCCCCACAGCATAGCCCTGGGCACTTGAAGGCCCCTCTGTATCCCCAGTTTATCCACTGTATGTAGCATGGCCCTGTGACCCAGGGAGCCTTAGATGTCCTCTGGCAGAGGGCCTAGGGGGACCTCACGGTTTATAAGGGATCCTCTAAGATGGCTGTCTGCATACAGTTCATTGAAGGGTCAGCTCACTGAAGGCTATTGAGAGCCAGTGTCCTATTGGTTGTGACCATCGTTGTGAAGTGGGTAATATTTAAGTAAACACGTATTATCTAATACCTAAAATAATAAAAACTATTTTTCTTAAAGTCTTGGATCAAGGCTGGTCACTGGACAGTGACTACCTCAGATATGTAGAAGTAATAGACACTTCTCTCTTTGTCAGGCCGTTTGTGTATTGTGTGCGTCTTTCTGGACGTCTATTTGCACCCTGAAACACATTGAGGGATTTCAAAATCTACCAGAAAGAAAGTCTCCAGGGAGAAACAAGAAGCAGAGGTGGCTGTGTGCTCTTGACAAATAAAGATAAAGGATTGTCCTGGTAGAACAGTTTGTCAGCTTATGCAATGGGGACTAGAAATCATTTGTCTTTGCCAAGAAAGGAAATATGAATAACTTTCACATCCTTCTTCAGACGCCTGACGAGCATTTCATTCCCTAAAAGGAGTGCTCGACACAAACGGGCGAGCTTTCACAACAGAGTGCAGAGGAAGATTTCACCTGAGCTTGCTGTGAACAAGCAGAGCACGGTGGCTTTGGTACCCATGATAGGAGACTGGGATTTGAAAGGATCTCATAGCTGTGATTTTCAGCAAAGAGCTTTCAGAAAAAAACAAAACAAAACAAAACAAAACAAAACAAAACAAAAAACGACCAGTGTCTGAGCTGATGGACCAGGCAAATCTATCCAGCACAGCAGCCTGAGCTAGTGAAAATTAACTGCCAAAAACTTTATTATTGTGGAGTTAAGATTGCCCAGTGGTGCTTCATGACCTTCCAGATCATGGAGAGAGATTAAACTTAAACCTCTAAAGACTAAGAAATGAAGTTGCAGTACCTGATACCCTCATCTCACAACCTTTATTCTTCCCCCCTGGAACTGACAATAGTCACTAGACATGGCACAGGAAGGGTGTGTCACTCTGCCTCCAGGGGCCCCAGTGGAGAATACCAAATTCAGGGCAAACTATTGAGAAATAGGACAGATACACACAGAAATGAGTGGTTAGTCTCTCATAAGATATACCAAACCAGCAACAAAAGTAAAATTCTATTTCACCACAGTGGCTAACAAGAAGTCAGAAAAGCAGTTTCCTTAGACATTCCCATCCTTGTTCACCATAAAAAAATACTAGATTTAATAATAAATGGTTATTTAAAACAATTTCATCAAGCAAAAGGGTTCTTCTCAACCCAAAGGACCCACCAAACACCAAGGTCAATATATAGCTCAGATCTTACACAATAATCATGCTGTTGCCAATCCTTTATTATCTAATACCTAAAAGGGAGAAAGGGGGGGGGGGAAGAAAAAGAAAAGAAAGAGAAAAAAAGAAGAAAAGAAGAAGAAAAAATAAAATAAGAAAAAAGTAAAAAGAAAAACAGAAAAAGGAAAAAGAATATACCTATTGGCTATGCATGTGTGTTTGTGTGTGAGTTTCCCCTCCCCCAAATGTAAGGGGTCCAATTAAATTATGGACCCAAAAATAAATATCAAAGTGTATGTCTACACTAGAGCACTAATTCGAACTAACTTAGTTCGAATTAGTTAATTCGAACTAAGCTAATTCTAATTAGCGCATCTAGACTTAAAAACTAGTTCGAATTAGCGTTTTGCTAATTCGAACTAGCATGTCCACACTGAGTGGACCCTGAACCGAGGTTAAGGATGGCCGGAAGCAGTGCCGGCAGGGCATCAGGTTAGGACTTAGAGCGTGGAGATGCTGTCTCAGGCTAGCCGAGGGCTGTGCTTAAAGGGATCCGACCCCCACCCTGGACAGACAGTTCTCAGGGGTTTCCCGCTTGCAAAGCAGTCCTGGCTTGGAGTGCCCTGAGTGCCCACATTCAGCACATCACAGCACTCGGCCATCAGCCCGGTTGCACTTGCCGCAGGCTGCCATCCGGGGAGGGGGGTCAATCAAGGGGCTTCAGGAGAGCTTCCACCCCGAGGAGCCCGCAGAGCCAGCCCAGTCCTCCCCATCGGGGGCTCGTACCCCATTCCTCCCTCACCTCCTTCCACTTACCCCTCCCTAGCCCCCCTTCCTGATGTACAATATAAAGAACACGTCTGTTCAAAAATAGAAACTCTCTTTATTGAACAAAACTCTGGGAGACTGGGAAAAGGAGGTGGGAGAGGGGAAGAGAGAGGGTGGGAGAGGGGAGGGCAACTAAAATGATCAGGGGTTTGGATCAGGTCCCATATGAAGAGAGGCTAAAGAGACTGGGACTTTTCAGCTTAGAAAAGAGGAGACTGAGGGGGGATATGATAGGCGTACAGCTAGTACAGGAAGCCTAATCCGAACTAGCCTAATCCGAACTAGCTAGTTCGTGCCGCCTGTAGCTGCGTGGCACGCAGTCTGAACTAGCTGGCATTTAAAAATGGTGCCGGCCAGCTTTATGCAAATGAAGCTCGGGAAATTCAAATCCTGGGCTTCATTTGCAACTCCGAATGACTACATTACCCCCCCTAGTTTGAACTAGGGGGGTAGTGTAGACATACCCACAGACTTTAAAGAGAAGTGAGATAAAGTCATGGAGGTTGGGTCCATGGAGTGCTATTAGCCAGGGGGTAGAAATGGTGTCCCTGGCCTCTGTTTGTGGAAGGCTGGAGAGGGATGGCACGAGACAAATGGCTTGGTCATTGTCTTCGGTCCATCCCCTCCAGGGTCCCTAGTGTTTGCCGCTGTCGGCAGACAGGCTACTGGGCTGGATGGACCTTTGGTCTGACCCAGTACGGCCATTCTAAGCTCAGGGCTCAGGGTCGGGGGTCTCAGTGGACCACCTTGATTTTCATGCAAACCTGCTCCTGGGTGGCCAACTTTCCTAGACGGCCACTTTCCTGTGCCTAGTGCGGAGGTCGTGGATTAGGTCCACGATGTCTGCACTAGACCAGGCGGGCGCCCGCCTCTTGCGGACCTGGGCAGGCTCCCGGGAGCCGCTAGCCTGGTCCCGGGAAGAGGCGGAGGGCTGGGTGGCAGCGGGTGGCTGGCTTGAGCCGTGCCAGGTGGAGGGTCTGCTAGCTGGGTGCTGGCAGGCTTGCACCTGGCACGGGCACCGTAGCCAGACCGTGCCCCTTTAAGGGCTCTGGGGCCGGGAGGGGGGCAAACAAGTTTCCCTGATGGTGCCCAGAGTGGCCACCAGGGAAAGCTAGGGAGGGCTAGCCTCCCACTAGTTCGAATTAAGTGACTACACAGCCCTTAATTCGAACTAGTTAATTCGAACTAGGCGTTAGTCCTCGTAGAATGAGGTTTACCTAGTTCGAATTAAGTGCTCCGCTAGTTCGAATTAAGTTCGAACTAGCGGTTCGCGTGTGTAGCGCCTATCAAAGTTAATTCGAACTAACGTCTGTTAGTTCGAATTAACTTTGTAGTATAGACATACCCAAATAGAATAAAACCCCATGATTCAGGGAGACTGTAAGGTTTGTTTTAGGACTGGTTTGTGATCCTGGGAGATGGGTCTCTCCTCTTCCTGTCTGAACTCCACCCTTCACCCCCTCTTCCTGCTCAGTTCTACCGCCTGCCCTGAGCACGTTGTATCCTCGCTCCTCCGTCCTCCCATCCAGAGGATCCTGAATAGGGCTGCCAGTTGTCAGTTTTTGTTGTTGTTTTTTTGATCAACAACAACTTTGGTCTCCTCCCTTTTTTTTCTCAACAGAATTTTTTCCCCAGTGTTTTTTTTTGGGGGCGGGGGTGTTCGGTATTTTTGGTTAAACCATCTGGCAACCCTAATCCTAAATGCTACAAAACAGCTGACTGTGGTGGGTGGGAGAGAGGGGAGGCACTGATCCATAGGACCTGTTGGTGTGTGGGAGGCTTGGGAAGGGTGAAGGGGATTTCCCAAGGGGTGCTCCATCCTCTGAGCACCCATAGAGTCAGCACTTATGGTGGCAATAAGCCATAAATCCAGTATCTTTATTAAGACCATTATTTTTAGTGTCTATCAAAGTGATTGATTACAATTGGTCCAATACAATTTATTACCTCACTCACCTTGTCTCTCTGATACTCCGGGATTGACATGACTACAACAGCACGGCATTTCTCTCATTAGCATACATTTTCCCCTAGACTCCAAATCATTTCTGTAGCTCTTCTCTGCACCCTTTCCAATTCTGTCAACTGTGAGTACTAGCAAGAGGCAGGAGGCAGATCCTCAGTTGGTGAAGTCAATGGAGCTATGACAGTTTATACGAGCTGAGGATCTGCAGATAGACAGCCAGACAGAGCAATTGACAGATAGACAGGGACTACTCATATCAAACTGTTCCAAATTAGTCTATGGAAAATTCTGACGGGACAGTGTCTAGTAAAGGTGAATAACTAATATGAAAGCTCATGATACCATATACATATATTGTTAGTCTCCCACATGACCATTCATTGTTTTTTAAAAGTTTTTTCTGGAAGAAGTTCTGCAAGCAGAAAACAGAAGAACCTTGATCAATTAGTTATATGCTGCTAGTGGATTTGCTCTCCCTCTGATTATTTCAGTCTGTGGTGCTCCATCGTGGTCTATCTTCATTTGATCATCTTTGGTTGAGTTGTTCATACTGAACTAAATTCAAAAGAATCAGATCAGAATTTTACCATATTTCCAAAAGAAATTCCATGCTCAAGCTAGGAGATGTCAGCCCAATAGAAAAATGTTGTCAGAAAGATATAAGACAGCAAGAGCTTCTAGGAAAAGTATTGATGTGCATATCCCATGATATCTATGTAACCATACATTATGATACCATCTACATTTTTTTGTTAGTCTGTAAGGTACTGCAGGACTATTCCCTGTTCTTTAAATTTTTTCAATTACTGACTAACACAGCTACCCCTCTGAAACTTTCACACACTAGGCACAATCTCAAATGACCACTAGGGGTCACTTTCTCCCCATAGAATTATCCCACAAGTTCCCTGTTAAAGTGGGGATGTATAAAAGTCATAAAAAAAAGCAAGTTCAGAATTTGGTTTCATCAGAGTTTTGTAATCACACATTTCATTACTGCACCAGGTAAATGTTAATTTCCCCTGAGCTTTGCCCACAAAGAAGGAGAAAACATCTCTAGATCACAGATCTCAGAGTTGGAAAGACTCCAGACATCTTGCCCTATGCTTGCATAACTCCACTGTCTGGCTTCTTTCTACAGTCCACTCCTGTGCAATCTAACACTGAGTGACTCAGAGGATAATGCTCTTTCCAGCTCAGTCCACAGCCAATGGGCTCTCATTGTTCAGAAATGTTTCCTGGTATTGTGCCTAAAGTTGGCTTTGCTCAGCCTCACTACATAATTCCCAGTCATAAGAGCAGGTTGTAAAACAAGTCTCCCCCCTTCCCCACAAAATAAATTCATTTTACAGTAAAAAAAATATTTTGGCCAACACCTGAAATACAGGTTGAACCTCTCTAGTCCGGCACCCTTGGGACCTGACTGGTTCCAAACGAGAGAATTTGCCAGACCATGGGAGGTCACTATTGTCCAGTAGCATTACCAACACTTGCACTGCTTACTGAGCTGATAGAAAACATTTAGGGGTAAATGAGAGCTAACTTACAGCACAGAGCACTGAAAGCCAGGACTGGTGTCTGCAAACAAACTTTGAGGGCCTGCAGGAAACTTGGCCACTCCCATGAAAAGTGAACATCTGATCTGGGAGATGATATTAACCTCAGCACTCTTCTGCTCAGCCCCCAATAGCGAAACGGCAGTGAGATGCTACGTAGGGGTTGTGGGGAGGATGCACATAGAGGTGACCTAGAACTCTCTTCGCCTCCATGCCCATGACCTGATGATCCAGCTGGAAGATCTCAGGGCTGGTTTTGAACTCAGCTGATTTGCCCCACCCATCACCCTTCTTTGATGGAAAAAGACTGACACCCAAAACTGAGCATGGAGTGTGACTGTGTGTGCAGGATGAAGGCTAAGGGTGCATGCTGAGATCAGTACAGGGGTCTTACTTGGCAGGGGAGTCCGAGCAGCAGCACGTGAAGCACCACAGGGATCTCTGAATGTCAGCCATTCATAGCCATCTCCAAAGTCTTAGGGCTAATCACTAGGCATGAAGTAGAGATGGAACACCTCTTTCCCCATCTGAACCAGAAAAAGGGAGTGAAGGGGATCCTGATCCTACAGCACAGAGACATCCCTACAATCGCCTGGAATGGCCAGACTTGCCTGTAGAAGAGAAGGTGCATTTCCTAGCTGATGCCAGTTGGCTCCCACGTATTTGAGAACTTGGATGATTTATAGAAGGAGTCTGGTGAGTGGAGGAGGTCTCCTCTCCTAAAGGCCCTCTCCAGGCAGGGTGTTTCATGCAAGTCTCTGTACAACAGATTAGAACAGCTCCTCGTTTCTGCTGTGGGCAGGGGGAATACTCCTGGTATGCTAATGTGACCAGTTATTGCTGCCAGCCCCATGGCTTCCATGGCTGAAGAAGTAGGAAGCACAATGTTTCAGGACTTTGGGTCAGGCATGGAAACCAGAGACTTTTATCATGCCGGCCTGCACTCAAAAGTAAGCACTGAGTCATCAAAATGAGCTGCTCCAATTTTTTACTTTGTAACCTTTTTATTAGATAAAAACAATAATAATACAGGCAGTGAAATGAAATGTCCAGGTGAAACAGAAGATCAGAACATGGTGGCTTTCTAAATAAAATGTTGCCAAAATCGCCATGTTTCTTTTTTGATGAACTGTCATTCAACCGATGGGAAAAAAGTTCCATTGGAAAAATGTTTAGTCTCTACCTTATGTAGCTCATTGAATCAATGCCCTGCCACTGCATGGACCCCAGGGATTGACAGATTTTGGTCCCACCTGCTCTTTGCCTCTGCCACAACAGCTTAGTCTCCAGAGGACTGTAATGCTTCAATCTAATACTGGTTAATGACTTGCTAATCCCACTACTGGGACCAGTACGGACCACCGTATTACTCCTAGCACTGATCCCAGAACAGATCCAAGTACTGATCAAAGCACTGGTCCCAGCACTGAGCCATATAGGGACTTCCGCAAGAGTTCTGATTCACTCTCTGTTTTGCAGCTCATGACGTAGTGCAGCACCGGCTGTGTTATGTTCATTACACTCATCCCCAGACTGGTCAGTAGTTCAGGAGCCACGCTTTCAGGCCCACCATTTACAAGGGCTGGTGAAAAAAAGGTGCAAAGCGAAGCCAGAAGCCTATGGAATGATGGGATGGAAAGAACTGTGATGGTTAGCATGCCCCCGTGAGGCACCACTATCTGTTCCCATAGGTCCCAACGGCAGAGAGTGGCAAGTTGCACAGTTGCATTTGTCGATGCAAGAGCAGTGACCATGGATGCATTCCATTGACACTAAGAGCGTTGTATGGATTTGCACAGCCAATGTAATTAAAGTGGCTTATGACTGTAGATGTCACTTAAGTCAACTTAAAAGGCTGCAGGCCAGGTCTACTCTACAGACCTATAATGACATCACTCAGGGGTGTGAAAAATCCACAGACTTCTGAGTGCTGTAGTTATCCCGACCAAACCCCCAGGTAGACAGACCTATGTTGACAGGAAAGCGTCTCCCATCTAGACAGCTGCCGCCTCTTGGGGAGGTGGATTAACTGCACCGACAAGAGAAGCTCTCCTGTTAGCTTAGGGCAGCGGTTCTCAAACTTTTTGGGCTTCGGAGCCTCTTGCATGCGTAAAAATTTATGCGGAGCCCCAGCTGTCCACTGATTGTATGTGCTGTACCTATTGATGTTTCCAGTTTGTCAACCTCGCGGAGCCCTGGGGCTCTGCGGAGCACAGTTTGAGAAACACTGGCTTAGGGGCATCTTCATGAAAGCACTATGAATCTGCGTCTGTCAGATTCCCAAGGAAAAAAGTGTATAAAAGAATTTGGGGCCCGACCCACGAAAATGAATGCAAGTTACAATAGTCGCTTTTGTGATGCACGATACTAATGCAAGCAGACGCCCTGCTCCTCCACATGTGCATGGTCAGAATTACATGTGGATATACACATGCCACACACTCACCACACATGCACAAATGTACCCAGAAACAACATCTGTGTACCACATGCACACGCCGACATGAATGCCACACGTATATGCGGACATACCACTGTGAACAAGTGCTTCAGACTGATTCAGGGTCCATCCTGAAGCTTTATTGAAGAAGCTGCCAGGGAAATGTTCAGGACCAAAACATGGGGAGTTGGATTGTGCTGGTGCGTCATCATATTATTTCATTCTGTACAGTGTGAACTACAGATGGTGTGGAGCCAGGGAGAGGCTGGCCGAAACGAGTTCCTTCTGAGATGTGCGATGAGCTGGGTTCTAGACCTGCACTCAGGAAGTGGAATGAGCTAAATCATGTGGGATGGGGATGGTTTTTACTTCTCAGAGAAGCTGCTGCTGGCACCGTCTCTCACAGGACTTCCTCCTGAGGCCCCTTCTTCAGTCTCCTCTTTGGGGTCATAAGCCTCATTGGTGTACGGTGGCGGAGGGGGCATTGGTGCGGAGGGAACCCCGAAGTTTGTATTGACAGCATATGGCATGTACAACATGGACTGAAAAACAAGAGGTGAGCTCTCAATGATAACATTATCTCTATTCCCACTCCTACAACCATCGCCTTCCTCACCCTTCTATCAGCATACCCTTCCACTACCACCATCATCTTCTTCATCACTAGAGTTCTTATAACTAGGGCAGGTGCATCCCTGAGGTAAGTCACCCTTTGTGATTGGTGGCATTGCACCAGGGATGAATCTATGCCATCCTCACTAACTGCATTATCATCCCCCATCTTGGTAGGATTTTCTCTGTGGAGGTGAATGGGTCCCAGCTGTGAGAGAAGATAACCTGATCTTTTGCTGAAGTGATTACCTTTTGGATACAGACACTATAATAAATTCTCTTAGGTCCTAACTCAGCAGGCTTGCTGAGAGGCACTTAAAGGGTTGATGTGATAGGTCTCACTATGTCAGAGAGCGTCTCTCTGTGCTCATGACTAGGCCTGCTTGAAAATGTCCTATTAAAAAAAAAGCTGCTTTTTGACAACACAAAAGAACAAGTTAAATACAAGTTAAAAGAACAAGTTAGGATACACAAAGAACAAGTTAAAAATCACTTAGGAAAGTTAGATGTCAGCAAGTCACCAGGTCCTGATGAAATGCATCCCAGGATACTCAAGGAGCTGATAGAGGAGGTATCTGAGCCTTTAGCTATGATCTTTGAAAAATCATGGCAGACAGGGGAGATTCCAGAAGACTGGAAAAGGGCAAATATTGTGCCCATCTATAAAAAGGGGAATAAGAACAACCCAGGAAATTATAGACCGGTCAGTTTAACGTCTGTCCCAGGGAAGATAATGGAGCAGGTAATTAAGGAAATCGTATGCAAACACTTGGAAAGTAATAAAGTGATAGGGAATAGCCAGCATGGGTTTGTGAAGAACAAGTCATGCCAAACTAATCTGATAGCTTTCTTTGAAAAGATAACGAGCCTTGTGGATAAGGGAGAAGCGGTGGATGTCATATACCTAGACTTTAGTAAGGCATTTGATACGGTCTCGCATGATATTCTTATTGATAAACTAGGCAAATATAACTTAGATAGGGCCACGATAAGGTGGGTGCATAATTGGCTGGATAACCGTAGTCAGAGAGTTGTTGTTAACGGTTCTAAATCCTGCTGGAAAGGGATAACAAGTGGAGTTCCTCAAGGGTCTGTTTTGGGACCCGTACTATTCAATATCTTCATCAATGATGTAGATATTGGGATAGAGAGTACTCTTATTAAGTTTGCAGATGATACCAAACTGGGTGGGGTTGCAACTTCTTTGGAGGATAGGGACATAATTCAAAATGACCTTAGCAAGTTAGAGAAATGGTCAGAGGTAAACAGGATGAGGTTTAATAAGGAGAAATGCAGAGTGCTCCACTTAGGAAGGAACAATCAGTTCCATACATACAAGATGGGAAGCGACTGTCTAGGAAGGAGCATGGCGGAAAGGGATCTAGGGGTCATAGTGGACCACAAGTTGAATATGAGTCAACAGTGTGATGCTGTTGCAAAAAAAGCAAATATGATTCTAGGTTGTATCAACAGGTGTGTTGTAAGCAAAACTCGTGAAGTCATTCTGCCGCTCTATTCTGCACTAGTTAGGCCTCAGCTGGAGTACTGTGTCCAGTTCTGGGCGCCACATTTCAAGAAAGATGTGGAGAAATTGGAAAGGGTACAGAGAAGAGCGACAAGAATGATTAAAGGTTTAGAGAACATGACCTATGAAGCCAGGCTTCATGAACTGGGCTTGTTTAGTTTGGAAAAAAGAAGATTAAGGGGGGACATGATAGCGGTTTTCAAATATCTAAAAGGGTGTCACAAGGAGGAAGGCGAAAATTTGTTTCTCTTGGTTTCTGAGGACAGGACAAGGAGTAATGGGCTTAAAGTGCAGCAGGGGAGGTTTAGATTGGACATTAGGAAAAAATTCCTAACTGTCAGGGTGGTCAAATATTGGAATAAATTGCCAAGGGAGGTGGTGGAATCTCCCTCTCTGGAGATATTTAAGAACAGGTTAGATAGACATCTGTCAGGGATGGTGTAGACGGAGCTTGATCCTGCCTTGAGGGCGGGGGGCTGGACTCGATGACCTCTCGAGGTCCCTTCCAGTCCTATTATTCTATGATTCTATGATTCTATGAAAACAAATTGCCAAACTATTCTGTCTGAGTAAACAAATTGTTTTATGAAAAAGTATCCAGTTTCCCAGAAAAAAATTTTTCATCAAAAAAAGATAAAACCCCAAACTGAGATTCTGGTACAATACCTAATGGGAAATGTAGTTTGGTTGCCTGCTGTCCCCATTCTTTGCTATAGGTCAGCCTCCCAGATTAGACTACATTTCCCAAGACACACTATGGCCAAGGTTTCCCAGGATGCAAAAACATGCCTCACCAAGAGGGGAGATGGTATTGCATCATGGGAGTTGTAGTCAGCCCAAGGAGACTGGTGTACAAAGGAGAATGGCAACATGAGGCATTCAAACTACAAAGCCCATTAGGCCCCATGGCAGCATTTCCAAATCAAAATCTTTTGGGTTTTCTCAAAATATTTTGGTATTTTAGTGGCTACTGAAAAAATGTCTGTGGAAAATTTAGACAGAAAAGGGTTTTTTTTCCCATAAAAGTTAACATGGTTTTCAACATTTGAGAAAACATTAGCCTATCCATATGTGAAACTACCTACTCCCAGGTCAACAAGGGAGTGACCTTATCTCAGCTGCCCCTTTTCCTTCACAAAGGGGCTCAGAAGAAGGGCCAGGGGAACTGCTGCACAGGAGGCAGTCAGCCTTTGGGAGAGTCACAGTCATCCCAGGATTCCAGCTGTGAGTTGTGCCCCAAATAAGAAGTTTCCTGGTGCCTGGATTCATTTATGTTGCTGTCTGTTGAGAAACATTGTCCCCGGGAGAATGTTCACAGCCGTAGCTTTTGGGAGGGGAGTTTGCAGGCAGTGTGTTCCCTGTAAACTGTGCACTTGTGTGACCACATAGGAGAGATTCATATGCCGCTCAGCTGATTAACAGCCCACACCTAGATTTTTTGTTTCTACTGGTGGTGCACGTTCACACATGCCTCAGTGCACATAAAATGTATTCCACACATGGACAGGAAAAAAAAATCTGTGCATGGATTTAAAAGATTAGAGGGAACATTGTTTGCAGCATCATGATTTCATGGCTAGTTAGCTGTTCATCCCAGCAGCTGCTCTAAAACCCTGACACAGTGGCTACCCCCAAGGAGCTGACTGCCAGTCAGGTATTGCTGGAGCACAAAGGACTCAGGCAGTGTTTTCTGTACATCCCCTCCACCAAGGGAGTAAGAGCTGGCTGTGGCACAGAATTCCCACCTGGCATGGGAATTCTCTGCGGGAGAGATCCAGAGCACAAAAGGGTGGGATTGCAGCTTGGGATCTGGCCCAGTTACAGTTTCCTGTTTCCATCCCCACCAGGTGCAGGAAGATGAAATGCAGCCCCACAGAAATTAAAATGCTGACAATGAAGATCAGCATGGTAGCCAATGAGAACTGGGATTACTTTCCTCTTGTATAACCAAAAAAGGGGGATGATTTGACTTGGTTAAGAACTGAGGTAAAAAAGGACAGAAAGTGGGGAACTTCGTCTGCAAAAAATGACAACAAAAATTTAACAACTGCCAGAACATTCTGATTCAACATAGAGCCATAGTGCCTCATTGAAATTGTCATTTGGGTGCCTTATACTTCCACTGTCCTCTATGGGCTGTGTTCACTGGCAGGATTATATTTCTCATGATTTGTCACTTTCCTCTTAGTGGTGAAGGGAGGAGGTGTGTCACAAGCAAACCTGCCCATGGTGCAACATGGGAGATGTAGTCCAGCTAGAGAAAATGGCCCATAGAGAGAAACTGGAGCACGCGGCGAACTACAACCGATGTGAGATATAGTGGCACCACTCTGAATCTAAATAGCCTGGTTTTCAGGTGTTCAGAGTTTTGGCAAAATAATATTTTCAGACAAAATCAGGCACCTTCTACAACTATTCTCATGTAGTGGAAACCTCAATTTCCCATTTAAAAAAATTGACAAAATTGTCAACCAGTCCTATCTCAGGGCCAGTCAGTTTCCCTTGCACTGTCCCCTGATATGCCTTCAGTTCAGGACCTTCCTAAAGGATGTTCCTCCCATCAAGGAGGGTGCTTCGCATTCCCCCTCCCTCTTTTAACACTTGCTCGAGGCAGAAAGACTCACAGTGTCGGGGGTGTAGCCGATGGCTTGCTTCGCAACATACGAGGTTGAGACCGCAATGCAGAACTCCAGCACGGTCATGAAGAGCAGCATGACTGTGATCCCCGTTCTAGCACTCTGGGGAGCACAAAACCACAGGGGATGCTAATTACTTTTGACTGCTAGTGGGAACACACTGCACGGGACTGGCGTGAGGTAACACACAGGGGTGTCCAGTTCTAGAGATGCAGAAATCCGGTTCCGGTTCCTTCCTTTTCCCGGGCACACAGAATTCTCCTCCTCTTTCCAGCTGCTCCGCAGCCCCACTAATTGTGAGGTATGGAACCATTCCACTATCAGAGATCATAGGGTTCTGTTTTTTCCTGCATCTATAGGGATCTGTGCCCCTGAGATTCTCAAGATAGCTTTCCCAATTATCACCTCTAATACCATTAACTCACAAACATCCCACTCTCCCCACCTCTAATATCGTCAATTCACAGACACTTACCTTCCTTCCTCCCCCCCCCCCCCTGCATCCCCCTCCTGTTCTGAAATGTGATTTGTCCTTTTCATATGTGTTCATTTTTTTTAATTGTATCTTTTGGTATATATGGTTGTGACTATTTTCTTCCACTATTTGATCTGAGGAAGTGGGTCTGGCCCACGAAAGCTCATCATCTAATAAACCATCTTGTTAGTCTTTAAAGTGCTACATTGTCCTGCATTTTGCTTCAGCTACCCCAGACTAACACGGCTACATTTCTATCACTCAATAGGGGCAGTCTTTTGTCAAGATGCAGGATTATGCACTATGGAGGCAGTGTTGTCTAGTGGATAGAGGACTGAACTAGGATTAAGAAAAACTGGGTCTGCTGGGTGACTTTAGGCAAGTGGCTTCATCTCCCCGTGCCTCTGTTTCCTCATTTGTGTGAAGTGGGGTTTAAACAAAGTAAAACAGGCATTTGGGTCCAATCTTGCTCCCACGGAAGTCAACAGGAGTTATTGTTAATTTGCATGTTGACAGCAGCTGGAAACCCCAGCCATGGATTAGCACCCTAATGGGATAGGATCTGTAGGAAACACAGAACAAAAGCATGATCTTTGCCTGGATTTTGACCCTGGCAGGAATTTTGACCCTGGTTTTATCAGGAGCAGAATCAAGCACATTAGTAGAACCCTGGAAATCTGCAGATATCCACTTTATATCCGCAGCTCAGTTTTGTGGATATGGCTGCAGATGCAGTTACAAAAATTGTATCTAGAACCCTACAAAGTTGCAGATACCCACTTTATATCCATGGGTGTCTGCATCTATGGATATCAATGTGGATATCCACGGAAGTCAGTGTGAAAGTTCACTGTGAGTGTGAAAGTCCATTTGTATCCAGATGCAGATACAAATACACATGCTTTACACAAGAGAGTGAATTTTTGTCAGTTTTTCCCCAGATCAAAAGTCTGGCACTGAACGCACGGATAATTTCTATCCTGGAGTTAAGGATTTAAAACAATTCCCAGTATTAAAAAAAAAACCACACACACACACACACCTGTTAGGGCCGGTCTTGGTAGACTTAACTCAGACTCAGTGCAGGGTGATACACCTCTTAGGATCCCTTCCAGCCTTATACGTCTATAATTTTATGGCAGAGTCTGGCCACTTACCCACCAAAGGTATTCTTCATGGTTATCATAACGTGAGGGATTCAAAATCAGATCCGCTATCAAGATAATTATCCCAAAAGATGAAACAGTAGCACTAGTGTTGTTTATTTTCTGGTTGCTTCTCACCTGAGAAAGATGTGCAGAAGGTGAGGCTGTGTGTAGGCATAGCACAGGTTTAGCTGAAATAAGAACCAAGTTCTGAGATCATTCCTGAACCCCTGTATGGCCACCATGGATAGACACAAAAAAATTTCTCACAGATATGGGATATTCTCCTTGAAGTATCTGAATGATCTTATTAAATGAGCTTGTCTGCAAATAGATTTTGCTTCTATTCTGTAGGTTAACGTAATCATTTTGATTTAGCTAATTGGATTTTTATAAATAAATGTTTGTTTGTAAATTATAGAATACAAATAATTAGCTTATAATTTAACCATTCACATTAAATACACAATTCAAGCACAGCCAAGGTGAAGTAGCAAATGGATTATACACTAGGAGGAGTTTATGTATTATGGGACATTTATATATAGTTTACTTTTCTGTAAATATATTTTGAAAAAAAAAATAGAAACCAGCCCTGGTTCTTCCCTTTCTTTTGATATTAGAATAGAGCCAAAAAACAAAACCCAAAAAACTCAGTTTCAGGAAAGAAATAGTAGCCCGCTTACACTAAGCCTCTGGCTGCCAGGTGTTAGGGCTGGATGGATCATCTGGAAATTGCCCTGTTTTGTTCATTCTCTGTGAGGATCTGGCACTGGCCACTGTGGGCAGACAAGATACGGGGCTAGATGGACCTTTGATCCGACCCGATATGTCCATTCCTACAGTCTTATGTTATGGCAGCTAGGCCTGAGAATGGTACACCCAGGAGAACTGCAAAGCTATTTTACGGACATTTCCTCTTGGCTACGTCTACACTGGCCCCTTTTTCGGAAGGGCCATGCTAATTTTGAAAGTGGGAATAGGGAAATCCACGGGGGATTTAAATATCCCCCGCGGATTTAAATAAACATGTCCGCCGCTTTTTTTCCGGCTTGGGAAAAGCCGGAAAAAAAGCGTCTAGACTGGCCCGATCCTCCGGAATAAAGCCCTATTCCGGAGGATCTCTTATTCCTACTTTAGCGCCAGTCTAGACGTGATTCTCCAGAAAATAAACCCTTTTCCGGAGGATCTTTTATTCCTACTTGAAAGGGCCCTGGGTGCCTGGCACCTGCTTGCAGCTTTAAGGGGTGCCGCGTGACCTGGCATGTGGCACCCCTTACAGCGGCCATCAGGCACCCCCTATAGGTTGGCGCCCTGGGTAACTGCCCGGCTAGCCCCCCCCCCTTAATCCGGCCCAGGTGGGGAGCAGAGCGGTGAGTCCAGGCCTGCATGCAGGATTCTCTGAGAACTATTCTTCGAGGACTTGGAAGCAAAATCCCTCAACGAGGCACTTTCCCTCTTAAAAGTGACTCCGAGTTTATGGAGATTTGTTGGGAAAATACCCCACCCCAGCCAAGCTCCATTAACACTTCAGCTGCCTAGGTAAAACCAGTCCTTGCTTGGTGCCACGGTTCTGGCTACCAGCTGCCTGCCTGCTGTGTGAGCGTCGGAGTCTGGGAGACTGAACTTTGGATTTTAGTGTAGTTATTTAAAATCTGCACCTTGAGCCCTGCACCCCTTTGTGGGGGAAGGGAAATCCTAGCACCAGCAGCAGCCTGACTCCTGTCTGAAGAGGACGCCTGCCAGAAGTGAACATCAGCCCCTCTTTAGTGACTGAGAGGTCCCGACTATCTCTAAACCCAAGGGTCCTTCATGGAGTTGTGAGTGCACCAGCGGGGGTGGTCCTGGCTCCATGCCCAAAAGGGACAGGGCCTTGGCATAAGGGGCAGGACTGGGGGACAGACAGCCCTCAGCACCGCATGGACTGCAGCATGCGCCCTTCCCTCCAGTCCTCAGAACCACCTGGAGCTACACTCTGATGGTGGTTCAAAGGACCAAGTATGGGTCATTCTGCAGTTTACAATTTTCCTTCCAAGATGCCCTGGAAGGAGTAAAGGGGTGGACGCGCTGCTGAGTAAATTCATATGGGAAGAAAATAAGGAAGTTACATTTTGCTGAGCTGGAGGAGTTGTGCCTCCAAACCTGCAAGAGCCTGGCACCGAAAGAGGGAACCAGGTGAACAAGGTGCTTCTTGCAGGAAATAGGGCTGGAATGCTGATCTATACACTCACTTTGCAGAGGTGGTCACGGCAGGTATTGGATTAATATTTCACTGTCCATCATGCTAGGAAAACATGGATTTTTTTTTTGTCTCCCTCTAGAAGCGGAGACACATGAAGGGTTTTAAGGCTGCTACTGCAGCTACTTAAGGCTCCTGGTCTGCTAGTTCAAGTAGCAAAGAATTTTCTTTTGGGTGTCAAGGTTCCAAAGATCTAAGCCATGTGGCTGGTTTAACAGTCAATTACACATGCTGCGTAGATCCTAGGGTAAAAGTGAGCCTGATTTTTCTCTCTTCGGTCCTCTTATTTAAAAATGAGATTTTGGGGCTTATGTAATTTTTGGAGTTCAAAGAATTGCCTGAATTTTAGGGCTTCATATAGTTCTGTGACGTTGGGAATGTTACCTATGACCACAATAATAAATCCCAGCAGTTGGTTATCTGCGAAGTCTGCCATTGGCTAGCTAACATATTCTTGGGAGTGGCTCATTGTTATCAGCGTATGGCTCATGGGGCGAATTATGCAATGTGTCTTTCCCCTTAGAAAAGACAGTTCTTATTATGCAGAGAAAAGAAAATAGATGATAAAAAATAAGAAGCATTGAAACATTCAAAATTTCATTGAAATTGTGATTTTGTGTGTGTGTGGGGGGAAATGGTGAATACATTTCTACAACATTTTTCATTCATTCCCCTATTATTTGATCTGTGGTAGGTCTCAAGCAAAAACTTAGACACGTGCCTAATTTTTAGCACCTCCTGAAGTTTCACAGGCTACGTCCAGACTGCACGCCTTTTTCAACATAGGCTTTTTCGACAGTATCTTTTGAAAAAGCCTCTTTCGAAAAAGAGCGTCTAGACAACAAGAAGATTTTTTCAAAAAAGTGGCTCGCTTTTTCGAAAGAGTTTAGATGCTCTCTTTTGAAAAAGCCTTGTTTTCATGCAATAACACCTTTTTTCAAAAGATGTCTTTCAAAAAAAGGCGTTCTCCCTTGTAAAACAAGGTTTACCACTGTTGACAAAACTGCTGCATTCTGTTGATTTATTGTCAACAGAACGCGGTGGTAGTTTAGATGCAGGTATAGTTTTTTTGAAAAAAGGCCACTTTAAAAAAAAAAAAACCTGTAGTCTTGACACACCCACAGATACTTAACTGTTTTGCTCAGTAGGAACCATGCTTGAAGTCCCCTTCTCTTCATTCCTTTAATATATTTCTGGCTACTTTAATTCTTCTAGATTCCCTTTATTTTGTTTCAGGCTCCCTGGAACCTTTGTGGTGTGGAGAGGGCAAATAAAGAAGTTATTTTTTAGTTCCCATAATAGAAGAACTAGAGGACACCAAATGAAGTTAATGGATAGCTGGTTTAAAACTAATAAAAGAAAATTCTTCTTCACACAGCATGTAAAAGTGGCAAGGAGTCCTGTGGCTCCTTATAGACTAACCGAAGTGTTGGAGCATAAGCTTTCATGGGCAAAGACCCACTTTGTCAGATGCATGGAAACATCTGATGAAGTGGGTCTTTGACCACAAAAGCTTATGCTCCAACACTTTGGTTAGTCTATAAGGTGCCACAGGACTCCTTGCCGCTTTTGCAGATTCAGACTAACACAGCTACCCCTCTGATACTTGACACAGCATGTAGTCAACCTGTGGAACTCCTTGCCAGAGGAGGCTGTGAAGGCTAGGACTATAACAGAGTTTAAAGAGAAGCTAGATAATTTCATGGAGGTTAGGTCTATAAAAGGCTATTTGCTAGGGAATAGAAATGGTGTCCCCTGGCCTCTGTTTGTCAGATGTTGGAGAAGGATGGCAAGATATAAATCGCTTGATCATTTGTCTTCGGTCCACCCTCTCTGGGGCACCTGGTGCTGGCCACTGTGGGCAGACAGGCTACTGGACTAGATGGACCTTTGTTCTGACCCAGTACGGCCGTTCTTATGTTCTTATGTCTTTCCCTTGTTCCTTGGTAGCCTGGTTGCTGTTTGCAGCTCTACTTTCTATTAGATTCCTTTATATTGAGCTATAAACCTAATTGAGGTTTATATCTCAAAAGAAAAATTGTTGGGCCACTAGAAACTCACCAGCCAGGTGCGGGGATGATTCTCAGCTGCAACCGAGAGGGATCCAGCAATAACAAACTGCCCAGGAAAGAGAAAATCATCATTCAGACTTCACATTTACCAGAAAGGTGGCTCCTCCAAGACAGGCGGTGAGGGGAACAAGGGAAAAGAATGGCACTCCCCCCAGCGAGAACAATCATAATTGTTTTACCCAGTGCTTACAGAACACTTTCCATTTAATAAGGCAGCCAATCAGGTTCACTGAAACCCTTTCAGTTAAGGTGACATCCAGACCATAATCCTTTCCCATAGATTCTCCGCCTCCTTTTCTCTTTTCCTGCTCCTTTCTGACAACTGAGCGTTTGCTCCTCTCCCCATAAATAGAGGCGCGGTGATTGGATTGGTCCTGAGAAGAGTGCAGGATGTCACCAGGTTCCTTAATTTCACCCAGAGCAGCTGTGCCATCTGCTGCTTATGTCTCCGCCAATGGTGTCTGAGCATCTCAAGGCTGACCTGCAGCATGGGTGGTACACAGGTAGAGGACTGCTCGGAGGTTTCCTGGCCCTCTGCTCCAGGCAGATAGAGAATACAGAGTTCCCCACAAGGTTTCTGAGTCACTTTTACCACGACCTGGCTCTGGCTTCCAGCCTGGCCAGTGGGGTGGGGAGGAAGGGCTAGGAGAAAGAGGGGGACCCTAACAAGGCCCAGTTCAGCCAGGGGAGTTGCAAAGGGGTGGAAACATGAGCTTTTGCCACAGCCTAGTAAGCTAGAAGTGCTCAGACAGTGACCTCACAAAGGCCTGGGCCTTGACATCAGCCCACGAGGCAGAGGTGTGGAGCCAATGATTTTATGGAGGCTTGAGAGACATCAGTCCAGCAGAACGGTGAAGGCAGGGACCCCACAGCAACTTGGCCTGTAACACCAGCCCAACACGGCAATTTGGGAGAAGAGAGCGAGCAGATTTTCAAAAACGTAAAGCCAGAACATCCAGCATATAGAACCGGTGAGGTGAGGGAGCAGGGACTGTGAAAGTGGTACTCAGTGGTAGCTGGTGGAAGGCACCTGTCTGTCAAGTGTGTGAGGGTGGGTTTCCTTTGCGGTGTACTAAGGTGGCCTACGTTTTTGATGGCTGGACCAGGGCACTGCATAATGTAGGACAGCAGACTAATAATCTGCTGAGAAAAGGTAGGAATGGGACTAGCAATTAGATGGTTCAATGATCTACCAAGTAACAGCAGCAAGGGTAGCAGCAGACTGAAAGGTGAGCCAGTTTAGACCAAGGAATGTGCCACCATATCCCAGTGAAGTAACATCTGCTGCAGGTTTCTGACCTGACCGCACATGGCCTCTTTGCCTTTGCGGGTTGCTTTTGGTAGTGAGATACTAGGTATGTCTACGCAGCACCGATATTTTGGAATGACATCAGTTATTCTGAAATAACGTAATGCGCGTTTACACAGCAAGCCCATTATTTTGAAATAAATTCGAAATAACGGGCTTCTTACTCCATCATCTGGAAACCTCATTGTATGAGGAGTAAGTGAAGTTGGAGGAAGAGGGCTCTATTTCAAAATAAGTGCTGTGTAGACACGCCCAAATTTGAAATACACGCGAGCCCCGACTTGCGACGTGATTGGTTCCTGGGGAAGCATTGCAAGTCGAGGGCATTGTAACTCGAACCCTCATTTACAATAGGTGCCGTGCGCAGTCGTAAATGTGGACTGAGGATATAAGTCGGGGGGTTTCAGTCCCTTCTGCACTTACAAAAACAGTTATAAGTGTGGGGGGGTTGGAACTCGGGCAGTCGCATATCGTGGGTTTCCTGTAAGCTATTTTGACTTAAGCTACCCAGTTAGCGTAGCTCAAGTTGCATAGCTTATGTCTAGTTTAGCCCTGCTGTGTAGATGTACCCTATCTGTTACTTATGGACCATAGCTCCAGTCTGCATTGTCTCTCGCTACATATAGGAAGTTAGAAATAAATGAGGAGCATTCAGGAGATCTGGATTCTATACTTAGTCACAGTTTTAATTGCATTACCTTGGGTGACTCTTTTAGCCCTTTGCTGCCTTCATTTTCCCATCTGTAAATTGGAGCTAAGGAGATATGTTTAGGAGATATGCTTATGCCTAGAAAGTGCATTGAGATCCTGGAAGTGGCTGTATTTTCTTATGCATATTGCTTTAGTCATCATAGATGGGCAGAGCTTTCATGATCAACAATGATTATTTATCCATGTGGCCATGCCATAATTTTATAATGAATCCAATTATTCTACTCACAAAAATTCCTCCCCAAAAGGGGTACCCCGTGAAGGCAGAGATGAAAGTGGGTCGCTTCATGAAAATGGTAGAGATGCCTCCAAAGCCAATGGTCATCAGCCCAGTCAGGATCTGGAGGGCCTGTGGGAAGAGAACGGGGTAGTAAGAGGAGACATTTCCACCCCATCTTGGAGATGAGCAGAGCACCTTGTCCTGGGTGGAACTGACTGGATATAGGAATGCCCGTCCTGTGGGAAATTCTTATCCTTAGACAGTTGTTTTAATTTGAAACTGTTCAACTTGGAAATGTTAGGACATTTAATTTCTGTCTGTCAAACTGCTGTCTTACGGAGTTGCAGTTGGGGTGTCTTCTCTTCTGTGGGCTAGGTGTCCCACTTGGACTCTATCTCACATGCGAAATCATGGCACTCTCATGACCTGCCATGGGGGGAGGGGGCAGTAAAAGAGAACATGGTGCATTTGGAAAGAAGTCGTTTGGAATAGAAGCCAGTGCTATTGGGAAGAATCACTTTAGGTTCCATGAGGCCTCATAGAGCTCAGGTGGATGCATTTTAATGTCACACTGACCTGAGAGGAAACATTGCAGTTGAGGTTGACAAACTGAGGTAGTTTGATTTGGGAAAACCCAATCCCAAACCAAAATATTTTGTTTTGATTTTTCCTCAGGGAATCTTTGATTTTGGGGGGCAACAGTTGCCATTGAAAAAAATGTCGACCTCTGCCCAAATGGTTGCCTCAGCAGGAGAATGATCTGGCCTGTGATATACAGGAAGTCAGCGGTCCTTTCTGGACTGCAAATGTACTAACTCATTTGCTTATTTATTTACATAGAATCATAGAAGTGGAAGGACCTCGAGAGGTCATCAGGTCCAGACCCCTGCCCTCAAGGCAGGACAAAGCACCATTTACATCACTCTGGTAAATGAGTGTCTAACCTGCTCTTAAATATCTCCAGGGATGGAGATTCCACAACATGACTAGGCAAATTATTCCAGTGCTTAACTACCCTGACAGTTAGGAAGTTAACATAACTCAGTCATTGTCTTATCCCAGTTGGCTGATGGATAGAATTTGCACGTTGGTTGATTTCACTGGCAGTGCAAGACTGAATGGAATCAGCTCTGCATTGCTGTAACTAGAAGAGGGACCTGAAGTTTGGACTGCTCCTTCTCAGACCAGATCCTCGGCCAGAGTGAATTAGCACAATGCAATGACACTATTTTACACCAGTGAGATAGCTGTACCCTGCTTCCCAAGATGGGGCTGTTTCATTCCATTGGTTACAGAAATAGCTGATTTATAATCTTTTCTCGCTTGTTTTTTTTATTTCTTGATGAATCCTTATTTCTCTGTTTGGGCATCTAAGAAGATTGACCGCCCCCCACAAAGCAACGAGGCCTGGGGGTACCAGCTTCTCGGCTTCCATAAAGCTGTTTGTTAAAATATAAAAGGAAAAGGTGGTGTCTGGAGTTTGCTCGTGCTCTGTCATTCACCCACCTGTGTAGGGCCTTAGGTATTAAAATGACTCATCCTAATGCACTGAGAGCAAAACAACACTTACCCCCATGGTCTTGGGCTGTGCTTTGAGGAATATCTCCATCATCCCTGCTTTCCTCAGCTGTGCGACCTGTTCACCTGCACTCTCGGGATACATTGACCCAAGCGGCTGGTTCCAAGGGTCCATGACTCTGAACTGCTGAGGCTCGTATTGCATCACCTGAGGAGTCTGGGAAATGGCCCCAGAGGCCCCCTGGGCTTGTTGGGTGATGCCAGTGCTATTTGGGGGCATGAACACAAGTGCCTCATTGGCCATGCTTCCTGGTGTTGCCATGATGGCGAAGATGCTGCAGAAAAGAGTGATTGGCCCAGATTAAACCTTGTGTTACAACACTGGTCCCCAAATTTGCCCATTGGCCATGCTGAGTCGGAATCCCCTTTGCTGTATCTGATACAGAGGCAACGAGCAAAGCCAGGGGGAGAGCTTATATCCATAATCCATCCATATTCACAGAAAGCAAAAATCTAGGCTGGGGTTGTCAGTGTAAAGCCTGTTACCTGTAGCTCAACCCCTTTCGAGTCCCTGCCAACTTAAACCCAACGCATTATCAATAACCTACAACCTATACTGGAACAGGATACCACACTCCGAGAGGCTCTGGGAGACAGACCCATAGTCTCCTATAGACAATCACCTAACCTCAGGATGATTCTTACCAACAACCACAGGACATATCACATTAATACCAACCCTGGAACTTTCCCTTGCAGCAAACCCCGTTGCCAACTTTGTCCACATATTTACTCTGATGACACCATCACTGGACCTAACCATGTCAGTTACATGATCAAGAACCCATATTCCTGTTCATCCAGAAATATAATTTATGCCATTATGTGCCAACGTTGTCCTTCTGCTATGTATATTGGACAGACTTCTCAGACACTTTGTCAAAGAATTAATGCCCACAAATCAGACATCTTCACAAGGAAAAACCAGTTGGTTTTCATTTCAGCCTACCTGGACATAGTCTTAATGCCCTTACTACATGTATCTTACTTCAAAGAGACTTTAACACCAGACTACAAAGAGAAACTTCAAAACTTTAATTCATGGTTAAATTTGACACTTTATGAATGGGCCTTAAGAAAGACACTAATTGCCTTACTCATTACAAAGATAGCTTCCCCACTTATCACCCCTAATTAGCCATTCATTGACTCATAGATAACTATTCCATCGCTCCCTCTCCCTCACCCCACCTTCTGTTCTAAATCTGATTTGTCAGTTTAATAATGTGTTCACTTTTTTCATTGTATTTCTTTGGTATATATGGTCATGCCGATTCTCTTCCAGAGTATGATCTGAGGAAGTGGGTCTGGCCCACGAAAGCTCATCACCTATTAAACCATCTTGTTAGTCTTTAAAGTGCTGCATAGTTTTTCCTTTTGTTTCTGCCATGATCTTGTCCTTCTCATGGAGCTATAATGGGAGCACAAGCAACACCTAGAGCTAAGGGCTGTGAATTCCAAAGCTGACTGAAAGATTCAGCCACACGACTCCCCTTAATTTCAACATCTCGTTAGCTTTTAAAATCTCAACCAAGAAGCTCTCAGGTCTCCATTCCGCCTCTCCTTTTCCAGGTGCTTTTAACTTTCTGGGTCTATCACATTTTGGAATTGAATTTTCCAGAGTTGAGAAACTGATTATCTTAAGGCTGATGGAGGATGAAATTAACTCAGGTTCTTTGGTCCAAAGACTGTGTGTTGGTCCCACTGAAATGAAGGAAACTTCCCCATTAATTTGAAAGGCATGGGATCAGACCTGAAAGTATTTACAAAAGAGATGGCTAAACATATTCCAGCAAGTTCCATTAAGTGGCTATTTGTAGGCATGGGACGGGTCTCCTTTTCACAGAACTTTCCAAGTTTTCATCAAAAAACGGAAAGCGCTCAACCAGAAATATTGCCATTCAGCTATGTTGCTGTAGTGCCTCATGGGATTTGTAGTTCATTTGCCACATATCCCCATTGCCCTGTGCAAGCTGAGAGGTCCTTGTCTGGATTACATCTCCCATCATTTGGAGGCGGTGGTAAATAGCGGCAGCAGCCTGCTGGGTCTAAACCTGATGAACCACCACCATATTATTTCCCACCCCTGCTCTAGATATTTTTTTAATAAGCACTGGAAGGCAGGTTGTGGTCACAATCGATGGGGAGACTTTCATTTAGCAGACCATGGCATACAAGATGTAGAAACTGCATCCTAGAGCTACATACATTCAATTTAGCCTGAGCAGGAATTTAACAGCTTGATGCTGAAATCCATGGGAGTGGGCGGGACCGTTATAGCTTCTGTTACAGAGGAGTCAGACCAGATGATAAGGATCCCTTCAGGCCCTGAAAACTTTCTGTCAAAATACAGTTCAAAGGTAGGTGGGTGGTAAAGGGGGAGAAAAGACCTTGGGAACAGTCAGGACTGTCTTGTCCTTTCCAGAGATTCTGTTTTCAATCTGAGCAACCTTTTGTCCCTCTTCAGTTTCCCTGTCACTGTTCGGGCCAGGGTACTTTTTTCCTTTGCTTGGAGGTGCTGTAGGAGTGGGATGGTGGCACAGGCCACTACGGGTGCCTATATTCCTAAAACAGGAGGCATCACCCTTTAGAAGCAGTAAATGCTCCCCCAGATCCAACTGTTCTTTGACGTCACAGACCATGTCAACGCCATTCCAAACTCTGAACCCTTCCCCTTTTACCCACTGGCTAGTGCCACGAAGTGGAGAGCAGCTAACTCATGAGAAGCTTGGATCAATGCAAGCAAGCTGTGTCACTGCTCCTTCCCATTGCACAAACGTTTGCTAGAGGTCTGAGGGGTGCCACTTGCTCTCACAGGAGCCAATGGCTTTGAGCCACCACTTTCTTCTCCTCTCTCCCCCACTTACCAGATAATGAGATCTGCTGCTCTTTACATGTTGACCTTATTTCCCCTCAGATCAAAAGGCAGCAACTACAAGGGTCTTGTAAAATGTTACCTCTAATAGTCCCCATCTGTGTGCAGAATAAATTTTGTTATATGCACTGAGGCATGTGTGAATGTGCACCACCAGTAGAAACAAAACCTACCAGTGATGCTCTGCTAATTAGCAGGGCAGCATATGAATCTTTCCTGAGCAGCCACACAAGTGCTCAGCTTACAGGAAACACCGGTCCTATAAAATATTGGGGTGTCCCTGCAGCCTCTCCCAATATGACCCCAAACCACCAATTTTAATAGTCTCCCTAAGAAAGTTTGCTCTGAGGAACTTACTCTGTTCCTGCTGTGGTCGCTGTCCTCCTTTCAGCTGTGGGTAACTCCAGAACTCATCAGGAAATTCCCACAGACTCACACATCTTATCAACGTCAGACTTTGAATCCTGCCCTGTCTGTTACACTTAGCTCCTCCTGTTTTTGCTGCCCTGCTTTTCCCCGCCCCCTTGGGACTCCAAACTTCTCTTCCCCTTTGGATATTTTTCTTCAGTCCTTTTGGCTCAGAACATGTGGGGCTTCCCATAAGAGCCCACCAACACTGCCCCTTTGGCCACTGGGGCATCACTGAATGAAATGAGGTCCTTCCTTTTCCTCTTTGCCTCATGGGAGCTGCCACAGAAGTAATAAGGGCTGGCTGGATATAATCTGATCACAACTTTTCAACTCTGGAAAAATCTCGTTTTTCAAACCCCCTCCCCCCACCCAAAAAAAAGTATTTCAGCAAGCACCAGCTTTCGTCAATATTTGTTGATGTTTCATTGGAAAGTGGAACAGCCAGAAAAAATAATATTTATGTCTGTATGCTGAAAATATTCCTTTTTTTATGAAAACAAGGAATTTTCCATTGAAAATTATGATGTAAATGGCCTTTTTGTTGTAATGAAAGTTTCTGTGGAAAAAACAGCTCTAATATGTGCTGTCAGGACTTACCTAGTGCTTTGCATCTGCAAGACATGCGCTCTCCTTCGGTAGCATCCTCAGGGCAGCCTCTCAGCATATTAACCATTTAGGATCTTCTTATTCAGCATTTATGAAGCACTGGAATGGGTTACCTAGGGAAGTAGTGGAGTCTCCATCCCTAGAGGTGTTTAAGTCTCTGCTTGACAAAGCCCTGGCCGGGTTGATTTAGTTGGAATTGGTCCTGCCTAGAGCAGGGGGCTGGACTTGATGACCTTCTGAGGTCTCTTCCAGCTCTATGATTCTGTGATTCTATGATTTAGCCCTAAGAGAGATTGTGAGGCTTGAAGGTAAACCATGACCCAGGGTCCAGGTGTACTCGGTCATCGTATACAAACCAATGCCAGGGGGAAGGCTTGAGAGATTTACTCCAACCTTACTGGGTTTTCTGCTGTGAGAATCTTCTGATTGTGAGGATGTGCACTCTCTGAATTTTCTTATGCAGCTGTGGTTTGCATACAATGATCCCACAGGGTTGGACCCTGGGTGTGGGTTTACCTTCAAGCCCTGCTCCACGGAGATCAGCTTGTCCTGCATCTAATAAGCTCTTGTGGGCGGCAGAACTTTGTCAGGTATTTCCCTCTCAGCTGCTCTGTCGCAGAAACCAGCTGGCATTGAAGACCAAATGATTAAGCAATCAATTTGTAAACACTCAGAAGATAAGAAAAGTAACAGTCAGCATGGATTAGTACAAAACAAGATGGCTGCGTCTAGACAGGCATGATTTTGTGGAAATACTTTTAACAGAAAAGTTTTTCTGTTAAAAGTATTTCCGCAAAAGCGCGTCTAGATTGGCGTGATGCTTTTGTGCAAAAAGTGCTTTTGCGCAAAAGCATCCGTGGCAGTCTAGACGCGATTTTGCACAAGAAAGCTCCAGTGGCCATTTTTCGCCATCAGGGCTTTTTTGCGCAAAACAGTCCTTCCCTGTCTACACTGGCCCTCTTGCACAAGTATTCTTGCACAAGAGGGCTTTTTCCCGAGCGGGAGCATGAAAGAATTTGCGCAAGAAGCACTGATTTTGTACATTACAAAGTCAGTGCTCTTGTGCAAATTCAAGTGGCCAGTGTAGACAGCTGGCAAGTTTTTGTGCAAAAGCGGCTGCTTTTGTGCAAAATCTTGCCAGTCTAGACGCAGCCATTGTGTCGAACCAACTGAACACCTTTCTTTGACAAAGCAACAATTCTTGTGGAGGAGGGGAAGGGGTAGATGTGGTATATTTTGACATTAGTAAGGCTTTTGAAATTGTCTAGCATAACTGTCTCATAAACAAGCTAAGGAAATGCAACCTAGATGCAGCTGCTATAAGGTAGGAAAGTCATTCCCAGAAAGTAGTCATCAGTAGTTTAGAGTCAAGCTGTAAGGGCATATTGAATGTAGTCACACGGGGATCACTCTTTCAAGTAGGAATAAGAGATCCTCCGGAAAAGGGCTTTATTCCGGAGGATCGCGCCAGTCTAGACGCTTTTTTCCGGCTTTTCCCCAAGCCAGAAAAAAAGCGGCGGACATGTTTATTTAATAGGATTTCCCTATTCTGACTTACCTGCTTTGCATGACTTTTCCGGAATTAGGGGCCAGTCTAGACGTAGCCCACATGAGTGGAAAAGATTTGAGAGAACATTGGGCCCCACCCAAGCAAATTAGTGCTAGTTGTAAAAGCCATCTTTGTGGTGTCTGAAACTAGTAAAAGGAGACCCTCTACTTTACAACATATGTATGGTAAAGGTTACATGTGGGTATGCATACACCAAACAAACCCCCATCACTCACAGACACACAGCCCATATGCCACATGCACACGCATCTAGGAACAAGGGGGTTAAAACAACTGACTCAGAATCTATTTTGAAGCTTTATTAAAGAAGCCACCAGAGGCAACCATTTGGCAAACCCCTGGGGAACTGGCTAGTGCAGGGGAGTCATCTCATTTCATTGTGTGTAGTGAAAACGTAACGCATGGTGTGGAACCAACAAACGAGTTCCCTGTGTGACGAGTGACAAGAGCTGGGTTCTAGAGCTGCACTCAACAATGGAATGAGATCGGTCATGCAGGACGGGGCTGGGTTTTACTTCTCAGAGAAGACGCTGCTGGCCCAGTCTCATGCGGCCCTATGCTCCATCTCTTCCTTCGGGTCATAAGCCACGTTGCTGTAGGGTGGTGGAGCGGCCATTTGTGGAGAAGTTATTTGTGGAGCAGGAACCACCACGTTCGCATTGACAACATAGGGCACGTACAACATGCTCTGCAAAACAAGAGATCAGCCCTTGCTGGTAACATCATCATCATCATCTCTATTCCCACTCCCACACCCATTGCCTCCCTCACTCCTCCAGTCTCGCTCCATCATCTTCCTCACCCTCCTCACCCCCATCACCTTCCTCACCCTTACACTCCCATTCAGCCACACATTGTTCAGCACTCCACCTACATCTTCCTCATCCCTCTAGTTCTTATAACCAGGGCAGGTACATCTGTGGTGTACGGCTCCTGCAGCGACTGGCATTACACCAAGGATGAATCTGTGCCACCATCACTATCAACCCCCTACTTGCTCTTGGTAGGATTCTCCCCGTGGAGGTGCATAGATCCCAGGTGTCACAGAACATGACCCTGGGCTCTTGATGTAGTGCTGACATTTTGGATATGGAAACTTGGAGTTCTATAGGTTCCTGACTGCAGCAGATTTGCTGTGAGGTACTTAAAGGATTAACGTGGTAGTTCTCACTACACCACAGAGCATCTGTCTGTGCTCTTGGCCAGGGCTGCTTGGAAATTTCCTGTTAAAAAAGCTGATTACAAACAAACAAACAAACCACCCCTCGCCCATCAAAACTCTTCTGTCTTACTCAGTTGTTTCATGTAAAGTATCCAGGTTCCATGAGAAAAACTAAAATTTTCATCAAAAGAGGTGAATGACCCAAACCCCAAAAATTTCAGTTTGGAGATGCTGCTGCAGGGCTGCATGGCAGATGCAGTTTGGTTGCCAGGTGTCCCAGGGCTGGCTCACAGCTTAAACTACATTTCCCATGACACACCATGTCCAAGGGACTCCCAAGATCCAAGAACTTCTCCTCAGCAGTGTTGCATCAAAAGAGAGAGTCAGGTCATGGAGCCCCTGGCCTATGTAAGGGTATGTCTACACTTGCAGCCTATTTCGGAATAGGGCTGCAAATGTAGGCATTCGGAATTGCAAATCAAGCCTGGGATTTAAATATCCTGCGCTTGATTTGCATCTTCCCGGCCTGGCGCCATTTTTGAAATTTACAAGCCCGAAATAACTGCCTGCATCTACATGTGGCAGTGAAACGGGCGTTTGAAATAAAGCCCTATTTTGAACTACCTGTTATTCCTCCTGCAATGAGATTTGCAGCACCAACAGCCGTGTCACGGGGTCCGTCCCCGATCCACAGTGCCTCCTGCTGTTCATGCTGGGGATTAGCTCTATCGACTCTTCAGAGCACCCTCTGCAAGTGGTGTCTCACCACCCTCACTTCTGTTCCATTCCCTGTTCGGACCCACATTGGCCTTGACCCACGGCATCCATCTTGGGGCGCAGCCCTATGGCTGAGTCCCAGCGCTATTGCCCTCTCTAGGGGAGCAGCAACCCACTATCTTGTGTCTCACCTCAGCAGCCCACTGCAGGCCTCTACCTAGCCTCTCACTCCAGAGGCAAATTGCAGGCTAGCCTGGCCACCTTCAGCACTGACAAGGATGGGGAAAGGAAAGGAGCCCAAGATCCACTTATGGCCCCAGGCCCCAAACCAGGGATCCTTTACAGTTGCCTCTCACTGCCCCTCCTCCAACTTTAATGCTTCCTGCTTCCCTGGGCCATTTCCTCACAGCCCCAGCACCTCTGGCTCCTGCCTCAAGCTCTCTCCTCCTAGGGCCATGAGCCTGCCAGACATAACGAGGCCTTTCCTGAGACTAGCTGTGCAGTCCTCTAGGAAGCCAGAATTCCTCCCCAGGCTCGTTACAGCAGCCCCCTCTTCCCTGGTCTGAAGTTCCCCTTTTATCAGGGTTGGCTCTGCCCTAATTATCTGCAGGCCCACCTATGGCTGCCCACCTCTCAGCCTTCCTACATTGGTTTTAACCATTGTTGGGCCAGTGCAGGGCAGACACCCCTTCATCAGCAGTTTGCAGCATCACAATTCCAGGGCTGGTTCTATGCTAGCCCCAGTACAGCATAGAAGCTGGAGATTATCCCAAAGCCATTGTCCCTCCGGCTGTGCCCTCACTATATTCCGTCCATTGAGGGATTGGCTGGGCCACGTGGGAATTCCGTGTCAAGGGAATTCTCTGCTGGAGAGATCCAGTGGCTCCAAAAGGGCAGGATTGCAGCTCAGGATCTGGCCCAGTTACAGTTTCCTGTTGCCTTCACCCTCCATCTGGCGCAGTGAGATGAAATTCATCCCCATGGAAATGAAAACACTGACAATGAAGGTCAAGGTGGTGGCAGTGAAAACTGGGATTACTTTCCCCTTGTATAAAAAAAGAATCATTCACTTGATTCATAGTGTCAGCAACCTACTTAGGAATCAAGCATAAAAAGGGCCAGAACATAGGTCTATTTCCTCTGCTAAAAATGTCAACAAATATTTATCAACTGCCACAATATTTTGATTCAACATGGAACCCTGGTGCTTCCTGGAAGTTGTATTTTGGGTGCCTTATACTTCCATTGTCATCTACAGGCTGCATTCATGGGCAGGACTATTTCTCCTGTGATTTACCACTTTTCCCTTGTTGGTTTGTTGTGGGGTAGGAAGGGAGGGATGTGTCACAGAGTCCCCAGCCAGGGTGCATCATGGGAGATATTGTCTCACTAGAGAACATGGCCTACAGAGGAAAATGGGAGCCTGTGGCAGTTGGGTTATAACTGCCATCACGCACCATTGTGCTCCCTGGAGTCTAAATAGTTTGTTTTCAGGTGCTCCGTGTTGTGGCAAACCAGCAAGATGTTCTGCACAAACCAGGGGCTTTCTGCTAAAATTCTCATATATTTAAAACCCCAGTTTTCCATCAAAAAGGAATTTGACCAAATATTCAACTAGCCAAAAATCAGGGGCTGTCCACATCCCTTTCCCTCGGTACTCATTGAGGCCGTACATCAGGGACATTCTTCCCACTAGGGAGGGCACTTCATTCAGGCAAACAGCTTCCCCTCATCTGAATGCATGCTCAGACTCAAGTCCTGTTTGAGACTCACGTCACTGGGGGTGTAGCAGAGGGCTTCCGACGCAAAGTGTGAGGTCGAGACAGCGATGCAGAACTCCAGGACGGTCAACAAGAACAGCATGGCTGTGATCCCCTTTGCGCCACCCTGGAGAGCACAAAACCAAGAGGATGCCAATCAGTCCTGAGTGCTGGAGGTAACACACTGAACAGGGCTGCTGTGAGATGACTTACTGGAGACTCCAGTTCTGGGGGGTGCAGAAATCCAGTCCTTCTTCCCTCCTCCCGGGCACACAGAATTCTCCTCCTCAAACTATTTAGCAGCCCAGGTAATTGTGAGGCATGGAGCCACACCTCTTCCAGGAGATCACAGGGTTCTTTTTTCTCCTGCGTCTACAGGGACCTGCTCCCCTGAGATGCAGCCATTTGTTAATAGGGAAGATCGTACAGCCAGGTCTAGGGGAGGTACTGTGGACTATAGGACTCCAACTCAGAGGAACTGTGTTCAGTTCCAAGTTCTGCCACTGGTGTGCATGTGATTTTGGGCCTGTGGCTTTACTCCCCTCTGCCTCAGTGTCCCCATCTGTGCAAAGTGGGGTTAAACAAAGTTAAACAGACATTTGGGTCCCGTGCTGGTAAAATCAAGAGGAGTTATTCATTTCTGTTTTGATAACACCTGGAAGCTTCAGTTGCGAACTAGGATGCTATTGTGCTAGGTGTTGCATAAACCAGTGTTAAAACTCCTGCCTGATTTTTCACATTGGAAGGAGTTTTGACATGGGCTATATCAAACAAAACCAAATCAGAAATTCTGGATCTGAACACATGGATTGTTTCTTCCCAGGGGTCAAAGGCTTGGGACAATTTCAGGTACCTGGTTGTTGCAGAAAGAGGGCCTGAAATATAAATCCATGTATTAGAAGCCTAATAGGAGGCCTGGACTAAAGTGGCTAAAAACTTTGCTGATATGAAGCAAAGTCAGGCTGTGAGCAAGAGGCAGGCCCTACTCACAAAATTTGGCGTGTATATGGCTGGTATTGCTGAAACATATATTCTTAAGGGCATGTCTTCACTACATGGAAGATCACCACTGCCGTGATTGATCTTCTGGAGTTCAATTTAGCGAGTCTAGTTAAGACTTGCTAAATCAAACTCAGAGGGTGCCCCTGCCAGTGTCTGATACTCCTTCTTTTTTCAGGAGTAAGGGAAGCCAACAGGCTCATTTGCTTCTGTCCACCTCCCACTATGGAGACACCACCAATCTCAGTTTAAGGTAAGCCAGCTCTAGCTATGTATTCTATGTAGCTGGAATTGAGTACCTTATACTGAGCTTCTGGGTCTAGTGTAGACCTGGCCTAATAGGGGTTAGGCACAGAGCACTCATGCAAGTGTAATGCGGACAGGCAGAACTGAACCTGCAACCTCGGAAGCTTAGTGCGGGAGCCTCTTCCTCTTGAGCTCAAAGCCAGTTGGCTCTCAGCTAAGGCCATAGATCAAACTCATTCTCTCTCTGTGTAAGTGAAGGGTGGGGAACTTTTTATGGGTCAGGGGCTGCTAACCCTTGGAAAAATCAGTTGGGGACCACACACAAGTGAAAAAAAAAACCCTTCACTGACAAAGAAGGAGAAAGACTGTCCCTACATTCCCCTCACACACTAGAGCCTAGCGGGGCCTGGACTAGTGGCTTTTGTGTGCTCCAGCCTGGCAGGATGGGGGAGGGGCTGGAGCACCAGCACGGGATCCCCAATGCTAGAGGGGGAGCTCTGAGCCTCTGGGGATAGATCTAGGCAAGCCGGGAGATGGATGTGGCCCCCGGGCTTGAGGTTCCCCACCCCTGCTGTAAGTGGTCTAAGTGCCACTACATGGGACAGTGCACTACACCCAGCAAGTGTGTAGGTTACATAAGCACATTCCAGCAAGGCGGTAACAGAACACCTTGACACCAGCACATTCCCCACAGATAACAGGAACACCCTGACTCATGCTAAACACAAGGCCAGGACAACAGCATGATAAATAGATATGTTTTGATTAAACCAACATGTACAAGGCCCCGGGTGGCACACTACTACATCAGAGGGTGGCACCATGATACGTCAAGGCCTACAGCGTAGGTTGTTTGTGTACAAAGATGTATCTGAGAGAGAGTTTCTTTGGCCAGCCTAGGGAGCAATAGAAGGCGTTGCCACTGACTGAGTTGCATCCATTGTCATAGGCATACATGTCTTAATATCCTTGTAGAGTCTGCCAGATACTATTATGATGCTTCATAGACAAGAAATCTGTCTGGGTGCCTTCGCCGAAAACCAAGTCTATTGGATTTAATTGAAATCTGTTATTTCTGCTACCTGTGCAGAGCTGGGACAGCACACTACACGGAAACACACACAGCCATCTGACCAATAGATGCCATCTGTGGCATTTTAAACACACCTGTTAGGGATGATAATCTCACCTCTGCACAGGGCGGTGGACTGGGTGCCCCCCTGAGGACACTTCCAGCTTTCAATCTATAGGATTCCATGGCAAACTCTGGCCACTTACCAACCAAGAATGTCTCTCGAAAGATGCATTAATAATCAGCTCCGTTAGCAAGAGAATGATCCCAATGGCTGAGAAGATGGCACTAGTGATATTCATTCCCAGGCTTCCTTTCACCTGAAACAGAAGTGCAGAGGGGTCCAGCAGAGAACAGGTTTCCTTAAAATAAGAACTAGCTCACCTATTGGTTCTGGAAATGCTCCAGCACCTTAGACAAAGTTTGAGGTGGGTGGAATGGGAGGCCGTTGCCCAGCCCCCACCCCCAAATTGTAAGCCTCAAGCTTTGTCTACATTGGTTGTTCACTGGCTACACTTTTGTCATTCAGGGGTGTGAACCCCGCCCTCATGACAAAATTTTTACCAATGAAAATGAAATTCTTGGGTGTGAAGCAATCTATACTTGGTTACATGAAAGTAAGCAAGCAACAGGCATTTTTCAAGTCAGCCCATAATATGAATCAATCACCATCACCTACTAGCAGCACAATCACTGCACTCCCGGCAACAAGTATTACTGGCTTTCAGCATCAAATTGCTACCTCAAGGCATCCCTAATTCTTATGGCCCCACGCTGTTCCCCTCTAATAGCCTTGGTCTCAGGCTGCTCAAATTCAGCCTTAAGGTGTGAGCCTCAGTGGTCCATCCCTGAGTGAAGCTTTCACTTTTACCTTCACAAATATTATGGAGAGTACAGCATGAGGCTATAAGCATGGGGATGTTGTCATCAGCCAGGTCCAGCTTCTCATACAGACATCGCCAGCGGGCTTTTGAATGGCCAAAAGCATACTCGACAGTCATTCTGCAACTGCTCTGCCTTTTGTTGAACCACTCCTTGTGCTGTTGAGGCTCCCAGTGTATGGCTTTGTGTGCCCTGGCGTTAAGGGGTAAGAGGAGGTTTCCCAGGATCACAAGGGGCATTTCCACTTCCCATACTGTGATCGTCTGCTCTGGGATGAAAATCTCCACTTGTAGCTTCCCGAACAGGTCAGTGTTCTGAAAGAAGCGTGTGTCATGCACCTTTCCAGAGCAGCCTGTGTTAAAGTCCCCAAAATGCCCACAGTGATCCACAAGCGCCTGGAGAACCATGGGGCATTGGGACAAGACCCAGAATGCCCCACAACCCCCCTCCCCCTGCTTCTACCTTCCCACAAGCCTTTGCAGCAGAAACGGAAGAGATGCTTTGTGGGATAGCTGCCCAGAATGCACCGCTCGGAATTTAACAAGTGTCACAGCTGTGGTCATGCTATTGTGCTGGCAGCTCACAATGTGGACACAGAACTGCAATTTCCCTGCAGCGCTCTGTGAGCAGCACTGTAACTGCCAGTGCTTTATCTACCCATGATGATCTGAGGAACGGAAAACCTCCCTTCTGAGAGGAGACTCAAAGAGCTTGACTTGTTTATCTAACCCAGTGTTTCCCAATTGGTGCTCCAGGGAACCCTGGGGATCCGCGAAAGCAAGGGTTCCGTGAAGAGCCGGCACTCCCCCGCCCCCCTGTTAAAGAGATAGAGTCGTGGCCGAGGGCTTTTTTTTTTTCCTCAACAAAACACGGCAGGGGCCTTTTTTTTTTTTTTTTTTTTTAAGGCAACTCTAGGGGTTCCGTGGCCAAATAAAATTGGGAAACACTGATCTAACCAATAGAAGGCTGAGGGGAGATACGATTACTCTGTATAAATACATCAGAGGAATAAGAGGAGTTGGTTAAGTTAACTTAACCAACTGATGCTTAACTTAACCAACTGATGCTTAAGCATATTTGTGGGTCCCAGGACAAATACAGAAACTGACCATCAACAATTTTAGGCTTGAAAGCAGGGGAAGGTTTCTAACCATCAGAGGAGTGAAGTTCTGAAGCTGCCTCCCAAAGGGAGCAGTGGGGGCAAAAAAAACCTAACTGGCTTCCAACCTGAGCTTGATCAGTTTATGGAGGAGATTGTCTGACAGAACCACCTCAATGACACATGGTCCAGTAGCAAATATCCACAGCGGCTGGAGAGGGGACAGGAAACTAGAGGAGGAAGACTGAGGGCATGTCTACACTAGGAGATAATTTTGAAATAACTAAATTTGAAATAACTCCTGAAATAACAAAATTGAAATAGCGTGTCCCCACTACAGGGGGCCTTGAAATTAGTCTGAGGCAGGCTCCGTTTTTGTGGACATGCTACCTCAACTCAGAGCCCCAGGAAACAGTGGGGAGTGATTACTTCAAATTACTCTGAGTAGTTATTTCGAAATAGCAGCAGCAGAGTGTCCACACTAATGCTATTTCAAAATAACTATTTTGAAGTAAGCGTTATTCCCCAAGTAAAGCAGGAGTATGGATTTCAAAATAAGCAGCCAGTTACTTCAAAGTAATGGGTTTGGTAGTGTGGATGTTCCACTTATTATTTCGAAATAAGGGGGGTTATTTCAAAATAACTCCCCTAGTGTAGAGCAGGGCTGAGTTACTACATAGAACTTTTTCCTGGGTATCTGCCTGGTGGGTCTTGCCCACATGCTCAGGGTATAAAAGAGCATCATACTGGAGGTAAGGAAGGAATTTCCCCCCTTTTTAGATTGGCAGAGACCATGGGGAATTTTTTATCCTCTTATGCAACATGGGGTCACTTTGAAGGTTTAAACTAGTCTAAATGGGGAATTCTCTGTAACTTGAATTCTTTAAACCATGATCTGTGGACTTCAGTAACTCAGCCAGAGGTTAGGAGGCTATTAGAGCGGGTGGGAAAGGTCGTGTGAGCTGCACTGTGCAGGAGATCAGACTAGATGATCATGATGGTCCCTTCTGACTGTAATAAGAGTATCTGAGTAAGAAAAGACATTGGCATTTTAAACCTCAGCTGTGTCCCATAAGTGACTAGCCGCAAGATATCAAAACATTTTTTTTATTAGAGCTGAGTGATTCTCATATACTTAATCTTCTTTCTTGATATAGGAATGGGATACAATGCTCCTGTCAGAGATTTCTAAGATTTTATTTGCAAAAGCACTAGAATTTTCAAATGGTCTAAGTAGCCCCTGGAATCACTCTTAAAGTTGCACTCTCCACCCCAAAAATCTGAAATGGCACCCCCTGTGGGCAGGCATAGAATTTGTTTCCCCCTCACTCACACACAGCGATATTGGCCTGATTGGAACCACCCCTCTCCCAAATATAGAAGTTAGACTGTTCCTAGGGATGCTGGACATCTCAGTTCAGTTCCTATTCGGGCAAGAATCTAATTTGCTCTTTTGCTTCTAATGCTCAAAGTTTTCAAGTTCAAGCCTAGTGGCTCATTTAATAGTCAATGACACATACTGTGTATATTCCAAGGTAACTGGATTTTTGTGTCTTAGGTTCCTCTTATAAGCACTACAGTCACTTAACTATGAGATGTCAGGGCTAATGTAATTTTGGGGAATTCAAAGAACTGCCTGATTTTTAGGGCTTCATATAGACTAAGCCTATGACACTTTGGAAGGTCACAGCTATTGGCTATTGTGGTCCTGAGTCAACTGCAAAGCCTACCAATGGGTAGATAATAGTAACTCATTATTATCTGGGAGTATGGCTCCTGGAGTGAATTATGCAAGGTGTCTTTCCACTTGGAAAGGACAGTTCCTGTTATTCAGAAAATAGTTGGCAAAAGTTAAGAGGAGCTGGTTCAAATTTACAAAATGTCACTGAAATTGTAAATTTTGTGAAGTATGTGGAGGCAGGAATAGTGAAAATGTTTGTCATTTATTCCCTATTATTTTATCTGCTATAGTTCCTAATTCAGGAAAGCACTTAAGCGCATGCTTATTTTTAGCACATCTTTAAGTCTCACAAATACTTACTGCTTTGCTCTCAATAGGGAGCTTAGTTTGAAGTCCCTTTCTCTTCAGTCTTTTGGGATTACTTTAATTCTTCTAAATTCCACCCTTTTTTCAGCTCCCTAGACCTTTTGTGTCTCTGTTGTTCCCTGGTAACCTGGCTGCTTTTTCAGCAGCTGTTTGCAACTCTACTTTCTATTGGGCTGCTAATTGAAGGTGGTTGTTGGGCCACAAGCTGCTGCTATGGATACCGGGGCAGACAGCAAAGAGTGGTTTAAAGTATCCCCATTTCTCCTCCAGATCCCTGTTTGTCTCTTCTGTTTTCCTCTCCAACACTAGTTCCAAGAGAAGTTGGTCCAGTCGACGATATTATCTCATCCACCTCCCTCTCCAATGTTCCTTCTCGGTGTTCTTGATGAACAAGCTCTGTGCTCTTTTCCATCATTCACTCTTCCTGGACAGTGCCCTCGGTAAAGCAGGGCTGAACTAAAAATCTCCCACATTAGGAAAAGAGAGGAAACTCTCCCTAGACACTCACCAGACAGGATTTGTGATGCTTCTCTGCTGCAACCGAGAGGGATCCAGAAATGATGAACTGCCCAGGAAAGAGAAAACCATCATTCACACTTTGCGCTTACGAGAAAGATTGGGTCTCTGAGACAAGCTGTAGGTGAGGGGTACAAGAGCAAAGAATAACACTTCCCCCCAGCGCTTCGAGAGCACTTCCCATCTAATAATGCTGCTGCCAGCCAGGTTCACTTCAATCTTCTCAATTAAGGTGACACCCAGGCTGTAACCCTTTCCCACAGATCCTCCTCCTCCTCCTCTGCTCTTCTCCTTCTGAGTTCTGCTCCTTTCTGACAACTGAGCTCTTGCTCCTCTCTCCAGAAATAGAGGAGCAGGGACTGGAAGGTCCTGGGAAGAGCTCAGGAGGTCACCAGTTTCCTCACCTCACCTTCCACCCAGAGCAGCTGTGCCTTCCCCTTCCTACGGAGACTGTACAGTACTCCCATCGCCATGGCATCCGAGCATCTGTGCATCTTAAAGCTGACCTGCAGAGCCCCCTGCTGTTCCAGTGCTGTCAGTCCGGCCTCCCAGCTGTGCTAACAGGCCTCAGTCCAGACCTACGGAGCCCCCTGCTGTCACCTCCACACTCTGCTTTCTGTGGAGGAGCAGATGTCAATTCCTCTGGACACTTGAATAGTCCCTAGCTTGGAACCTTTGCTCTTTTTGCTGTTCTCCTCCCCCGCCCAACACACACCGCACCCCCAATTTGAGGTAGATAAACTCTAACATGGCCCAGTTCAGCCAGGGGAGTTGCAAAGGGATGGAGACATGAGCTTTGACTGCAGCCTTGTAAGCTAGAGGTGCTCAGACAGTGGCCTCACTAGGGCCCAGGCCTTGACATCAGCCCAGTAGGCAGAGATGCTGAGCCAATGACTTCACGGATGCCAGAGAGCCAGCCTGGGTCCAGCAGAGGGGTGAAGGCAGGGACCCCACAGCAACTTGACCTGTAACATCAGCTCAACACAACAGTTTTGGTGACTAAGATGAGCAGATTTTCAAAACGAGGAGCCAGCACCCCCGACAGGTAGAACAGGTGATGTGGGGTAGCTGGGATAGTGAGAGTGGCTGGTGGCCAGTGTTCCCGGTAAGCAGTGCACTTGTGCAGCTCAGAAACCATTCAAATGCCACCCATCTGATTAGCAGAGCACCCACAGTGAGGTTTTGTGTTTCGATTGGTGGTGCACATTCACACATGCCTAGGTGCACATAAAATTTATTCTTCACATGGATGGAAACAATCCACACATGGCTGGAAAAGATTTGAGAGGACATTGCTGGTGGAAGGCACCTGTCTGTCAAGCACCCGGGGGTGGGTTTTATAGGGGAGTGAAGTGGCATGTGGGGAAGGTTTTTGGCAGCTGGGTCCAGGGCACTGCATGATGCAGGACAGCAAACTAACGATCTGCTGAGCAAGGGGAGGAAATGTCTGAGCAAATGAGATGGGCCGATGATCTACCAGCAGCAAATGTGGCAGCAGACTAAGAGTTGAGCCAGTTTGAATGGACCAATGTTCTCCCAGGTCCCCATGAAGAGACATCCACTGCAGTTTCCTGCAGTGACCATATGCTTTCTCTTCCCCTGTGTGAGTTGCTTTTGATAGCAAGGTGCTAGGTATCTGCTTACTTACTGACCACTGGCACAAAGAAAGTCTGAAGTAAATAAGGAGGAATCAGGAGAGCTGGATTATTTGCTCACTTCTGCCACAATTCATTTGCATCACCTTGGGTGACTCTAGTAGCCCCTTGCTGCCTCAGGTTTCCCATCTGTAAGATGGGGATAAGAATACCTAACTCACTAGCATTTTATGTGGCTTAGTTCACTCTTGTTTAGAGAGTTCATTAAGATCCTGAATGCATCCATCTTGCTCTCTATTTATCATATATATATCACTACAGAGCTTATAGATGGGTGTCATTAATGATAGCCAATGAAAATGTATCCATATGGCCATGCCATCATTTCATAAATGCATGTAATTATTCTACTCACGGAAAATCCTCCCCAGAAGGGGTACCCTCCAATAAAAGAGATGGGAATGTAGTATCCGATGAAAATTGCACAGACAGCACTAAAGCCAATGTGCATCAGCCCAGTCAGGATCTGGATGGCCTGTGGGAAAAGAATAGAACAGTAAGAGGAGCCAATTCCTAGCCACCTTCTGGAGAAGCAGAGCACCATGGTCTCAGAAGAGCTAATTGGAAATTGGAACGTCCATCCTGGGGGAAATTCTGATCTTTATACAGTTGGTTTAATCTGAAATCTGAAGAATTTCAGGTTGGAAATGTTGAAACATCGTTTCCAGTTTGTCAAATTGACTTTAAATGTTTCATTTAGGCTTGGTTAACACTGAGCTGAGTCCACCTGTGTGTTGCCTCATAAGAACTGTAGTTGGGGTACCCTGTACTCCCATAGAATCATAGAGTTGGGAGAGACCTCAGGAGGTCATTGCATCCAGACCCCGGCTAAAAGCAGGACCAATCCCAACTAAGTCAGCCCAGCCAGGGCTTTGTAAAGCTGGGACTTAAAAACCTCTAGGGATGGAGATTCCACCACCTTCCTAGGTGACCCATTGCAGTACTTTAACACCCTGCTAGTAAAATAGTTTTTCCTAATATCCAACCTGGACCTCCCACTCTGTAACTTGAGATCATTACTCCTTGTTCTATCATCTGTCACCACTGAGAACAGCCTCTCTCCATCCTCTTTGGAATCCCCCCTTCAGGTAGTTGAAGGCTGCTATCAAATCCCCCCTCACTCTTCTCTTCTGTAGACTAAATAAGCCCAAATCCCTCAGCCTCTCCTCGTAGGTCATGTGCCCATTCTCTCCTATGGGCTAGACTGCCTGGCTAGACTACATTTCCCATGTGAAATCATGGGACTTCTACACTGGTTCAATGAAAGAGAAGAGAACGGTACATCTTGGAAGATGTAGTTTGGAACAAGGACTCAGGCCAGCTGGAAATAATGAGTCTATCACTTGAACTACAGCTCTCTTGAGGCTGTGTAGCTGCTCAGGTGAATGCAATTTGATGCCAAACTGACTTGAAACATTTCAGCTCAGCTTGACAAACTGAAGACAATGACTTTGGAAGTCTGAAACCAAAACAAAGTGTTTTGTTTTGATTTTTCCCAATGGAAAACTTTGATTTTGTGAAAGCTACATTTTTCTATTGAAAAAAAAAAAGTGATTCCTTTCTAATAACCCCCTCAGCAATGTCGGGAATCACCACCAAAGAATGAATCAGAGAATCAAATCTGCCTCCGTTCGAAAGCTTGTGTCCCTCACCAACAAAAGTTATCACCTCACCCACTTTATCCTTCTAATATCCTGAGACCAACAACACTGCATATAATAATGGAAAATAATGACTTTTGCTGTGTGAAGTACAAACATCACAAAATGAAGAAAAAGGAAGCAAAACTTCTACTTCCTGAGCAAATGCAAGACAGAAAACATCCCCAGACATCTCACCATCATAACCCTCTGGCCGCTAGATATAATTCCAAATAGGCTGAACAGTGCTGCAGACGGACTTCAGAAAAACTAAAGAATCATTTATTGCAGCACCTCTTATGTTCCAGAAGGAACTAGCTCAAACAGGAAATCTCTGCCTCCTCCTACACACTGAAAGAACCCCTTCACTTCCCCCCAGGAAAGTTACTTGGAAATCATGCAAGAAATCCAAAACAACTGTCAAAGAAATCTGATGACAGGCATCCAACACAAAAATAATAAGTGGAACCAACTACAACTAATCCATAACCCCAAGAACCTCATCTCCGGGAGAAACTAATGCACCTGTACCCACAACATTGATACCAGCTAAACATAATTTCACCAAGACAATCCCTATATGCATCTGAATTATTTATACTCTAAAGGACGGCACTTCTGCCTTACAACAGAACCTGTTAGAGAATTAGAAGAATTATTCCACCGTCTCTACCTCAAGGAATTGACAATACTATTTGTAATTACCACTTCTTCACTGACAATCAGAAAAAAGAAACCTGACTGGATACCACAGAGCAAACAAAATAATACTTAAGTACACTGATAATTTTTTCAAAGCAGACTGAAATACTTAACAGTCACCACATCCACCACAATCTCTCCACTGCTAAGAGGACAACCATTTAGTCCCTGAAATTTAACCATCAGAACAATCAATCCAGAAGATAAAAGGGTTGCCATTGTAATGCTGAACCATGATAACTATGTTAACAAGATCAATGGAAAACTGTCTGGGTATGTCTACACTACCCTCCTATTTTGAAATAAGAGGGTAATGTAGGCATACCGCAATTGCAAATGAAGCCCGGGATTTGAATTTCCCGGGCTTCATTTGCATAAGCGGGGCGCCGCCATTTTTAAATCCCCGCTGGTTTGAACCCCGTGCCGCGCGGCTACACGCGGCACGAACTAGGTAGTTTGAACTAGGCTTCCTAGTTCGAACTAGGAAGCCTAGTTCGAACTACCTAGTTCGTGCGGCACGGGGTTCGAACCAGCGGGGATTTAAAAATGGCGGCGCCCCGCTTATGCAAATGAAGCCCGGGAAATTCAAATCCCGGGCTTCATTTGCAATTGCGGTATGCATACATTACCCTCCTATTTCGAAATAGGAGGGTAGTGTAGACATACCCTCTGACACCACCTACTATAAAGAGTGCAGAGATGACCCCCACACCACAATTTACCCAGGAATTTAAGGATATACTCAAGTCCTTCCCCAAACAGCCCCAAAAGAAACTGTACAAACTCATCCCACATGATGCCACCTGAGGAACCTTCTACAAGCTTCCCAAGATACACAAACAAACAAGGGATCCAAAGCAGACATATCATATCTGGGCACAGCACTCTTACCACACAAAAGGATAGCTTCCTTCAGGACCGAAGAGATTTCCTCCACAAACTCCACCACAACAAAGTTCCTCAGAATGCCATCCATGACACTCCTGATACACCAACATCCCTACAATGACACCAGAACTGCCCGCCTTAAATATTTACAAGACAATTGACAACCCTCGGCTACCTATCCCAAACACATTGCCAAATTCATCCTTTTCATCCTCACACATGGGCATCCAGTAACCTAGGCAGGGGAAGGCTTTGACTTCCCAAACCACCAGGCATGGCCCCACCCACACTCCGCCCCCAGAATGCCCTAGCATCCACCCTCCCTGTGCACCAGAGCTGGAGAGGCTGGAGCCATGCGACCTCCTCCATCCCCAGTGCTCTGGGATGGGGAAGCTTGGGCCGCATGGCTTCCTCCCTCCCTGGTGCTTGGAGTGGGGAGGCCTGTGTGTGCCTCCTTCCCTCTCTTCCTGTGGTGGGGGATGGGGCCTCTGCAGAGGGGGCAGGGCTGTAGGTGGAGCTGGGGGCCTGCTTCCCCCAGCCCTAGCTGCACCGACCGTCCATGTCCTCACATGTAATATTTTACATTTAACAACAGTTTGTTCAAGCCTCGGGTATTAGGATGGCTCTCCACTGTGCCAACCTTTTCATGGACCACCTACAAGGAGAATGGACAAATGCATCATAAACCCAACAATGTATCAGAGATACATCAATGATATTTTCATCCTCTGAACAGATGACTTGAACTCCCTCATAGGTTTCCACCACAACTTCATCAACCTCCACCTGTCTGTTAAATTCCCTCAGGAACACTCCCACACCAGCATCAACTTCCTGGACACCACAATCAGCTTCAACAATGGAATCCTGAAGACCGCTACACACAAAAAAACCTATGGATGACCACACCCACCTTCACAGAACCAGTAAAAACTCTGCACAAATTCCTTGCTTGGAAACGAAACTCTACTGAAAGAGAGAGGTCTATGGCTATACACCAAGGCTACGTCTACACTGGCCCCTTTTCCGGAAGGGGCATGTAAATTTCAGCAGTCGTCGTAGGGAAATCCGCGGGGGATTTAAATATCCCCCGCGGCATTTAAATAAAAATGTCCGCCGCTTTTTTCCGGCTTTTAAAAAAGCCGGAAAAGAGCGTCTAGACTGGCCCCGATCCTCCGGAAAAAGTGCCCTTTTCCGGAGGCTCTTATTCTTACTTCAAAGTAAGAATAAGAGCCTCTGGAAAAGGGCACTTTTTCCGGAGGATCGGGGCCAGTCTAGACGCTCTTTTCCGGCTTTTTTAAAAGCCGGAAAAAAGCGGCGGACATTTTTATTTAAATGCCGCGGGGGATATTTAAATCCCCCGCGGATTTCCCTACGACGACTGCTGAAATTTACATGCCCCTTCCGGAAAAGGGGCCAGTGTAGACGTAGCCCAACAGAAATTTTGGACCTTTTGAGCCATATGACCTCAAACTTCACCGGACAATCCAAATAAGCACCTTTTCAGGACTCGGGATCTTAACAAAACAAAAAAATATTAAGGCTTCACCAGATCACAATTTATAAATATTTCTGTGGGGAAATAAAATTTAACAATAGGCTCTTCAATCTAGCAGAAAACGCTCTAGCAACTCCAATTACTGGAAGTAGAAGGTAAACATGTTTGGACTGGAAATAAGGTGTAAATGTTGAACAGTGAATGTAACTATCTATTGGAACAACTTACCGTGGGGTTATAGGAAATAACTCAGGGCAGTTCTCTGGTCTGTGATACATACGTAGCTAAAATAAATCATTCCAGTGGTCCCCATGGGCCTTAAAATCTATTAGTCTATGAACACTTTTGCCTATTTGTTTACATAATTGCAAATAAATGAAGAACCACTGGCTTGTCCCTCTAAACTGACGGATAGAAGTTGTTACTTTCATTAGTAGTTTGAGGCTGAATGGAATCAACTTTGCACAACAGTAACTTCAAGAAGGAGCCTTGGTTTGAGCTGCTCCTTCTTAGACCAGATCCTCAGCCATTGTGAATTACCACAGTAAAGCTACACTGAGTTTCACCACCTTCCTCCCTCAGATGGCCCCTGCCACCTTGGGGCTGTTTCATTCATACAGTCACTGAAAAAGCTGGTTTATAATCCTTTTCCCCCATTGTTCCTCTTTGTTTCATTAATCTTCATTTCTCCCTCTTTGGGCAAGTAGGAGGATTCATTGGAACTGTGGGTGTATTTTTCTACCACTGCCCCCAAAAGCAATGAAGTCTTAAGAAGAGGTCAGATCTATCCTGGGTTCCGGAGGTGCCAAGTCACCTGATGGTACCAGCTTCCTGGCATCCTTCCCATAAAGCTGTTGGTCAAAGGAAAAGGAAAAGGTGGTGTCTGGAGTTTACTCCTGCTCAGACATTCACCCACCTGTGTAGGGCCTTAGGTATCGAAATGACTCACCCTTATGCACTGAGAGCAAAGACAACACTTACCCCCAGGGTCTTGGGCTGTGCTTTGAGGAATCTCTCCATCATCCCCACTTTCCTCAGATGCGCAACCTGGTCACCTGCACTCCCGGAATATGTTGACCCAAGAGGTTGGTTCCCAGGGTCCATGACTCTGAACTGCTGAGGCCCGTATTGCACCATCTGAGAAGTCTGGGAAATGGCTCCAGAGACCCCCTGGCCTTGTTGGAGGATGCCAGTGTTGTTTGGGGGTATGAACACAAGCACCCCATTGGCCATGCTTCCTGGTGCTGCCATGATGGCGAAGATGCTGCAGAAAAGAGCGATTAGCCCAGATTAAGCCTCGCGTAATATCACTAGTTCCAAAATTAGCCGAGTTAGAATCCTTATTACCTGTGGCTCAACCCTGAGTCTCTGCCATGATTTTATCCTTTTCATGGAGCTATAATGGGAGCTCTAGCAAGACCTAAAGCTAAGGGCTGAGATTTCTAAAGCTGAGTGAAGGATTCAGCCACACAACTCCCCTTAATTTCAAGCTTCTCATTGGCTTTTAAAATCTCAACTAAAGAGCTCTAGGGTCTCCATTCCTCCTCTCCTTTTCCAGGTGCTTTTAACTTTTAGTATCTTTCACTTTCTGGGATGGAAATATCCTGAACTGTGTAATTAATTATCTCAGGGGTGATGGAGGGTGAAGTTAACTCAGGTTCTTTGGCACAAAATCCCTGCTCCTGCACCCATGGAAGAGATGGAAACATTCCCATTAACTTCAGAGGGGCTTGGCATCAGATCCAAAAGCATTTATAAAAGAGCTGGACAAAAACTTTCCACCCAAACTGGTTTTTGATGGAAAACTGGGTTTTCCCGTAAGTGGATATTCGTGAAAGCACTCAATCAGACATATAGTAATTCAGCTATGCTGCCGTGGTGCCTCATGGGATTTGTAGCTCAGCTGCCATGTATGCCAATTCTCCTCTGCGAGCTCAGAGATCCTTGGGTGTACTATATCTCCCATCAGGCTCAAGGGCTGGAAACTCCCATGATGCACTGCCTCCATTTCCAAGAGGAAGGACCACAGTGCGCCATAAGACATGTAGTCTGACCAGGTGTCCTGTCCTACAGAGAAAAAGGGGGCAATGAGGCACAGGAATGATGATTTCTATGAGTCAACATTTCCAAATCAAAGTATTTGCCATTAGATTTCCCCTGAAAATTGAATTTTTCTGTGGAAAAAACCGGAATGTGTCATCTGGTTCTAGTTAACAACACAGAAGCTAATTGAAAACCATTTCCCAACACTCATGCCTGTCCCATTTTGTGAGACATATATGGGTCCTGGCACATGGCAATGTACAGCACTAACCTCATAGGGTATGTGTACACCGCGGCATTATTTGGAATAACAGACGTTATTTTGAAATAACCAAGTGTGTGTCTATACATCAAGCTTTTATTTTGAATTAATTGCAAGATGGCGGACTTCTTACTCCAACTTGTGTAACCCTCATTTCACGAGGAGTAAGGGAAGTCGAAGGAAGCGTGTTCTTCCTTCGACTTCTTGCTGTGTAGACAGCGCCAAAAGCTGAATTAAGCTATTTTAACTTCAGCTACGCAATTGACGTAGCTGATGTTGCGAATCTTAATTCGACTTTTGCCCTGCAGTGTAGATGTGCCTATGGGGACCTGTGCTTACAACTCTCTGAGATAATTTTTAAGTGTTAATAAGCAATGGCGAGCCGGTTACAGTGACGATCTGTAAGGGGAGACTAGGTCCTTTGGCAGACCAAGACAAAACAAGATCCAGTGTTGGAGGCATGAATTTAGGTTACTGCAAGCAGGAATATAGAGGCTTGATGCAGGGGAAGTTAGAATAATAGAATCATAGAATGATAAAATCCTAGGGCTGGAAGAGACCTCAGGAGGTCATCAAGTCCAACCTCATGCCCAAAGCAGGACCGAGTTTTATGGGGAAGTTCTATGACCTCTGTTACAAACAAGGTCAGACTAGATTACCATTATGGCCTTGAAAGCTTTCAATCTTCATGCCGGTCTAACCTACATGGGTGGTAAGGAGGAAGGAAAGGCTAAAGGACCATGGGATGTTGTGGGAGTGGGACGGTGGCACGGTGTCTACGTTCTCAAAGCAACTGGAGGCACTGACATTTGGCAGCACCAAGAGGTCACCCAAAAATTGACAAATCCTGTTATTAGTCAGGAAAAATAAGATGATTATCTACCCCATTCGGGCTCCTGCACCCTGTCTCTTTTACTCACTGGCTAGTGCCACATAGAGGAGATCAGCTGGGGTATGAAAATCCTTGGTTTGATGCAAGCATGTTGTGTTGCTACTCCATCCCTCCCTATGGACATTTACTAGGGGTGGCAGGTGCCACTTACTCTCTGTCACAATTAGCATGCTGCTTTGAGACACAGATTTCCCCCCATCCACTCTCCTCCATCTATCAGGTAATCGGATCTGCTTTTCCTTGAATTCTAACCTCGTTTTCCCAGAAAAGTGCTGTAAGGGTCTCAAGGCATCCCCAGGGACACCTTCCCCCATATGGCCACCAACTCCCAATTTTAATGGTCACCCAAGGAAAGGGCTTGCAGATGCACTTACTCTGTTATCGCAGCTGCTCTTCTCCGTCCAGCTGGGGAGACACCAAGCCTCACCAGGAAATTCTCACTGGCTTCTGCAAATGTGGTTTTATTAGCATCAGACTTTGGATCCTTCCCTGTCAGTCACAATCAGCCCCTCCTCCTTCTCTGTCCTGTTTTATTGCAGGACTCCGAAGTCCTGCTCCTCTCCCTAATCCTCCCTAACAGGCTTTCTCCCCCATCTAATCACCATCCTGTCCAGCTCAGAAGACATGGGACTCCCCATAAGAGCACATCACCACTGCCCTTTGGCCACCAGGGGCACTGTTAAGAGCCCCTACACTTGTCATCACCTATAGCCCCCAACTTAAATCCATCCAACACATTATCAATAAAGAACAACCTATACTGTAACAGGATACCACCCTCCGAGAGGCTCTGGGAGACAGACCCATAGTCTCCTATAGACAACCACCTAACCTCAGGATGATTCTTACCAACAACCACAGGTCATACCACACTAATACCAACCCTGGAACTTTCCCTTACAACAAACCCCGGTGCCAGCTTTGTCCATATATTTACTCTGCTGACATCATTATTGGATCTAACCATGCCAGTTACAAGATCAAGAACACATATTCCTGTTCATCCAGAAATATAATTTATGCCATCATGTGCCTAAAGTGTCCGTCTGCTATGTACATTGGACAAACTTCTCAGACACTTCGCCAAAGAATCAATGCACATAAAAAAGACATCAGGCTCTTTCACAGAGAGAAAACTGTTGCTTGCCATTTTAACCATACTGACCATTCTCTCAATGACCTTAAAACATGGATATTGCTTCAAAGAGATTTTAATTCCAGACTTCAAAGAGAAGCCTCAGAACTGTCATTCATGCTTAAATTTGACACTTTACGTATGGGCCTTAACAAAGATGCTAATTATCTCGCCCATTACAATTATCACCCCTAATATCATTACCTCACAGACACTAACCTTCCTCCCCTCACTCCCCCTCTGTTCTAAAATCTGATTTGTCAATTTTATATGTGATCACTTTTTTGTGATTGTATCACTTTGGTATATATGGTCATGCAATTTTCTTCTGAGGAAGTGGGTCTGGCCCACGAAAGCTCAGCACCTAATAAACCTCTTGTTAGTCTTTAAAGTGCTGCATAGTCTTGTCTTTTGTTCCTTCCCTTTCCTGTTTGCCTAGCGTGAACTGCCACAAAAATAACAAGGGTGGGTTGGATATTTTCTGATCAGAACTTTTCACCAGTGGAAATTTTGTTTTTTGACTACACAACTGTTGCCAATTAATGCCAGCTTTCCTCAACATTCGTTAATATTTCATCAGAAAATTGAATAGCTAGGGGGGAAAAAATGCCTGAAAGCTGAAATTTACAATGTTTTAAAAGATCACTGGGAATTTTCCACCAAAATTTTGATGTAAATGATTTTTTAAGTGACATTTTCTGTGGCATAAAAAAAAGCCCATTTTCTAAACAGCTCTAATCAGTGCAGTCAGTGCTTAGTGCTTTCCATCTCCAAGGTATTCGCTCAGTCTCTTTTCCTTTCTATTGCATCCCCTGGTGCAACATCTAAGCATCTTACATAATAAGGCCTTGGCAACACTACTGTTTATGTTGATGTTAATTCTTTTGCTCAGGGGAGTGAGAAAACCAACCACTGAGTTGTATCAGTTCCCTCGACTTAATGCAGCCAACCTAGCATCTGCCTCTTACTGAGGTGGAGCAATTCTGCTCTCCTATTGACATTATATGTCTTTGCTAGACACACTAAATAGATGCCACAGCATTTTCAGTTCTGAAAAGACGCTGCTTGGATCTTCTGCATTTATAAGAGAGCTTGTGAAACTCTGGGATCTCAAAATGCCAGCTGTCTCTAGTTACGGAGCAGCTGAGTGGGAAACAACTGATGAGCCACTGCCACCCACAAGAATTTGCCAGATGCAGGACAAGATGATCTCCATGGGGCAGGTCTTGAAGGTAAACCCTGACCCATGGTCTAGCTATATTGGGCAAATTGCATCGCTTATTTTGAGCTACGGGTGCAGAGTAGACGCACCGTAAGTGTCTAATAGTCTAAAATTAAACTACAAAATGTTGTTCACCCAGATTCTGAGGCAACACTGTGAAATGGGGCCTTTGCTGCTGTGAAATGTGCCATTTCCTGTGACTGGGTGAGATTGTGAGCCACAGCATTCTCCATAGACTGGGGGTGGCAATGAAGTCCCATGACATTAAGGGACAAGGCATATCCTTGGGGCACATGAAGGAACCTGTTCAGTCCTTTGCTCCCCTGGGTGCAGGGCCTGCTATTGTCTCTGCCCCTTCCCAAGGGAATTGTCCTTATCAGTTCTTCTTGGCCAAGCCCTTTCTTTCAGAGCTGCATGGAGAAGGGATTATTTTAGGTTAAATATTTACCCTGAGACATGAGGCACAGATGGAACCGTGGATGGAAAGTTATAAAACACACAGTTATAAAAAAAAGTGCAGTCTATCAAGCCTATTTATAAGCCAGAACAGCAGGGTGAAGCATTGCAGGGGAAGGGACGAGGGGAGAAGGGAGAGCTTTTATTTCCATTAGAGTTCTCTCTCAGTTTAAAGGGCCTGCTTGAAACTGTAAGTCACAGCAATCATGCATTATCCTCAGCTCCTCACACTAGCAGTAGGAACCCCCATAATGAGCACAAAGAAGATTTGCAGGCTAAGCAATTAAGTTGGAAGCAAAGACAATTTCCTTATTCTTAATCTTGATGCCGTCTAGACAGGACACAGCACTGTGCCCAGTAGCTTTGACATGGCCCCTGCCCCAGGGCGTTTCAGCGTACTGTGAAGTACAACATGTAGTGAAAACAGAAAGGGTTCCTGCTTGAAGATGTGGTTCCAGAAGCAGGAGTTGAAAGAAACATAACTGTGTTTCAGCCAGCCAGGAAGACACCACCCACTGCGACCCCATTTCCCACTCTGGCTGGGAAGGGGCACAGGGAAGAGCCAACCTCAGTAGCACTCACTTACATCCTGTCCCCTCCACCCACCTGCCTCACTTTGGGGCAACAGAGGCAGCCCCCTGGCACCACAATGAAGCTTCTGAGCCAGGGAAGCAGGGAGAACAGGACCTTCAGCTTCTGATGGGGGGGGGGGGGCAATTTAAAGGTCCCCCCAACAACTCAAGTATCATATCCTCCCTCTTCCCCAAGGCTGTAGCCCAGCCCCTCCTCCTTGTTCATAGTTCCCCTATGGGGAAAACAGCTGTTCCCTCTCCCCTACTATTCCCCGCTATTTGATGCATGTGCTACGTATTTACCTCTCTTTCTTGGTCCCAGGCTGCCTCCAGCAAGCAGGGGAGGGAAGGGGGAGAGAGCTGGGCAGGCAGACGCTGGCAGGAAACTGGGCATGGGGCACAGTGTGACCCAGTTCAGTGCATGTTGCCCCCCACCCTGATGTGTCACTGCTTTGCAGGGATGGCATAGCAGGCAGGCTGCAAGACAGTCTTGGGTTAGCCTGGAACTCACTTAGCAGAGTGAAAGGTGTGCACAGTGCACCAGACCTGCCGGCAGAGCCAGGGGAAAGCCCTTTCCTGGACAAGTGGCTCTTAGGGGGGAAGAGGAAGAAAAGGGAGTGTGGACCCAGATCTGTTCTAGGCTAACACACAGCCAGATAGCAGAGCTGCTCCAAACCCCAGCCAGCCACAATACAGAGAGAAGCTGCCCTCACACACACACACCCCTTCAATCCCCACCAAATTCAGCCACCCATCCCGAGTCTCTTCCAGCACAGCCTGTCCCACGTACTCCCCACATGGCTGCTATATGGGTCCCTCTGTCCTAGAAGTGAGGGGAAACCCTCTGGGCACCCACCCCTGCTGCTTCCCCCACCAGACCAGAGAAGTTACCTGAAATAAAGGTGTGAGAGCCTCTGTCCTCCCTGACCTTGGTTGAACTGGCTGCTGGGTTTCCCCGCCTACCCAGCTAGCTGGTCCCAGGTAAGGTCACTGTGGGAGGCAGCTCTGGTCGCGCAGGTCAAAGGCCGGCAGTGCTCTCTCCCCTGCCTGAGCAACCCTGTATCTACTGGTCTCGGGGGACTTATTCCTCCTTGCCTTTGTAACATAGCAACCTGTGAGGACAAAGGCAGACCATGATGAAATCTGCAGCAATCACCTTCTGAACTTCCTTCCCCACCCACCACTCCCTCAGCCTGCATGTTTGTTTGTTTTGTTTCATTGACTTTTTAAAAAGTGCTGCAGAAGCTTCCAGCCTGGATGGGGAGGGGGATGAGGGGAGTGGCGGGTGGGGTGGGGTGGAGTGGAGAGGAAGAGCAGCCCGGGTACCTCAGGAACTCTGATTTCTGTCAGAGGGCAAGCAGCACTTTGCATGGGCTGGGACTTTTGTTCTGCTTGATCGCACCTGCATTCCCTTCAGTGAGGGAAGAGGAGGAGAGCAAACAAGGAAAGCTGCCTGCATTGCTCCCACTCCTGACTAGAGGGCAGGCAGGAGACAGTGTCCTGCTATGGTAGGAAAACTTAAATAAAAATGAATGGTCCTGCAGCACCTTAGGGTACCTCTGCACTGCTAGTTTATTTCAGAAAAAGCTATTCTGGAAGAGATCTTCTGGAATAGCTTATTTCAAAATAGAGCGTTCACACTACAAGGAAGCCTCAAAATTAGTCCGAGTCAGGCTCCCCTAATGTGGACACGCTACCTCGATTTAGAGCCCCAGAAGGCACTGGGGAGGAATTATGTAGAATGGCCCTGGTGAGGACCTATTTTGACATAGCAGCAGTGGAGTGTTCACACACACCCTTGTCTGAAAGAGCTTTTTCAGAAGAGGCATTATTCCTCATGGAATGAGGTTTACCAACGCTGGAAAAAGCTGTCCATTATTTTGATTTTCTTTCAAAATAATGCAATTGCTGTGGATGCTTGTATTGATTTTCCAGAATAACAGCCATTATTCTGGAATAATGGTACAGTGTAGACACACCCTTAGGGTATGTCTACACTACAAAGTTAGTTCGAACTAACGGACATTAGTTCGAATTAACTTTGATAGGCGCTACACTAGCGCTCCGTTAGTTCGAATTTAATTCGAACTAACGGAGCGCTTAGTTCGAACTAGGTAATCCTCATTCCACGAGGATTAAGCCTAGTTCGAACTTACTAGTTCGAATTAAGGGCTGTGTAGACCCTTAATTCAAACTAGTGGGAGGCTAGCCCTCCCCAGGTTTCCCTGGTAGCCACTCTGGCCAACACCAGGGAAACTCGTCTGCCCCCCTCCCGGCCCCGGACTCCTTAAAGGGGCACGGGCTGGCTATGGTGCCCGTGCCAGGTGCAAGCCTGCCAGCACCCAGCCAGCAGACCCTGCACCTGGCACGGATCGAGCCACCCACCCGATGCCCCCCAGCCCTTCCCCTCTTCCCGGGACCAGGCTGGCGACTCCCGGGAGCTTGCCCGGGACCGCAAGAGGCGGGCACCCGCCTGGGCTAGTGCGGACATCGTGGACCTTGTCCACGATCTCCTCACTAGGCACAGGAAAGTGGCCGGCTAGGGCAGGAGAGCTGCCAGCCTGGCCTCCCAGGAGCAGGTGTGCATGAAAATCAAGGTGGTCCACTGAGACCCCCGACCCTGAGCCCTGAGCTTACAATGGCCGTCCTGGGTCAGACCAAAGGTCCATCTACTCCAGTAGCCTGTCTGCCGACAGCAGCCAACCCTAGGTACCCTGGAGGGGATAGACCAAAGACAGTGACCAAGCCATTTGTCTCATGCCATCCCTCTCCAACCTTCCACAAACTTTGGGCAGGGACACCATTTCTACCCCCTGGCTAATAGCACTCCATGGACCCAACCTCCATGAATTGATCTAACTTCTCTTTAAACTCTGTTCTAGTTCTAGCCTTCACAGCCTCCTGCAGCAAGGAGTTCCACAGGTTGACTATTTGCTTTGTGAAGAATAACTTTCTGTTACTAGTTTGAAGCCTGCTACCCATTCCTTTCCTTTGGTGTCCTCTAGTCCTTCTATTATGGGAACTAATGGAGAACTTTTCTTTATGCACCCTCTCCACACCACTCATACTTTTAGAGACCCCTATCATATCCCCCCTCCGTCTCCTCTTCTCTAATCTGAAAAGTCCCAGTCTCTTTAGCCTCTCTTCATATGGGACCTGTTCCAAACCCCTCATCATTTTAGTTGCCCTCCCCTCTCCCAGCCTCTCTCTTCCCCTCTCCCACCTCCTTTTCCCAGTCTCCCTCAGTTTTGTTCAATAAAGAGAGATTCTATTTTTGAACACACGTGTCCTTTATTTTGTACATCAGGAAGGGGGGCTAGGGAGGGGTAAGTGGAAGGAGGTGAGGGAGGAATGGGGTATGAGCCCCCTATGGGGAGGACTGGGCTGGCTCTGCGGGCTGCTCGGGGTGGAAGCTCTCCTGCAGCCCCCCGATTGTCCCCTCCCCCCGGATGGCAGCCTGCGGCAAGTGCATCCGGTCTGATGGCCGAGTGCTGTGATGTGCCCAGTGTGGGCACTCAGGGCACTCCAAGCCAGGACTGCTTTGCAAGCGGGGCACCCCTGAGAACTGTCTGTCCGGGGTGGGGGTCGGGTCCCTTTAAGCACAGCCCTCGGCTAGCCTGAGACAGCAGCTCCATGCTCTAAGTCCTACTCTGATGCCCTGCTGGCACTGCTTCTGGTCATCCTTAAGCCCTGTTCAGGGTCCACTCAATGTGGACATGCTAGTTCGAATGAGCAAAATGCTAATTCGAACTAGTTTTTAGGTCTCGCTGCGCTAATTCGAATTAGCTTAGTTCGAATTAACTAATTGGAACTAAGTTAGTTCGAATTAGCGCTGTAGTGTAGACATACCCTCACGGACTTGATCATGTGGACGCTCTGCTTGTTATTTTGAAATAACTCCCTAGTGTAGGCCAGGGCTGAGAGACCAAATTCAGACTACAGCGCCACATCTCTATAAATTCTCTGTTTCATCCTAATTGCACTTTCAACCCAGAGGCTTGGGGGGGACTATTTTTTGTAGCTCTTGTTGCACAGTGATTTTCTGGCAGAAGTACAGATTTATTTCATTGCTAAACTTATTCACCAAGAGGCTGGTTACATCCATGTAACCTCTCATGACCTGAGGTTTTGCCAGCAATACTGCACACTTATAATGCAGCAGGTTTCTGTTTGTCCAGCATCTATTTCACTACCTTGAGTTTGGGGTTGTGTCAGAAGTGAAAGCAGTAAATTCAAAATGTCGGGTTTTCCTTAATCTGGAATTCAGTCACATTTAGATGAGCTGTCAAGGTTTGAACAACAGCTTGCTTTGAACTAAAAACATCAGTAAGAACTTCTTGCTGTCTGCCCATCATTGGAAGGTTTTAATAAAGGATCACTGATGCAGAACTGAGCAAAGCAACCCATGGTTATGTGCACTGAAGTCACTGAAAGCTGTTACAATTTCAGTGTGTGAGGCATGGCTAGCTAGTTGAATATGATGTATTTGTAGTTAAATGCCTGCAGCTAGGTGATTAAAGATTACCTGGCTGGGATAATGTCGTAAATGCAAATCACTGCCTGTAGCGAGTATGAGGCTATGTCTACACTGCGCTGGTTTTCCGCAAGAAATATGTAAATGAGGCTAAGCATGGAATTGCTGAGCCTCATTTGCATAATTAATGAGTGACTGCTTTTTGCACAAGAGGCTTTTGCGCAAAAAGGAGCCGTCTACATGGATCCTTCTTGCACAAAAACCCCTCTTGCACAAGAGCCATTCTTCCTGAAAAAAAATGGGGAAGAACAGCTCTTGCGCAAGAGGGGCTTTTGGCACAAGTAGGAGCCTCTTGCACAATTGAGCAGCCACTCAATTATGCCAATGGGACCTGTTTTTCCATGCTTAGCCTCATTTGCATATTTCTTGCACAAAACCAGCACAGTGTAGACATAGTTGAGAGAGAAATTGAGGGGAGAGGGAGGAATTCAAATGAATATACCCAAATGGTTTTCCACACTGTTGGCCAGCAGATGCTTCTTGTACACTGAAGTAAATCTCAAATAGACAAGTCTTTCCCTGTGGCAGGTATATCATGGGCAAAGGAATGTTTTCAAAATTTTGTGGCTTTAAGTTAGGATCTGTTCTCTGTCTCTGGGGGAGGGAAGATTGTTAAAAGATTCTACAGTGACGATTCCATTATGCAGCCCAAAGGCAGCTACACAAAACTTGGCAACTGTGGTAGGTGAGGAGGGGGAGGCTCAAAACTGTCTGGCAGGGGCTAATGAGAGTTTTGCAGGGCCCTGGGCAGCACAATTTCGCGCATGTGTGCTGATGCGCGCTGACAGCCATTGCGTATTCACGCCAGCATTGGCGCAGGGCCTATTGAAGTGCAGGGCCTGAGGCAGCCACCCCGCTCGTCCTGCCCTATATCCACCGCTGATGTCTGGAGAAGCTAAGTGTGTGAGATTGTGCAGACAGAAGCTAGGAGGCTGTGTTGGTAGCAAGGGGAAGCTGGGAGTCAGCTCACAGAAGTTTGTGAAGGTAGCATGGAGCACCTTGCTGGAGGTGGCTTGGAAAAACAGGGGATAAACTTAGGTTTTTTGGGGGAGAATTTGAGGCAGATGTGTGCAGGACACTGAGTTTGATCTATACAAATGAAGCTGCTGGCTTAAGTGGCAGTTAGGCATAAGCAGACTAAGCACTTGCTTAAGGCCCCAAGCAGCTCAAGAAATAATGTAATCAGAATTCCTAGGGAGTGGGTAAGGGCTATTCCCCCATTATTCCCAAGTAGGAGCCCCAGTGGGCTAGCACTGGCTCTGGCGGCTTGCACGTATTGGTGGCATACAGCTAGCATCTTTGCTCTTCTGGCAGATGTCAGTTTCTGCTCGAGTTAATAGGGGTGCAATATAAAAGCCTGCTTCTACTCCAGCAGAAATCTTAACCCTTGTTTTATCTTAACAGATGAGGGTAGCTCTTTACAATTCTGAAATAATTTTTTCTCTACTATGCAGCCTCCTGAACTGTTTTCAGAACATAAATGCCCTGCAATCACTGCAGAAGATTCAAAACAACAAGATTAAAAACTTACACACAGCAAAGAACTGTTATTTATTGCTACTAAAAGTGACATACAGTAAGAATTAAAATTGTATGAAATATATTTTATGTTTATCCTCCACAATCAAAGCACCACATTAGATCTATCCTATGTCTTTAAGGGTGGCGTATTTCCCTGTATATTGCAATTAAATATTAAAAGGAGGTGGAGGTAGAATTTTCATTCTCGGACAACTTTATTTATGAGGACACTCTTCAGAAGCATGTAATATAAGAAACAACCAGGTGCAATATATTGCCTACAATGTACGTGCATCAGTACCGCAAGTTGATGGAGGGTCAGGTGTGTGTTGTAAGACTTAATACTGCTGGAGTTAATGAAGATTCTCTAAGTGGTAGGGGTTTGTTGTTGTGGAGTGGATTGATGCAAGTTCCATCTTTGCTGACAGCTGTCCAGTATGGAGGCCTTGGATCTGTCATACCAGGGATAAGGCACCTGCAGCTCATGAAGTGGATCAGGTCCACTGTTTCGTTTCATCCAGCCTGGGGCAAGTCTCTATACCATGGGCCAAAAGTCCTGAGCCTTAGTGTACGTTCACATATAACTGTAGCCAGGAACACTGGCTCACTGCCATGTCCCTGGGGCAGAAGAGTGATCAGGGAAGTGCCACATGCTGCTCCTGCCCCTAGCGCCAGCTCTGCAGCTCTGATTGGCTGGAACCCCAATCAGTGGGAGCTGCACGGTCAGTGCCAGTGGGTGAGAAGCACCTTGACTTTCTACCTAGGAACCAGACTTGGCAACTGCTTCCAGGAGCGGCTCAGAGCCAGGGCAGGCAGGAAGCCTGCCTTAGCCTTGCTGCACCACTGGCCAGGAGCCTCCTGAGGTAAACGATGGCTAGTCAGAGCCCACACCCTGAACCCTTTGCCACAGGGTAGAACCCCCTCTTGCACTTCAACTTCCTCTGAGAGCCACATCCCCACCTGCACCTCATCTCTGAGCCTCTTTCCACACAGAGCCCAAACCTCCTCCTGCATCTCAACCTCTGCCCCGTCCCTGGCTGCACTTCAGGGATCACACCCCCACAGGCTGCACCCTCATCCCTGTCCCACCCTGGAGCCCCTTTCTGCACCCGGAACTCATTTTTGACCCCAACCCAGAGCCTAGGGAAAGCCCAGAGCCTCCACACCCTCTTCACACACAGGGGCTGTGTTTGGCCCCTGACTGATTTTTTTTTTCTGTGGCTCTTGATAGAAAAAAGGTTCCTTGTCCCACTAATTACCTAGCTAAATGCCTATGTTAGAACTAGCAACCCTTTTTAACTTTCAAAGAGAAGCCGGAGGGACTGTATCACTTAGTTGCAACCTTGGCAATCCCCTAAAGCTTCAGCCTGCACCATATCAGTCAGCACTAAAAGCCGTGCTACTGAGGTGTCAGTGACATCTATTTATCCCTTATATGACGAGACAAAAATGAAATTGCTTTACCATAGATCTGCCTCTGAGCCTTGCCTGGCTTTTTCTCATACGCTAAACCTTCAGGGAGATTTTAACAGCTAAATCAATGGAATAGGGATTTCCCTGGACTAATGTATATCCTATCATGCATGCAATATATTTGCTCAATTAACTCTTAATCACCTAAATTTGGCCCAAGCAGGGGAGATGCTGCCCATACGCATTACATTTGAAATTGCAAATGGACAACTAATCAGAGATTAAGGCTCTTCTCACTACTTGCTCTCAGAAGTGGGTCCAGTGAACAGTATTCTCTGTAAGATGAGAGATTGTGTGACTGCCCAGGAGAGATTCAAATATCCGCAGCTAGGTTTTTATTACTGCTGGTGGTGCACCTATGTATGCCTTGGCGCACATAAATTATTCCACACATGAATAGAAAAAATCTGCCTATGGATCGAAAAGTTTAGCGGGCACATTGTCACTGAACACGACACATCAGGCCAAGTCTCATGTGCAGTGCCTCTGGTCCAATGGCTAATCCTGCTTGGTGTTTTCACCTCTGACCTTGCACCCATCCTGAGTTTTGGTCCTTTTAGTGTCATGTCCACACTATTGTTTCACATCCACTTTGTGGCTTACAGACTTCGGTTGTAAGAGTATATTGTAGCCTTAAATGGCTCTTCCTTTTCTTTGTCACCACAGTGGCCCTCTCCCTGACCCATGGATCTCTCTCCAGAAATTTTTACACTATCTCCATTTTCATGTTGACTCTTTCCCACTAGGAAAAAGCTGGATAGGATTCACCGCCATGTATGCACCAAGGGAAATGTCAGCTGCTGTTCCCATGGTTAAAGCCACCTTCCCCAGAGCAAGATTAATCCCTAGTGGTTCCCATATACATATACCATCCCACGTACGCCAGACCAAGAGCATTATAATAGGAGAAAAATTGTCTTATAGAACCCCATACACACACTGGAAGTAGGCCCACCAGCTCCCCCACCCCAACAGGTAAGCCCACTCATGTCCCTCCACTTCTGTGCACTACATCTTCACGGCAATCAGTCCTGGAGCTGTTGCTGTTTATCCGTGCAGATAGGCATCAAGCCAGAGTTCTCCTGAATCCTTCAGAGAGCTGCAGAGGGGAGAGAATTTGAGCCCCGATAGTCAGTATAGGAGACGGAACATAAATCAGAGGAAACAAATAAGAGTCATGAGACAGAAATCTAGTGTGACACTCCGGGTGTGTCTAGACGACATTTTTTTTTTTTTTAACATGGCCTTTTTTCAAAAAAACTATACCTGAATCTAGACTACCGCCGCGTTCTGTTGACAGTAAATCGACAGGACGCGGTGGTTTTCTCGACGGCGGTAAACCTCATTCTACGAGATATAACGCCTTTTTTCAAAAGTCGTCTTTCGAAAAAAGGCGCTACTGCATGAAAACAGGGCTTTTTCAAAAGAGAGCGTCTATCTAGGCTCTTTTAAAAAAGCGAGCCGCTTTTCAAAAAATCTTGTTGCCTAGATGCTCTTTTTCAACAGAGGCTTTTTCGAAAGATACTGTCAAAAAAGCCTCTGTTGAAAAAGGCGTGCAGTCTAGATGTAGCCTCCATCTCCCTGTTCAACGCTGGAAGGACAAGAGGTGATGGGCTGGGAGCACGCATGACAGCACTCACCTCTGGACTCTCTGAGAATGCTGCCCCACAAAATGGACTCCTTTGGAGATTTCTACAATGTTTTCTAGGCCATTGTGCTACTGTGTGGATTGAAAGGTTCTGCTCAGGGAGTTACATTCACCAGGGTGCCCAGAGGAAACAAAGCATCAATGCTCTGATGCTCTTCAGTGAGACAGAGATGGGGCAGGAAGAAAAAATAAGTTTTTACTACAAACAGGGAACAAACCCAAACGTGTAAAATAAAGTTGCAATCAATACAGGCAGAAGAGGCCTGAACCTCAGTTGTCCCCACTAGGAGATGGAGCTCTGCTGCTTTGCATAGCCACACAGACCAAGGTACAGCCCAACAGTAATGGATAGATGCTGATGTCGAGATTAAGAGAAAGCACACTCCTCCTTGGCGGTGTTAGGTGAATTGTAACAGGCAGGCCATATACAAAAAACAAAGTCAATGATAAATTGAGTACAACTTACTCAATAGCAGCACTTTACTGTGCATCTAAATGGTTTGTTTAAAACCAAGGCCTTGTGTACTCATGCAGCATATGAAACCAAAATTACGTGGCAGGACCCCTTAACTCTGTCTCTTTGTCCATCTTGGGCACTAAGGCTACGTCTACACTGCAGCCTTTGTCAGCAGAGACAATGCAAATGAAGCGCTCATTAGCATTTCTTGCGCTCTCATTTGCATAGTCTCTTCCGATCCGTTTTGCAGAAGAGGTTTTTGCACACACAAAATGCAGTGTACATGAGGCAAAAGCCCCTTTTGTGCAAGATCTGTATACCAACGGGGCTGTGCTTCTGAACCTGGTCAACTGGGGCTCTCTGGTCCAACAACATCTGTGCTCCTGTCAGACACTGCTATTGCCAGACGAGAGAGTTCCAGTTTTTAGAGGTTCAACCTGTACATCCAACAGCAAATTTGGTATTTCCTAGCTTTTGAGTTCTTGACTTTGCAAATTACACAGTCTTTTCACGGAGAGGGTGTGGGTGAGAGAGAGAGATTTCTTAGATTTTCTTAAAAAGAAAGGAGGTAAATGACCGCAGACACAAAGAAGAGGAGCACAAAGAGATACGTTTGAGAATACAGGCTTTGTAATGGAGAACACTGGGCAACGCAATACAGGGTCACTATCAGCACCCATGCAACATACACAGCATTTACACACAATGTTTTTAACAGGTGGTATTTGTCCCCGCTAGTCATAATCTCTTACTGTTCTTTTAAGGGCAGCAGCATGGAATCCGGCAGAGGAATCCCACTGAATTCCTCATGTGGAGAAATGCAGAAGAAACAGAGAAGAAAGGTGCAAAAGCAGGTGGAGAGAGCTACAGGAGGGTAAAACAAGAGACATTCTGTCGATGCATATAGCACGCGCAAACACACAAACATACATAACATCATTTGCACAGCTGCCCAGTTGTATCATACAGGCCTAGGCCTAGACTGGAAGCTACGATCTAGAAAGGAAAGATTCAGTATCCCATTCTAAGGAAGCAGTTCCAAAAGCTTTTGCCAGCATGACCCCATTTTAACTATTTCCTTATAGGACCCCAGACAGCATGGAGGATGCTATTTTGAAGAGCAAAAGGCTTCCTTCACACAGCTTGACCTCATGCATGGTAAGCGTGAGGTCACACCACACTGGGGATGCCATTTTATGCTACAATATGGCATCTTTTACACAGCATGACCCCATACGTATTGGGCATGCAAGGTCACCCTTTGTGGAGCAAAATGTCATCCTCCACACACTAGCATCGTGTAATGGGGTGGCCCTCATCTCACACGAGCACCCCCATTTGGCCAAGTGCCTGTGTCTGCACTGCCCACAGTCTTCAGCCTTTTTGGCTGAGTCACACTCTGTGATCACAAACCCTGATGGGGGTAGACCTCTAACAAGGGCCCATCCTGGTGCCCTTTGTAGAATATCCCTCAGTTTGATGCCGTTCCCTCACTTTGAACGTGAGTGGTGCCTCCAGGGCTTCCCCTTCCGGAGACAAGTCCACATCTTTACCTCAGGGCTCTATCACAATTCATCAGTCTCTCAACAGCTCTCCACTCTGAGTTATCCCTGGTTCTGCCAGCCAGCCTGACCTTCTCCCTTCCAGGTCTGGGCTGCAACAGTTCTGCCTCTAGTCCTGCAGCTTTTTTTGTAGGCCTCCCTGGCCCCTGATTGGCTGGTTCCTCCAGAGTCTCTCTAACCTCCTGGAGGACTTATCTATGGCTCTGGCCCGTCACAGATTACCACAACCCTGTCTGCTGATGGTCTGAGTACCTCACCATCCTTAATGTATTTGTTTTCAAAGTATTCCTGTGAGGCAGAGGAGTCCTATTATCCTATTGTACAAATGGGGACACACAAAGGTCAAGGGACTTGCCTACGGTCACTCAGGAAATCTGGCAAATTAGAAATTGAATCTGTGTCTCCCAAGTCTTAGGCTAACCCCAACCACTGGACCATCTTTACTCTGAGTCACTTACAATCCTGAGTCATCCAGTCCTAGTCCACCTACATCCTGTATCCCTCTGTCTCAACACCTGTGCCTATCTTGCCAACAGCTACTGCACCAACCCAGTCGGTTGATACTTACCGCAAAATGTCTGCAAACCCAGTCAGCAGAGGCTTGCTCTGGTACTCGATGCCATGTTTGGCACATAGTGACTTCACCAGGGGGGCCACTTTCCAGTAGTTGTGTCGTGGCATCCTGGGGAAAAGACTGTGAAGAGATAATGAGGCAGTTTCAGTAGGATGTACATTCTTCAATGCTCTGTAGAAATCCTCTCCCCTCCCCCAGGAATGGATACTCATTGGTGTTCTGTTCTGCCCTTTCTGCTGGGCGCATTACCCAGGGGTGCCCCAGGGAAACCCATTGCCGCCCCCCCCCCCCCCACCAGGAATTTCCTTGTTTCCAGAGGTGCCTATACTCACTGATGCTCGATTTGGAAGTTAAGGTGCCCAGTAAACCAGTCATTGAACAGGGACTGATTCACATTGCATGTTGCCTGGAGCTAAAGGAAAAAAAAACAGAGGGAACATGGCTCAGTGGATGGTGGATTAATTGGTAGCAACATCCGATCCCCACTTTCTTCACTTGAACAAGGTTGCCTGTGAGAGAGCTTAGGATCACAGTGACTTGTTCTTTAAGACAGTGATTGTCAAACCTATTTAATCACACCTCCCTCCTGTGTGTGTGTGTCAGTCATTCACACTCACCCCAGCTCCCGCCACTCAACTCTATATACTGCCTGAAGACGGAGCTGAGAGCAGCAGCTGATGGCTGGGTGGCCAGTTCTGAAGGCAGCATGACTGCCAGCGGCCATGCAGAAGTAAAGGTGGCAGGATAAGGCATGGCCATGCTTACGTCTCTGCTGTTGCTGAGAGCGGTGCTGCCCTCAGAGCTGGGTGCCCAGCCAGCAGCCGCTGCTCTCCTAAAGCTTCTCACACAGCCCAGAATACAATGTGCACCTTCTGGAGGGGTACGGCCAAGTTTGAGAACCTCCGCTGTAGGGCAGGAGACCACGGCTGGGTGAGAACAGTTACGGTTTCATTCAGTTCCTCACTCAGTGGGACCAGCACAGATCTGCCGTGCCACTGCTTGTAGGGTGTCATCTGATACCTTCCATTGGGAAGAAATGGGCAGGAAGGAAGGAGAAGAGTATCAGAGCCTCTTGTGCAGGGAGAGCTGTAGGTGCATGCCCTGATGAGGCAGCTTCTGCCTGCCACTCCGTTTCCATATCCAATTCTTCTCATTCTGGTTTTTACCCCAATTTAGTCTCCATGCAACCTCCGATCAGTGCATGCTTCATTCCCTGCCTCCCCACACAGATAGAATCATAGGGTTGCATGAGACCTCAGCAAATCATTGAGTCCAACCCCCTGCCCAAAGCAGGACCAACCCCAACTAAATCATCCCAGCCAGGGCTTTGTCAAGCCAGGACTTAAAAACCTCTAGGGGTGAGATTCTACCACCTCCCTAGATAACCCATCCCTGTACTTCACCACTGTCCTAGGGAAATAGTTTTTCCTAATAGCTAGACCTCCCCCATTGATAATCACAAGCCCTCCTCTACCCAATATCTCACCATCCCTGGGCTCAGGTTTGACCTTTATCTTTACTGCAAAAATGTCCTGTATTCTCCCTATGTCCCTGACCTGGGATTGACACTCAGAGACCTTGGCAAAGGGATGAGTCTTACCTGTGTAGAGAACCAATCCATGTTGCTATCGTAATCAATGTGCATAGGGATGTGGTTCATTTGTGAAATCCAGGTAAACAATATACTCTCCGCGACGCTGTGCAGATATAGACAAAGGAGTCATTGCCACATACAGTCACACCAGTTGGAGACCCACACATCAAACCTGTCTAAGAAGTGCCCAGTAACTGGCACCTAACCCAGATAAGATCCCAGTCCAAACCTGTAATTGATAGGTAACTGGCCACCACAATCTAACCAATAATTGCTCAGGAAAATACCCAGGCAAATTGGCAATGGTTAGTAACTGGCCTGCAATCCCAAACCAACGTCTGCCTTGTGACGTGCCTTCTGGCTAGGAAAAGGCCGCTAAGCCCACCAGAACGATTGGCTTCCAAGTAGAACTTCCCTCTGATGACCCAATCAGCAAATAGTCAGTACAAGGCCCCCACAGAAGTGAGGGCAACGTATAGGAAACACAGTTTCTGCACTTATAGAAGAGGAAAGCAATGATGGGGAAAGGGAGAACAGAAGAGTGGCCGGAGGCAACCAGGGATGGGAAGGAAGGAGCTGGAAGAGCAGGGGGATGGGTCAGACAGCTGTGAGTACCAGCAGGCAGGGGGACTCATGACTAGGGTGAGGATTACTTGAGTAGCAGGAGGAGTCCCAGGACACCCTTCACACCCAGTAGGGGCTCGAAGAAAAAAAAGAATCGGATGAAGTAGGTCAGAGTCCAGGCTAGTTCCTGTGAGAAGAGAGAGAAACTTTCATTAGGAGAGACGTTTCCAGCAGAACAGCCTCCCTCCACCATCCCACAATGGGAGGAACGAAGACCCTAATTCCTCAGTGTCTGTCCCTGGCATGCTCCCTGCCACCCTCCTACATCAGTGAGGATCCAGCCTGGGAAGTTTCCTTGTAACTTTCCCACATGGTCCACGTATTGTGGATTGTCTCCATTATGTCACTGCAGCGTGCCCTGCCTGAGAAACCTCACCCAGAAAGGCCCACTCTCTCTTCCTGTGCTGTAACTCCCTTCAACTATGCTGGAGTAGCAGGAATCCAGCTCCAAACATCAATCCTGTAAGCCCCACTGGCTGCCCTTGCAGGAGAGTTTCCTTTCACCGCCTCAGAGCAACGTGAATCCAGCCCAGAAAATGCCTTGGATCCACGCACTGTAATTCTCCTCCTCCTCTCTAGACAAACAAGGGCCTGGTCCCAAAACCTCCTCAATCAGAAGAGCTCAGCAAGTGGTTTGTTTACAGGTGTGAGAGACATGCTGGATGTGCTTACCCGCCACAGTTTGCGCTGGACTATGAAGTATATGGAGTACAACTGGAACACTGGAACCACAAGCAAGGGCATAGCTGGAGAAGAAAACAGAGAGCACGGACATGAATCGCACCGTCTAGTGAGCACCCTGGAAAACAGAATGAAGAACCGAGCTGTGCAGCTTAGGGACTTCCAGTGCTCCTCAGCAAACTATGCTTCCAAGAGATTTCGCTCCTCATCTTTCTGCTGTCCTCTACTCCTTCCTCCCCTTCTTTCCTTCCTGCCTCCATTTCAGAGATTCAGACACAGGCAATCTGTAGAGGACTCTCAACTCTGTACGTGTTTCTGACTGAATGCAAAACAATACTATCTGCCTGCACCTGAGAGTCACTAGGTGAATCTGATGCTGCAGACCATCTTTCATCAATACTACTGATTACTCAAAGAGCTACAGCAGTGAAATTGCCCTCTTCTCCCCACTGGTGGCCTGGAGAGTGCACTCCTTACTGTCAGATTTGGACTTGACCATGATGATCCACATTTTCATGACCTCCAGGCTTGACTCCTGCAATGCAATACATTAAAACTAGCAGACTTATCCGGTGTAGGCCAGAACTGGGGCCAGCCCAAGGCAGGGAGGGAGCATGCAGGATGTTCACTGGCTTCTCCCCAGTGCTGGCCCTGAGTAAGAGAGGCTGCATGGCACAATGGGCGGATGCTCCTCAGGGGCAGCCCAGGGTATTGGGACCATGCTGCTGGCCAGCGGCTGCCCCCCTTTGGTCATTCGTCAGTATAACTATCCCTGCTATCACACCCCTCCCTCTTGGTCTGATGTGAAACAATCACATTCCACACACATTCCATTGTCCTGGCACAACCAAATTTTGACCTTGCACTAAGTTATGAGACAAGGATGCTGCCTACCAGCTCTTACCGCTTAGGAAGAGTTCTTGAACAAATGGACTCAGAGATGGGTGGACGGATGGACAGACAGATGCACAAACTCTCTCAAATACGTAGTAGATGAATGCAAAGTGTTCCAGATGGCTCAAAATGCAGCAGCTCACACATATATCAACACAGCCCATGGACACCACATGACCTGAGCACTACACTGTATGCCTGCTCCCTGTCTGATACTTATCTGCCTGACAGACTGCCTCACTCTCCATAATCACTAGTTTGCACTGTCGCTACAGTTGTCTATAATAGTGAAATTGTCAAGCACCTCAGAAGCACCTCTTTGGCTCAGGAACTCACTCCATGCAAGAGAGGGACGGAGAGAGAAACAAAGGCCCTTCTGATTTCTAACATCAGCATCTATAAGGTGCTCAGATAGTACTGAATATATGGATTCTCCCTCATCTCCTCTCACCCATGACGACTACTCTGTTTCCTCTGATCTGATCTCATTTCTCCCCTTTCATTTCACCGTTTTACCATTGCTTTGTCTCATGAAGTGACAATTTCAGCCTTAGATTGTATGTTCCACGCACCATGATCTCCTATAAAACAGTCACGGGACAAAAGACGTCCTTTCTGCCCCTGAGATTATTCCGTGTAGGAGTGGGTGATATTATTAGATAAAGGCCCTCAGGCTAAGGCAGATACTCACTGATGAAGAAATACTTGTGCTGATAATTGTAAGGCATAAACTTCTTCTTCTTCAACCCAAGCTATAAAAAAAAAAAGGAGGGGGGTTATGACAGGTCAGCAAAGCAGAGAAACGCCCTCTTAAAGAAATTCCACTGCCTCCTCCTTGAGACACACCTGCTTAGATATCTAAATCCACTGAATTACAACAGCAGAAGGGAGATCAGAAGAGGCCTAATTAAATCACCATATACGATTCCTCAATGAAATATAATAAACATTTTCCCTATAACTTTAAATACATACATTCTTTTTAATTTTTTCATTCTTGCATACTTAATGTCAGTGAGATACCAGTCCAGAAACTTTATATCCAAAATGGTCAGCTATCTAAGGACCATATTCTGGTAGAAGAGCTTCCAGATATAAAACCAGATGGCCTCTCTGATGGAAAAACCTGAAGGAGGACCACCAACTAGGAGGAATACTCCCATAAGATTCCAGTTGAGGAGTTTTCTCCAAATTCTTTCCTTGTGGAGCAAGGTTCACCATACCTCCAGAAGAAACTAGAGGCTCAGAAATTGTGAATATTGGAGATCTGCTGGCAGCCAGCACCATCTGTGCTAGGGACCCGTGCTTTATACTGGCTCTGGGGCCGCTGCCCCAACCCCACCCAAGTTTTCTAGAAGAAAGGCTACCAGATCCTGCACAGAGGAGGCTCCATGAATAAGTTAATGCATTATCTACCCACCACTCTCTCAGGCTGGCACAATTCTGTACCTGACTTTACCTACTGATCTCAGGCTCCATGTGGAGGGACATGCAGCCACAGAGGTAGCTGATTTCCCCACTTTTCCTTGTGAACTCATAGACTCATAGACTTCAAGGTCAGAAGGGACCATTATGATCATCTAGTCTGACCCCCTGCATAGTGCAGGCCACAAAATCTCACCCACCCCTCCTAGAATAATCCTCACCTATATCCCAGATATTGAAGCCTTCAAATACTTTGAAGACCCTAAGATGCAGAGAATCCTCTAGCTGTGATCTGTACCCCATGCTACAGAGGAAGGCGAAAAACCTCCAGGGCCTCTGCCAATCTACCCTGGAGGAAAATTCCTTCCCGACCCCAAATATGGCGATCAGCTAAACCCTGAGCATGTGGGCAAGACTCATCAGCCAGACACCCAGAAGGTTCTCTATAGTAACTCCTATCATCCCTCCATTGACCTATTTCCCACTGATAGTGAATGGTCAATTAGTTATCATGTTATCTCATCAAACCATCCCCTTCATAAACCCATCTAGGTGAGACTCAGATGTGAAGGGGATTCTCCTCATGCAGATCTCAGATGGTTCATCATGATTAATGGGAACAGTGGGTATTGGCAGATCTCTGCTCCTGCTGCTAAGATCTGACTCTTGTTCTTCTCTTGAGCTAATCAATGTACCTCTACACTGCAGCTGCAAGTGAGCAGAATTGTGTGTGCACACTTGTGTGCTCAGGTTAAAAATAGCAACATCGCTGTGGGCAGCTTGAGCGGTGTCTAGGGGTAGTTGTCGGAGTACCCAGGGAGTTCAGGGGCATTAGTGCCCTGACTACACTGCTATTTTTCACTCTTCCACCAGCATTCACACAGGCAGAGACACACGCAGAGGCAGGCTGACCAGCATGAATCAACCATAGACAGGCTACGGACAAAATCACCAGCCTAGGACCACGGTTTTACTGTCCTGCCTTAGTCAAACCCCTGAGCTGTATGAATTTGTTATCCAGTTGCCTCCCCTTCAATGCAGGAAGAAAATGTAACAGTCCCCTCCCCTTGATCTAAGATTTCCAAGCACTTCACTCCAACCTTACTGGTTTAGATAAAGCATGAAACCACAGTAACTACAAAAGATAGATATCACTCATAATCGCTTAAAACTAACAGATCAAAGCAGATTATCTAGCAAACAAACAAAAACACAAACTCATCTTAACAAACTAGATAAACTGCTAATTCATATCCAACCTTTACCCTGACTGCTGATACAAGCAGGCTTGCAAAGCCTCAAAGTGCAAGCTGCACTTGCTTAGCCGCTTGGGACTCCCAGCTTTTCCATACACAAGCTAGAAATCCCTCTAGCCTGGCTCCAGCACTTCTCCAGTTCAATCTTTGTTCTTTAGGTGTTTCCAGGAGCTGTCGTGGGGGGAGTGAAGAACAATTGTGTCACTCTCTGCCTTATGTAACTTTTTCATATGGTGGGAACCCTTGGTTTTACATTGGATTCCCAGACCAGTTTGTGGAAGAATACAAGAGTCCACAGTCATGTGGCTGAGCTATTCCATAGCCTGTTGTCTTTGTTGAGGAGTCTTTAACACCGTCTGACTTCTTCATTTTTTGTACCTGAAAGGCTGGCTGTGGGTGTTTCCATTTGAAATACAGATCCATAGTCAGCATTTATAACTTCAGATACAGAAATAACATGCCGACAGATAAAATAATCATATCCAGCAAAATTATAATTTTTCCAGTGACACCTTACATGACCCATCTTGTACAAAAATGCATCATAATGATGCCATATTTATAATATTACTATGATGAATATGGGGCACAGAGTCACAGTAACTACAGCAGCAAAATGGCATAAAGGATACCCCAGGTAAGAGGGCTGACGAGACACAGCTGTTCAACAGACTAAATTGTACTTTAGGCATGTCACAGAGAGGAAGTGGAAAAGGGAAATAATCTGGTATTTTAAGGGGACAGGATGCAACTCGACATATCCTGATGCATTTGATATAGGCAATTGGGAAATGCAGGCCACAACAAAAGTACTCCCTCATTTCCTTGTTGCCTTTTGCTCTCATGGTTTTCCTTTCATCTTCTATTCTCTGTTTCTGATAGAATCCAAAGAGATTTTGGACAACAAATCTTCATCCCATCATTGCCCCTTTTCAGATCCAGGTAGTAGCTTGTTCCCAAACATACAGCCTCCTGACTTCAGATACTTTTAGCATCATATCTTTTCAGTGGTCTAAAATCAGTGTTTCTCAACCAGTGATATGAATACCCTTAGGGGTACACGAGAGAAGTCTGGGGGATATGTCAACACAACTGAAATTTGGAGAAAAATGAATTTTTGTTTTAAGTTTTGCAGTGCTTTATTATTTTTGTACTTCTTACACCCCAAAATTTTGCCCGCCCAGCTATGATTAAGTTGTTTAAACAAACATGTTGCAATGGTAGAAAAAAATTATGTGTGTCTGATAACTGTAGGCACTAGGGGTACTTTGTTTTTTAAGGGGGTACTTTATACAAAAAAGGTTGAGAAACACTGGTCTAAATAATTCCTAGAACACCAGCACCACTGCACTCACCTCCACAGAAAGTGTCTTTCCCAAAGTAAACAAGAAGGGATGCATTGAAATATCAGGGTCTTTGTGGAAGCAGTTGGGCTTGGCATGATGCTGGGAGTGGTGGAGGGACCACCAGCATGCAGAAAGTCCCTGCAATAAAGGAAGACGTCATAAGAATCAGACTGCAACACTACCAAATATAAAATCACCTGCTCCATCCTGTATTGACAGTCTTTCCACTGTCACACCACATACTTCTAATTACATGTAGAGCGCATAATGTCAGCATGATGCTATCTGAGCTGAAAAGGAATACCCTGCCCTCACAGGCTTCATCAATTCTGCCGAAGTTGGGTGAACATGCCTAGTATCAGGCACTTACCTTCAAATGGCTCATGACAAACTCGTGGAACAAGTGGTTCCATTTGGTATTGCTGAAAACGGAGAGGTGGCCCAAATCGTGCTGCAGAAAGCCAGCCTGGGACTGAAGAAGAATAAGGGTCATTCAGTAAACAGGGCCAAGTTTTAGTACGTGCCTGCATCAGGACCTGGGGGGTGATATGCTCAGTCCTACTAATTCTATGAAAACTGGGATGTCCATGCTCCCCAACTCATTGACACTTTTTTCTTGGTACCACGGGGATCTCCGTTCTCTTGAAGGATCTTCTCCCAAGGTACCATCAAAGCAAACCAACCTGATGAGTGCTTTCAGCAGGTATGAAGGAAAACTTTTGTATTTTCAATATATTCTGTCCTAAGGTGTTCCTCTGTGTGCCATGTCTCCTGCCTACAATTTGTTAAGACTATGTTCAGTAAACTCTAAAGCATTCAACACCAGATTGGTGAAAACATGTGTTCCTGATCTCAGGAAAGCACTTTTTTCCCCCACATTACCAGATACTTTGGTGGGAAAAGAGTAGTGGGTGAAGGGACGGTAGGGAACTAAGGACTGGAGCTAACTCTATAGAAGTAATTTGAACTCTGTAGAAGACCACCATTCCCTTGAGAAGAAGCCATCTGGCATTTTCTCTGAGCATTAGTAATGCCACAGGACCAACCAGGCACAGGAAAGACATGTATCTTTCAGTGCTACCAAGCTGGGAGAGGTTGCGACTGCTCTGGAGGATAGGGTCATAATTCAAAATGATCTGGACAAATTGGAGAAATGGTCTGAAGAAAACAGGACAAAGCTTAATAAAGACAAATGCAAAGTGCTCCTCTTAGGAAGGAACAATCGGTTTCACACATACAGAATGGGAAGCGACTGTCTAGGAAGGAGTACGGCAGAAAGGGATCTAGGGGTTATAATGGACCACAAGCTAAATATGAGTCAGCAGTGTGATGCTGTTGCAAAAAAAGCAAACATGATTCTGGGATGCATAAACAGGTGTGCTGCGAGCAAGACACGAGAAGTCATTCTTCCACTCTACTCTGCGCTGGTTAGGCCTCAGTTGGAGTATTGTGTCCAGTTCTGGGCATCGCATTTCAAGAAGGATATGGAGAAATTGGAGAGGGTCCAGAGAAGAGCAACAAGAATGATTAAAGGTCTAGAGAACATGACTTATGAGGGAAGGCTGAAAGAATTGGGTTTGTTTAGTTTAGAAAAGAGAAGATTGAGGGGGAATATGATAACAGCTTTCAGGTATCTAAAAGGGGGTCATAAGGAGGAGGGAGAAAACTTGTTCATCTTGGCCTCTGAGGATAGAACAAGATGCAATTGGCTTAAACTGCAGCAAGGGAGGTTTAGGTTGGACATTAGGAAAAAAATTCCTAACAGTCAGGGTAGTCAAACACTGGAATAAATTGCCCAGAGAGGTTGTGGAATCTCCATCTCTGGAGATATTTAAGAGTAGGTTAGATAAACGTCTATCAGGGATGGTCTAGACAGTATTTGGTCCTGCCATGAGGGCAGGGGGCTGGACTCGATGACCTTTCGAGGTCCCTTCCAGTCCTAGTATTCTAGATTCTATGATACACGGAATAAGTCTCAAAGTTCTGACACAAAGAAATCAAAGATCTGTTTAGGTCTAATAAAGAACAGAGACAAAAGTACATTATTTTTATTACTAAGTCTGCAAAAAAACCCACCTACATAAGTAAATTACAATGATTTGGACATATTTGTTTTTCTTAAAGTATTTGTCAGAGTAGCCACCAGGAAAGGTTGGTGGCCACACTCTGAGGCCATCAAAATTTTTCTTGTGAGAACCTCTGAGTCTAGCAGACTATGGGAAGGAGACATGTACTGACAGTTTGACTTCACTCAGCCAGAATAAAAAAAACAAAAGTCAGACAGACCGTGAGGTAGAGTGCACGACGTGGAACATCTCTACCTTGGGATAGGCTGTGACTAGAGCTACTGTGAACCCTTAGATCCAGCATTTCCACATCATTGCCCATTGTACCTCCAGCTGGACGAGACTGTAAACTTGAGAAATTCTGAGCTGTCCACATTCATCACGCCTACATTTTCTAAGTTCTTGAGAAAGACAAGAACTCCAGTAACTGTGAATTCCCGTAACCACTATTCCAGTAGCATTTGCAGTCCTCTGAGTACCTCTACCTGAACCTGAATCTTGGGTATTCAGACAGCCTCCGGTAAAGAAATAGTATCCTGATAGTCAGGTGAAAAGCCACAGCAAAGACAAGGGGAATAGCTGTATATCATAGAATCATAGAATACTAGGACTGGAAGGGACCTCTCAGGAATATGTAACTGGCCCTGAGCGTGAGGAAGGGTAGATGAGTCCCAAACTGCATTCTGTGGGTTGAGGAATTTACCTGAGACATGGTCAGCAGCACTGCAGAGATGAGGAAAGGCACTGGGGATGTCCCAAAAGACCAAAGAACAAACCAGCCAGCAGCTTCCAGCAGCACAATGTGCAAGAGAAGCAGGAAGAAGAAGAGATGGCTGGAGTTGAGGAGTCCCATCCGCTCGACAGTGGTGTTCAGCTCTCGGAAGTCTTCGACCAGCAATTTCTGTAGGGAAACCCAACATTACAGCATTACTCACTCTGGGTTGGCAATAGCAGCCTAAGGAGCTGGCAGGTTTACTCTACTCCTGTTCTGCAGAGGGGTCACCATGTCAACCCGAGGTTCTGTTCCCTCTGAAAGGGGACAATGCAACTCCAGGCTCTGTTAACCACACTGAGTGTATTTGTACCACTGAGGAGATCCTGTGGCTGACACGTTCTTCCCAACTGTCACAGTTCTGTGGGATTCACTGTGAAAATTGTGTATTAGGGGAAATCTGTGGCAGGCTGGACTTGCCATTCCCAGTGTGGATTACGGTGACACCTGGGGAAGCCCTTAACCAAGGTCTCTTCAGCCTTCCTCCTCCAGGCACTGTGGTTCCAAGACACAATGTGAACTATACTGGAGGTTCTGACAGACAGTTCTATAATTTCAATCCCACCCACCCCCCAGTGACACCTGAACTGGGTGACACCAGCCTGGGGTTCCACTCACACTGTACTACTGTGACAAGCTGCCAAGCCCTCCATGCTTCAGCCTGCACTGTCACCAGCATATGTACTGGTAGGGGCACACCCAGACATAGCTATATTCACACAGATTCTTTAACTAGCCCCTGCATGGGAAGGTACAGCTAAGGCACCGCTCAGCTCTTACAGCATGCACTCCCTCTGGAGGGTAAACTCCAAATTATCCTGCCTTGCACTGCACGGAGAACTGCACAGCATAAGCTCATGAAATTTGCCCCCTCCCTCAATGTGGAGAGGAAGCTTTGAGACTTCCACATCCTGCTTTTAGACAAAACAAAAACAAGTTTATTAACTACAAAAGATCATTTTCAAGCTATTATAAGGGATAGCCAACAGATCAAAGCAGATTACTTAGCAAATAAACAAAAAACACAATCTAAGATTAACATACTAAAGAGATTTGGATAGGAATAGCAAATTGTCACCCTAAATGATGATTAAAGCAGTCTGCAGAGATTTTTTGAGAGGCCAGCTTCACTTACATACAGCTTACAACCTCAGGCGTTCCTTTCACAGGCTAGAGATCCCTCTAGCCTGGGTCCAGCACTTCTCCCCAGTTCAATCCTTGTTCCTCAGATGTTCCCAGGAGTCTCTTTGGGCAGGAGGTCAGTGAAGAACCACAGTGATTGCCACGCCCCTGCCATAAATAGCTTTTGCATATGGCCAGAACCCTTTGTCTCCCCTGTTGGTTTCCACATCGAGTCAGTGAAAAAACACTGGTATTCCAAGATGGAGTCCTGTACCAGATGACTTGCTCACATGCCCCTGTAGAAGCACAGCAGCCATAAATTGGAGGCTGTTTGTGACACCCTCAGGAAGGCTCCCCAATGGCACATTACCATATTCTAAGGTTTATTGTTTTCTCCATTGGCCCTTCCAACCAGCTATCTAGACTGATTACATTCTGCCTAGTGGCATTCCCCAGGTGTAAACTCACTGGTAATACATAGTCAATATTCCTAACTTCTGATACAAAAAAAAATATGCATACAACCAAAATAATCATACTCAATAAATCATAACCCTTTCTATGACATTCACATGACCTATCTTGCATAAAATACCTCACAATTATGTCATAATCACAGGACCGTCCTTAGGATTTATGGGGTCCTATGCAGTACTATTAATCTGTTGCCCCTATGCCCGATGGCAGCAAGGGGCATGATTATAAAATCACATCTTTAAAATATCTACAGCAATACACTTATGAAATATTTGTAAAGCAATTTTTAAACTAAGATCCTGTAGACTAACACAGTAAATTCAGAAATTGACAGTATATACCTGGGGTTGGTAAATGCCTTTTAAATGGCTTCATTACCACTTGAATTGCTCTTTCATATGTTTAATGTCTGCTAAGAGGTCTGGCAGGCTTTTTCACTTACAAGTTAATGAGATCCTCTTTGGAGGAAGCAGAGTCACAGAACAGAGATAGGAAGACATAGGTGGGTAGACAGTAAGATCCAGTGGTGCCCCAAATTTTCAGGTGCCCTCAACAGTAGCATATTCTGCATAAGTGTAGGGACAGCCCTGCATAATCACACCACAGTAATATTACTCTGAAGGAAATGGGGTCACAAATACATGAATAGAAATCTGAATTTGCATTTTCCCAGATCCAGTTAGGTTTCTGTCCTTTCGGACAGACTCACATTTTTGGCTGGCTCAAAACTTGGCTGATCCAGTTCCAGCTCCCCAATCAGCAGTGAGCTCATGTACTTTCTCACAAGCTCCTTATCAATATGAAAGGCCTCAAATGGATCCTGAAAAAAAAAAACAAGTAAATGGAGTGAGAAAAATCCCAGGAGTTATTAAGCTAACAACTAATTAAGAAGATAAAAAACTAACAGGAGAAGATTATGTCCCAATGCAGCAGTAAGCAATTCTGGTCTAAAATTCGGTATAATATTGTATATATTCTATTCTATTCTGTATCAGAAAACAATGCATTAAAAATACAGTAAACTGAGTATGCCTGCTACAAATGTACACTAGTATCTAATACTCAATTTATTTCAACATACTAAATCATTTTAGATCTGTTTGAAACATGACAAAAATTACAAAAAATATCAAATATCCCATTTCAATGGTTCAAAACAAGCTCCTTTTCCCTCCCTTCTTCTTTCAATTATTTGTGAATTTTTTAATAAAAAAAGTATTCAAAGCATTTTAATAATATTTATCATTATTTCAGAAATTTGATAAATAAAGCTTAAATAATTTACAATGAATTCAATAAAAAAAATCTGCTTACCCTTTCAATAAAAAAAAACTGAAAAAAAAATCACAAAACGTTCAGCAAAAAAAGAAAATTTTCAAAAAAAGTGACCTTTTTTGGGACAAATTTCATTTTCAAAACAAGGCAATATTTTCAATGAAAGTTTTTTGTTAAAAAAAGGCAAGCTCTAATTAGGTTTGATTCTCTTCCCAATTAAGTCAGTGGAATAACTCCCAATCAATGGAATGGTGAAGGATTAAGCTTTTTTGCCTCAACTGTCTTAAAGATAAAGCTTACAACTCACTGAAATAACAGAGAGAAGATGTTTTTATTAGACCAACTTCTGACAAGCTTTTAAGCTCCATGGAAATCAAAAGAGTTCTGTATAGCTCAAATGCTTGTCTCTTCTACCAAAAGAAGTTGATCCAATAAAAGAAATCTCACCCACCTTGTGTCTCTCATATCTTGGGCTCAATAAAGCTACAACTATAAACATCTTGTTAATTGTCAATTTCAAAATATTTCAATTGGAAAAATGCTGTTAGCGAGACAATATGCTCTACAAGTCCTCTGACTACAGACAAACAAGTTGAAACCAGCAGAGAGCTCATGCTTTTTGACCTTAGATACATTTTGCTTTGGAATCCATCACAAAATCAAGAGGAACGAAGAAGTAGGATAGAAGAATATAAAGTTTAAAAGATAAACTTTGCATTTTTTCCATATATATTTGAGAGAGTTTGTGCATCTGTGTGTGTGTCCGTCTGTCAGTCAATTTGTTCAAGAACTCCTAAATGATAAGAACTATAACCCCCAAGTTTGATATCCAGTTTCCTCTTATAACTTAAAGCAAGGTCAGGGTTTGGTTGTACCAGGACAATGGGATGTGCTTGGAATTCAATTGTTTCTCATAAAATAGAAAGGGAGGGGTCTGGTAGGAGGGACAGTTATATTGCAGAATGATCACGGTGGGGGGGTAAGAAGGGGGCCAGCAAGGGGACAGAGATGGGGACTGGGACAGCTATTTACTATATATTTCAGGGAGTTTTTCTAGCCAGAGGACATACATTCCTCCCACGGCTGTGCCCACTGCAGCAACCATAGACAGGCACTTCTCACCTGCTCCAAGCTGCTGCGGTGAGAGGGGGCTGGGGTTGTCGTCTCTCCCTGGGGTAGCCTGCATTCCGAACCCCTCATCCACAGCCCCAACCCAGATCAATGATTTAAATGAAGAAAACAAAACGTATTTGAATGGCAATGCCATATTGTGTTACATTTTATAATATATATGATATATTTTCTTCTGCAAAGAGTAATGGATTAATGAATTCTCTTTCCCCTGTCCTGTACCTAATGAATGAATGAATGAATGAATGAATGAATGAATGAAACCAAAGTTCAGGAACAATATTTACCTAGGCTGTTCCCTTCTGGCCCTTTGGGTCAATGCCCCCAGACACTGAAATTCTGCCCAGCTTGATGTAGCCACTGACACAAGACACCCCAAAGAGGAGTCAAATTCTTAGTGTCACTTAGGTGGAAGCCAACAAGTAGCATGACCATCAGAAGATGCTGAGATAGTTAGAACCTGCGGGTGTTGTTTGGAACCAAAAGTGCAATCAGCATTACAGGGCATAAGCACATTTATCAAACCTAAGTTTCACTAGTGATGCTGGAGTCAGGACTTTTGGCCGCACATTCTCTCAAAGCAGTCAGCTGTTTAGAGAGCATGCTCAGAGCCAAAATCATGTCATCTCACTTTGCCAACATCGTTCAAGCCAAAGTCAATTCCATTTCTTCATTTTCCTCTCTCCCCCCCATCCTGAATTGCTGTCTTAGAATCTAATTTATTTTATTCTGTCCATCCATCCCCATCATCCAATCCCATAACATATGTCATAAGCCTTTTCTAGTCCCATCATTCTCTTTCACTATCCTAAATCTCTCCCCTGATTTTGCCTCCTCTACCTCCATTCACACAATTATATCTCCATTCCCAAAATAGCCTCTCAACACCACCTGTCTAATGTCCATATCCCCTCTCTCCTTCACCTCTAACCTCACCTGAGCAGTTTACTCCATTTCCTTTTCTCCAGTTCTCTCTCTCAGAGGAATACTCACTTTAGAGTATTCTCTGTCACTCATATCCCTAATTACTCTCTTTAGCCATTTCTAATGGACCTCTTCTCCATCCTCATCATCATAGAATCATAGAGCCGGAAGGGACCTCGAGAGGTCATCGAGTCCAGTCCCCTGCCCTCACGGCAGAACCAAGCACTATCTTCTAGACCATCCCTGACAGGTGTCTGTCTAACCAGCTCTTAATATCTCCAGTGAGGGAGATTCCACAACCCCCTTACACAATTTATTCCAGTGTTAACCACCCTGACAGGCAGGAAGTTTTTCCCAATGTCTTCCCTCATCGGTCATGTTTTCTAGAATTTTAATCAATTTTGTTGCTCTTTCCTGGACCTTCTCCAATTTCTCCACATCTTTCTTGAAATGTGGTGCCCAGAACTGGACACACTACTCCAACTGAGGCCTAATCAGCACAAAGTAGAGCGGAAGAATGACTTCTCCTGTCTTGCTTACAACACTCCTGTTAATGCATCCCAGAATCATGTTTGCTTTTTTGCAACAGTGTCACACTGTTGACACATGTTTAACTTGTCATCCACTATGACCCCTAAATCCTTTTCAGCAGCACTCCTTCCTAGATAGTTGCTTCCTATTCTGTACGTGTGAAATGGATTGTTCCTTCCTAAGTGGAGTACTTTGCATTTGTCCTTATTAAACTTCATCCTTTTTACCTCAGACCATTTCTCCAGTTTGTTCAGATCATTTTGAATTTTGACCCTATCCTCCAAAGCAGTTGCAACCCCTCCCAGCTTGGTATTATCTGCAAACTTAATAATCATACTCTCTATGCCATCATCTAAATCATTGATGAAGATACTGAACAAAACAGGCCCCAAGACAGACCCCTGAGGAACCCCACTTGCTATGTCTTTCCAGCATGATTGTGAACCATTAATAACTACTCTCTGAAAACGGTTATCTAGCCAGTTATGCACTCACCTTATAGTAGCCCCATCTAGGTTGTATTTCCCTAGTTTATTGATAAGGTGGTCATGTGAGACAGTGTCAAATGCCTTGCTAAAGTCTAAGTAAACAACATCCACCGCTTCTTCCTTATCCACAAGACTTGTTATCCTATCCAAGAAAGCTATCAGATTGGTTTGACATGATTTGGCCCCTGCAATTTCAGACACCATAGAACAGAGATATAAATTCCCTTCATGCATTGCCTTCATCTACATTGTCAAACTTTTTTTTTGTAGTCAAGATCAATGCAGTGCTGAAAGTTCTTATGGAGCAGAGCACTGACACAAACTACATCAAGCTACTAAAGGAAGCAAATTCTGGCTGCACTATGGATATAACTTTGTTTGACACTCCCTTTCACATCCTTGTTATAAAAGATGTGAAGCAAGGAGACCACAGCCTGACTCAGAATGGTAACGAGGGGTCAAAGTGGAAGAGTGGAAGTAGTTTAAACTGATCTACACTGACACTATCTCAGATTCACAGACGAGCTATCGTTTTGATTGCACAAACTACATAAAATGCTGCAAGAACTTGACGCAAAAAGCAGCCAAGTCGGACTGAAAATGAACCACACCAAAAAAAGTATGTGGTCTAATGTCTTGCAAAAGCCCAAATAATAGTCAAGGGAGAATAAACAGAAGTTGAGCAATATAGTTATTTGGGCCAAGAAATAAACATGCACCAAAATCAGGAAGGCAATGATGTGATTAATAATATCTCCTCATTCTCTCTTCGAGCAATGATCCCATTCCTGATTCTTATCTACTTCCAATATTTTCCATTGCACCAGACAATCCAGAGAGAAAAAAAAAAACTGGATGGTAACTGCTAACTAATCCCAACTGTGGATATCCAAAGAACCTTGAAGAACACAGGACCACGTGAGATGTTGCATCCTTAGAACATTCGTTTCACAGTGATCAACTGATTTATGAGCTGGGGTTAAAGTATGCATTATAATAACCCTTGCCCAAACTTGTGAAATGCTGTGAGCTCTTCAGATGAAAAATAAAGCATTAACCTAAAGTACAATTATAATTATTATTACCTAGTGGATAGATGTTTGTTTTAAGCACAGCCTTGACTAAGCTGCACCGCCCCAGGCATAGTGCTGAGATGCATTATCTGAGCCACAAGTCTTTTTTTTTATTCGCACGTGGCTTATCCCAACAGTAAACTAACCTCTTTGTGCTGGTGCAGCTACACTGCCCCATCCACTTGCTTGGGTGGTAGTAAGCAGCTAAGTAACTCCACTTAGGGCATGTCTACACAGCAGAACTTAACTCAAAATAAGCTACACAAACTGAGCTACATCAATTGCGTAGTTTATTTTGAAATAGCTTATTTGGAGTGTTGGTGCTGTCTGCGCAGCACTTATTCCAAAATAAAGCACTCTTCCTCCATCTTCCCTTACTCCTCTTAAAATGAGGGTTACAGGAGTCGGAGTAAGAAGTCCCCCCGCTTGACAGTATTTCAACATTATGTTGAAATAACTGCCGGCTGTACAGACGTGGACTATATTATTTCGAAAAAATGTTGCTGTGTAGACATAGCCTTACTTTTTTGCAAATGAACCAAAGTCCAAGTAGCTGACTCATATGTGTATGGGAATTTCTTACGCCCTTTCGGATGTTTGCAGTTCTGATACCAATCTAACCCTAAAGATATATACTAGGCATATTGTGTATTTCTTAATAATTGTTTCAGTGTATAAAATACTAGGCTGATAGGCACATTACAAATAGCTAATAATACACTTTAATGCCACCTACACCTCATCTGGTTACAAGGAAAACAACAAAGCAGGGATAAAAAGTAAAAGGAGGTGATAGCTAATTTTTGGCAATGGGCTGATCAGGAAAGGAACAGAGAGGCTAAGAAGGAGCAGAAAGAACATGCAGTTCTCTTACTGGAGCTGACAGCTGTTTGGCATTATGGCATGAGATAGCAAGAGACCTTACATAACTGAGAATATTGAATAGGCCTAAGGCTACTAAAGGAGAGTTTTTCCAGCTGTATGTTCATGATGGAGGGCCAAGATACATAGACAAAGCAGGAATGATGATGTTATAATTTTAGGCTAACCATTGTATCTGTCAAGGTGCTTCCACGGCCATCATATCAGATTGGCTCAATCTTTATATATATGGATCTGCACAACATGTTAAGGAAGTGCTATTATCCTCATTTAAAAGATGGGAAACTTCAGCACAGAGAGATTAAGTGACTTGCCCCGCATATCACAGGGAGTCTGAGACAGCGGGTACATGAACCAGGCGTTCCTAAGTCCTGGAGCATCTCCTTTCATTCAACTGGTGGCTGAAAAGTGGCAAAGGTGAAGTCTCGACTGCACATTTTGGAAATGACAGTATTAACAAAGAAGAATGAGCCAGTTTTTAAAAGGACCATGGACTTTGTGTGCATGTGTGTGAAATACATAGATTTTACATTTCCTTATTACCTCTGGCCAGAAGAACTAGTGTTGCTGTAGAGAAAGTGATTGTGCTATTAAGCAAGTACAATCAGCCCAATCCGCTTTTGTAAACCACCATGAGCAAATCATCCAATCAACAGGAGAAAAACAGCTCCCTCATAAATTCCTAGCTCCTCTACCTCCTTTAGAGAAAACTCACTTTCTGAGAACAAGGCAGTCAGCAAATCACAGGGCCACTCAACTTCCTCACAAGCTGATTAGCTGACTGCTTCTTTCCTCTGAGAATAGGTAGGGAGTTCCCTGTACAGTTCCCTCTGTGGTGAAAGCTTAGGAGCTTGTATGAGAAGGACAAGGGAAAGAAACACACGTGACCCTCTCATCCCCTCACTCTTTTACAGCAAGCTCCACTTCCTTTTCTTTCCTGTCTTTATTCCCTGGAGGAAAAACTCTCTCTCAGGAGTGAGGAGGTGACATCCAGTTTTGACATAATGCTGAGATTTACGAATATGCCCTGATTTTTATTCCATCCCCCTTTCTAAGGAATATTTCTTCAAATCAACAGTGCTTCTTTTCCATCTTACATGTCTCATGATGCCCTCAATGCAATTTCAGGGGTGCTGGAACAATTTTTAACAGGGGAGGGTGTGCTGAGAGGCATTTAACCAAACTGCAAACCTTGTATACAATGGGAACCACCTCAAGTCAGCTAGTGCAGCAGCACCTCCTCCATCCCTAGTTCCAGTACCTTTGCACGATTCCCACCAAACCTGTCAGCTTTTTATTGTGAAACCAACTAAGTGTAGTGCACACCTGAAAAGAACAAGGTGTATGGATCAGCTTTCAAGATAGGCAGGTAAAAATGGTGTTCAAAAATGCTTCATAATGGAAAGTTTACATTCTGACATCTACCAAAAAATGACATCCCAGCCCTATGGAGTGGCTAGTACATCCCAAATACCAGAAATGACTTATACGAGGGACCTCAATATGCAGTGATTTATTTTTTTAGTAAGGCTGGAAAGGGAAGCAGGAAGAACACCATTTTTACCTGTTGGTTTTGTTTCCCTGGAGATTTGTTCCCAAAACACAATTAAGGGTATGTCCAGGTCTCGACAAATAATGCAGTCTATTCGCCCGTGGCGAGGAGATTGCAACCCGGAAGAGCCGGGTTCAGGCGATCTGCGCATGTGCAGAACGATCTGCGCATGCGCAGATCGCGGGACAGCGCGGCTGGCGAGCGGGGCTTGCCGCGGTTCAGCTAGCCCTAGGTATGTCTATACTGCATTTCTCCTTTGAGAGAGGAATGCAAATGCAGCCAAGTGAAATTGCAAATGAAGCGCGAATTTACAAATCTCGCGCTTCATTTGCATAATGGCGTCCAGGTGCTTTTTCAAAATACCCTATTTCGGAAAAAAAATGCCATCTAGATGGGGATATTTCAGAAAAAAAACCTCATTTTTAAAGGAATACGGGTTATTTTGAAAGAAGGTTTTTTTTCCCCCATTATGCAAATGAAGCACGAGATTTGTAAATTTGTGCTTCATCTGCAATTTCGCTCGGCTACATTTGCATTCCTCTCTTGAAAGAGGAATGCAGTGTAAACATACCCTAAGAGGCAGAAGAGCCAATTAGATGGCAAATATTCTAACCTGTCACCTTTCTAAACGCCACCTTTTCTCTCACAAGTTCCCCAGCATCTCGGACTGCTTCACTTACCAAGAAAAATGAATGATTAAACCATTTAAGGAAAGGGTGGGAGTCGAGTTCTCTGTATTGAAGTGCCAAAAGGAGACAGTGAATAAAAGAAATAATATCCACTACAAAGATGAACAGGAAAATGGGATAGAGAATAAGAATAAGGATAGAGAATAAGACAGAGAATATTTTATTGCCTCTATATAAAACCATGGTACGCCCACATCTAGAATACTGCCTACAGATGTGGTTGCTTCATCTCAAAAAAAGATATATTGGCCTTGGAAATGGTTCAGAAAAGGGCAGCAAAAATGATCAGGGGTTTGGAACAGGTCCCATATGAAGAGAGATTAAAATGACTTGGACTGTTCAGCTTAGAAAAGAGGAGACTAAGGGGGGATATGATAGAGGTCTATAAAATCATCACTGGTGTGGAAAAAGTGAATAAGAAAAAGTTATGTACTTGTTCCCACAATATAAGAACTAGAGGTCACCAAATGAAATTAATAGGCAGCAGGTTCAAAATAAACAAAAGGAAGTTTTTCTTCACTCAGCACACAGTCCACCCATGGAACTCCTTGCCAGGGGATGTTGTGAAGACTAGGACTTTAACAGAATTTAAAAAAGAGCTAGATAGATTCATGGAGGTTAGGTCCATCAATGGCTATTAGCCAGGATGGGTAGGAATGGTGTCCCTAGCCTCTATTTTTCTGGAAATGGGTGACAGGAGAGGGATCGTGTGTGGATTACCTACTGTGTTCCCTGCCTCTGGGGCATGTGGTATTGGCCACTGTCAGCAGACAGGATACTGGGCTAGATGGACCATTGGTCTGACCCAGGGTGGCTGTTTTTATATTCTTATGTTCTACAATAACTTTTATATAAAGAAAACTGAGCAGTAAAACCAAGAAGAAATTTAAATGCATCCCAGCAATGTAGCCCAATGACACTGTAGGTTGTAAGATGCAGCTGCATTTTCAATCACACACAAACCCCCATAATAGCTGAAGAAGGTAGCGGAACCAGGAACGAGTCAGAAAAATGACCTCTGCAAGTAAAAACTGTCTTTGTTTCAGGCTGGGCTCTAGCCAGCTGCCCCAGTCACAGAGGGCGGCATCAGACAAGAAGTCTCTGAAACACGGATGTTTGTGGGCTGCCAGTATACACTGACGATAGGAGTTGATAGGAGTTGAATGTGTAACCCTGACTTAAAGAGGCTTCTAAAAAGAAAGCCACAGCTAGGCACTAGGGACTGAGAGCAGGAAACTCTGCCTATGGCATTGCTTTGATTGCCTGCCAGTGTTTTGTTTTTTTAAACCATATCTAGATAATGGGCCAAAAGTTGGATTCTTTTCCACCCACAGAAACAGGAAACAGCTCTTCGTAACCCCTGACTCCTTGTTCTCCCAAACAGCAGAGAATGTTACCAGTTATTTCTCCCAGCAGAGTATCACTGAAGAGGGATGCGAGTGAAAACATCTGTCTCTACCTGTAAACACTAGGGGAGGCAGTTTCCCTCTGTCACAACTCCCAGGCAGTGACAACTGTCTGTGGGACCCACACTCCCAGGCAGATTGAATACGGCAAGTCCTTGGGCTAGAAGAGTTTCTTGAAAACACCAGTCTCCCGTGACAGAGGGGAAAGGTTAAATAAACTGCGCAGCAGCCGAGGGTGACCGCGGGGACAAGTCTCTGTAATATGGCACGTGCCTTTCGCCTCGGCCTGCAGCACTTCCCCTTGCACAGACTTGAGATCAGCCCGGGGCTGCAGCTCTCCAGCGCAGCTGTCCCGAGTTGGGCCCCTCCCGTCTCTCGCCCCCAGGGAGGCTTCCTGCTCCCCCGCTGGCTGCTAACCCGACTCCCCCTCCGTGGGTCCCAATTCGGGAGCCTGCCCGGGCTGGTCAACCGGACGCCCCTTCCTCGGCCCCTCACCGTGGCGTCCTGCCCGGCGTAGCTGCTGATGACTCGGGCGCCCCCCGGGTGCCGCCGGTAGAACTGGCTGATGTCATAGACCTTCCTGTTGATCACCAGCCACCGCTCCTGCTGCGGCTGCCCCCGGCCCGTGCGCAGCCCGATCTCCTCCCAAGTGAAGCGCCGCGGGGAGGCGCCCGGCTCCTCTCTCCCCGCCTGGGGACCCTGCAGCGGAGCCATGCCCCTGCCCGCTGCCTCCGCGCTGCGCCCCGCCGCACAGGGCCCGCTCTGTCCCGCACGAGCGTCCGGGCAGCCAAAGGACCCGGCTCTGCCGCGCCCCGTCCCCGGCAGCTCCGCCTGGCAGCGCTGCGGGGAAGCCATTGGCCCGCGAAAACCCGCCCCCGATTCGCCCCTGCTCCGCGCTGCTCCACTCCCCGAGAGCGACCTCCCGCCTTCGCTGCCGGAGCCCATTGGCTGCCCCGCGGCCCGGCTTCAGCCTGCCCCGCTACCAATCCCTGAAAGCGGATCAAGCCCCGCTGGGCTGTTGCCTTGCAGAGGCAAAGGGGCCGAGTTGCGAAACTCCCGCCCGTTCGCCTTTCCCCGGAGTCTGGTACAGATCCGCTCCGGGCGCTGGTACAGATCCGCGCCCTGTGGCGAGGTGCGACCCGGAGCAGTCACACATGTGTAGGCTCTAAGGAACTGCTCCTGTAAGATACTGCTACCGGCCGTAGCACAATCTCTCCAGGGCTGCGTAAGCGCCAAAGCTCTGAGCTTGTTTCTTTCACAGCAATGGGGCCAATAACGGACCCTAGCCAGCCCCTTACCTCTGTGGAATTCCACTCTGTTTGTGTAAACCCACTGGATTCAGCAGTCACGGAGGCCTTTGGCTGGTGACAAGTAGGCTGCAGAGGGGCAAGGAATGAATCATAGAATTCTAGGACTGGAAGGGACCTCGAGAGGCGATCAGTCCAGGCCCCTGCCCTCATGGCAGGACCCAGCACTGTCTAGACCATCCCTGATAGACATTTATCTAAGCTGCTCTTAAATATCTCCAGCGATGGAGATTCCACAACCTCCCTGGGCATTTTATTCCAGTGTTTGACTACCCTGACAGGAACTTTTTCCTAATGTCCAACCTAAACCTCCCTTGCTGCAGTTTAAGCCCATTGCTTCTTGTTCTACCCTCAGAGGCCAAGATGAACTAGTTTTCTCCCTCCTCCTTATGACACCCTTGTAGATACCTGAAAACGGCTATCATGTCCCTCCCTCAATCTTCTCTTTTCTAAACTAAACAAACCCAGTTCTTTCAGCCTTCCTTCTTAGGGATAATTTAAGGAGTCTGCAAAACTTTTACTTCTGGTGCTGATGCACCTAGCCAAGGAAAGTGTCTAGACTGAGCTGCGAGGGCTGGCAAGCTGGCAGTTAATAATGCAATGTAACCAACGGTGCATTCGATACAAAGGTCATTGAACGATAATCAGCATGGGACCCCAGGAGGCCTTCTTTACAGACCCTTTTCCAAGGAGAGCTACGCTTCACAGGACTTTCACCCCGTGCCAAGGTTTAAAGATTGTCATGAACACTTTGAACTGGACCTGCAGTGAATGATAACCCAGGCAGGCTCACACGTGTACAATCAGGCATAGACATTCTGTATAATATACAGTTATATAATTTGTAGGTCCAAGTTCCAAGACCCAGGCAGGGACGAGTGTTTTAAAAAATTGTAATAGACATTTTCATATGGTTAATCAGAGTTAATATTGAAAGTCCACACAGAAGAAATATGAGAACAGAGCCCTTGGCTGGCACTGGAGGAATGGAAGGGTGCTTCAGACATAAAGAGTAGCATGGAAGATGGGGCCAATGCAAGAATGGGGGAAGAACGTAAAAAGGACCTTACACAAGAGAGTATTGATTGAGTGTCAGCAATGAGAAAGGACTACAGCCAACAAACTTTATAGTGATGAGTGCCATGTTATAAAGGACAGTGGCTTTCCACCTGCGGCCGGCAGACACTGGGGTTCCGCAGATGAAGTCTAAGGGATCTGCGAAAGATGATTTTGAAAACAGAGTTTCAGGTCCCAGAAAAGGCATTCCATTTTCCTTATCAATCAAAAGTATGTGAATACTCCCATCTACAGTTCAAACCCCAGAAATGTTGGTACCATAGCCCAGTTTAGCACGCTCTCTCACACTGGGTCATATGCTTTGCTAAGCATATCCCATGTGTAGAGTTAAATTCTGTTCCGTCGGTTTCAGTCTAAGACTTCGATGGTAAGGGTCCACAGACCACAGGCTTAATTTCCAAAGGGGGCCACAAATGAAAAAAGGTTGGAAACGTCTCTTATAGGACAACAAGGGGTCCCGTGGCACCTTAAAGACTAACAGATTTATTAGGGCATAAGCTTTTGTGGGAAAAACCACTTCAGATGAATTGGTGCGGAAGTTACAGAAACAGGGGTTGCAGAAGCAAGACCAGCCCAAGCCCCTCTGGTTACAGTACACCCACATATAGGGCTAGCCTGGAGCCGCAGCATCTGCCAGGACCTGGCCTGAGCCCCACCTCAACTCTGCTGGCAGGGCCAGACCAAAATCCCTGATAACTCCTGCATGGGATTGGCCCAGCCTCAGCTGCTCTCCTGAGTCTTCCTTCCCAGGCAGAACTGGCATTGCTACTCAACCCTTCCTCCCCTGTGCTAGGGGTGTGGGACGGGGTGAACCAGACCCTGAGGCCCCTGCTTGTGGTCCTGCCACACCTTGCCCCCAAAAGGCAATAGAGAAGTCCTCCAAGCAGGCTAGAGTGGCAGTGGAGAAAGCAGCCACAAGACCCTATAAAAGGAGCTGAAGGACCAGATAGCTGTCAGTGCCTCTGGAGACATCAAGGGAGGCAGGGGACATGTCTGTGTGGACAGCTATTGGAGACTGCTGGACTATGTGAGGACTCCGAAATAAAGCCCTGAGGTAAGGGTGGGACGCTGCCTCCAGGAGGGAAAGCCCTGGGGGCCCCACTCTCTCTCTGAGCGGGGAATAGACTTGGGACACTGCAGAGGGTACTGAGATGAGCCCCTGTTAAAGGTGTACCGTGGAAGGGGTTTGTGATTCACACACAGGGTGTGTGACTCAGCTGGAGAGCTGAGTTACTGAAGAGGCTGCAAACAGAGAGAGTGTAGGCACATGCACTCATGCACTCAGCCAGAGGGGTGCTCATGAGAGGTGAGTGTCACCCCATTTACTGCATGGTACCCCACTGTCCATTTGTCCAGTTTTCTCACACCAACTGATGATTAGTCGGGATGGTCAGGACACGGCTTAAAAAGCAGGCCATCCCAGCCAAAATGGGATGTATGGTCACCCTAATCTCAAGTACGTTTGTCTCAGCTACACATTTTTCTCACTGTCTATCACTTTTCACACATTATTTATAATATGAAACAAAATACAGGACTATGTAGCACTATGTAGCACCAAACTAATACAGCTACTTTTCTATCATTTATAATATGTTGAACAGCACTGGTCTTGGTAAAAGCCCCTGGGGGATATCACTGGTTCCTTCTCTCCATTCTGAAAACAGACCACTTATTCCTACCCTTTGTTTCTTATCTTCTAACTGGAATGCCTGGTAATGCTTTTAGGATCATCTTCATCCTTGAGCTCCCTGACTCCATTTGGACACAAACTCTCTGTCCCAAGGCAGAAGATGTTAGCAGCACAGAACTCAGCACAGTCACACGAAAGCTCAGATTTGTGAATGCTGAGCATTCCTTCTTTCCCCATCATAGCTGCTTGAGCCTCAGTGCACTGACAGAGTCAGTACCTAGGTTCATGAGCATGGTGCACATAAACAAGAAGAACCGCTATGTTAGAAATGTCCATTGACTTATGCAACTGAATCGCACCCGGCTTCCACTATCCCTCTTCCTATCAACTGAGCATTGAGATATTCCACAATATTAATGACTTGATATGACACAGTATCATTTGACAGAGGAATGCAAGTCATGTTTTTGGCAGCTGTATCACCTAAGATTTTATGACAAGCATCTATTACTGAAAGTATGGTTAGTTCTTTAGATGTAAGGGTATGTCTACACATCAAAGCTACCCCATGTCTTTTGAATGCATCCACTATTTTGAAATATGGCAGACGCACTATTTCGGCATCCCTGTAAGCCTCATTGCACGAGGGATAAGGGACGTCTCAAAATAGTGTTTTATTTCAAAATTTGGTGCTGTGTAGACAGCGCCAAATTTTGAAATAGCCTATTTCAAAATAGACTTGAAATAAGCTATGCAATTTGAGTAGTGCAAATTGCGTATCTTATTTTGAGTTTAGAGTGGGGTAGACACACCTTAAATGGTAGTATGCTTTTACCAATGTGTGAAGACAGGAGATATAATGCTTTTAAGAGCTTCATTTGATGTTATAGCAGTGTAGGGTAGTTTCTTTCACCCCTTCACTTCATCTCGCTTCTGTATTCCACTAGAATTCCACTAGATTTTCTATTAAACTTAGAAGTTTGGCTTCAGGGTGTTGAATCATTTTTGAAGATTTCATAGCACTGTTGCTTAGAGTTGTGCCACAGAAAACAGAGGTTTTGGGCATTCTACACCCTCGCTTGCAACAAACCCATACATAACGTAAGACACGTCGTATTTTTGATTGAAAACCAAACATTTCCTTTTCTTTTCTAACCCTTCTTCCTTATGTTCAGAGTCATGCACATCTCTACTCTGTTTTTCTGAACTGTAGTTAGTTCCAAAACATAGATTCAGAGGTAACTGCTTAGTCAATAACATTGTCTATTTACTTATGTGAAAGTTTTACTAGAACTTAAATTATGCTTCCTGCTTTCTGCTAAGTACTCCTTCCAACAAATGTGCACTGATGTGCTTTGCATACCAGCCCCATGGCAAAAAATGTCATAGAATCACAGAAGATTAAGGTTGGAAGAGACTCCAGTCCCCAGCACAAAGCAGGACCAATCCTGACTAAATCATTTTAGTCAGGGCTTTGTCAAGCCTGGCCTTAAAAAAATCTAAGGATGGAGACTCCTCTTCCTCCCTAGGCAGCTGATTCCAGCACTTCACCACCCTCCTAATGAAATAGTTTTTCTTATTATGCAACCTAGACCCATCTCCCCCCCCCCCCCCCCCCCCCCCCCCCCCCCCGCTGCAACTTGAGACCATTGTCTCTTGTTCTGTCATCTGTCACCACTTAGAAGAGCCTGTCTCCTTCCTCTTTGGAACCCCCCTCCCTTTTCAGGTAGTTGAAGATTGCTATGAAATACCCCCTCACTCTTCTGCAGACCAAATAAGCCCAGTTCCCTCAGTCTCTCCTCATAAGTCACATGCCCCTGTCTCCTAATCGTTTTCTTTGCCCTCTGCTGGACGGTCTCCAATTTATCCATATTCTTGCTGTAGTGGGGGACCCAAAACTGGATGCAGGACTTCCAGATGTGGCTTCACCATTGCCAAATAGAGGGGTATAATCACTTTCTTCGACCTGCTGGCAATGATTCTACTAATGCAGCCCAATATGCCTATAGCCTTCTTGGCAACAAGGGCACACTGTTGACTCATATCCAGCTTTTCAATATTGTAATCCTCGGATCCTTTACTGCAGAATTGCCACCTCGCCAGCCAGTCCCCTGCCTGTAGCCGTGCATGGGATACCTGTCCTCTTTGAACCTCATCAGATTTTGTTTGGCCCAATCCTCCACTTTGTCTAAATCACTCTCACCCATATCCCCACCCTCCAGCACATCTACTGCTCCCTTTTCCCCCTGCTCAGTGTCATCTGCAAACCTGCTGAGAGTGCAATCCATCCCATCATCCAGATCGTTAATGAAGATGTTGAAGAAAACTGGCTCCAGGACTAGCCCCTGGGGCACTCTACTGGTGACTACCCACTATATCTGAATAACATGATTCTATTCATTTCACACACATGGATCACTATGATACGCAATCTAAGTGCCATGAACACAACCTATCTCAAGAGGAAGATAAAATAGAGGGCAAATACCCGGTTTGGGAGCCAGAGGAGAACACACACTGAGTCACTTGACATTTGTTTATACAACAGGACTGCATAAGTAACTGCCTACAGAGGAAAAGTTGCCCTATACACAAATACTAGCATCCCCAGCCTGTATGTTTTCTAAGAGTAGTCTTGTTTTGCATGCCAAAATATGATTTCACATCCAGGGGGTTTCCAGAACAGCACATTCAGATGCAGTGCGTGTCAACAGTGTTAACTTGGCAATGATTTTTGGTTTTTTGGGTTAAGTGAACTGCAACGACAACAGCTCATACACAGTGTTACCCTGTGACCAAGTTAATGTTGCCTTGTATCTAGGAGGCCATGCAGTACGGCTATGTTCCGATTTCCCATGGTGCATTGCTTTGCAACTCTGCTGCATGCCTTGTCAGATGTTTTGAGGTCTGGTATTTTTAGTGGAAAATAATGGAATAATGGAGTTTGTAGTCAAACAAAATAATCTCCATGACTCCTTGTTTCACCATGTGGTAAGGCAGATTCCCCCATTCCATCCCAATCAGGAGAGAGTTGGAGCACCTCTGAGCACAATTTACCTCAACCCCATGCACTTGTAATCCAGAGATGGGTGGGTCCTTAAAAGGAAAAATCCCTGCTCAGTTCAGGGAGACACTCTGACGAAGCAGGAATGTAACTCTGAGCTCCTTTGCTCCTGGAAGAAGGGATTGCTGACTGGGGAAATGCTGAAGACCCTTGATTGTTCAGTCCATCTAAAAAAGAATCATAGACTCACAGAACACTAGGGCTATGTCTACACTGGCGGGGTCTTGTGCGAGAAATATGCAAATGAGGCTAAGCGGGGAATAATGCCAAGCCTCATTTGCATACCTAATGAGCCACCATTTTTGCAGAAGAGGCTCTTGCGCCAGAAGGAGCTGTCTACACTGCCCCTTCTTGCGCAAGAAAAACCCGCTTGCACAATGCTGCTATGCTAATTATTTTCAGGAATAATGGCGTTGCGCAAAAGGGTTTTTCTTGTGCAAGAAGGGGCAGTGTAGACGCTCCTCCTGGCGCAAGAGCCTCTTATGCAAAAATGGCGGCTCATTAGGTATGCAAATGAGGCTCGGGGATATTCCACGCTTAGCCTCATTTGCATATTTCTCATGCAAGAACCTGCTGGTATAGACATAGCTTAGAACTGGAAGGGACCTGGAGAGGTCATCAAACCCAGTCCTGTGCCCTAACAGAAGGACCAAGCACCATCTAGATTATCTTTGATAGATGTCTGTCTCACCTGCTCTTAAATATCTCCAGTGATGGAAATTCCACGGCCTCCCTCGGCGATTTATTCCAGTGCTTCACCACCTGCACAGTTAGGAAGTTTTTCGCCTCCAACTTAAACCTCCCTTGCCACAGTTTAAGCCCATAGCTTCTTGTCTTCTAGGACTTTCCCTTTTGGCTTCCTGAAGCTGTAGGACAGTTTTTTGTTTTGGGGTTTTTGGGGGGGTGGTTTTTGTTTTGTGGGCTGCAGAAGCATATTGACTTTTTTGTTTGTTTTTATCTCTACCTGCAAGGCTGTAGACACCCTGAACAACACAGCTGGAGGGCTGTGCCCTGGATTCTGAGATAGCATCAGTTCTCTCAAAGTTCTTGTTTCTATGCTCCAGTGCTATCTCTAATGCACTCTCAGGTAATCTTGAGGAAATGCTGATCATCACTGTAACCCGCAACCTCAGCAATATAAACAGATTACAGCTAGTCTGTCCAAAGACATACAGTGCCTATAGGGTGATAAGAGCCCCGCAGGAGGTTGATAACAGACTGTTCTCTTGCTTACGACTTTTTCTGGAACAGCTTTCACATGGTGGAGCCCTGCATTTGGCTCAGTCAGCTCAAAGCAACTGGCAGGTCAGGATACTGCTGCAGACCAGTAGCGGGGGCAGAACTTCAGGATCTTAAAAGCTACTTTCTTAAAACATAATGCAGAGCTTGCCCTGAAGCTGTGGGACTAGGCCTCGTGTGGAGAAGTGCATGGAAGCTTGCCTCTCCTGACTGCTGCCAGTCAATTGCTAACCCAGTTAGCAACAGTAGAAGCAACAGTCAGGGCTGTCTGAAGGTGTATGTTGCTATCTAGAAGATGCTGTCCCTTCAGTGGCTTGGAAAGGTGGATAAGCGTGGAGAAGGGCCTAGCTGAGACCCCGTATAACACTCTGTGCCCCCAAAACAACACCCTGGTACCCCCATATTCACCACTGCCGTAAAATGGCTTGGGAGGTGTCATTCTAAAAGTCTAGATCTTTTAAACATTGATATCCTGGGGGGTTGCATGTGAAGTTCTGAAGTGTTGCTATGTGTTTGTTACTGAACAATGCTGTGAAGTTGGAAACACCCACACCTATCCTTTCAGGCACAACCATGAAGAAAATAAACAGTGCTAATGACCATCAACAAAAACAGTGGGCCCCGGAAGAAGCTTAGCCTCACCTGATGATCAGTCAGGGGTGTGTGTAATGGCTGTTAGAGCTCACTAAAGCGTGCAAGGGCGTGTGACTAGGTCCTGTGATACTGGACTCCATGTTACTTTTGTACTTATCCACAGACTGTGCAGAGGGCTTGGCTTGAAATGAAGATGATCCCATCACATGGAAGAAGCTATAAAAGAGGGAACTGATATCACCACTAGGCCTCACTTTCTCTATAACAAAACACCTGGAAAGGCTTTAGGAACAAAAACTTCACTGGAAAACTGGGGCAGGGAACGGGGGGAGGAAGGGAAGGATCTCAGGCGGGAAAAAAGGGAGCCTGCCTGTATATGAAAGCTTGGTGGATTGTTTGTACTATATAACAGGGCAAGACAATTGCTTGATTCAAATCCTCTCTGGTTTATAATGCTTACATTGCATTTCTGTTTATTTCTTAGGTAATCCGCTTTGATCTGCATGCTCACTATTTATAATCACTTAAAATCTTCTGTAGTTAATTTTTTTTTAAGCTATAATGTGTTTTGCTAGAAATGCTCAGGGAATCTGCTCAGGACCAAAGACTGGTGCATTGTCCTCTACACTTTGAGGGAGGGCCAGACCTACACTAGACAGGATTTTGACCCGGACAAGATGGTACAGTCCTTGACTACAGAGCTAGAGAGAAGCCTTCATGTAACTGCAGTGTGTCCCTGCCTGTGTAAAGTTTTTTGTGAGTGCAGGACCAATCTGCAGCTTGTCATAGCAGCACAGTGTGAGAAAGCCCAGGGTAGGGAGACAGAGATCCATGGTTCCCCCATTACAGGTTGTACCCTGGAGAGAGGGGGACATTACACCATGAGTTCTGATTCATGGACTCTTGGCCAAGCCCTTCATGAGGATGAGTTGGCAGGGAACATGTAGGAGGTGACATGATGCTCCTTTGAGTTAATCATGCCTTAGGCACAACTATTTCAAAGGCACTTTACTGTGCATGTGGGAACCTCTGAGAAAATGCAACAAGAGCATTCAACATCTTAATCTCACCCCGGAGCCATCCCTATGTTCAGATAATACAGGGCAGACTCAGCTGCCTGTGAACTCGACTCTTATAGAACATTCACCCTGGCTACGTCTACATTGGCCCCTTTTCCGGAAGGGGCATGTTAATTTCACGAGTCGTAATAGGAAAATCCGCGGGGGATTTAAATATCCCCCACGGCATTTAAATAAAAATGTCCGCCGCTTTTTTCCGGCTTTTAGAAAAGCCGGAAAAGAGCGTCTACACTGGCCCCGATCCTCCAGAAAAAAAGCCCTTTTCCGGAGGATCTTATTCCTACTTTGAGTCTGGTGGCTCCAGCCAGAACTAATCTCCGGCACACCCGCCACCTACACACAGATGGGATTGTGAAGCAACGTTTCTTCATTCAGCCTCTGTCACGAAACTTAGTCCCAGGAAACATTTCAGAGTTTTGGCTCATGGTCCTGATTCACTGGGGAATTCTTCTGTAAAAGTGCTAAGAGGCGCCTCTCGAGAGCTGTGGCAGCTGCAGCAAGGCCAGGCTGGACGAGAGGCACCATTGTATGACTATGGCAGGTCTGGGCTAGGTTGGGTGGGAGCCAAGGTAGGGACACATGTGCCCTGGCAGTTCCAGGTCCATGCCAGGGCTGGATCAAAGCTGGGACATCATCTGTGGCAGGTTCATGTTGAAACTGGCCGAGAGAGCCACTCTCCTGAGTACGGCAGGTCCTTAGAGAGGCTGGCAGGGAGACGTGCTGGTGGAGAGACATCTCTCCCCACTGTAGCTTTGAGCACTTGTGTGGGTCTTAATGGGCAGCTGCATGGCCAACACAGCTTAGAGGGAACACCATCATCTCATCCACAAATTGAGACCCTGCAGTTCTGCCTGTCTAGCTGGCCCTGCGTGTGGAACTTGAAGCATTTCAGAGAACGCTACCGTGGGGGTCCTGGACGAGGTTATAGGAGTGGTCAACAAGGGCTTCCCTTGTCGACCGATCCCCGTCTAGACTGTCGCGCTGTGCCAGATCAGCTGATCGTCAGCGCAGCGTGGCGGCCATTTTTATGTTAATGAAGCTGGGATTATTTAAATTATTGACTATGTTGGGTAAACTACTTTACATGGCTCCGTCGACGGAGCCATGTAGTCTAGATACACCCCTAGCAGCCTACATTTGCCCTCCAGAACTTCTCTCCTCTCCTTCCCTATGTCAGCCGTACCTACACGTACCACGACCGCAAAGCAGAGATTATGTAATTCAGTCATTCCAACATTGATGCCAGAGGAGCTGGCAGCTTCCAGGAGCAGAAATTATTTGGCTTGTACAACTAATCTTCACTGCCTGTGTTGTTGGTTGTGTTACTTTCTTGAATCCTGGTTTAACAAGGCAGTGTCCTTGGGGTGAACGTGTTTGTCCAGGCCACATCTTACAGCCTGTGCAAACTGGAGGCTAACGGCGTCGATCACATGCCTGCTGTTAGCCACCGGCCCTCCATGGAACTGGTTGTCAGGCTTTCTGCCTCTTAGGGTATGTTTGTGCTGCAGCTGCTCCACGTGGCTCGGTGGGCCCCAGTTCCCTCTTGCCCAACTCAGATGCTTGCTCCGCACGTCTCCAGGCAAGTCGATCTCAGGCTGGCTGGCTTGTCTGAGGAGTGTGGGTATGTGGGCAGGTGAGCTGTGGCCTGGCCCATCTCCGCCCACTTTGCAGTGTGGGTGTATCCCTGAGTCAGGATAGTCCTCCAGGGCTATTCCCACAGTTCCCTGTACCCGTTTTTTCATGACCCTCTGTCACTTCCTCACTCCCCCGTGTGCACCACAAATTGCATGGCTGCAGTCTCCAAAGCACACCGCAGCTTAATGTCCACAGTCCTGTGAGCAGCCTCCCCCTCCTGCTCCCTCCTCTACCTTCCCCTCCCCTCCAGCCAGCCTCTGCTCGGCTCAGTCCAAAATGGATGCCAAGCCTGAGGGGAAAGGATTCTGAAAAGCCAACTGTGCTGGTTTTTCCCCCAAAAAATATAGAGCATGAGCCATATGGCTTATGCTGCAGCCCAGAAAGCTCACCAGTGCAAATCAGCACTCCTCTCTATCTCCTGTTTCACGGGGGGCAGGCAGGTGGGGGGTTCCAGCACTGCGTGGATCAATCTTCTCCATCCCAGCTGAGGTGTGATTGATTTCCTTCATTTCCTCTCCCTTCCCTCTTCTCCCCCTAATCCGGTAGTTTATTCTAGGATATTTCTCATGCGGCATGAATTCTCGATGGACTTTCAGCTGACTGGGGAGTGCAAACCTGCTAGGGCCTCCCTAATAACTTGGGTCCTGCCAAATCTATGGATCATTTTGGTTAATCTCAAGGCCAGATTTTGTTTGAATTAGTCAATTCCACCATTTCAGATGTTTACATAAGAAATTTCATGGTGTTGTGACCATGGGAGTCCCGACCAAAATGGCACAATGAGGGGAGAAGGGGTGTCACAGCTTTGCCACCCTCATGTCTGTGCTGCCTGCAGAGCTGGGCTCTGAAGGCAGCTGCCAGCCACCTTTCTGAAGGTAGAAGAGGATCCCGGATGTAGAGGTGGCTCCCTGCTGTTGGGGATGCCTCAGCTGGGGGCTCCTACCTGCTAGTCCCCTGGCCAACTTTTGGTGGGAGGGCTGCCAGAAAATGAGCACCTAAAACTCAGCTGGAGCAGCAAGGGGACTAACCACCAAACCCAGGTGCCCAGACCCCTGGCAGAACGGGGAGGAACATGGATGCTCTGAGCCCCAGCTGCAAAGATCAGGCAGAAGCCCTGATCCCAGGTACCCGGAGCCCTGGCAGGAGCAAGGAGGGCCATGGAAGCCCTGACCCCAACCCTAGCTGTAGCCATAGGGCCATGAGACTTGAGCCTGGGCATCCAGACCCATGGCTGGAGCAGCAGCATTGTGGAGAGGCAGAATGCCTGAGCCTGGGCAGAAGCTGCAGTGCCAAAGCCCTGAGCCCAATGCCACAGCTTCTGCCACAGCTTCTGCAGAGAAGAAATGAAGCTGCACTACCCTCACTTCCATGCTGCCTCTGGCGGTGGGTCTGATCTCCGCACCAAGAGCTGCTGTGCAGGGAAAGTCAATTAGGAGGACCCAGCTGTGGCGCTCCTGGCTGGGGCATTCTCAGCAGTACATGGAGATTGGATTTCAGGGGGCATGGCTAACTTCCCTGCCTGTGACACACAGTTCACTGCTGTGAAATTGGAAGAGCCCCGGCTATAGACGTAGATTGAGAGGTGGCTTGATGATGGTGTAGAAGTACCTTTGAGGAGGGAAAATAACAGGTACCAAAGTGCTCTTCAATCTAGCCAGGAAGGGCACCTCCAGAGCAAACAGTTGTCACCTGAAGCCAGAGAAATTCAAATGAGAAATAAGGCACAAAGTGAGGGGGACTAACCAATGGAGCCAATTACCCAGGGAAGATGTGGAGTCTCTGTTTCCTGATGTCCTCACATCTCAACTGGTTGTCTTTCTGGAAGGTGTGTGTAAGTGAATTTTATAATTGATATTTGCTTAATTTTGGCGTAAGTGTGTGAAATTGCATGGCCTGTGAAGTAGAGGCCAGATTAGGAGAGCTAACAGCTCAGCGTGGGGCGAGGAACAGACTCTGGTGCTTTACTGGGTAGCCCGCTTGCTCCCCCAAATCAATAATGAGCAGTTGGGGTTATCTGGGGAGCAGCTCAAACACCCAACCGGGCTGGTCTGGGGCAGGCATCAGCCCTGCAATGGAAAGGTGGGTGTGGCAGGGACTTCACAAGGGCCTTCGGCAAACTCAGCCTATTGGTCAAAAGCGGTGAGGAGCCTGTGACCTCACAGAGCTCTCTTGACATCAGCCAGGCAAATCAGAGGGGTGGGGCAGAAGAAACCTCAGAGACCCTTGTAGCCTTGCTGCAGCAAGTCTCCTTCTCACTGCCACTCTTTGAGGGCTTCATTGTGAGTCTTTGCCAAGCTGTGTGGATTGTGCTGAAAGTAGACACCATGTGTGCAGAAGATAAGATTCTCAGCGAGGCTGGGAACCTCTTCAGTCTGGGCCAGGCCTTGCCAGCTGAGCTCTAGGCTTGGAAAACACAAGGTAAGTTGGCAGGAAAATGTCCCATTGAAATAGTAGCTGGCTAATTAATAGGTCTCCAAATAGATTTGTACATGAGGAATCATTATCGGGCGAGATGGGTCCTGCAGGGATCAGTTGGTTCTTAGCGCTCTGCTATTTAACATTTTGAACAGTGACTTGGAAGCAAATACAAATCATAATGCCAAAAAAACTGCACATGACAGAAAGATTGGGGAAGTGGTAAATAACGAAGAGGATGTGTCACTCACACGGAGCTATGTGGGTTGCTTAGCAAACTGAGCACAGGAAGCAACAGGCCTTTTAGTATGTCCTAATGTACAGCTATATGTGCAGAGACAAAAAATATAGGCTCTGTGTACAAGGTGGGGGACTCTATCCCGGGAAGCCATGATCCTGAAAAAGACTTGGGGTCATGGAGCATAATCATCTGATTATGAGCTCCCAACGGGACACTGTGGACAATGGGGCAAATGCAACCCTGGGACTCATCTATACCAGAATGTTGTTAGAAGTAGAGAGGTTCTAGATCTCTGTACAGGGCACGAGTGGAATATTGTGTCCATTTCTGGGGTCCACAATTTGAGACAGATGCTGATAAACTGGGGAGGGCTCAGAAAAGAGCCACATGAGTCACTAAAGGATTGGAAAACATGCCTTGTGGTGACAGAGTCGAGCAGCTCAATCTATTTAGCTGACCAGAGAGAAGGTGAAGGGATGAGCACAAGGGAACAAATATTTAACTGACGGGCTCTTCACAGTAGCCGATGCAGGTTAGCAGAGAGTGGCTGCAAGTTGAAGTTTGAGCAATTCACACTGGAAATAAGGGAACATTTTTAGCTCTCAGGGTTTGGAGCAATTTACCCAGTGTTGTGATGCAGCCTCCGCAACCGGCATTTTGTAAAATCAAGATGGGGGAGGAGTTGTTTCTAAAAAATCGGCTCTCGTTTTCATAGGAATTCTTTAGCGGGAAGTTCTCTGGCTTGTATTAAACAGAAACTCAGTCTACATGATCAGAGTGGCTCCTTCTGGCCTTGGAATTTACAAATCTGTGACTTGCTGGGGGAACTTAGAATGTGTCGTTTTCTGCCTCCTTCTTCCTGCTACCCTCCTTTCTCTCCTCTTTTTTCTTGTTCCATTCCTCTCCTACCTGGGGTGGAGTGGAGTGGAGTGGAGGGCTGTGCTCCCGCGGTCGTTACAGGAGGCCCTCACAGGTGGGGCTGGAAGAATGGGCTGACAGTGATCTCCTCTGGTGATGAGCGCAGTCTGCTGCCCACCTCTTGAGAATGCCCAAGAGGACTCCAGGCCCTGGGAGTCTCCTGATTGGCCACCTTCTTAGGGAGGAGACTCAGGGTGTTGTTGGCGGAGCGCAGTGAGGCCTCACGCTCCGTTCAATGGGGTGTCTGTCTGTGTCTGTCCGTAGGACGATCATTTCTGAAAACGACAGCCAATCGAATCCAAAATTTCAGGGAATTTCTAGGCATCAGTGAAAGAACCTTCTTGATTTTGGTGACTATTGGGAAACAACAGCAAAGCCTGGTTTCTGTCCTGTGCCCCTTCAATGGGTGTGTAAACCAAAGGGCGCTGTGACTTTACAGAGGAGGAGCAACATGACACCTCTCTCTACTGCATCCCTCCTCAGCGGCCGGGGTCACTCTCCCATCTTCTCTCCTTGCTGCAGGACCCTCAGTGCCCAGCCAGAGGAGGAGGAGGAGGGTGACGTGTCGACAGAGGATGCAGCCAGCAGGGTCCTCCAGCAGCATCTCCCGGGCAGAGACGAGGTACAAAAATTCCCCAGCTCTGCTGGTGCCAAGTCTGTCCTGCCCTTGTTCCGTCCCTACACTTTACAGTGGGCTCTGGCGCTGTTGATTTTATGTCTTTGGAGAGCGCGTCTCTGCAGGCCAGAGAAGATCCTTCCTGCAGGCAGGTGCTGCTGGCCATCCACAACCCCCAGGCCCACTCACCTCCCAGCCATTGAAAGTCACTGCCAGCCCATCCCCTTTGACTGACCTGGGAGCAAGAAAACAAAACCTGCGGAGCCAGGAATGAACCCCTCCCCAAGCACCATGGAGGTGGCCAGGAGCCTCTCCATCTGACCCACGGAGGCTGAGCCACAGAGGGAGGGTTGTGGCCCTGGCCACACAATCCTGGGAGGGGATCTGGGAACAGTTTCATTTTCTGATCTTTATTCTCTCCTCCTGCTAGGGGTTCTCAGTGTGAAATGAACAGGAACTAGGGATAGTGATGGGGTCCTGGCACAGACCCTGGGTGGGAGTTCCCCTTGTTCTGGATCGCATCACACTGCTGACTCATATTTAGCTTGTGGTCCACTATAACCCCGAGATCCCTTTCTGCCGTGCTCCTTCCTAGACAGTCGCTTCCCATTCTGTATGTGTGAAACTGATTGTTCCTTCCTAAGTGGAGCACTTTGCATTTGTCTTCATTAAACTTCATCCTGTTTACCTCAGACCATTTCTCCAATTCGTCCAGATCATTTTGAATTATGACCCTATCCTCCAGAGCAGTCGCAACCCTCCCGGCAGTTATCAGCTGCTGTCTTTTACTGTGCACATCTGTGCCCAGCTGGGAAGAGTAGAAGAGTGGGCTGGGAGTTAGGGGGTGGAGTCTGGAAGGGAGGAGGGGGCAGGAGCAGGCTGGGGCGGGGAGAGGGCAGGGTCTGGGTGGATACATCCCCACAAAGAGGTGGCTCAGCTGGTGTTTGCAACTCTGTGCCAGGCTCAGCTGCTAGTCCCAGCAGAACTGGGAAGGATAGGACTTCCTTTTCCCCTGCAAGGAGGGCTGGCCCATCCCCAGGTGTGGAACGTTCCATCCCTCCTTCCCCTTTCCAGACATCCAAGGTGTTTCTGGGGCAGACCCAACGCTTAAGTTGTGTCAGGCTTGGGTTCAGTGTCATTGCCAAGTCTGTCCCAGGGGAGCTGCAGCATGATCTCAGACCTCCATGCAGCCAGTTGCCTGTGCTTCCATCTTCCAGACGGGTGCCTCCGCATTTATTTATTGACATAAAATATGCAACATTTTAAAATATTGTGCATGGAATAGTGGAGGGCAGGGGTTGGCACAGAATTCCCTAAGGAGTAATAACACAGATTCTGGCCTGGTCGCAGCAAAGGGAACTTCCATTTGGCATCTTCAGAGACAGGTGTCCCTGTAGGCAGTGCAACTTTCTTGGCATGGATCTCACCCATGTGCTGCCAACAGCCAGGTTTCCCTGACAGCTGGTTGACTCTTTCGCTCACGTGACACTTGGGAGCTGGGTTCCTGTGCTGTCTGACTTGTATTCCTGATTGGAAAGGGGCTGTCCTTCAAACCTTCCTCATAAAGACTTTTCTGTTTGTTTGTTTGTTTGTTTGTTTGTTTGTTTGTTTGTTTGTTTGGTGGTTTTGAGAAGGGAGAGCCTGAAAGCCAGTGAAGAAACAGAAATGTAGTTAAAATCCAGTGAAAGCTCTGTTACAAAGAGACACCTGGAATTTGCCCAGTGCTGCTTGGAGTCAGCACTGGTTTACACTATAGGGTCAAGTCCACACAAGGCAACTTAAGTTGATCTAACTGTAGATGTGTTTTCATTTTAAGTTTGGCTTCTAACATAAGTGCCCTCCTGCACCAAATTAATAACACCTCTCCTCAAGAACTGTAGAATCACAATTGGTGCAATTTGGTTGATACAGTGAGAGCGTAGACTTTACTTTAGGGTTGCCAGATACTTGCACAAAAAAAACCAAATATGGTGGGAAAAAAATTGGTTGAGCAAAAAATAGGACCAAAGTTACTGAGAAAAAAAAAACACAGAAAAAAAAATGAGTTACTGTGCCTTTAAATCCCACACTCCCCGCTCTCCCCCGCCAGATGCATCAGGGGAGGAACGTCCTAAGCAGCCATCCATCTAAGAAAAACAGAAAATACTGGACATTTTACATGTCCGGTATTTTCTCTTTTTTTTTTTTTTTACCGGACAGAGCCTGCAAATACCAGGCCAATACCGGACACTTGGCAACCGTACTTTACTTCCACTGATTGTTAACCGTCTCCATCTTAGGTCACCAGCTCTCCAGGATTGGCTTCAGGTCTCCAGGCATTAAAGACTAATTAAAGATTATGTCGTGTGATGAAACCTCTGGGAATATGTCCAACCAGAATTAGCAAACTACCTCCAGCAGCTGTCCAACAATGTCCCACTGACTGCTTAGGTCACCACTGAAAACTCCACTGCCCAAAGGGTCAGGTAGACAAGAAGCCTCATCTCCCATTGAAAGCCTCACACATTTTTTAAATTCTTGGTCTTAGTTGCCTGGCTTGGCAAACCCACCCAGCAGCTCTTCAATACCCAGCTGACTGTGCCAGCTACAGGCTCCTGCCTGGAGTAAACAGTAGTAATTGGATCTACTCTACCTGTTGGGAGAAGAGGCTGTGCAGGCATAGCTCTGATCCAGCTGTAGAGACAGACTTCTACAAACAGACTGCATGGGGGATGCAGAAAAAAGACAGGGACCAGCAGCAGTGCCACATGAAAGCCCTGGAGTTATGGCAGGCCTATCAGAAGGCTAGGGAAGTCCACAATAGATCTGGTGCAGAGCTGCAAACCTGCCATTTTTACAAAGAGCTGCATGACATCCACAGCAGAGACACCCCCACCTCTTCCAATACCACCATATACACTTCAGAAGAGTCTGAGGACAGGCAAGGGGGCGACCCAGCTCCACAGCAAGCCAAGATCTGTTTTTGACTCCACCACAGTCCCACCAATCAAGCATGGGCAGACCTGATGGAGGGGCAGGAATCTCTGGTACATATGCAGTTTGCTTTGAAATTAAGCGATGGCACTCCCAAAGTAGCAGAACGCATCTTTTGATTTACTCATTTTCACTTGTGTTAGAAGAGATAGTGGAACAACCAAGAGAGTTGCTATCTGCCTTTCATGACCCTCTAGAAATAGGCGGGGTAGCCACGAAGAGCAGTTTGTTTATGTGAACCAGGTTGGCGTGGGAATCCTCTGTAGAGATCTTGATGAAACTTTCATGCAAGTACTCTGCAATCCTCTGCCAAAGGTTTCTGAGAAGGGTTGCCATATTTCTTCTACCCTAGTAGGACACTTCCCCGCACTACTTAGTGATTAATTCAGCTGGCATCATTGCAGGATATAGCAGCATATAGGCCGGGGCGGCATCAGGTAGCATTACACTCAGGAAATAAAAATAGCTGACAAGAAAATTCCTCCTCTCTTTTGCTGTTCTTGGGGCCAGAGTTAAAAAACTGAAGCAGAGCTCCCAAGGGTCAACCTAAGGTAGCCATAAAAGCCATTCAGAGCTGACAGATTACAACAATCTTGTCATCTTTTGAAAGCATAGACCATAGCTCATTTGTTAGGTACGCTTGCCTGCTTTAACCTTGTGATTAAGTAAAAAAAATAAGTTGGTTGATAAATCCTTAGATAGTTTACTACAGAATTGACCACAAGTGTCTTCAGTGTGAGAGCTAAGAGGCAAATTGATCTAGGGTAAGTGATTAGTATTCAGGTTTCTCCCAGTCCCAAATAGGCCATTGATCACTTACTCCACTCTGCCTCAGTGGCAAGATGGACTGGAGTGTACACAGGGCCATTCCGTGACTCCGTGGTAAGATTTTTACAGTGCCTATGGAATTCCCACCTGTTACTCAGTTGATGGTGTCTAATTATACACACAACTAATTTGAGGTCTCTGCCCTGCTTCTTGACAGTCTGCCCTGAGGCTGGAGCTCATGGTTGTGAAACATTCTAGACAGTGTAACACTCAGCAAGTTGTATAAATAGCTCATGTTGTTCTTTCCGATGTGGATTACAATGCTATAATTGACACTGAATTTTATCTGCATTGTCTATTCAAACTTTGTGGTTCTTCACGCTCTTCTCCAGTCTTGACTTTTTGTGTCACTTGCAAATTATGTCACCTCACAGCTCCCCTGCTTTTCCACATCACTACTAAATATTGTTATGGCAGATATCACCAGATGTCCCTTTAAGATAGTCTTCCAAGTGTTTTTTCTTAGCTTGTGAACAAATTTTGTTTCACTGGAAGATATGCCCAGTTAGGTTTTGATTATGCAAGATTGCTGGCAGAGGTGCAGTCTGTAGAAGAGTTTGCTATCTGACTTGTGCTCTGATAGGAGTCAATTCTTGAGGCAGAGTTGCTGTCTGGAAACCAGACATTACTGCTGGACTCAGATTCCTGGAAGAAGGGATGGCGTATTTTCAGCACTGCTGTGTATATATTCAAATAAGGAAAGTTGCACTTAGATTATATCCGCACTTGCCAGCACTGATTTCTCCATTAGTCAGACACACATAAGGCTCTAGATCCAAATGGCCCCAGGCCCAATCTACTATTGCATGGAAGTAGAGTAACACTAAGGTCAGAACAGGACTTTAGCATCAGAAACAGAAGTAACAATATTTTAAGCAATGTCAATTCTAGTACAGAGCTCTGTGCCACTGATAACCTTTTATCATGATGAAAGTTTACCATTTATTACCGCTCTTTGGTTTCTGTGCCATGTTTTTCTGATCCATGGCAATACTTTGCATTTCATTCCAGGACTAGCGTTATAGTCTGTTAGGGTGACCTTTTGGAACTTTAAACTATGTCATCTACCGGTAATTATCCTTTTATCCACTAGTTTACATATTTGAAAAAATTCTAATATATCAGTGAAGTACAAGTTTCTGTAACTGAAACCATGCTAGTTGGAACCTCTTAAAGTGTGATTTCCTAGGTGTTTTTCAATTCTATTTTTATTATTATTTTGACCAAAGTGCCAAGTTCAGAGACCAAGTTTTACTTGTTTCTAACTCCCTGAATAACTCTCTAGAACATTTTTAACTATCATGACTGGAAATAAAAAAGGGCCAAGATAGAACAGGAATTTGTAAAACGTGACGGGATAACTGTTGATGGCCTAGAAGAGTATCAGCATAAAAACTATATAGAAAAAGTAGATGAAGTGGGGGAATAGCACTAGATTGAAAAGATTTCATGAATTCTGATGTATTTGGATTTCTGATTTTAAACATCTATGCATAGAAACAAATCCAGTCATAAGAATATAATTACAATACTTGGGTGTAATACAAGATTCCAGATCAAATGTATTTACTTTACATATCAAGAGTTGATTTTGCTAGATGCTGACATCACTGAAACTCCATCCAAGAGTTTATCTAAATCCTTTATGTCTTGCAACATCACTGAGAATCAGGATTTTGCAACTGAAATTAAGTAACAGTTTTTTAATGACATTGAAAGATAAGAGCGATTTCCAGCTGGCTTCCCTACAGCTACCTTCACACTGCTAAGACAACAGTGAAATCCTTGCCTGACTGAAGTCAATGAGTATTGAGCAACTTATGTTAATTGAGCAAAAATGTCACCCAGCAGGAGTAAAAAAACGTTGTAGCTGAGAAGCAAACTGGTGTGACTCAAAGACACATAAGGAGCAAATACACATAGGCTATGTCTACACTGCAGAGCTTTTGCACAAAAATGGCTGTTTTTGCACAAAAATTTGTGAAGCGTCCATACTACAAGCACGTTCTTGTGCAAGAAAAAGTACAGTAAATCGTAAGAACACAGGGCTTTTGGTGCAAGAGTTATTCCTCTTTCTATGAGGAAGAAGCCTTTTTGCGCAAGAGCTCTTGAGCAAAAAGGCATGTGTGGACGAGCAACGGGGTTTCTTGCGCTAAAATGGCCATCAGAGCTTTCTTGCACAAGAGAGCATCCACACTGCCATGGACACTCTTGCACAAAAGCACATCCCTTGCGCAAAAGCACATGGCAGTATAGACGTGCTCTTGTGCAAGAACTTTTCGCATAAGAACTCTTGCGCAAAAAGTTCTGGCTCAAGAAATCTTCAGATAGGGACTTTTCTATTTCCCTATTTTAGGAATCCCTTTTTTGATTACTGTACATAGTGATGTTGGCATACTGTGGAAGGTGCTGTACCTAGAGCCAGAGTTTTGCAAAACACTTTGCTATTTGGCTCTTCTATTTGAAAGGCAGTGGAAACTACTAACTGCTCAGATCAGAACTCTTATTTAGATGCTTAAACATGAACATGACAGCCTAAATTTAGTATCCCATTTTTGAGAAACTTGTCTTGGTCTTCTTTGAAGAGGGCTCAGGGTTCCAAACAGCACAAAGCTGCAACAACTATACATTAGTGGATAATGTTACATTTCTCTTTTATTGGACCAGTACTTCTATGATCAAGATTTAAGTCTTTGTCTGTACATGGAAGTGATCTGAAATAAACTAGGATGGGAATATAACCTGCAATAGCTATTTTGCAGTATTATGTAGGTAATTTTATTGTGCCTTTTTGCAGTTTAGTTTAGTCCACTTCCAAAGCTTAATTCAACAATATCAATTCAGGTCTTTTTCCCATTTAGACAAGTCCTTAGATCCACCCACAGAACATTGCTCAATTTAGGCTGTGGTGAATGATGAGGGGGTGGGGGAGGGCGAGGTAACACCATTTTCTGCATGTTCCAACCTAATCCAAATTGCCTTGCCTTTAACTGTTAAAATCATAGACAGGGAGTCCTAGATAGTCCCCAGGAATTCTTAGTGAAGCAGGAAAGAAGTTGGCAGGAAGTCAGAAGGGCCAATGAAAACAGAGTATAGGCTTTTGAATTGGAAGTAGTAGCCCTTCCTATTCGCGTGTGGTCAGAGCAGAGCCCCTGGAAGGACCTGTAAGGAGGTAGGGAGTCAGGCATGGAGAATCCAGTGACATTCATGCCTAGGGAAAAACTAAGTCTTGAAACTACAGGTACATGAATAGAACAGTTCTTTCTTAGGAGCAAAATGTTATGGAAATAAAGCTATTGTAGAGCTGTAGGCTGCAGACCCTCAGATGGCCTCCTCAATTCTTTCTGGTTTCAATCATGGGCTGACTATTCCACATGTTCATCGGTGAAATATTAGTATTGTTCTAGATCAACAAGCATGGAATGTTTGGTTCCAGCCATTGTGTTAGGAAACAATGATCTAAGGGAGTGACTAAATTTTTACAGTGCCCTTCCACTTGACCCATAGGGACATTTATTGACGGACAAGTTAAATTGCAGACAACAAGATTATCAAAAATCATCTCTGAAGGAGTCAGTCCTAGGTTTGCTGCTTGGACGGTGACATTATTCTGCATCCTTTGTCACAAGGAGCAATGCAGTGTATTTTTTATTTTGTTTCAGTGCAGCAATGGAGAGAGATTCAAGAGCTACATGGCTTAATTCTCCTCCAATAAGAAACAGACATTTTAAAGTCCCAACCTCTACCTAGGACTGCTGAGAAGATGGGACAACAATATGAGGCATCTCTAGAACCTATAATTTGCTCCCATTCCAGTGCACAAAAGAACACATGTCTATAGCAATATCTTGCACAGATATTGCAACATAGCTATCATAATCCCAGACAGGGAAAGAAGACAGGTAGAGTCAGGACTAGAACCCCAGTTTTCTAGGCCCAAAGCTATTCTTGAACCACAGAAGACACAGGATGAATGCTAAGTAGCCATGAATTTGTACATCAGGGTCTGTAACATATGAATGCATCCCATTTCACTCAAGAAAGCAGCACAGCTACACAACGAATATCTGAGGCTGTGTCTAAACTACATGGCTCCATCAATGGAGCCATGCAGATTAGGCTGATCGGCAAAGGGAAATGAAGCCATGATTTAAATAATCGCGGCGTCATTTAAATTTACATGGCTGCCGCGCTGAGCCGACAAACAGCTGATCAGCTGTTTGTCGGCTCAGCACGCTAATCTGGACGCTCCCGTGCCGACCTGAAAGCCCTTTATCGACCTCCCCGTTATGCCTCGTAGGATGAGGTTTACTGGGGAGGTCGATAAAGGGCTTTCATGTTGGCAGGGGAGCGTCCAGACTAGCGTGCTGAGCCGACAAACAGCTGATCAGCTGTTTGTCGGCTCAGCGTGGCAGCCATGTACATTTAAATGAAGCCGCGATCATTTAAATCGCAGCTTCATTTCCCTTTGCTGAACAAACAAATCTACATGGCTCCGTTGACGGAGCCATGTAATTTAGACGTGCCCTGAGAGATAGAGATACTGCACTAGCAGCTCCTTGTACTAGAAAAAGCCAACCTATATATATATAACTACTTGGGTAAGGCTGCCTGCTATTGGCATCTGTTTCAATATGGCCATGTTGAAACACCCATTTCTATGACTTTGCTCTTTCACAATCACTTTTCTCAGTGTACTCCCACACAGAAGGAGGGAATTGGGGAGGGGAAAAAATCGGTTACCTTTCAAGCTTCTGCAGGTAGAAGAGGGAGGGTATGTCTACACTACCCTCCTAGTTCGAACTAGGAGGGTAATGTATGCATACCGCACTTGCTAATGAAGCCCGGGATTTGAATTTCCCGGGCTTCATTAGCATAAGCGGGGAGCCGCCATTTTTAAATCCCCGCTGCTTCGAACCCCGTGTAGCGCGGCTACACGGGGCTCGAACTAGGTAGTTCGGACTAGGGTGCCTATTCCGAACTACCGGTACTCCTCGTTTCACGAGGAGTAACGGTAGTTCGGAATAGGACCCTAGTCCGAACTACCTAGTTCGAGCCCCGTGTAGCCGCGCTACACGGGGTTCGAAGCAGCGGGGATTTAAAAATGGCGGCTCCCCGCTTATGCTAATGAAGCCCGGGAAATTCAAATCCCGGGCTTCATTAGCAAGTGCGGTATGCATACATTACCCCGCTAGTTCGAACTAGCGGGGTAGTGTAGACATACCCGGAGAGAGTTTTGTTTATTACTTTTTCCTTTATCAATGTGGAAAATGCTCAGACACTGCTGGCCAGAGAACATTCAGGATGTCAAATAGCAGACCTGCAGGTAGGGGTGGAAGAAGCAACTGGGATCCCCAGGATTAGGTCTGAGTCTGGGTCTTTGTGACGGCACGTTGGGGGTTCCCCGTCTCCTGCACCCCGAAATGGCACAAACAGACTGCACCAGCCAGTGGAATTGAGGGTGGTTTATTGCTCCTCCAGCACAGCGCAGCACAGATGTAGTCTGGTCACAGGAACTGGGCTAGGATGCCTCAGGCCCCCTTGAGATGGGGGAGACTGGGCCCCTAAACTCCAGCCCCTTCCCCTAGGCTCTCCTCCATGCCCTCCGACAGCCAGCAACCAACTCCCTAACTTCCAGCCCTGCCCCCCAGCCAAGGCAGCATTCCACCTTCCTTTGTTCCTCTCCATGGGGGGTGTCTGGCCACTGGTTTGCATAGTGACTCATCCTGTTTTGCTGGGTCGTGGTACCCACAGCAGCCAGTGGGGGTTCCCCCAGAGCCAGCAGCATAGAAACCAGCCAGGTACCCCCACTACGTCACAGTCTTAAAAGAGAGTGGAGTGTTGATGAAGAGAAACAGCAGAGTGAAAAAAACCAAACAGTGCTGTCAGGGCCATGCTGGAGATAGACGTATGGCCTGAGCCTGGTGCTTCTGATTTTCAATAAAATTCTGGGTAGGAACTTGACTGGAGGAAACAAGTACAGGTAACAGGAAAGCATTAATGAGAAACCCCAGACTAAACCGAGCAAGCAGCTCTGAAACCACCACCACTGTGGAAGGGTTTGAATCAATCATTACTGGGGGCTTCAGTTTGTCTTCAATGTTTTGTAGCCATTCACCAGGAAGTGGCTATGAAAGCAGAGTCCAGGTGGAATTTTCAAATGTGGTATTGACTTTCAGTGACAGTTGGGTTTTTTAAAATGTTACCCCCATCCCCAGCCTTTCAGTATTCTCTACCTCAGTGGTCCCCAACCTTCCCAGGCTGCCGGGCGCCTGGGGGCGGGGCTGCCCATGTGCCGTGTGTCTGGGGGCGGGGCCACGCATGCACCACATGCCCAGAGGCGGGGCCACCCACGCACCCAGGGCCGGCACCGTGCATGTGCTGCGCACTCAGCGCAGGGGCCGCCCATGAGCCACGGGCCCGGGGCGACACCAAGCATGTGCCGTGCGCCGGGGGCGGGGCCAGCCCAGATGATTTGGCAGGCACATATAAATGCCCAAGAGGGCGACGTGGCACCCATGGGCACCACGTTAGGGACCACTGCTCTACCTCTTCTCCTGTCAGAATTGAACTTACCTCTGCTATTTGAATCCAGTAAAGATTTGCTGGATCATAAACAGAGTAAAGAGAACTTGGAAGCGAAGGCTAACAAGAAGGACCACAGAAGACATAACACTAACCACTGACTGCATGTTTCTATCACCAAAAAGAATCCCATAAAACATTCTTCAAGGAATCCCTCCCCCTTCAAGGAAGAAGTCCCTGAGAATATGTTGCAGAGGCTACCACTGCAAAAATAAGTATTATTGTTTCATCATTCAATTCTTAAGAGTGAGAAGGGAACCCTACAGAAAGTCGTTTCAGGATTCAGGCTACAGCTGCATTTGAAGCATAGTCTCCAGGAAGGTTTGTACTCAGGGTGGCTAGACTATGCTACTTCAGCAACATGACTATTTTTAGCATACTAGCTGGGTGAGAGCTAACATGCCTATGACTACATATACGCCCTCAGCTCCAAGTATAGACATACACAGACAGCGGGTAATAAATTCTACTGGAAGTTGGAAAAAAGAGCTGGCAAGTTTTCATCTGCTTGTGACTCAAGAATTAAAGATTTCCCAACGAGGTACAAGCAGGAAGGACATTTTGGAGAGCAAGATAACTTTTTTTCCTAACCTGCAGAGGAGAAATGCTGCAAATACATTATAGTTAGATACCTATCAGCAGGCTAATGAGGAATGGTAAGTAACTAAGACCATAAATATGTACAGCCTGAAAAAGTCCAGACAAAATATAGTGCCACTATGTAACTATAGCATGCAGAATCTTCACGCCACACACAGATATAGATAAATACAAATAATTCAGGTCCTGTTAACTGTCCAAGGCATTCTAGAAGGGAAAATGCACTTTCATCATACAACCTCACTCTGCAACTGCCACATAAAACAGCTGAGGTGAAATTTCTGCTTCCTGGCTCTTTCCCCGATTACCTGGAAATAGGGACATAACAGCAAGGAACAAAACTGAGTTGGTAAAACTGATTTTATTTAAAAAGAGAAAAATACAAATTTTTATTTAATTTTTATTTTGTTATTTAAGTTATAAGTTTTTCTTTCTAAAAAAACTTGTTTAAAATGAAATCTGAATTTAACACAAAATATGTAAATGTCAGTAAAAAAATAAATATGCTGAATCCATAAGCCTCTACCAAAAGTTTGAGTTAAAGCCTGTTTTACTACATAAAGAAAAAACCATGGATAAGGAAAGGGGAATAAGTCGTGAGGTCAAACTTGATAAAAATAGCACAAGGGTCAAGTGCAATGGTGCAAGAAACTGGCAAAGTCATTGAAAGTAGGAAAACCTGCTTCTGTTTCACTCCATGAATAAAAACAGGGAAGTAGGAGATGAGAGCTGCAAGTTTTAAAAATTTGTCTAAGTAATTTGGGAGACTGACTTGTCAAAAGACTTAGATTTGTAGAAACCTATGCTCCACTCACTTTCTTTAAAAAAAAAAAAAGAGAGTAGTCCTGTAGCACTTTAGACTACATCTACACCGCAATGCTATTTTGGGATCCCAAAATAGTTATTCCACATCTTCACAGCAAGCCTGTTATTTCAAAATATAACAGGCCCGTATACAGGCAGTCCCCGAGTTACGTGGATCCGACTTACGTCGGATCCGCAGTTACGAACGGGGATTTTCTCGCCCCAGAGGACTGGAGCGGCGGGACACCTGGTCCCGCCGCCCGCCTCCTCCAGGGCGAGAAAAGCTGCTCCCCGTCTCCCTGGTCTGCTGGGGGAGCCAGCAAACCAGGGAGACGGGGAGCAAAGCGGCGGAGGACCTGGGGCCAAACCCGCGGCCGCTTCCAGATCAGCTGGAAGCGCCGCGGGTCCAGCCAGGTCCTCTGCGGCTTTGCTCAGCGTCTCCCTTGTCTGCTGGGGGGGGGACGCAGCTAGTGCCCCCCCCAGCAGACCAGGGAGACATGGAGCAAAGCCCGGGGCCTGTGGTGGAGCAGGTGGGGCGCTGCCGGTTGGTCCCGCAGCACCGCTCCTTGGCGCTACTGGACCAACCCGGCAGCACCCCAGCTGCTCTGCCCCAGGAGTCCTGATTCAGCCGCTGCTGATCAGTTTCAGCAGTGGCTGAATCAGGACGCCTGGGGCAGAGCACCTGAGCTGCTCTGCCCCAGGCGTCCCCAAGTTAGCCGCTGCTGAAACTGACCTGCGGCTGACTACAGGAAGCCCGAGGCAGAGTTGCTCTGCCCCGGGCTTCCTGGAATCAGCTGCTGATCAGTTTCAGCAGCAGCTGACTTGGGGACGCCTGGGGTTCTTAAGTTGAATCTGTATGTAAGTCAGAACTGGTGTCCAGATTCAGCCGCTGTTGAAACTGATCAGTTTCAGCAGCGGCTGAATCTGGATGCCAGTTCCGACTTACATACAGATTCAACTTAAGAACAAACCTACAGTCCTTATCTTGTACGTAACCCGGGGACTGCCTGTACTGATGTCCATGTAAACCTCATTCCATGAGGAGTAAGGGATGTTTTGGAATAGCGGAGATTCCACAACCTCGCTGGGAAATTTATTCCAGTGTTTGACTACCCTGACAGTTAGGAACTTTTTCCTAATGTCCAACCTAAACCTCCCTTGCTGCAGTTTAAGCCCATTGCTTCTTGTTCTATCCTCAGAGGCCAAGATAAACAAGTTTTCTCCCTCCTCCTTATGACACCCTTTTAGATAGCAGTTTTCAGGTATCATGTCCCCTCTCAGTCTTCTCTTTTCTAAACTAAACAAACCCAATTCTTTCAGCCTTCCTTCATAGGTCATGTTCTCTAGACCTTTAATCATTCTTGCTGCTCTTCTCTGGACCCTCTCCAATTTCTCCACATCCTTCTTGAAATGCGGTGCCCAGAACTGGACACAATACTCCAACAATTATAAAATACATAATTATAGCATACCTTCCTAGGTAGCAAAAAGATGTGCCAAATCTAATATAAAAGCTCTGCTTAGTTGTCATTCACCATGATTTAATTAGGATTAAATAGGCAGAGCAGGACCTGAGGCTTGTCCTGAAAGGGCGTTATCATCACATGCAGACTGGCCAGGCAGCAAGGCTCCACCGTCCCCCCAGCCCAGTGAAAATCCTAGAGCTGTTTTCTCAAAGAATTAGGTGAAATGGTGGAGCCTCAAAACACATCCTTAGCCTCAGAGCTGAAGCCAGTCTGGTGGTGAGAGACAGCCCAGCAGCAAGCTGCCCCTAGCCCAGCAATGCTAGTGCTGCAGTCATCAATAGCTGGGCTAAGTGGTCCCAATGCTGCATGGTCAGGCTGGGTAGCTGGAGAGACAGCAGCACAGTTAGAGGCAGTACTGGTGAGACCTCTCTTCATGGAAGGCAGACAGCACTCCTCTCCCTATCTCATGCTGGAGTGAAAACCCCAGTAAGCTGAGATTTCCATAGCCTCCAACCACAAACCATGAGGGGGTATAGTAGGGGAAAGGGGTGTGCATGACAGAGTTCTGGGCAACAACACTTGAACCAGTGTAACCCACACGTCTGCTGGGTGTGGTTCACTGGCCCATCTAGGGCACTGAGACCACTAATAGAATTATGAGTCTGCTCTATGGTTTGAGCTGAGAGCCAGCTGGCTTTTAGCTCATGTGGTATAAGTCCACCTGTGAATATTACACCAGCACTCTGGTCTCAAGCAACTCTCAATTAAGCACTGCACAACAGACCTTGTTGAGAAGCACGGTGCCTCGTTGGTAGGTAGAGAAGAGCTTGAAGGTTAATTAAATGTAGGAAGAGTATACAAAAAGGCACAAGGAGGCAGTGGGGGTGTGGTCTTTGAGCTCTTTGTGGGCTTAATTAGAAACAGGAGCAAGTGGTCTCTGCCACATTATGTTAAAAGGACATTTGTCTAATTGGGAAACTGAGGCAAAAGTCTACACCCAAGTTAGTGTGGGATTGAAGTACAGGAATCTTTGTGATTTGAGTGTTCTTCCTCAGAGGAAGAGCTGGATCTAAGGAAGAGGGGGTGGGATACTTTTTTTTTTTTTTTTAGGTTCTAGGCCTCTCTAATTTTAATTTCCTTTGCTGTTTAGGAGAGGAATGGCAGAGGTCTGGTTCCCTTCATTAATCCCAGGGCCTTAAACCTCACTTAGCTGCACATGAAGCAAAATACAGGACTATGTAGCACTTTAAAGATTAACAAGATGGTTTATAATTTAAGAGGTAGGGGTATGTCTCTCTACAGGCTCAGTTACTTCTCTTGGGAAGAAATAGAGTCTGATAGAAAGTGATTTAAGCACAAGACCAGGACTCTCTAGTATTCCCCATAGAAATGAATTGGCCTCCCTGGGGTTAAAAGAAAACTTTGGAGTTTACTCCAGAGAATGTCTGGATGAATATGACACTGGTTTGTAGAGCCCTGATACTGGAGAGGATTTTTCTGTCTTTACAGAAGTGTTTTCAGAGGACTCTTGGCTGTTGTGGGAGGATGCAGAGCCTCTATATGCCATCCAGGTTCTGAATGCTGACAGCCTGAGCGATCATGATTTGGAGTTACCAATAGCAAAGGCTCCCTTTTGTGGTTTCTGAGATGGCTTCCTCACAGCGAGCCTCTTCTGGCCAAAGGCATACTCTAGAATCTGCTCCACTGTGCTAGGGAGAGGAAAACAAACTGAGAAAAACCTTTACAGAGCACAGCCCCATTACAATTTGTACAGCGAAGAGGGGAAACATGCTTTTTGTTTGCTGCTACCTCAACATTAGCTTGGAAAGCAAGTTTGGAAATACATAAAGTGAGAGTAGAGAGCCTCTGCTCTGTTTGCCCATGCAGGCAGATAATAAGTGTGTGGCTGAGAGAATACGGCCACGCCCTATAGCCTCAGAACATGTCTGAACTGCCTCCAGAATTTACTTGGAAACACAAGCACAGAATCATCCAGATAGAGTGAAAGGTCAGGATCCAGAAGGGGATAAGCTATAAAAAGACAGAATCATTACATTCACAGTGCATTTACTCACAGGCTTTCTGCTGGGTGTCATTACTGCAGAGGGCTGTCACTGAAATAATAGATTTAAAAGCCCTCTCTTGTCTTAAAACCCAACACTTTTCTTATATAGTTGTCCTATTCTCTGATTACATGACTGTGTTTTCCCATTAAACAGTAACATACAACAGGCAGGGATACTGCTGAATTCTGGGGGGGTGTTTTAGGAATTAAGCTAAAGGATGAATGTGAAAATATTTCAGCATTACACACATGCCCAGAAGAGCTCAAAATGCAGTAATATTACATTGAGGGGATTATTTATTGAAGAGTGAGCTGGGTTGTATTGTAGTCCTCCCAAGACAATGAGTTTCACATTTAAATGACTTACACTATATTTAAAAAGAAATAGTCACCTTTCCTGTATTACTGATGCTTGGAGCAGTTTGAAGTGTTAAGTCTGTTGATTTTGATGAAAATTGGAAACCTGTGATTTCCACTAAAATCCAGCTACTTAATCCATAATTAATTGCAATCTTAATCCAATTTAAGCATCAGGAAATTTCCCATGAGAGTAAATTGTAGTCCTTCGCCATATGTTTTCTTGGGGGGAAAAAACAGAGCAAACTTGTACCTTTCAGGCTGCAGCATAACCCTAGACCAGTGATGGGCAACCTGGGCTAGTGAGTGGGCCACATGGGAGGCCCTCATTCAGCTCAGTGGGGCACAAGATTGTCATACCAAGACAGTCTCCTGAGATAGGGCAATTTTGCTAACTGTGCTTGTATACTTAGAATTTGCAGGGGGAGGGGATGTTGATTGAACCGCAGCAGCACTTTGAGGGGATACAGAGGGGAGTGTCTGACTTCTAGCAGCCCAGGGATCTTTTTGCACCAAGGGTCCTGGGCTACAACCCCTTTCTTAGTCTGACCCTGCTGTTCCCTCCAACACTCCCCTCCCTGGAAAACGGCAATTCGTTCCTAGAGTCCCTCTCTGCTTCTGTAAGGTGAGGGGCAATAGGGCTACAGAACTAACTGAGCCTTAGGGAGCACAACTGTGGAGTCTTGCAGCAGTACAGATGGAGAAAATTAATTGTATAAAAAGGAGTGGTCACCCAAACACGACCTCTCTCCCTCCCCCAAAATGCATCCTCTGCACACAATGCAGGGAAGGACAAGACCTCGCCCCTCATCTGTAACATATTACAGAACTAAGCCCTATAGTTTTAAACTTAAAAAATAATTACAGCCTGTCAGTTTTCGAGTGATGCACAACAAAATATGCAATCACTTTTCAAGTGTTTGTCACTTGTTTGAATTGCTTGCGCCATAGGTTGGCAGCTTTGAAGGCTGGGCAGTATGCTTGAGTATACAAACATCATTTCTGTTAGCTAAGTGGGGGCATTCTGTACTGGCTCTGTGATTCACCCATTGCATAGAATTGCGCTTTTCACTTGAGAGCCCATCATCACACCAAACTACTTTCATGGCAGCCAACGGGAAATGAATAACTCTAATGGAAAGCCAGAAAGTCAAAAAAACATTGTAAAGCATTTGGAATGTGCTACAGTCACAGTTCCATGAAAACTTCCTTGATACATGCCAATCTTTTGTTAACAAACCTCAAGTTAATTTAATACTACTAATGGAAAGGTGTTGGATTTGTTTCATACATATCTTGAACCACACCTACCCTTCATAGAATCCAGATATTTCTCTGTGTTGCCAGCCTTACCTATTCTTGGTTCCTATAGGCTCTGACCCTTTAGGGACAAGGTAGGGAAAAGAAGCAGGAAGACAGCTACAGCTATCCTTTACATCAGGGCTACGTCTAGACTGGCATGATTTTCCAGAAATGCTTTTAACGGAAAAGTTTTCCGTTAAAAGCATTTTCGGAACAGAGCATCTAGATTGGCACGGATGCTTTTCTGCAAAAGCACTTTTTGCAGAAAAGCGTCCGTGCCAATCTAGATGCGCTTTTCCGGAAAAAAGCCCCGATCGCCATTTTCGCAATCGGGGCTTTTTTGCGGAAAACAAATCTGAGCTGTCTACACTGGCCCTTTTGCGCAAAAATTTTGCACAAAAGGACTTTTGCCCAAATGGGAGCAGCATAGTATTTCCGCAAGAACACTGACAATCTTACATGAGATCGTCAGTGCTTTTGCGGAAATTCAAACGGCCAGTGTAGACAGCTGGCAAGTTTTTCCAGAAAAGTGGCTGATTTTCCAGAAAAACTGGCTAGTCTAGACACAGCCCAGAGGTAGCCAGGTTTTATTTACTGTGCCCCACTTAGATATTCACATCGTATTTGCCCCCACCACTGTGGAAGACAAGGGAGAGAGAGCTCAGCCAGCTGAACTGGCAATGTTCAGGTCAGAGGGCAAAAGGCAAGGAGTTGGGGTACCTGGAAGAGTGTTGGTGTAAGCCTGAGGGAGGTGGGAAGACAGGGGTGTTCCCCATTCACTATTGCTCCCTTCCCCCTCTCAGGAGAAGGTACTAACCCCACACTGGCCCTTTAAGGGTTAAAACCCAGCCCTGGGAGCGATGGAACCCACAGCTGAGGCAAATATATCCAATTAGGGCCCATCTGGGGCTGCATAAATAGGAGCTCTTGGAACACACCCACATTCTTGCTCTAGCTAGGGAGCAGGAAGGACTTAGCTGCCAGGGAAGTTAGAGGCTTCCCCTGAGACAGGGCTGTGCTGGGAAGAGGCTGGGAAGAGGCTGGCAAGCTCTGGCCTGGCCTGGCCTGGCCTGGCCTCACGCCACAGCTGCAGGACCTGGGATAGAGCTATAGGCAGAGCTAGCAGACTCTGGCCTGAGGGTACTAGGGCTGCAGGGGAACAGCCAGGCTAAGGAAAGGCAGCAGGTCCATATTCCCTTGCCTATGTCGAGTGACCATTTCAGACTGTGGTTTGCTCCTGACATAAGGGGCTAGATAAAGACTGGCAGTGGGTCACTGAGGCAAGGTGGGTATAGGGGGATTGGGGAGGAACCTAGACTGTAGGAGCACCGAGGACAGTATCCGCATGTGTGACACCAGCGGATAGGGGTGCCCTAGGGCTAAAGAGCTAATTCCTAAAGCAACCAGCAGGAGGTGCCTTTGGGCAGAGTGCTCATCCTGTGCCAGTACCCAACATCTTTGCTGTTGTGCTAAGCCCAGCAAGACCATGATTTGTAGCTGCCCATCTCCATCTGCCCTGTGCTGCTGCTTGCCTACAGCATGGGACTACAGTAACTCCTCCTGGTCCTGCTGAATCTAGTGCCCTGGCAGTGCACATGCGCAGGCACCTCAGGGCGGTTCAACTGTCTACCTGATCCAAACTGGAGTGAAGCCTGCTCTCGGAGGCCACATTTCCAGTTGGGTTTGCTGCTGGTGCATATGTAGGTAGCAGAGCAGTCCCACTGGAGGAGTAGAACAGGAAGAAGGCAGAACTGACAACTGTTCAAATGCAGATGTAGCTGACTTGGAAGCTCCTCTGTTTTGTGGTGCTCACTGACCCCCTAATAATTCATTGTGCCTCACTTCCAGGGGGGTGCTCCCAACATTTTGAAAACTGCCACTCTCCCTAGCCATCCACAAGATGCTGCTTTCTTGCTTGTGGTGCATCTCTCTGACAGGGCTGGCCCACAACATTTTGGAACCTGAGGTGGGGAGCTCAAATGATGCTCCCTTGCTTGGGCCAAAATTTTGAAAAGTCTCAATTCTGCCTTCTTCCTGTTCTACTCCTCTCATGGTACCGCTCTGCTACCTACATATGCATCAGCAGCAGACACAATTTTCTACACTCTGGGTCCTAGTGGTGCTTCCTCCTCCCCCCCCCCCCCCACAGATAGTCTGGCACCTGAGGCGGCTGCCTCAGTTTGCCTTATGGTAAGGCTAGCCCTGCTCTCTGAACCTTTTTTCCCCTTCTGCATCTTGTGAGGGCAGGCCGTATTAATCTGCCATGATGAGTTTGGGAAGCTCCTGAACTTTTCTATTCCATTTTCACACTCCCACGGGCTGTGTCTACACTGGGCCACTTACTCCGGAAAATCAGCCGCTTTTCCGGAAAAAGGGCTTTTCCGGAAAAGCAGCCTGCCAATGTAGACGCTCCTTTTCCGGAAAAACTGAAAACGGAATAGTATTCTATTTTAAGCAGTTCTGGAAATTCATGCCAGTGTAGACACAGCCACGCTGTTTGCGGTTCCATTTGAGTAACTCAGTTTACAGCATAAGCTCATGGAGTGAATAAACCATGTCCAGCAATAATTCCCAGTCTGTGGTGCATGTCCCATAAATGGCACTTCAAGTTTTCATGACTATTTATAAACTCTCCCTCCTCGCTTTGCTTATCATCCCCTGTGCTCAGTCCCCATATTTGGCTGACTCATTTAAAAGTTTCTGTTTGGGCAATGTGCAGCTTCACAGCACGATGTTCAAGTTGTTATCATATCCTTTCCAGATATGTTGATGTTGCAGCTGGGTTGCCTGCTTATGGTGCAAATTCTTGATATGATGACCTATAATGGGCTGATAACGTGGTTTAATGCCCCAGCAGAGTCCGTATGCTTGCATGATAAGGCTTGGTCTCAGAAAAAGAATGATGATGATGCAGAGAACTCTGGAAAAGGTAGCAACTCCAGTCCTGGTGTATTGCTGCCACCTGCCTCCTAGTCAGCTGTTTGTTCTCTATCAACAACAGTGAGCAAAGCTAACCCACTACTAGCTTAGGATGGAGAGGGAATGCTATTCCTTACGCTATATAGTAGCTGTCTTTTGATAATCCCAAAACATGCTACAAAAGTTCTTCACTGACCTTACAGCACCAGACATTCCTGTGATATTCTGAGACCCGAATTATACTTGCATAGTGTAATAGGACCAATCACTTGGAATAAGCAGCAATGAAAAGGAGAATGTAGATGTCAAATGATTAAGGAGCAATAAAGCACCAACTATAGAGATACGCAGAAGGTGTTGCAGTCCTAGAGCATTCAGGGGGATGGTGTTGCAGTCGGGGGAGGGGATCAGAAGTAGGAGTCAGCCTTCCTTTGGGACCATCTCTACACAAGGATGTGGTCTTGTACCCTCCTGAGCACCCATCAGTATGATTTCAAACATATCTTCATCTTATCAGTGATGCGGAAGAAAATATAGTATCCTTGCTAGTAGAATTTGCAGGTGACATACACTGGTGGAACGGTAATAACAATGGGAATGGAGTCAGTTATACAAACTGGCCTGGATCACTTAGCAAAGTGGGTTCACTTGAACAATGTGCATTTTAACACAGCTAATTTCATAAGAACATAAGAACGGCCGTACTGGGTTAGATCAAAGGTCCATCCAGCCCAGTATCCTGTCTGCCAACAGTGGCCAATGCCAGGTGTCCCAGAGGGAATGAACCAAACAGGTAATGATCAAGCGATCTCTTTCCTGCCATCCATCTCCACCCTCTGACAAACGGAAGTTAGGGACACCATTCCTTACCCATACTGGCTAACAGCCATTAATGGACTTAACCTCCATGAATTTATCTAGTTCTCTTTAAACCCTGTTATAGTCTTAACCTTCACAACCTCCTCAGGCAAGGAGTTCCACAGATTGACTATGTGCTGTGTGAAGAAGAACTTTCTTTTATTAGTTTTAAACCTGCTCCCCATTCATTTCATTTGGTGGCCCCTAGTTCTTATATTATATGAACAAATAAATAACTTTTCCTTATTCACTTTCTCCACACTACTCATGATTTTATAGACCTCTATCATATCCCTCCTTAGTCTCCTCTTTTCCAAACTGAAAAGTCCCAGTCTCTTTAATCTCTCCTCATATGAGACCCGTTCCAAACCCCTCATCATTGTAGTTGCCCTTTTCTGAACCTTTTCTAATGCCAGTATATCTTTTTGGAGATGAGGAGACCACATCTGTACACAGTATTCAAGATGTGGGCGTTCTGTGAATTTATATAAGGGCAATAAGATATAGTTCATCTTATTCTCTATCCCTTTTTTAATGATTCCTGATATCCGGTTTGCTTTTTTGATTGCCGCTACACATTGCATGGACATCTTCAGAGAACTATCCACGACGACTCCAAGATCTCTTTCCTGATTAGTTGTAGCTAAATTAGCCCCCATCATATTGTATGTATTGTTGGGGTTATTTTTTTCCAATGTGTATTACTTTACATTTAGCCACATTAAATTTCATTTTCCATTTTGTTGCCCAATCACTTAGTTTTGTTAGATCTTTTTGAAGTTCCTCACAGTCTGCTTTGGTCTTCACTACCTTGAACAATTTATTATCGTCTGCAAACTTTGCCACCTCACTGTTTACCCCTTCCTCCAGATCATTTATGAATAAGTTGAATAGGATTGATCCTAGGACTGACCCTTGTGGAGCACCATTTCTTACCCCTCTCCATTCTGAAAGTTTACTATTTATTCCTACCCTTTATTTCCTGTCTTTTAACCAGTTCTCAATCCATGAAAGGATCTTCCAATTTGTCCCATGATAACCTAATTTACACAAGAGCCTTTGGTGAGGGACCTTGTCAAAGGCTTTCTAGAAATCTAAGTATACTATATCTACTGGATCCCTCTTGTCCACATGTTTGTTGACCCTTCAAAGAACTCTAATTGCATCTGGGACTGAAAAATGTAGGTTACGCTTATAAGACAGAGAACTGTGTCCTGGAAATGTATGACTCTGAAAAGGACTTTGAGGTCACAGGAGCTAGTCAGTTGAGTGTAAGCTTCCAGGATGATGTGTGAATTGTCTGTACTGCATGCTTTCTTAGCTTGGTTCCATCACATTGCAAAACACCAGTTTGAATCTACCCTGGAGTCTGGCTGTAGGTACCCTATATATACACAATATGTTGCAAAAAGTGGCATATAATGAAGATGTAGACTCGGATACCCCTGGACTTCTTCAGATTAGGTCATGTTCATGTTTAGTCATCGTTGTCATGGGTGTTCTCCATATTCAGTCATCACTAATCTTCATGACTGGTCGTCATCCGTTTTATTTTGTTAGGTAATCATTATGGTTCATGAAGACAATATAGTCAAAGTGGATTATGGGTAATGAATTGTCCAGAAGGATTGGCATGATTTTGGGTGAGGGACTGAAGTTGGCTCGGGTTTGTCTTGTTTTCTACTGTCCATTTGTCTTGTTTTGTTTTTTACCTTTCTAATTTAGATAATTTAGACTGCACTATTTTACAAAAGCAATTTAAAAAAACCTTTATTTGAAAAAATAGATCATTTCGTTTTTTGAAAGTGATCTAAAATAAACATTTTGATACAAATTCTGCAAAATATCTTTTAAAAACTGACTTGTTTCAAAAATGAATGGAATGAAAATGGTTTAAAATGTTCACTCTTTGATTTCTGACCAGCAGTAGCAATTATTGATGATAGAAATGTTGATTATTCTAAAATCCATTAATTGCAGACAAGGACAATGGAAGGAAAAGGCTGAGTGTGGGGTGCAGTGGCGGTGGGACGGAGGAAGGAAGAAGTTTAGCCCTCCCATAAGCTAGGGATGGTGTGGGTAAAAGTCACATGGGGGGATGGTCACATGGCCAGTGTCCCCTTTGTGTCCCTCCCCAGCAGTTGCCACTGATGGTATGCAGAGAGTAATTTCGGGCAGGTCTTTATTCTTATAAAGAAGAGAACAAGGTAACATTTAATTAAATTGATGGATTTAAAGTTGATAAAAGGAAATCTTTCCATCCCATACCCAATATAATAAATGTGTGGAACCCAGCACACACCACTGAGGCTAAGAGCTTAGTAAACTTTAAAAGAAGATTAGGCATTTATAGGGTTAACTAAAAGGTCTCACTTATATTAGGCAGTATAATAACCAAATACATCAGGAACATGAACCCTTAATTGTCAGAGTATAGGCCAACCCCTAATTTATAAGGGTCGGGAGATGGGAAAGATCCCCCTTTACTTTGGTTAGATCCTTTTGTAATACCCTATAGTCTTATGCAATTTTGACTTCTCTACGTAATTTTGTGTTCACTGTCAATTTTGCTATAGTGATTCACCCCTTTTTACAGGTCATTCTCATTAGTTATAGGAGCTGGAGCTAGATGGCTGCTGCACCCCCTGGCTTGACGTGGTTTCCATCACACACAGGTTTCACAAGTTAGTTCAGTGGCTTTAGGTTGAATCAATATACGTATCTCCAGCTACATTAATTACATAGCTGGAGTCAATGTAGCTTGTTTCAAGTTTCTCCACCGTCCCCTTAGTGGGAGGCTGATGGGAGCAAATGCTTCCATAGGCTTCCCTTACTCCTTGCAGGAGCAGGAGTGGCATGGGTGTCTGCTGAGTTTGATTTAGTGAGTCTTAACTAGAGTTGCTAAATCGAACTCCAGAAGATCGATCACGGCAGCGTCGATCTGCCGTTTAGTGAAGACATGGCCTTGGATAGCTACCAAGATACCAATCTTGGCAAGACACTGGGTAAGCTAAAATGACTGTCCTTCCAAATTTGGTCATAAAGAGAAGAAGAGTTGAGACTTATTAGCCTATTGCAGCCAAAACTATGTTGTTGTTTCCTTCAGCAACCTCACGTTATTCATACAGCTTAGGGACCATTAGAGCCTCTAGTCAGACCTTCTCTGAAGAACAGGCCATTAACATTCACCCAAACACCCTTATACTGAATCCAATAATTTGTGTCTAGCTAACGCATATTTTCCAGAAAGGCAGCCAGTCTTGATCTGAAGAATCCATTACTTCTTTGGGCAAAATAAACAGAGACAAAATACATTTGCCAAATCCCACAGGAGACTCCTCCTGGGAGAAAAATGTGCCTAGCACTAATTACTGGATATTCTGGACTGTCTCCATTGCCAGGAGGAGATCATTGATTAGTAAGAGCAAAGCACTGTAATCAGATAGAAAATGAGAAACACTCAGTTCAACATATTAAGCAAATGCAGCACGGACTGACCAGGCTACCCACCATCCAGATTGGTTCATTTTCACTTCTGAAATCCCAGTCAGTATAATTGACTGTTTCCTCTTTGCTGGAAATTACATTATAATTTCATACCAAATTGTCCAATCTTGCTTTTAGGCTTACTTAGTCATCACAATTAGTCATCTCTTCTTTCTGTACAATAGTAATTGTATTTATCATATAAGCTACTAAAGGAATAAGTTTTTTTATCGTTCTGTGATCTAATTCAGTTTCCCTCTAGTAAACGAGGACTTTATAGAAGGTTTGGTTTTTTTGGTAACCTATGACTTATATGGCACAATTATTTTTTTTCAAAATTACCCTGACACAGCAGAAACTCAAGCTGATTACTTTAGCACAGGTTGAATGCCAAAAATCTGCTTTCATCTATGTTCTGTGTGGGCAGCTTCTTAAAAGTTTGCATTGTGCTCCTAACTTTCTTGACTGCAGCAATACCATCCGTTAATGTCCCTGTTGGGCTTGCAAGATCTCAGTGGGGATAGCAGGCTGTAACTTGCCAATGCTGCGTGTTCCTGTAAGTTAGTTAATTTTTCCCTCTTTGTTTATTCTTGGCATTATTTATTACATCTGTGGTTTGGTATTTAGGCCACCAAGGCCTATGAATGTGTTCATCTTTATTTCAGTAAGCATGCCACTTTGTTGTTAGTTACAGAATCATAGACATGTAGGGCTGCAAAGGAACTTGAGATGTTATCTAGTCAAGACCCCTGTGCTGAAGCAGGACCAGATATACTGGGTTATACAGCCACATACATCAGGTAGTTCTGAAGAATGTGCTGTTCTGAAAGAGCGGATTTTGTAAGACCCCTTTGCAGTTTCTCAACATGACAGCATTGCCAGTTCTGAAAATTGAGAAATACCACTCTCTCTCAAGCATACAAATACCTATGTATCCAATTGTGACAATGCTCTTTTGTCTCCAGTCCCTAATTTTTGACCTCTTGTCTGAACTCTAACTGAGTCCTGCTTGTGGGCCTGTCTCAGGATGAAAATTCAACCTGAAACAAACAGGAAATGCACGTGGAAAAATGGGAGTGGGGAGGGGGCTTCCTTGTCTGCCTTCTAACAAGGAGCCTCTATTTGCTTTCTCTTAACTTTGAGGAGATATCACTTCACTTTCATCACCATGCCCTGCCCTTAGTACTCACCAGCATCCCCAATCCTGCTTCTCATCTCCCTTCTCTTCTCCAGCCCCTCTGGGCCTGGTGCTCTGACCCATCAAACTGCAACCATCCCTGTTTTGCTATAACTAGCCTCTCCGGGCATGTCTACGCTAGGAAATGATTCTGAAATAACTCCATTCAAAATAACTCCCCACATAACAAAAATCGATATAGCACAGGGGTGGCCAACCTGTGGCTCTTGAGCCACATGTGGCTCTTTGCTCACAGAAATGTGGCTTTCAGGGTTACAGCTCGTTTGCAGCCGGACATCCACTTTGTACACATGCCCCAGTTCCTGGAGGGAGAAGTGCATGGCTGTGGCGGTGGCGGTGAGATCCAGGCATTGGGTTAGAATGGGAGGGGCCTGGGGGTGCCGGGCTCTGGGGGAGGGGGAGGGCTTTGGGTTACAGTGGGAGGAGCTGGGGGTAACTCTGCGGGAGGGATGTGTGGCTCTTTGCACTACTATCCACAACTCTTTTGGTTCTTCGTGTCTAACTGATTGGCCACCCCTGCTATAGCATGTCCACACTAGGGGGGAGCTTTGAAATTAGTCTGAGGAAGGCTCTGTTAATGTGGACGCACTACCTGAATTAGAGCCCCAGGAAGCACTGGAGAGCACTGGAGAGTGATTACTTTAAATGACTCTGGGGAGTAGTTATTTCAAAATAGCAGCAGCAGAGTGTCCACGCTACCACTATTTCAAAATAAGCATTATTCCCCGAGGAAAGCAGGAGTACAGATTTCCAAATAACCAGCCCGTTATTTCAAAATAACAGGCTTGGTAGTGTGGACGCGCTGCTTATTATTTCGAAATAAGGGGGGTTATTTCAAAATAACTCCCTAGTGTGGACCAGGGCTCACAGAACTCATCCCTAAAAAGTCCATTTCCCTTGCCTTGTCTTTGGCAGATTCCAGCTCACCTCAGTTTCGTTTATCCTGATGTATGGGAAACTGCGGCAAACCCTTTGCTTCTCCTCAAACCAATCCAGCAGATTCAAGCAGCCCACACTATTTCTGCATTTCTAGTACTGCCAAAAAAAAAACCCCAAAACAAATAGAAATATCCAGTTCCTAAAACAACCAAGAAAACCCTGTCTGCACTCCTTGAGGATTTACATTCATATCTCTCTGGCAGTAATTGTTCTTACTGGATTAGACAAACACCCCCAAAGCACCAAGCACATGAGAGGGAAGATACTGCCAAAAATCACAGATGGATGGCACCAACGGTAACTATCATAGGGTAAATACAGATCTAACTTTGCAGAATTTATAACACACCAAGGAAGGCATTGATCATGGTAGGAAGAAAGAAGAAGTAGCATATCAACTGTCTAGTATTATTTCTAGAAAATTGTTCTCTTAAATGAACAATAGTGATTTGCAGAACAGTGCTTCTCTGTTATTATACAGGTTCCTAGACCTTTCCCCTTCCTGACTGCTGTGTAAGCATTTCACATCTCCTTTAAAACTAATCGCCCAATCAAGCTGCAATCACTGAAGTTCTTTCCAGCCTTCGTGAAAGTTTAGACTCTGAGCCCTGGTCTAGCCTACACTAGTCTACAGTGGGAGGCTGAGAAATTTCCACCACAAGCAGACAGGAACATTGATGAAAGTGCAGGGGTTTTTGAATGCCTCTTAGGCGCTGATCTTTCCCTGCCTTTCCATAGCAGCAGCTGGCATAGCACTTAAGAGTGAAACTGTGTTAATTTGAAGAGTGGCAGGAGTCATCTGTATTAACCTTCTCAAGGAGAAATTGAATAGAAATAGACTTGCTTAACATCCATTTTTGGAGCATCTCCCCCGCCCCATGCGCTCTACTTTCCATTAGCCTTCTTAGTCGTCCCTCCCTCATCTAGGCTGTAGCACTGAGTGAAGACACCGCCGATGCTGAAAGGAGAGCTTCTCTGTCAGCATAGGTACCCCAACATCCCCAGGTGTCAGCTATGTCAATGGGAGAAGCTGTCTACAAGAGGCCTTAGGTCAGTATAACTGCATCACTCAGGAGTGTGGATTTTCCACACCCACAAGTGATGTAGTTCCACTAACATGTTTGCAACGTAGGCTGGCACTTAAGACACCTTTTAGAATGAATAGATTTGTATGAACCTCAAATATGCATTAAGTACAAAATACTTCCTTGTAACAACTTTCATTCCCTGTTGATCTGAACTGAATCATACATGGTGATGCAAATGTGAAAGGCGCCTGAGCTATTCACTCTTCCAGTAAAGGGTTGTTTCAGGGCATTCATCCATGATCTGATCCCTCCCACTTAATTATGGTCAGAACGTTTTAGGAAGCCTTCTCTCACATTTGCAAAAGCATGCTTTGTACTGGGCATTGATGGCTGCTTTTTTGAACAAAGCTCTGACCCTCTAAGCATCCATCAGTGTTCCTTAAATATCCTGTAAGGCTTCCAGATTCCTCACCTTTCTGTTACCACTCTGTGGTTATTTCATGTCATTCATTTAAGGCTACATTAATTATGTTACAGATGACCTACACAGTTGAAAAGAGTACTAAATGCTCATTTGTGCTGTCTGGGCAATCAAGTGAATACATGTTAACTTATTTTTGAACCATTTCCAGTATGTATAGAATAAATCTTGTGGCAGTTCTGTATGAATGGAAATTTCTGTCCTTGAAAATTTAGTGGCTCTTCTGGATGCACTAGAAAAGTTCCAGAATGCATTATTCTGGAACAAAAACTTCAGAGGAGTAGCCAAGTTAGTCTGTAAATAGGAAAACTTAAAAAAAACAACAAATACAGGCAGTCCCCGGATTACATGGATCTGACTTACATCGGATCCCTACTTACAAACGGGGTGAGGCAACCCCGCACTAGCTGCTTCCCCCCCGCAGACCAGGGAGACGCGAAGCTAGCGCCTTCCCCCCTCCCCCAGCAGACCAGGGAGACGCGGAGCGGCTTTTCTCAGCAGACACCTAGGCTTGAGAATAAAGGACTGAGGGAAGTGAGGTGTGGGAGAATAAAACTGAGCTCTGGAGAAATGTTTGGCTAGAGTTTCCCCTACAATATGTACCAGTTCCGACTTACATACAAATTCAACTTAAGAACAAACCTACAGTCCCTATCTTGTACGTAACTCGGGGACTGCCTGTCGTCTAGCAGCACCTACCTGTTTTGTTAGTCTTTAAGGTGCTGCTAGACTATTCATTGTTTTTTAAGTTTATTCTGGAACAGACAAGGCAAAATAATATCTGTTGTTGGTGAAAGAGATGCTTTCAAGCTACACAGTGATCCTCTTGAAGGCTGGGGTGACCTGAAAAAGAGCTCAGTGCATATTGAAAGTTTGTCTCTTTCCCCAACAGATGTTGGCCCAGTAAAAGATATTACCTCACCCACTCTGTGTCTTATAACCGGAGACCAGCAACAATGCAATAATTCTGGGAGGTCAATGATTCCAGGACTCTTCTGGAATGTATGGCATGCCAGGATAACACGTCCCAGGCATCTTTAAAGACATGAAAGCCAGTGGATTGTCACAAAAAGGAAAATACTTTGTTAAAAATTTTAGATGAGATCTTTTGAAACTGAGGCCAAGTCTACACTGATGCTCTACAGCGCCGTATCTTTCTGGTTCAAGGGTGTGAAAAAACACCCTCTCCATGCGCTGCAAGTTACAATGCTGTAAAGCCACAAATGTGAACCAGGCTCTCAGCACTGTTAGCTACTCCCCTCGTAGAGATGGTTTACACAGAGCGCTAGCAGAGCTCTCTCTCAGCGCTTGTGCGGTGGCCACACTTTCAGTTTTAAGTGCTGCCGTGGCTGCACTTTGAACTGTTCAGTGTAGACAAAGCCTGAGGCTCTGTTGGAAGTTATACAGAAAGTGTCAACATTACTTGCTTTTGTGGTATCTGAACAGCCTGGAATGATGAAAGCTGCTATAGAAAGTTAAGATTATGAGACTTTATTTCGGCTCTAAGATCATCCCACAACTGGGTGAACTGGAGCAGAGTCAGCACGTGCAACATTTCCTGCCTTGCCTCAGTCTGCCTTTTAGTTTTGCACTTCAAAGTTTCCCCTCAGTTTTTCCACCTCTGCCTGCTACTTCAGTACATGTTGTGTGTCCTGCAGAGTTGAACCACAGGGTCACTGTGCATGTCTCTTTCAGGGAGACAGAGGGAGAAAATACAGAGTTCTGGACAGCACCCAGCCTGGAAATAGAATTCTGTCCCGCTCTGTGTTTATGCTGGTGAGGGCAAGAGTGCAACTTAAACTTGGAACAGGTGACGACCCTTAGCTCCTGTAGGAGCCCACTCCACAGTTGTAAACCAGTCCCAAGAAAGCCACGTCTGCTGCACAGATGAGATGAACCCAGGACCACCGACAGGGGTGGGGGGACAAAGGGAGCAGTTGCCCCGAAGCCCTGAGAATCGAAGGGGCCCGGAGCTCACAGTGGCAGCAGCCGTAGCCTGGGTCCCTTTGAATTGCTGCCAGAGCTCTGCTCCATGCGGCGCTGAGGGGGCACTGTGGTCTGGGTGGCGCTACGGGCTAACTGCCTGAGGGCACCCCTACACCTTGCCTCAGGGCCCATGGTGACTGTCGATCCCACTGGATTAACCTTTATGTTGGAAGGGATGGGGGAAAAACAGGGAGGTTTCTTTCTAATCCCCCACATGAAAGACAATGATGGAAAAGAAAAGGGACAGAACAGAGGAAAACAACCATAAGAGCCCAGACGATTTCATTTAATTTACACTCTTTATTCAATGCTTCAAATTTATGATTTAATGGCAATTTAATTAATTCCATTAAACAAAAATGAATTCTCATCCGAGCCATTGTCGAAGGTGAGGTGACATTGCCTTCTTCCCAGGCCAGAGAGCGAAAGTTAGATTTCTTTCCCAATCCCCTTTAGATACTAGGGCCATGTCTACACAAGGAGCTCTTTGCTGGCATGACACACAGCGGTATACCCTCCTGGCAAAGCTTGCCATGTGAAGATACAGCTATACCAACAAAACTGTGCTTTGTAATGGCATAGCTTATTCCAGCCCCTCTCATCTATCCCAGGAAAAACCAGCTAGCCAAGGAAAGCCCAGTTCACTGGTGTAGCTGTGTCTGCACTAGAGACTTTTGCTGGCCCAGTTGTGCAGGTCAGAGATCACACCCCTTCTCACCCTGACACAGCTGTGCCAGCCAAAGTCTGTGGAGTAGACTGAATCACCTGTTACCTTCACTGGGAAAATCTGTTGGCTGGCTGCAGTAGGTACCAGAGGGAGGGCAAGGCAGGAAAGATGAGGAGTGTCCTCAGTCACACTTGTCCATTTAAGAACCTCAAAGAGAGAAGGAAAGAGGTTGGACCCCTGGAGAGGGGTGACGCAAACACAAAGAAGTGATGGGGGCAGGGAGGGAGCGAGTGATCAAACTGCAGCCGTTGGAAAGGTCACGTGAGGTGCTACTTGTACTTTGGCAGTTGGGGTGTTAGGCCTTGTAGGTGGTGTCAGCAAACACTGTTAAGGCTAATTCATATTTTGACAGTGTTACAGTGAAGCCCATGCCCTTTCAGAGCATGTCTCGGAGGCACATTTCTTATCAGGGTGTCTATACTGCAGTCGAAGAGCCAGGGCACTGGAGGGTCTTGGAGCCTGGGATCTTGCCTGAGCCCAAACAACTACATGGCTATTTTTAGCCCCACAACCCAAGCCCTCCACACCCAAGCCGGCTGACTGAGTGCTGTGGGCTTTTTATTGCAGTGTAGACACACATACCCAGAGACAACCAGAGGAACAACATATTTGGCCTGTGTTTGTGTGCATGTAATGCATGCCTCCACTGCCCTCTGCTGGCTGCTATATTAGACATGTTCAAGTGGTATCCTGAACACTAATGCCTCAGCAGGGGAAGATTTGCCTGTAGGTCACATGGGAGCATCCTGTGCTTTAGATGTAGAAAACCCTGAGTTCTCTCCCTATACACAAACGCCTCAGTAGTCACAGGGTATAACGAGTGTGCACTCCCACGGGTCCATGGATTAGTTATACAGTCTTTTTCTTCCTAAACTGCTAAGGGCTCATCTGGGGGACTAGAGGCTCCATTTGCACTAATGTCTACCTTTTTAGAGCATCAGTAACTGGCCCATCAACTCTTTCACTTTTAGGAGTATGGCTGTGGAGGCTATTCAAGCCATCTCCAGTGGAAGTTGCAATATGATCATTTACTCAGGAATCCAGGGGCCCACCCTCCTACCTTTACAAAAAAAAACCACACAAGGCATGTATATACCAGCACTCCCATTTGGCACAGCATGCCAAGTACCCCGCATCTATGGAACAGCTCTGGCATCCCATCTGTGCCTCCGCTGTGGTTTGGTCTCTCTCTTCTCAGATTTGTCCCAACAAAGCCGTCTAAGCCCTTGCCCAGTGGTTTGACCTCTCTTCTCTACCCTGCTTCTCCAAGGTTTGCACTGGGGCTGCCATTCTTAAATGCATAATGATGCTTAACAACACAGCCCTCGCATAGTTCTCTTCCCCACACTTGCATTTCTCCCTCTTCCCCACACCCAACTCCTATTTTCATCAACCTCAGATTGTGCCAGATTCCTTGATTCGCGTACATGGGGCCAGAGCAGGGCAGGGGTTAGATACCAAGGTGCCAGGCATCTCAGAAATATCTATGTTAGATAAAAGGTTTCTTTCCTACAGACACAGCAAATGAAATGTCACCAGACAGAAGGGTGTTAATTCCCAGGCCCACAGACTCCTCTTTCCAGGCAGGTGGTCTCCTCCCTTCGCATCCTCTCTATTGTTCAGTGCCAAAAGAGGAGGAGTAGGAGAAGGACTAAGAACAAACATCTTAAAAACCCCACACTCATTACTGGAATTAAGCTTCTGCAGCTCCACACCTCTGGCTTAGCCAGCTCTCTGCCCTCGGTGCTGTGTCTTCTGGGAGGCAGCAAGGGAGGGGAATACCTCTATGTGGAGCTGCTGCTGCTTATTTATGTAGATAGGCATCCAACCAGAGCTCCCCAGAATCCTTCAAAGAGCTGCAGGACAAAGAGAGGGAGTCTGATTAGTTTAGCAACAAAATGATGAAATATAGCAGCACAGTGAAATTAAAGATCAAGACAGCACATTTGAGGGCTGGGGGAATGAAATGTAGCGTAATATTTAAATCTCTCGCATGGAACGTATCAGGAAGGCCCTCAAAGACACAGCGACTTCAGGCTACAGATCCTGGGACAGGCATAGGACAAGTCACTATGGAGTCATAAGGAACTGCTGTATGAGCCGAGGGTTAAAGCAAACAACCCACCAGGAGATATAAAGGAAGGAGGCAAGCAAAGGAGAAGACATGGTCAAGCAAGGTTTCAAGGCTGCAAATAAGAACTACAAAAAGAGAAAGAAGGAATGAATGAGGCTTGGGACAGACCTGTCTAGCAGACCCCCATGCTGGCATAATAGCAGAGTGACGAGAGGGGAGTCAACTAGCTGGGAGAAGAAGCCGCTGGTGGAGGGTTCTCCAGTAGAATGTCCACACTAGCTATCTGCATCTGATTCAAACCAGTGGTGAGATATAAATGGGTCCATATCCCATTCTCAGTCCCCTGAACCACTCAATTCTATTTCTACTGCCTCTCTTCTGTGCACCGGTAGCCCTTCCACCCCACATCACTAGCAGACTTGCTTTCCCACAATGGCCATTGTCTTCCCACAAGGCTCAGTGTCCCCATCTTGTCAAAGGCTACTATCCAACATTTTTACATTGACTGATACATACTGCACAATGTCTGCAAAGGCAGTGAAGAGGGGCTTAGACTGGTATTCGATGTCGTGCTTGGCACACAGGGACTTCACCAGGGGGGCCACCTTCCAGTAGTTGTGTCGAGGCATTGTGGGGAAAAGGCTGTGGGGAGAAAAGGGGGCAGTCTTAGTGAGCTCTCATAAACTTTAAGGCAGAAAGGATCGTCAGGATCATCTAGTCTGACCTCCTACATGTACACTGCAGGTCACAGAACCTCACCCACCCACCTCTGTAGTAGACCCCTAACTTCTGGCTCAGTTAGTGAAGTCCTCAAATCGGGGTTAAAGAGTTCAAGTTGCAGAGACTCCACCATTTACATTGCAAGGGAGCTGGCCTCTCGCTCAGTGCTTCACAGGCTTCCTGCCTTTCCACAAGGAGCAAACCTCACAGATGCATTATTCCCACCTTGGCTCTGGGATCACTTAGGCTACGTCTACACTGGCATGAATTTCCGAAAATGCTTTTAACGGAAAAGTTTTCCGTTGAAAGCATTTTCGGAAAAGCGCGTCTAGATTGGCAGGACGCTTTTCCGAAAAAGCACTTTTTGCAGAAAAGCGTCCGTGGCCAATCTAAACGCGGTTTTCCGCAAAAAAGCTCCGATCGCCTTTTTCACAATCGGGGCTTTTTTGCGGAAAACAGAACTATGCTGTCTACACTGGCCCTTTTGCACAAAAGTCTTTCGGAAAAAGACTTTTGCCCAAATGGGAGCAGCATAGTTTTTCCGGAAAAGCACTGATGATTTTACATGAGATCGTCAGTGCTTTTCCGGAAATTCAAGTGGCCAGTGTAGACAGCTGGCAAGTTTTTCCGGAAAAGCAGATGATTTTCCAGAAAAACTTGCCAGTCTAGACACAGCCCCTGTGCTCTATAGCATTCCTTTCTCACGCTAATCAGGGCCTGTACTCACAGATCCCCCAGACTGTCTCCTTCAATGGATGTAGTCACTGGGGCCCCAAGAATATTCCTGCCCATCTGGTGCCCAGTACAGTTCCCTCTCCTCCTCCATGCCTGGTGTCCCATAGATTTCCTGTCCTTTGTGCCTGTCTTTACTGATGCCCCACAGGATCCTTTGCCCTCCCCATAGTAACCGATGTTCCTTCACCCCGGTACCTATACTTACTGATGTTCGATCTGGAAGTTCAGGTGCCCGCTAAACCAGTCATTGAACAGAGACTGGTGAACATTACACGTTGCCTGGAGCTGAGGAAAAAGGGGAGCAGTGAGTGTGGTTCTGTGAATGCTCCTTTCTCATTTGCCTGAACAGTAGGACAACCTGGTACCTCCTCCTCATCCTCACTCTGCTCTCATTGGAACAGATTCAGCTGAGGATGGGGAGCTCTCGCTCCTGCGGACAGTGGGGCCAGGCCGGGGTGAGAATGGCATTCTGGGATATGGGATCACAGTCCGAACCAATACTGAACTGGTCTCACCAGCAGGATTAGGCCAAATCTGTCGCAATTCTCCTCTGAGAGACCTCCTCACACAGGAGCCAGGCACAAGAAGCAAGAAGGACATAGCTGCCTCTTTCACTCCAGATCACCCTGCAGTCACCATGCCAGCCCTTCTGAGTGCAGGCTCCCATCCCATTACCACAGATTCCAGGGTGATCACAAGGCCTTTCCCTACTGAACCCTATTATACCCTATGGCTCCCTTCTGACCCCTAACAGCTAGGGCAAAGTGCCACCTAATCTGGAGTTTACACCCACACACCCTCAGCTCCCAGGGAAGGAAAGGATCATACCTGGGTAGATAACCAGTCCACGTTCTTATCGTAATCGATGTGCATGGGGATGTGGTTCATTTGCGTCACCCACACGAACCAGTTACTCTCTATGAACCTGTGTGACAAACCCACACAAAACAGTCACTCCCCATATGCCCCACTAAGCCGTGACAGCCCAGGAACAAACCCATAGACTGGGCCAAAGTAGTCACTGCTTGATAAAACCCCTCCCATAGACTCCAACCAAAAGGACAGCCATAGGCCCACACAGGTGATAACACCACAGGGAAAATGGTCTCCCCAGGAAGTCACAATGGACAGAAGAGATGGGGCAGACAAAAAGGAGAGACGGAAAAAGTGACAGGAGGACACAGGAAGGGCAGAGCAGAGGGACTGATAACAGCTATGAGCTGGAGCAGCCACTGGGGGCTGTAGGGAAAGTGATACCTGACCAGAAGAAAGAGCCCCAGGAGCCCTTTCACCCCCAGTAATGGCATGTAGGTGAGGAAGAATCGGATGTAGAAGGTCAGCATCCAGGCCAGGTCCTGCCAGAGAGGAGACAAAGAGAAACCTGCACTGGCAGCCCCAGAAATCAGCACTGTAATCCCAGTCTTCCCGTTCTGCCCCCCACAACACGTGCCATCTGAAATACAGCCCTGAAGACACCCGCCCCCCTGTCCTTACTGCCCATAGGATTTAGCTTCCCTCCACTCTCCAGCACATAATCAGCCTGATCGGGTCATGGGCCAAAAGGCGGCACATGCTGAAAGGTCATATCTGGTTCACCTCTGAAGCCAGAATGGGCAGTGAGGGTAAAAAGGAGAGACTCTGGAGGTGGAAGGGGAAAAGCAGCAGCTGCTAGCGACAGCCTTATTCTGCCTCATTTCCCTCCCACCATTCTTTGTTCCTCTTCCCTTTCCAGCAGGCTTTTCTCCGGTACTTATTCTCTTTCCTGCTTTCATCCTCTCAGCTACTTTTCTGTTCAGTCAAGAATCAGATCCACCTGGCACCTAAATCTCAGGATAGAGCTCTTCCTTTTCTGCATTTGCCTCCCAACCCTCATAACTCCCTTTTGTCCCAGCATACCCCCCACCATGCTCCTCCCCTGAATCCCCCATATTCTCCCTGGTCCAGTCCACTCTGGAGGTCTGGGCTCTAGGCCATAGGGAAGGCCGAACAGTGTAAAGGGGAGATAATAAAGCCTCTGCAGGCAGGGAGAAGTGGCACATGAGGCACCCAGGAGCCTGACACTGCTCTGGGTGCTCTCTCATGCTGGGCTGTAGAGCAGGAGCTTGGAGGCTCCACCACCAAAATTGAATGGGAGAAGTAGGATAAAGGGGCCTCCCCCCCCCAGGAGAAAATCTACTTTTTTTGTAATGTACTTGTCCTAGGCAGACAAGGCACCGAATCCCATTATCAGCTCTTCTCATTTCTACTCTGTTCTTTCCCGTTCCCCTCAACTTTCAATGGTTTTCCTCCTCAGGCAGCCACAGAAGGGTAAGCACTGTCCTCCTTCCTGGCCCAAGCCAGCAACATGTGCCATCTGATGATCAGGCACCACAGAGCTACTCCAGCCCCACAATTTGAGAAGACAGACTCAGAGAGCCTTGCTGACTGACTGCCATTCCTGCCCAGCAGCAGAGACCTGACAGCTGCCTTTCTTACCAGAGTAGGAGCTGGTCCCGCACAGACCAAACAACACATGCATTAGGTGACAGACACCCAAGCTCAGAGGATTTGGCACCACTCAAACACCTGGCCACTGTGTCACAGAGGAACATGGTGACCAGCCACTAGAGGCTCAGGTCCTTCCCTCTGATATTTCAGTGCCAACTCCTCACACCAAACATTATCCAGAAAACTAGAGGGAGATACCACCAGGTCTGGCAAAGCGGGAGATACTCACCACCCACTGTCTACGCTGCACTGTGAAGTAGAATATGTACCACTGGAAATAGAGGGGCACCAGGGCTGGGGGGCCAACTAGGAGAGAGGAAAAAAAGAATGTGGAAACATGAAGCATTAATTGGAGGATTCTGGTGATGGCTGGTACTGCCCAGGAGTGGAAATACTCACTTATAAAGAAATATTTGTGCTGGTGATTGTAAGGCATAAACTTCTTCTTCTTCATCCCTAGCTGTGAAGGGAAAAGAGAATACAGCAGGTTATCTGGACTACAGAGACACTTATACAAGTACTTCCACTGCTCTCCCTGAAAGAGGGAGAGAGATTCACAAATCCCCTACCAACTCTGTCAGAAAAAATGACCATGTAAAGATCTCCCAGAGAGAAGCCACATGAGGTCCCATCAGTTGTCTCTTCATGCCAATATCTCTCTCAGCACCACATGACCCTATTTTATATTTATGTTATATTTTCTAGAGAGGCTACTCCCCACCCTGCCTCTGACTTACAACTGGCTAGTCTAGGTCAGTGTTTCTCAACCTTTTTTTATAAAGTACCCCTTTCCCTCTCTCCCCCCGCAAAAAGTACCCTCTTTTTTTAAAAAAAATAAGTGCCCCCCAGTACTTACAGTTTTCAGTCACACATTTTTTTCTACCATTGCAACACATTTGTTTAATCAATGTAATCATAGCTGTGCAGGTGATGAAATTTTTGGGTGTAAAAAGTACAAAAATAATAAAGTGCTGTAAAACTTAAAACAAAAATTCAGTTTTCTCCAAATTTCAGTTCTGTTGATGTACCTCCCAGACTTCTCTCAAGTACTCCTAAGCAGGAGTGGCCTGAGGCCGGCTGCAGCAGCTGGCGCCCTAGGTGGAAGGCGCGATTGGCGCCCCCGTCTGCTCGGCCGTCAATGGCCGTGACGTCATCATAGGGCACCCGGGCCGGCGGCTCCCTAGGCAACTGCCTAGTCTGCCTAGGCTCACGGGCCACCCCTGCTCCTAAGGGTATTGTACCACTGGTTGAGAAACACTGGTCTAGGCCCTTGAAATGTGAATGCTAGCATGCACCACAAGCTCTACCCCAGCAGGGGGCACTGAAGCCACATCACAAATGTAATCCTATTTATTATTCAGACCAATTCCAGGGTTTTGTCGTATCAAAAGTGTTCTCTAGAGACTAAAGAGCTGATAAGACCCACACAGACAAATGACGGCATTCACTACCAAATTTTATCAAAGCTAATGTTAGAAAGGTACATAATACACAGCTTAAGAAATGAGAATCGATACATCTGGTATTGTGCTTAGATAGTATCCACCAAATTTGTTTTTAAAAAAATCATATGATACTTATAGTACATAATCATCAATAAGCCAAATATAGGTGAATAAACTTTATAATGCACTTTGGATATTGACACCTAACTATTTGGCTACATTATTCGTGAAAAGACATACAAAGAGTTGGCTGCAGAAAGCAAATATATCAATGAATGAAGATTGACCCTCAGTAACTGAGAATTTAGGGTACGTTGTCCATTAGAAAATACAGTCCATCAGAGAAGTATTTGAAATTACTTTCTTGACTGTGCTTCTCATTGGCAAGTAATACATCCAACAGCAAGCCATGTGCACAGGTTTCTCTGTGCTCTCAGGATTAACTCACACCAGCCTGTTAACCAAAGGAAGGAGATTGCGAAGATGGAAGACAACACACACCCAAACCTCTCTAGGGTTTTGATCACCACCCAATCCATATCCTTCAACTCAGTCACTGGGACTCAGAAAATAGGAATGCTTTGATGTATACTCAGTTATTGTTTGTGATGTTGCTGCAGCCATGACGGTCCCAAAATGTTAGAGAGACAAGATGGGTGAGATACTATCTTTTAGTGGACTAGCTTCTGTTGGTGAAAAAGGCACGTTTCTGAGCTACCATGAGGGACGTGAAGAAGAGCTCTAGGGTAGCTCAAAAGCCTCCCTCTTTCAACAACAGAAGTTGGTCCAGTAAAAGGTATTACCTCAGCCTCCTTGTCTCTCTAAGTTAATAAAGCACATCTGCGAGCCAGCCCAGATTAGAGCCGTCACCTTTGTAGAGAAGGAACAGGTGATCCTACTCTGCTCCATCCTTCCTCTACTGAAAGAATGAAGATCAGCAAAATGGCTCCATGTGGATGATTCTAATCCAGAAAGCTCCCTCTACTCTGGCATGCACAAAAGGTCCCACCACATGTGCAGGAGAGAGTGCTTATCACCTGGGTGATACACATAGGCCAACAGACAGACCTGTAGCTGAATTTTGCCTTCTGTAATGCTCTGGAATAAACCAGGGACCAGGAGGATCTTGGATCTGAGATGGACTCTTCTTCATCACCAACAATACTCATGTCAGTAGTCTCTTTGAAGCCCAGTGGAACTAGTCTTGTGCTTAAAGTTAAGTACATGCTGGACTGGGGTTTTACTCTACACTATAACTTGCTATTGATAGCAGAAGCTGGCAATATCCCATAAGGTTGCCTTCTAGCTGTTTAATACAGTTCCTAGCACTGGGAAAATGCACATGGTACAAAGCACAATGTGTATGCTATGCAAAAATACAAAAACTAAAATAAAACATGATGCTATTAATACACGTAGCAGTGTTTAGAACCTCCACCCACATCAGATTAACCACCAAAGCAGAGACAAATACTTCCATGGAGTATAGGTGGTTATCTCCATGGAAACAAGGATAAATAGATTTTCCTGTCTTGGAAACACTTGATTTTCAGTTTAGATAAGTGAGACCATATTACTGCCATCCTCAGACTACCCTGCTAGCTCCCCATAAACAGAGTCACAGAATCACAGAATCATAGAAACCTAAGGCTGGAAGTAACTTGGAGAAGTCATCTAGTCCAGCACCCCCTGCTAATGCAGGACCACATAGTATCTTGATACCCCTGATGGGGGGTTGCCTAACCTGTTCTGAAAAATCTCCCCAATGGGGATTCCACAGCCTCCTGAGGTAATCTGTTCCAATGCTAACTATAAAGGTTTTCCACCTCGCTGCAAACTAAGCTGATCACTTCGGTTACGTCTACCCAGCAGCACTGTTTCAGAATAACGGACATTATTCCGAAATAACAAAGAGCATGTCTATACTACAAGCTTTTATTTTGAAACAATGCTGAGCAGAAGGACTTCTTACTCTAACTCATGGTAACCCTCATTTTACGAGGAGTAAGGGAGTTGAAGGAAGAGTGTTCGTTCTTCAACTTCCTGCTGAATAGACAGCACCCAAAGCCCAAATAAGCTATTTCGACTTAAGCGATGCAATTGAAGTAGTTGAAGTTGTGTAGCTTATTCCAACTTTAACCTTGCTGTGTAAATGTACCCTTTTTTTCCTACTCTTGGAGGACAAGGAGAACTAATCACTGTCTTCTTTATTACATCTCTTAACATTTGAAGCCTGTTATGTTCTTCCTCAGCCTTGTTGCCTTGATACTTCACAGGCACAGGGTATTTTTAACCTTTCTTCACTGGGAAGATTTTTTTTAAACCTCATGTAATTTTTGTTGCTCTCTTCTGGATTCTCTCCAATTTGTCTACATATTTCTTAAACTGTAATACTCCAACTAAAGCCTCACCAAGCAGAATGGAAGAATTATCTCCCAAGTCTTGCCTATGACTCTCCTTAATATATCCCAAAATGTTATCTGCCTTTTTTCTCCATCACGCTACACTGTTGACTCATATTCAATTTGTGATCCATTATAATCTCCAGATCCTTCTCTCCAGTACTGCTGCCTATCAACTTATTCCTCATTTTGAATTTGTGCATTTAATTCTTCCTCCTAAGTGTACTACTTTGCACTTGTCTTTATTGAATTTCATCTTACTGATTTCAGCTCATTTCTCCAATAGATCACTTTGAATTCAAACCCTGTCCTCCAAAAAGCTTGCAACTTCTCCCAGCCATGTGTCATCCACAAATTGTATAAGCATACTCTCCACTCCATTATCCCAGACACTAATATAGACCCTTGCAGCCAATATAGACCCTTGCAGCACCCTATTGGATATGCCCTATCAGGTTGATAGTGACCCATTGCTAACTATTTCTGAAACTGTTCTATTAATCAGCTCTGCATCTATTTTATAGTAACTTCATCAGGACCATATTTCCTCAGTTTTCTTACAAATATATCATACTGGAATTGTGTTAAAAACTTTACGAAAGTCCAGACATATCATATCTACTGTTTCCCTGCACTGACTAGATCAACAACTCCTCAGTTCCAGGGAAAAGTCTGAGCCAGTAACTATATTCATGTTTTAAAAACCCAAATGCCAAAACCGTTTCCAGAAATGTTACACCAGGGATGCATCTGCACTCCCGCTGGGACCCATTCCAAATCTCACAGAAACCTACTCACAGATCCCCACTGATTTCAGTGGGCTTATGGGTGCAGCACTGAATTAGCTAATGTTTTGGTTGAGCTACAACATAGGATGCTTGAATCACTCATGTTTGCTAGCAGGTGCTTCACTCGTTGGAGCACCAAAATTAGCCACCCTAATCTGAAATTAGCAAAACAAGCCACTTGTATCCAGATCTATATCTCATCACAGCCCTCCTCCAGCTGAGAAAATGATCACTGACTCATCATCATGGAGCAATCTTTAACACATTCTAAATCACAGCCAAAAAAAAAGCAACTTTTAATGAAGTGTAACTGTATAGAAAGCTGAATGAATTATAACAAGCTATTTGGAGGGTGAGACAAAGCAATGTTAAATATAGTACAACATTTCAAAGGAGAGTAATTTTTATACTGATTCAAAAGCAGTTTAATGGACTTTCTCTTTGGTCTCCTGAGTAAATCTGGGAAAACACATTTAGCCTGAAAATTTCAAATCAAGGTTATATCAAAATAAAAAAATAATGGAAGCTGGTTGCAACCCTAGTTACAGGGAGGCTACTGCCTCTCCATCATCTCTCACAAGAAATTGGATTTTGAGCAAGAGGGCTGTCTCTCCCAACACTGCCCCAGAATGCCTGAAATGCAGGGGCAACCCAGCTGTTCTGCAGCTGTGCTTAGTAGTCAGTGTTCTCCCCTACTTGATACTGCTGCCTGATTTTGGATCCTTTTATTGAAGTATCCTTCCAGTGACCCAACCTGCCCCAGACATCCTTCAGACTCACCTCCACAGACAGCGTCTTTCCCAAAGCAAAAAACAAGGGGTGCATGTTAACATCAGGGTCCTTGCGGAAGCAGTTGGGTTTGGCATGGTGCTGGAAGTGCAGATGATTCCACCAGCTTGCTGGTGCACCCTGCAGGAACAAACGAGACCAAACCTTTAATGCTGCCAAATACAAGTCAACTCCTCCACTATTCATGTACCTTTTGGCCTTTTCCAAGAGCTGCACCACATTCCCCTCCCTGTCATGTTCTGGGAACAAGGTGCTTCTTGAACCTGCAGGACTCCATGTGAAAACTCTGACCATGGCTCTAAGCACTGAACACTTACCTTCAGATGGCCAATCACAAACTTGTGAACCAAGTGGTTCCATTTGGATTTGCTGAACACTGAAAGGTGCCCGAAGTCATGCTGGAGCCACCCAGCCTGGGCCTGAAAGACAAAAGGGGTCATAGAGACAACATCCTGAACTCAGTGAGTTTCTGCCACAGAGTTCATTCTCCACCCGCAGCGGTAGGGACAACATTCCTGCTCTCCTGACGGTTCACCTCAAGCAGGTGAGAGCACCCTGTACTGCCCACACAACCCCAAACATCAGTCCCTCCCTGCACAGCCACAAAACTCCAGACCCCCTCTCGACTGCGGGAAGTTACAGAGCACTGGGGAGTTGTTTTCGTGGGGAAGGGGGCACACGAAGAAAAGGCTATGGATCTAAGAATCGGGACATTTATTCTCTACAGGCTGGTCAGAGCACTGTAACAAAGTAGCCTTTGTAATTCCAGAGGGACCACCTGGGCAAAGGAGAAACAGCTGGGGCTTTCAGAGCTGCTATGTCCTGTAGGCCGCGTTCCCATGGGAACACCAGGAATGCGTGGCCACTGTTAGTGTCTCTCAAAGTTCATCCAAACCAGAGCAGAGAAGTACAGCCTTGTTGTTCCTACAGAAAGACCAGGACGAAGGAAGTGCTCGAGCAGACTATGGGGACGAGATACATGGGATACCCCTTCTAACTACTCACTCAAAAAGCCTGTGTCAAGGGACTGCATCGCTCCCCCCCCCCACACACACACACTTCAACCTCACCTTTGGATGGAAGGGAGGGGACAGGAATTCTTGTGATCCTGCCACATTCAGAGCTTCTGGTTTACTCCCAAAAGCACCTCCTCCTAAGAGAGGCTGGGTCTAAACTAGCTGGGAGCTTCCCACAACCACTGCTCCTCCTCTATAGACCCTCCAGTTAAGAGAGGCAAGGAATGAAGAACCTGACACTGTTCATCACAGTGCGTCTTGCTGGGAGAGATTACAAATGTTTTCAGCTCCCCTCGCTCTGCCTTGCAGAATCATTTTCAAAATGATCTTGGATCATCGAGTAAAAGAGTCTCGCGGGTACTGACAGAAGCACCTGGGGATACAACACTGGCCCTGAGTTTGTGGTAGAATAAGATGGCCCCCGCGCAGGTTACCTGGACGGTGCCCAGCAGCAATGCAGAGAAGAGGAAAGGCAGCAAGGATGACCCAAAGTACCAGATGGTGAGCCAGGCGGCAGCATCCAGCAGCAGGATGTGCAAGAGAAGCAGGAAGAAGAAGAGGTGGTTGGGCTGGAGGAGTCCCATCCGCTCGACAGTGGTGCGCAGCTCCCGGAAGTCTTCAACCAGCAACTCCTGCAGAGAGACGCACCTCCAGCACTCTGCCTTGGGTGTGCAGGACAGCAGCCAGCAGCTTTAGGAGCCCTGGGAGCTCCAGGGGCGTCAATGCTGCAGTGGTGGAAAGCTAGAGTCCTCTCACAGGAAGCAATTATGACATCAGGGGAAGTGTGTAGCTGACTTGCTGTGATTCTTGGGTGGGTGAAGGGTCTCTGTGACACGGGGAGAGCCTATGGCTGACGGGATCTGACCCCTGACACTTTGAGGTCTGAGTCTATGACTGAGGAGAGCCTGCAGCTAACGCATTCAGCTCCCCAACCCACAAGTTTTGTAGTAACACGTGAGGGAACCTGTGACCATCAGGCCCTGTTTTCCCAGGCTGGTACTGCCATGACACCAACAGGAAGTTTCAAAGAGGCATGTGTCCAAGATGCAATGTGCTTTACCATTTACTGGGAGTTCTGGTCACCAAGGAGAGATATCAACACATCCCCCTTGCTGCCACAATCCCATCCCAATGTCCAGCTTTTACGACACTCACATTTTTGCTGGGCTCAGAGCTGGGTTGATCCGGTGCCAGTTCCCCAATCAGCAGCGAGCTCATGTACTTTCTCACCAGAGCCTTGTCAAGGTGGAACGCCATGAAGGCATCCTGAAATACAGACAAGAGAACGGGGTGAGATAAAACACACCTTGGGCAGGACAGCAGACAAGATGCCATGTGAACATCCCCAGCCTAGATGAAAATAATCCAGTGCCGGAGCCGCTGGGCCATTCTTCTTCCCCTGCCCAACACCTTGGTGATCTCTTCAAAGCCAAAACAATTACCTTGCAGTAGGAGCTCTCTGACACTATCTAGGTAGACATTTCTGATGCACATCAACATGGTATCTGGGCTCTCTTCCTCTTTATCTCTAAACCAGAAGCCTTTCTTTTCCTGGCCAACCCATAACAAGTCTCCTTGACCCTATTCTCTTCTGCCTCCTGTTTCTTCTCATTTCTCTCCTTTCTTTTGATGCCAGCCATTCCCTCTTCTGGCTCCAGTCCCTCCACTTTCTCAAAGATGTACCCAGCCTTTCTCAAATCTTTTTGTTTTTCTTCATTTAAATCATTGCTCTGTGTGGGCTGTGGATGAGGGGGTCAGTAGGCAGGCTGCCCCAGGGAGAGAAGACCATTTCAGCCCAATCTTACTGCAGCAGCTTGGAGCCAGCTGAGAACACCTCTCCATGGCCACTGCAACTACAGCGGGCATAGCCAAAGGGGAGGTGCATGTCCCCCAGCTGGGGCAGGTCCAGGATTGTCTGCTCCCTGCACTCCCCAGCCAGAGTGAGGAATGCAGCAAACTGTACACTTTCCCCTTACTCCCTGACCAAAAGGGGAACAGCCAGCAATGTTCCTGTAGGAATCTAGGGAGTAGATCTAGCCCCCGTTCCCCTGCCATCCTCCCTTAAGAGCACCTGGGGGTAGGAGACTTGGGCCTGGGTCAGTCCCGGTGGGGGAGGTGCCCCCAGCCAGCCCCTTTCACCTGCCTGTTTCTTTTCTGTATAGTTTAATGAGAAGCAATTCCATTCCAGGCACAACCAAACCCTGACCTTGCTCTGTCAGTGTTTCCCAAATGGGGTTCCACAAAAAAATTCTACTCCCTCACCCCCTGCAGAGCCTGTAGGCAGCTCCCATTGGAGCTTTGCCAGCGGGGGCAGGCTTCTGGGGGCGCGTGGCTCTGGCTGCTCCACCACACACTGTGGCTGCCCCACCACCATGCACTGCGCAGTCCCCTCCTCACTCCGCAGAACTGCCCCTGTCCCACGGGGCCTCCGGCGCCACACAGCTTCCTCCTCCTCGTGTGCAGGCGGTGGCTTCTTACAGCCGGGAGGGGAGAGGTGGCTGGGTCCGAGATGCCAAGTAGCGACTCCTGGACCTCGGCTTTTTTAAACTGCTGCTTGCGCCCCAGCAGAGGACACATGGAACTCGGCTGGGGCTCTGCCACCCCCCCCCCCCCGGGGCACGCTAGGGCCCACTGCCCCCCGTGCACTGCCGCTCTCTCTCCCCCACATCCCATCCCACACTGCTGGGGAAGTGGCAGAGTCTGGTCTGGCGGGGAAGGTCGGGGTTTCTACCTCCCCCCCCAGCAGGAAGCCTGACCTGGTGCTGCAGCTGCGCTGAGATCCCCACTGCATGGGGGGTGGGGGACTGAACTCCATCTCCCGCCCCCCCGGAGGAACAAGAGCATGCTGCTTGGAGGCTTTCCCTGCTGCAGCAGGGAGCCAGGCCAGGTAAATGTCCCCTCTCATGCCTAGACCCCGCACCCAACCCCCCTTCCCTCCCCCTGCCGAGACCCCACTTTCCCAGCTTGCTCTGACATCCTGCTCCATATATAAGACAGTTATTAGGGGTTCTGGGAAATTCTTTTGAATTTAAAAGGGTTCCGTGGCCAAATAAAATTGGGAAACACTGCACTAAGTGATAAGAGGAAGCTGTATACGGAATTTGGTGGTTCTAGCTCTTTCTGTGTAAGAGTTCTTGAACAGACAGACACACAGACAAACTCTTTCAGATATGCAAATGTACCATCTTCTGTACTTCACCTGATTCTCTAACACCTCATTTCCCACTCTCCTTTACCTCTAAACATTTCAAGGAATGGTTTACTCCCATTCCCTCCAATTCCCACACTTCCAGCTAGGCTAAGGACAGGCAGCAAAGCTCACCCTGCAGTTGCTCCACCAGACCACAGGAACTGCTATGGCACCTCCAACAGGCATGACTATTTTGGGTGCTCTGTACTCTCCCTACTGGACTAGCCAGCATGGTTCTTCCACGCAAAGGCAGCTAAGGAGTTTCTGGAGTCCTAGGTCAGAGCAACAGGGGTCCCTCCTGACCTCTTCCTCTGCAGCCCTGGCAGCAGGCTGGGAAGCTGAGTTAGAATGCCAGGGGTTTCCTCATCCACCCACCACTCCTGCCAGTGAGCGAGGTTGGGGCATGGGAGCTTCCCGCATTCACCCAGCGCACCGGCCAGTGAGTGGGACTGGGATCTGGGGCTTCTGCCATCCGGCTGGTTCTCCTGCCAGTTACTAGGGTTGTGAAATGGGAGTTTCCTTCATCGGCCTGGTGCTCCTGCCAGGGAGTAGGAGCAAGTCAGAGGACAGGACACCCATTTTTCCGGAGCCCCCCAGTTGACCGCAGGTCCTGGGCACATGTCCCATTGGTCCATCTGCCACTGCCTCCACTGCAAAGAGCTCCTGACTCCCCACCACCTGCATGCTGCTGCTTGGGAGAACCCTGCAAGGGAATCAGTCACTTCTTGTCACTTGGGAAATTGTCAGGCACTTAGCAGCAACATGTTGCCTGTGCACTCTCTGGAAAAACGAGACCCCAACCAAGCACGTCAGGGTTTATAAACCTGTATCACTATATTCATAATCCTCCTTGCTTTAGATTCCAACCCCACTGGAGGGGGCGCACGTGTTACTTTGGTGCCTCGCTCTGGTTGAAAGTCTCTCCGTCTCATGTTACATTTCCTCTCCCTGCATGTGTCTTAGCACAGCAGTCACATTCTTCCAGGACTTTGTTTTCTCTTTTCAAGGGAATCCCTGCCCCCATTCCTGGGTTTCTTTGTTTCCAGCACACTGCTCAGCACTGCCTTGTGCCCACATGGCTTTGTGTTCTTTTGCAAAGTGCTGGTCCTTTAACTGGTCCCTAGCCAGGAAACAAACAGCTTTCAAATGTGGCTGATGCAGCCAATTCTAGCTCAGCCTTGTTGTATTTAATCAGGAAGGAGAGAGGGCATCCTTTCTGCTCTAGCTTATCTAAACAGGGAGAGGGAGAGGGGCATTTTCATCTCTGTTCTCCTATTGGAAGAGGGAGAATTAGGGGGTGGTACATGGGCAGACCAGGAGACGGTGGTACCATGAGTTTAGACCAATCATTACAACGGTGGTTGTACAACCTGGCAGTAAAACCTCAAGGGAGGTGGGGGTGGGGGAACTTAGGGGACTGATGGGGCATTAATGAGCTTTCTGGAAATCATGATACTGAGGCAGCAAGCCGCACGGTTAAAGGGGAAGTGCTTTTCCTTTCCTTTTGTTTCTTCTGAGAGTCTTGATTTTTGCTCTCCAGACTAGAAAAATATCCAAAAAGCTGGGACTGCTCCATCTCCAGCCACTTCAGTGGTCAGCAGTTTGGTTTCAGAGTAGTGGAGACAACAGACATGCCGGGCCCTTGGGCAAGATGCAGGAGTGAGGGGGCAGCTCCATGCTCCTGGAAGGGGTGGGGTCTCAGGCAGAAGGGGAGGGTCTGGGGGATGGCACTCCAGCCACTGCCATAGTAGCAGTGGCCAGGAGCCTTTTGTATTCCCCCTCCCCCCTTCCCTTCTCCCCCTGCCCCAGAGAGTACCTGAGAGAGCATAATGTTTGTAGCGTATGTCACAGTTCAGGGCAACTGCTCCCATATTCCCGCCTTTATGGTCCAGCAAGGGCATCCCACTCTTAAGTGTTTGGCTTCCCAGCCATTGCCTCTGTAGAGTGGAGATTTGCATTTCTCTCCCTTCTGAATGAGGTATTTCCAGGCTGAACATTTCCCTGCCTGCTCTCTGTTATTCCCCAGAGAGCTGGACTGCCTCAACAGGCCAGGAGCTGTGCTTTGCTTTCTCTTCAAAGACTAATAATAGGGTAAACGCCAATAGTTATGGATTACCAAACAGCTCTGTCTTAAACAGGCACTTTAATTCTTATGGGCAAAGCATTACAAGAGAACGTATTTTAAAACAATAAAAGAACCTACAGACATGGTAATATGCTTACCAGAGATCACCCCGACTCCAACATGAGCTCTGAAAGGCACCACCCAGGGACTGTCCAGTTATTTCTGATTCATAACACTCTTTGGCCTGGTCTACACTAGGACGTTAGTCTGAAATAACACCCCCACGGTCGAATTTATAAGTGATGCGTTCACACTACCAAGCCCATTATTCCAGAATAAGGGGCAGCAGAATTTGAACTCTGTACAGGCAGTCCCCGGGTTACATGGATCCGACTTACATCGGATCCCTACTTACAAACGGGGTGAGGCAACCCCGCACTAGCTGCTTCCCCCCAGCAGACCAGGGAGACGCGAAGCTAGCGCCCCTCCCCAGCAGACCAGGGAGACGCGGAGCGGCTTTTCTCAGCAGACACCTCAGCTTGAGAATAAAGGACTGAGGTGTGGGAGAATAAAACTGAGCTCTGGAGAAATGTTTGGCTAGAGTTTCCCCTACAATATGTACCAGTTCTGACTTACATACAAATTCAACTTAAGAACAAACCTACAGTCCCTATCTTGTACGTAACCCGGGGACTGCCTGTACTCCCACTTTTCATGAGGAATAAAGCTATTCCCTAACTTGTAAGTCCAAAATAACATTAGTGTGGATCCTCTGGTGCTGCTAATTCGAACTAATTGGCGGCCTCCCGCAGCTCCCCAGAGTGCATCCGGGGGCTCTGAATCCAAGGCAGCGCATCCACGTTAACAGAGCAGGCCTCGGGCTACATTCAATTCTTCCTCATAGTGAGGACACAGAAATTAGAATTTGTAAAATCAGGTGTCCAGAAGTCGAATTTAGTAAATTCGAAATAATCCTCTAGTGTAGACATGGCCTTAGCTCAGAACAAGAACCCAAGTTTTATGGGGTCAATGGGCCAAAGATATCTCAACCCTGTTCTAAGGATCAGGCCCCCCTTGGATAAAGGGTCTGCTCTATTTGCTGGATCAGAAAGAAGTCAATTTTAACTCAGGCCATTTAACCAAAAATCCTTTCTTTATCTATTGGTCTCCAGAGAATTCAGTTAATGCAAAACTCACCAGGGAGAGGTGCTTTTCTGCAGCGGTTACAACCAGAAGAGCTTTCACTAATCACCCCTTGCCTCTTTTCTCAGTTCCTGGAGGAGCTCTAATTACACTTCCCCTGGAAATACATACAATACCTGGCCCACAAGAATACATAAACCATTCATTTAATACAATGGACACCAAAGATATTAAACTCTGTTCAATAAGGTTTCTTGGGAACCATACCTGTTGCAGTTTGCTCCCTGGCTCTGTTAATACCTGATATCACATACACCCAATACTAGGTACCAGTGAACCTTAGGACTCACCCAGTTCCAGGAGGCCCCCCTCACTGGAACCATTGCTTAAAATGGATGGAACTGACATGATCTTGTGGAAGTTGCAAAGGTCAGCACATTGTCTTGGGCCACTGGCTATCAGGTATGTAAAGGGGTAACTGGTTATGCAATAAGCACTGCCTTACTGGCACGCTTACTGGAGTAACCAGTTAACCAGCACCCAGCCCAGCGGGAGCAATCCAGCTGGGCTTACTACATTGCAGGCGGAGGCTGGCTCAGTGGCCCCGACCTGCGGTGCATCATGGCAGGCCAGTTAACTGGTTAAACGTATAGTGCCTTGCATACACAAGTCCAGTATTTGTATGCAGATGTGATCTGGCTGTCTGTCTCTCAATCCATCTGCGCAAGAGTGGACACCTAACCTTGAAAATCTGGCCCATAATGAAGACTGCATTTGAAAAATCTTCCACTGTTGCCTTAGACAGTTTTACCACCTGTGAACAGTTGTTTATGCCCACTACAGTATCTTATGCTTAGTACAGAAAATATAGTAGAATCTCAGAGTTATGAGCACCTTGAGAATACAGGTTATTTGTAACGGAAATGTTTGTAATTCTGAACAAAATGTTATGGTCATTCTTCCAAAAGTTTACAACTGAACTTAATACACCTTTGAAACTTTACTATGTAAAAGAAAAATGCCACTCCCACCTCCTTTTTTTTTAGTTATTTACATTTAATACAGTAGTGTACTGTATTTGCTGTTTGCTTGACTTTTGTCTCCACTTCTGCCTTCTTGAGTATTTCTGATTCCAAATAAGGTGTGTGGATGACTAATCAGTTTGTAAATCTGAGGTTCTACTGTACCTAGCAACATTGCAAATACTGATCTTATTTAAAACAATCGGCAAAGGAAGTGCTCTGACAGTTATGAAGTAACTAAAAATGTAGATTTTTTTTCAAAATCCTCTTGTTATAGATGAGGAAATTTCAGCTAAGAGATGTTAAGAGCCATGGTCCTGACTGCAAACATTTACCTCAAAGGAATACTCTACTCAGATAAATACAATGAAATGTGCAGATATGTTTACAGGTTCAGGGTCATCATTTTCAACTGATCACTCATTTTGTATGCCTCATTTGTAGACAATTTAAACAGAAGGATACCATTAGGCATCCACAGTCAAAAATGTTGGCCTTCACTTTTTCTAAGGCTCAGTTTCCAAACATGTAAAATGTAATACCCACATGCGACCATGCAGATTTTAAATTCAGTATTTTTGGAGGGTTCTCTCTGGTAGACATTTCATTGCCACCTTCCCAATTGACAAATGAGGAAGCTCAGACCCAGAGAGATAAATTGCATTATTTGGGCTGGGCATGTGATAGACTACAGGATCAGGAATGGAGCAGGTAATTAAAATTGCTTTTTTAGTTTTCTCACATCTCTCTAGGGACGTAAAATCTAGTTTAATTGGCTATCTCATTAAACTTTTTTTTAACCAGTTAATTGATTAAAGGGGGATAAGCAGGGGAGCAGAGTGGGACACCAGAGCAGACCCTGCCTGCAGCGGGCCAGGGCAGCCCTCAAGCAGGGGCTGCTGCAGCATCCCGGTCAGACTAGCCCCTGCCTGCAGGGCACCTGGAACCCAATACAGGTAGAAGCTGCGCTGGAGAAGCCCCTGTCTGCAACAGGTGCCGCCATGGAGATGGAGCAGCCTCCTGCTCGCAGCAGGTGGGGAGCTGCTTCAGCCCTATTGGTTAACCAGTTAAACCTTCACATCCCTATATCTCACTGCAAAAAAAAAGTCTTCTAAAATCTTTATAAGCCTTGTAGGGTGTGGATCTGCAAAAATCACATTCATTCAATCATATACATATTTCACTGAGGAGACCAGCATTTCCCAAACTGGGGGTCCTGACCTACAAAGGGGAGGTGGGAGAGATGCAAGGTTACTGTGGGGGGGGAGGGGTGACAGTAAAGTGACCCTTACTTCTGCTCTGCCTTTAGAGCTCGGCCCTCAGCCACCCAGCTCTGAAGGCATCAACCCAGACATAAGTGTGGCAATATTGTGACCCCCTACAATAACCTTGTGACTCCCCTGCCTTTTTGGATCAGGATCCACCGTATGGGAAGAGTGGTCTCTTCCCATGAAATATGTATAATATAGGGGGAAAGTACAAAAAGATGAGATCTCAGTGAATGAAGGGGAGGGACCAGATTTCATGGTCATTTTTCATGGCCATGAATTTAGTAGGGCCCTATATATATAAAACAAATCAAAACTAATATTCTGGAAAGCAGATGCATTTGCATGTGCTTACTTTGAAGTGTGTGAGTAATCCCGTTGATTTCTTGCTTCAAGTTAGGCATATGCTCAGATGCTTTGCTAGACTTGGGCTTAAGTGAAGGAGCTGAGGATAACACTGTTGACGACATCCTTGTAAGGAGTAAACCAGAAAACCTCATCTCTACAAATTGCCTTTCCCTGTTGAATCTAGATGTTCAGCAACATGCTACCAGAGCTCTTTACCAGGACCACACAGGTGGGGCCTTCCATTCTTGCATACTACCCTCCAGTTAGGAGATATGTGGTAAATTTACAAGTCCAGTTGTAAACATAACGTGATCTGCTTTTTACCTTTGCTTCAAAATCTCTGATACACAATCAGAATTAAACAAATAAGCCAAGCCACCACTACAGCAAAAATACTCATCTCCCTTTCCTCATTAGTGCATCCCCTTGCCAACAGCAGGGCACATGTTCCATAGAACTTGCCCTTGCCCTTTCTTCTCTCCCTCCCTGTCTTACTATGGGCTTTCAGGGTTCCCATCACCTTACAGCTGCTCCAGAGAGCTCCTACCCTAGACTCTGTCAGGTACATGGGAGAACTTGGGCCATACAGTCATGCTGCTGGTCTTTACTGGCATTTCTGTGTGGAGACTAGTGCTGCTCACTGAACTGTGGAGGTATCATCATCATCACATGCTTCGAAGAGCAGGTGGCCATTTGGAACTGGCCGAATCACAAGATATTTGGAATGGACTAAAAAGCAATGCCCAGGGCATGCAAACAGACCTGGCCTTGAGGTTAGCTGCTGATACCCAGGGCGAACTCGGGCATTCCTGTGCCTCATATACACTCCATGCTGCTCCTTCCTCCCCTGATTTATTCCCTCCATTCCTCTCCTTTCCTGGCACTTGCTTCTAGATGAGCCCTTTCCCATCTCCAACATACAGTTCTGCACCCCTCTGGAGAGAATAAAATCCCTGCCATTGAATCCCTTCTTGCCCTCTCCCCTTTACAGAACACGTAGGCTCCTCACTTTAACTCACCCCCAAGCACTATCCTTTCCCACCCCAGTGCCCTGCTTATCTCCCCAACCCTTCAACTCCTGCCACACACGAAGCTCCCAGCATCCTGGCACACCGACCCTCCCACCCTGCCTCTGGGGCCACACCAAGCCACCCGCACCCCAAAGCGGGCGCAGCCACAGTGCACTGGGGCTGACAAAGCCCTGGCTGGGATGATTGAGTTGGGGTTGGCCCTGCTTTGAGCAGGAGGCTGGACTCGATCAGCGCCCCCTGCCCCCGCCTCAGTGCGGGGCTCAGCTCCGCATGGAGGGGACAAAGGGCTCCCCCAGCCTCGGCCCCTCACCGTGGCGTCCTGCCCCGCGTAGTGGCTGATGACTCGGGCGCCCCCCGGGTGCCGCCGGTAGAACTGGCTGATGTCATAGACCTTCCTGTTGATCACCAGCCACCGCTCCTGCTGCGGCTGCCCCCGGCCCGTGCGCAGCCCGATCTCCTCCCAGGTGAAGCGCCGCGGGGAGGCGCCCGGCTCCGGCTCCCCCATCCCCGCTCGCCGCTGCCTCCGCGCTCAGCCCCGCTCCACCGGCGCGCGCGGCAGCCGGCTCTGCCCATTCAGCACCCTCTGCCCGGCGGAGCGCGAGCTCCCGACTCTGAACACGCCCCTCGGAGTTCATTGGCTAGCCGCCCCCCCATTCAAGAGCGCATTGGGCGGTGCCTTACTTAATCCCGCCCCCTCAGCCGTCCATCAACAACTCATTGGCTCAATCCCGGCACTTTGCGTCCCTCGCTTACAGAGACCCAGAATGTCATTGGTTCTTGAGTCATTCGGCGGCCACCGCGGGTCCTTGCCCTTTGATTGGCCTAGTCGCTGCGCTGGAGAGCGCCCCGGGTTTCAATGTTACTCCGGGGCTGGGCAAGCGGGAGCTTCCAGCCCCAGCAGGGAGCAACGTGTCTGCCTGTTCTACAGGCTTCTCTCTGGCTCCTGCAGTGTTCCAGCCCCCGCAGCTCTGGGGATTCCTCTTTTTCATCCCTCCCGCGCCTCTCTCCTGCCCCCTTTAAAAACCAGGGAACGTGAAAGCATCAGCCCAGCGTTAGTTCCAGCCCCCCACGGGTTGGCTTTCGAGTTCCCCAAAGTCAGGGAATTCCAAAACTGAACGCTGCTCCCACCATAGTAGTCACCTGGGTACTTGGCACCTCTACGATAATACCTGGTCTAGATCTCGTTACCAAATGTAACCATGAATATATATTATCACGGCCTGTATACCACTATAACGTAGGGCGAGCAACCTTAGCATATCCCAGCCATTTATATTTACAGATGCAAGAACGCATTTGCTCAGCTTTTGGCTGAATATCTTTAATACACCCCACAGTCCACCAGTTCTCCCTGTGAGTGATGAGGTAGACGGTGCCCAATCTTTCCAGGTGTTCCCTTGAGGGTTCTCAGATAGAGATGGCTCCTGGTGCTGGTGCTGCAGCAGAGAGCTTTCCACTAGGCTGCGGTTCATAGGGCTGGAATTTGGAAGAGACCTCAGGAGATCATCAATTCCAAACCCCTGCTCAAAGCAGGACTAATCCCAACTAAATCATCCCAACCAGAGCTTTGTCAAGCCTGGTCTTAAAAACCTCTAAGGATAGAGATTCCATCCCCCCCTCCCCAGGTAACCCATTCCAGTGCTTCACCACCCTCCAGTGAAATAGTTTTCCCTAGTATCCAACCTAGACCTCCCCCACTGCAACTTGAGTACATTGCTCCTCATTCTGTCATCTGTCACCAAAGAGACCAGCTTCTCTCCATCCTCTTTGGACCCCCCCCTTCACGTAGTTCAGGGCTTCTATCAAATCCCCCCTCATTCTTCTCTTCTGTAGACTATATTAGCCCAAATTCCTCAGTCTCACCTCATAAATCATGTGATCCAACCCCCTAATCATTTTTGTCTACCCAGGCAAACTGCTATTTCAAAATGAATTTTGAAACCGCAAAAACCGGCGGAGCATCCACACATCAAGCGCACTTTTGTGCAAGTCAATCGGCAGACGAGAAGGCTTTTGGCGGTACAGTTATTCCTCTCCCCCACGAGGAATAAGTCCTTTTTGCGCAAGAGCTGTCATGCAAAAAGGCAAGTGTGGATGCTCAGCAGGGGTTTTTGCGCATGTAATCCCTATCCGAAAAAGCACAGGTGCTCTGATGGCCATTCTGTAAATGGCCATCAGAGCATTCTTGCGCAAGAGTGCCCATGCAGTAAGGACGCTCTCTTGCACAAGTGTACAGATCTGGACACGCTTTTGCACAAGAAGTTTTTGTGTAAAAACTCTTCCGCAAAAGGCTTCTTGCACAAAAACTCTGCAGTGTAGACGAAGCCCTAGAGAGTGGGATATTTGGGAAAGTTAGTGAGTTTGGAGGGAGTCAGGTCCTTTGAACAGAAGAGGAGTGGACCATCTGCCAAGAAGCAGCCATCCTACAGGTTGGGGGGGAGAGGGATAAAGAGTTTGGAAGATGGGCATCATATTTCACTGTGCTTTATGTCCTTACGGGTTCTAAGGGTTAACCTGAAGTGCCATGTTAACACTTTGTCAAGTTGAGCAGCCAGGAGCCATTTTGCTTTTTTTTTTTCTTTCATATTTCAAAACAAAGTTTGAAAGATGAGAGGCAAACCTGTTCCATTTGTTCAAGCTCACAGAACATAAGGAAGATGAAGTTCTCATTAATAAATTACTCTATAATTACATCAGCACTGACCTTTATCTGTTGCAATAGCCAGTAACTGTGGCCTCTCGTCACAGAAATCATCATGACATAGTCCATAATTCCATTACCAAGGAAAATAATCCAAATAATCTCAATGTCAGAATTTTTTAAACAGCAAGAATACATTCCCCAGGCTTCAGAGAGAGTGGTCATTCCTGACTAGTGATACAACCACACAGAAAAAGTTGGAGAGATCAGAGGTTAGCCTGTATTAGTCATGCAACTGAACTGAGGGAGAAGTCCCTAGGATAGTAAAGTGTTTGGGACACAGTGTCCTTCCTTAGTGACTGGACCAGTTTCCTTGGCTCTTCAAATAGTAAGTATTCATTCCCTGATCTTTGAAAAATTAATACAGGTTGAACCTCTCTGGTCCAGCAATCCCTGAACTGGCATGGTTTTAGTTAGCTGTATGTCCAATTATCATGGGTGTGGCCAAGTTTGTTTATAGCCACCAGTCCTGGCTCTCAGTGCTCTGTGCTGAAATTCAGCTCTAATTTACCCCTAACTGTCTTCTCAGACCCCAATAAGTAGTGGAAGTATTAGCAATGCTGCTAGACAGTGTTGACCTCCCATGGTCCAGCAAATTCTCTGGTTCAGCACCAGTCAGGTCTCCAGGATGCCAGACTAGAGAAGTTCAACCTGTATCAGAGCTTTACCACTTTGTAGCACTTGTCTTATACTATGCATAAACTTCCCAGCAGTCTTCAGTATTTTGCTTTCATCTGAGACAAAATAGAGGGAGCAGGTGTTCACATTAAAGATCCACACAGAAGAGGATTTTATTGATGTTTTTTATCCCACCCATCTTTTAAGATTCCTGAGCTCTTGCTATGTTGACTATTTCCAGTCAGACCTTTTGTCCTTACTGGGGTTTAGAATGTTTTGGTATCAACATTTTAGCAAAGGTTGGTCTCACCAGACTAAGCTGGGTTATCACAGAGCTTGGAAATCCTGTAGTTACAAAATGGGATCCCAGCTTTGTAAAATATCTATGTTTTGGGTTGGCAGGACAAACATTTTCTGTCATTTTCAATAACAGTTCTACAGTGAAATATTTATCTGGTGCATCCTTTAGTTTCCATCTTCTAAATATTCAATTAAGGATCCAGGAAAACAAAATAAAACCCCAATTCCCAGACTCTCTTCTAAAGGTCAAAGAGGGAAAAGATACTGCACAAAGAAGCATAAAATAGATGTGTGGGAAATAGGCAACTAACCTCTGTTCCCTTGGCATCCAGGCCAGCCTGCACTTCGACGCTGCTTAAGCCACATGGCTTATCCAGTGCCCATTCTGGAATGTAATACTCAGGCCAGAAGTGGAAACACAAAGGGACTTTCTGTCTTCTGTTTGTTGGGCTTGTGTAGCAGCTCAGTTCCAGCCAAGTATCCCATGGCTACAGAAAGCAATGTCAATTCAACAGCTTTAAATGCCTTCCAAGGGCTGATACATTTCACTAGGTGGCATCACACATAAATTGGATTTAGTTTTGTCTTCAAATCAAACAACACAAAAATATAGCAATATTTTGGTTCAGAGACCAATGATGAGTCAGGCCTGATACCTAGGTAAGTGCTAGGTAACAATACAGAGACAGTACACTAGGTAAGCTATCCTATCAGAGCTAGTATCCAGATGAGGGCTATGTATATTATCAGTCCATATCATTCCCAAGCACTACCACTGCCCAGTCTGAGCCTCTAGCTGGGATGAAGATTAGCTATTAACCCTCATGTGTCTAGCCATTCAATCCCATCCATTAAATCCCTGTGGGCAGGAAGAATCTTCCTCCTTGAACTGTTAGCACATTATTTCCTAATTTGAAGGGATTCAAGTTTTGTAAGAAGACTTTGAAACTAGCAACTGTCAGAGAGAGGATACTGGATGGGATGGACCATTGGTCTGATCTGAGATGCCAGAGATGCCACTCACACACCAGCCCCATAAGGTGGGAGGAGAAATGCTGAAACCTGGAGATTTGCCATGGGTCACATCCAAGTAAGCCAGAGGCTGGATCTGGCCTATAGGCTGTAGGTTCCCCAATCCCACCCCTGCTCTAAACAAAGGACTGCTACAAGTCTGAATCAAGAACTTGCAATTGTTGTATATATTTAATGCCTTTAACCAGTTCTAGTTCTTTCTTTCTTTCTTTCTTTCTTTCTTTCTTTCTTTCTTTCTTTCTTTCTTTCTTTCTTTCTTTCTTTCTTTCTTTCTTTCTTTCTTTCTTTCTTTCTTTCTTTCTTTCTTTCTTTCTTTCTTTCTTTCTTTCAATAAAGCTTTAGATTGTAGACTCTAAAGGACAGGCAGTTGCATGCTTTTCAGGATAGGATTCTAAGTTATAAATTGACCTGGGAATGTGGGTGGTCCGTTGGGATCAGAAGAACCTTTTTATTTTATGAGATTGGTTTTCATAACCTCTATCTGTACAAGCAGTGGTACTTGTGGTGACAAAGAAGAACTGGACCTCTCCTTTGGCTCTGTATACAGTTACAAAATATTCCTGGAAGGTGAAGCCTTGCCCTTGCCTTTTTGAAAGGTTCTAGTATCATCCCAGCATAGATTATTATTTTCCTTTCCTTGGGCTACAAAAAAAAATCATTTCTGGCAGCCCAAGTGAAACAATGACCCGGTGCAAACAAGAAAAATGCATGGTAGATACTGCCTACCTTCAGGACAAACTGCTCACCTGCACCCAAATACTTCGGGTGCTTTTCTGGGTGACACAGCCTGATGGCTCCTTGGCTCTGAATTCCCCCACACCATGCTATACAATATCCCTGTATATTATGGACTCTCAAGCTCATTTCCCTCAGCACAAGTCACTAGTCACTGCCTGAGAGACAGGAATTTATTCATGGGAAGGCGAATATTGCATTTCATTTATAATATACATGCTGGTAAAAAACACAAAGACAGGTTTGGCGAACATTCAAAACCCCTCCACCCAGGAATGGGCCGTCATTCTGGCCCTCAACCCCTCTGGCTTATGTAGCTATTCCAGCCACCTCAATGCAGAATCAGGCCCATTCCTGCTCCTGAATCTTACTAGGTTAGGCAGCCATTCCAGCCACCTCAAACCTGGCCCAATTAACCACTTCAACCCCTCATAGCCCCAGGGTTATTAGCCTTTCAAAGTTCCTCCCCTCCAATTTCAGGGAAAGGGGCAATAACCCAGCATCACTTCTTTCTCAGGCAGGTTTCCTGAGGCTAGATTGGAGTTTGGGGGTGGAGGGGGGCTGAAGAGGCTAATAGGCACCTTGGCATTGAGAAAATCCCACCAGGTGCCTCTGCATCTGCAGGCATCTAAACACCTTTACAAATCTAGCCCTCAACCTGTTTTTCATCCTAGGGCTGGTGGATTCTCTTGTTCTTTCTCCTCATTCACATCCCTGTTCCCCCACATGCCTACACTCCCCATCTCCTTATACCCCCGCCACTCCCTCCCTCCCCCACAATATCTCTGCCTATTTCCAGCTCTCCATCCTGCTGCTCTCCCTTCACTCTCTCCCCAGTCCTCCCCCCTCCAACTGCCAGGCCCAACTGCCATGGAATCTGGCCCCGACCTTCTGCCCCATCATCAGCTAATGGGGCACCACCCAGAACATGCCACCACCTGTTTGAGAGGCTGGAAGAAGGGGAGATCTCACACTCTCACACACATACTGTGTGCGATTTCACCTTGGTGTAATGGACTGTGAGGAATGTGATTTAATAAAGCCAGTAACCATGGATACACTCACAGGCTATGTGCATAATTGCTCCTCTAGTCCAGCTTTTCTGAGCTGGGCTGCTTATTTCGCAGCTCTGTAGGAAACACCAGTTGGTCCAGTTAGACTTATGTCACACACCTGCTGACCCCAACCCACGCTTCTTGGGCACAGCACATTTACATTCTCTGAGGCAGCAGGAGGAACATTAGATATATTTCACTCCAGGACTATAGGACTTCCTTCCCAACCCCTTGTTTAATTTACACCTGATTACTTCCTCCTGTTAGTTGTGGTTTTGCCACATTCTTCTGACCCTGTGGCATGTGTGATGCACCAATTTAGACTACTCTAGACTCCCTGAGCCATATTCACAGGTGATGTGTAGGATTGCCTAAAAGACACCTGCATACCGACAAGTCTAAGAATCTGACATGCTGAGTGAGAAGTCACAAGAAGGTGTGATCTTGAAGCCCAGAGAATCATCTCTGAATCTTCCTCACTTTCATTTTCACACATCTGAAAAAGTTGTATCCAATTTCACAGGAATGAAATCAATGGGGTTTTATTGACATGGAATAGGATTCTGCAGAAATTCTCCTACCGACCTTAATAGAGAGTGAAATCTTTCTGATATTTTTAAAACAATCTTAGCAAATGCTAAAGTAGGAATATAAAATTCTATAGAAGGTATAAACATAACCTGTGGGAATGTAGGTTTTCTATTAAATTTGACAAGACTTTTCCATCGGGATCTCTCTCACACATACAACCCTACTCTCTCTCTCCCTCGAATAGCCTCTTCAGCTGCTTTTACCTCTCTCCCTAGTTCTTCCTTTTCCCCCTCTAGGTCCTTCCTGTTGTCTTCCCTCCTCCCCCATCTCTCTGTCTTTCTCCTGCCCTGCATTACACAGGAGCTTTTGTGCAGTTAACTGTGCCCAGTTCCCAAGCTTGTGCAACAATGAGAGTAGCCTTTCACCTACTTGGCTGCTGAAACTGTCGTCAGAATCAATAGTTCATTTACACGTCTCCTCTGATTCCTTTATGCTGGATGAAATAAACCAACATGTCATAGCCTTGATGGTGAAGAGGGATGCAAATGGTTCCTGACAGTTTCAGAGGGTGGAGCTGTATAATGGTGACAATGCTATTCTTCTGGCAGTTACTGCCAGGCAACTAGGTATCTGTTATTTATTTCTAATTAAATAGCTCAGATGGAAACCCATTTAGCATGACAGATGGACAGGTATGTGCAGCAAAAGGTCAATGACCATGCAAACCCACCTGCTTCCTCATCAGAGTGTTTCTTTCAAGAAAGGATTTGCTCACACAGAAGAGGCCTGAGGCTCAGAGTTTAGTTATGTAACTGGGCTGTCAGCAGGTTTGAACTATGAGGCTTTCACCAGTAGAAATGTGATTCCCCTTCAGCCGTCCCCCCAACACCAAGTCCACTAGCTGGAAGAAATAACACTCAAACCATTTCAGCAGATCACCCACTAAAGCGGGATAAAGTTGTGGGAGTGGCCATCCCCTCACACTTAGCCTGTCCCTACAGAAAGAGAGAACTTGATCTACGTAGCTTAGAACAGCGAGGCTTCTGTGGCATTGTGGGAAGGTGGTGCAGTGTATAGCACTGGAGGAAGAGGCACTAGATCTGGGTTCTCGACACTCCCACCATTAGAGGGGGTTGATCCAGCTCTAAATAGTCTGATAAGACCCACTCAAATGAGCTACCTGAGAGTGTCCATACATGTCCTCTAAAACATCGTCAGAGGAAAGGAAATACAAAAAACTGAAATGCTGCAAACCAGAAAAATACAAAGAAAGATCATGGATTCAGCTCTGTCTGTTACAGGGATTGCCATACCTGTCAGAACAAAGGGGCATCTCCTCTAATAGCCTGTCTCCAGTAATAGCCAGATCCAGATGCTGCAGAGAATTGTGTGAGAATGCAACAATAGGCAGATGCTGGATAATCTGCTCTCCAAATAGATCTCATCCCACTTGCAAATAATTAGATTGTATCAACCCTGAAGTCCAAAGTTGAATATCCTTTCCAACGTTTTTAGTGTCATTAGTTATGAAAACTTCGCATATTTTATAGGCCCTACACTGCCCTCACCCCAGGCTTCTCAACTTGAACAAACTCAAAAATCTAACCTGAGTAATTTATTCTTTTTTTTGCAATAGTTAAGCTATCAAGATGCATCTGAATAAATGTAGCCATGACAAGGAGGCTATCCAAATGCATACACATTTCCTTTGTATTTGAATCACCATTTGCACAGAATTATTTGTCTGATTGCCAGTCATGAGGTGGATCTTGACATGTAATATTGACATTTAGTGATTTTGCTGTTTTGTTGGAGTCATATTGGTACCCAGATAAGAGTCACAAGGTGAGTGAAGGAGTATCTTTAATTGGACCAAATATGGTTAGTGAAAGAGACAACCTTTGGAACTCCTGAGAGCTCTTCTGCAGGTCTGTGGAGCTCAAAATGGCTAATTTCTCACCAAGCAAAGTTGGTCCAAAATGAAAAAAGACATTACCTTACTCACCTTGTCCATCTGTTTGTATTTTAACAGCTTTACAGCTTGAACTCTTTGAATCTCAACTTCTACTTTCGTTAAAAAATGAGTGAGTGTCTCTTTCCTCCCTGACCTTGGCTGAGCTGGCTGCTGTGCTTCCCCCCTGGGTTAGCTGACTGGCCCTAGATAAGGTCATGTGAGAGTATTCATATGTGCTCCCCTCAGCACATCACCCTGAGTGGCTGCCCTCATCACCAGCCCGTGTCTCATGCGTCTCTCGCTCTGCCAATCAACGTTGATTCTGTCCTGTAGCATCTCTTGCTATTCCACCCATGTGGCCTTTGCACAACTCTGTCAATATGTCCAATCTTCTCCTTTCAGGATAATTTGGACATTGTGAGATTAGCTGATCAGTTTCCTTTCACAGACAAGGTGGCAAGATCTGTACCTTTATTAGGATTTCCCATACTGCTTTGCCTCGTGTCTCTTTGTGGGGACATCACTGCCCTGAGTGCATGTGGGATAACTTGACAGACTGTGTTTCCCAGGGCCTGTGCTAGACTTTCTCACACTTTAGGCAACCCCTCTCAGCACAGAAGCTGTCCTGGCTAGTGAAAGGCTGCAGCTGGGCCAGAGCCCCATTAGTCTGGACCAAGTTGCTGGTGGAGGAATGCCCTTAAAGAAGCAGACCCTTCCCCCAAAAAACTGCCTAACCTGGTGGGTAGTGGCCAGACCAAAGCCACATCAGTGGGGTGGTTTACAGTCCTGGACACAACTGCCAACAATGCTCTTCCCTGGGAAACAGGCCAAAGTTACATTGACAAAAGAAGCTGTCTTCCACTTCTGCTAGTGTTGGGTGGACCCACTTAAAGGGACAGACTCCACCCCCCCCCTTTGAAAACTGTCTTGGCAGGAGAGGTGACTAGGTAGGAGCTGTGGGGCTCTGGTAGCTCCTAGCCCTGCTGCTGCTGCCGCTGCATTGCTATGTGGGAGCAGCAATCCATGAAAATTCAGTGCCCTGGGTGATCTACCCCAACAGTAGCCTTGGTGCCATCCAAGAATGAGTCTGGTTCCAATACTCTGCTATGCCTGGGTGATTTTCAGTCTGCTTATAGGTATTGTTCAGAATGACATGTACCAACATGCTGTTCCCTATACCTGCTACCAGCCAATGTACCTGCTACCAGGCTTTAGAATATCTCTTCATCAGCACTGCAGAATATGGATCTTGGATTTCTGCATGTGAAGAATTAAGCTCTGTAGTCTGCGTGGTGATGTGAAGGCTGGTTTCTCAATAATTGATTCATCCCATTTATAGCCCCATTCAAGTATAGCATAATAATACTGATAACCGGGTCTGCAGCCAAATGCAATTGACTCTAGCTCCTTTTCTGTCTGGGCATGCTAGTCTTTGTTTGGCCTGGATAATTTTGAAGTCAATTCTCCTGAAGGGAAACTTCAGCAGGTCCATTGTCAGCTGCATCTGGCTCTCTCTGAGCTGCTGGACTGAGATTCACTTACTTAGCAAATAAGTCTAACAAAGCTTTATTCAGGCAAAATGCTAAGTGGTGATCAGCTGGGACACTAGGGGTGGTCTCATCACAAGCGCCTCTGCGCTGGACAATAGCTTCCTCCTCCCTTTGTCAGATAAACTCATTTGTAACACTTTGCTCTCTTTTCTCATATGTATGTACTAGTCCCACGTTTCCACATTAACTCTCCTCCCCCGTCAGTTGGATTTGGTTCAACCTAGTCTTTTCTAGCTTTTTATTTACTTTCTTTTCTTTTTCTCACGAACATGATTACTCTGCAATTTCTTACACGTGAGAGGTTCTAATTAGGCTTCAACTGTTAAATGTTGTCAGGACCAATTATCAACATTCACAGCAGGATTCAAGTATAGCATAATAATACCAATCCTTTTCAACTTATTCATAAATGATCTGGAGAAAGGGGTAAGCAGTGACGTTGTAAAGTTTGCAGATGATACCAAACTGTTTAGGATAGTCAAGACAGAAGCAGACTGTGAGGGACTCCAAGAAGATCTCACCAAACTGAGTGATTGGGCAACAAAATGGCAAATGAAATTTAATGTGGATAAGTGTAAAGTAATGCACATCGGGAAAAATAACCCCAACTATACGTACAGTATGATGGGGGCTAATTTGGCTATGACAAATCAGGAAAGAGATCTTGGAGTTATCGTGGACAGTTCTCTGAAAACTTCCACACAGTGTGCAGCAGCGGTCAAAAAGGCAAATAGGATGCTAGGAATTATTAGGAAAGGGATAGAAAATAAGACCCAGAACATCTTACTGCCCCTGTATAAAACTATGGTACGCCCACATCTTGAATACTGTGTACAGATGTGGTCTCCTCACCTCAAAAAAGATATTTTGGCCTTGGAAAGGGTTCAGAAAAGGGCAACTAAAATGATTAGGGGTTTGGAACGGGTCCCATATGAGGAGAGGCTAAAGAGACTGGGACTTTTCAGTTTAGAAAAGAGGAGACTGAGGGGGGATATGATAGAGGTCTATAAAATCATGAGTGGTATGGAGAGGGCTGATAAAGAAAAGTTATGTATTAGTTCCCATAATAGAAGAACTAGAGGACACCAAATGAAATTAATGGGTAGCAGGTTTAAAACTAATAAAAGGAAGTTCACACAGCGTGTTGTCAACCTGTGGAACTCCTTGCCAGAGGAGGCGGTGAAGGCTAGGACTATAATAGAGTTTAAAGAGAAGCTGGATAAATTCATGGAGGTTAGGTCCATAAAAGGCTATTAGCCAGGGGATAAAATGGTGTCCTTGGCCTCTGTTTGTCAGAGGCTGGAGAGGGATGGCAGGAGACAAATCGCTTGATCATTGTCTTCGGTCAACCCTCTCTGGGGTACCTGGTGCTGGCCACTGTCGGTAGACAGGATACTGGGCTAGATGGACCTTTGGTCTGACCCAGTACGGCCGTTCTTATGTTCTTATGTTCTTATGTAGGATTCTATCAGGCCTAATTATGCCCTCACTCCCAGCATCAGCCCAAGCTTGCTTCCATGGGAGTTGATGGCAAAAATCCATGTAACCTCAATGGAAGAAAGGCTGGGCCCCACATGGGTCAAAAAGGCAAACAGTGGACTCCAGTGTGATAAGAAGTTTCATATTTTGGAATCTAGTGCCATGTGGCTTACCCTGAATTAATTCAATATCCCCCGGTAGCAGCCACCATGATGCAGCACTGATTTTATACACATCACTCAGATTGGTTCATCTGGGTATAATTCCACTGACTTTCTGGAGACCTTCCTGATTTACTCTAGCCTGTTCTATTTAGCTCAGTGTAAAAGAAAATAGACTCCCCGCAAAAGGAGTAGCATTCCCTGACAAGAACTAGATTAAGGTGGAGTTAAATTTAACCATATAGCTCAGCACCATAATGCTACGTCTAGACTGGCATGATTTTCCAGAAATGCTTTTAACGGAAAAGTTTTCCGTTAAAAGCATTTTCGGAACAGAGCATCTAGATTGGCATGGACGCTTTTCCGCAAAAGCACTTTTTGCAGAAAAGCGTCCGTGCCAATCTAGACGCGCTTTTCTGCAAAAAAGTCCCGATCGCCATTTTTGCGATTGGGGCTTTTTTGCGGAAAACAAATCTGAGCTGTCTACACTGGCCCTTTTGCGCAAAAGTTTTGCGCAAAAGGGACTTTTGCCCGAACGGGAGCAGCATAGTATTTCCGCAAAAAACACTGATTTCTTACAGTAGGAAGTCAGTGCTTTTGTGGAAATTCAAGCGGCCAGTGTAGACAGCTGGCAAGTTTTTCTGGAAAAGCAGCTGATTTTCCAGAAAAACCAGCCAGTCTAGACACAGCCTCAGTGTAAGAAACACTAGAGATGTGATTATCCTCAGACAAATCCAGGGAATTCAACGCTCTGCCAGTTCATGCCAAATGAGTATCTGGCCCTTGGTGGTTTGTGGCAGCACTGAGACGGCCTGGCTACAAATGGATGCCAGCTAGTGCAATCAGGAAGCTCAGAGCACATCAGTGGTGGGGGCATTCTATGATCTGAGGTAAAGCTGATTGCGCACTGTACAGTTGCACTTTGTCAGAAGCACTCCCTATTTTGGGGTCCAGAATAAGTGGATCAGATCTGTTGTATCATCATCATCTGTTGTATCATCAGATCTGTTGTATCATCCCTTTAAATTGCTGCTGGAGCACCAGGTGGTTTCTGAGGGCTGGGGATGTGGGGGGCACACGGTGGTGCAGGCGGTGCTGAAGGCTGACTGTTCCTGGCCCCAACCCTTCTGCCCAAGGCTTCGCCCTTTCTGGGAATACCACAGGGCCCAGCGAGGCTGTCAGCTCCCCTAATCAGCATTAATAGGGGGCATTAGAGTGTCAGTGAATATTCCCAACATCACCACAACTTTTGCAGGCAGAAAGGATTTTTCGGGATGACCTCCTGCTTTAAGGATAGAATAAGCAAGACCAGCAGGATGCTAAAGTTAACAGCATGAAGCTTTCTATGTTTATGAAAGGGGCTAATCCTTGCTGTCCATTTGACAGTGATGCTGGGGGCCATATAACCACTGGATAGATGCATGTAGCATCCCTGTGCCTAGCACATTTGTTGGGGGCTGAAATAGCAATGAATAAAATATTAGTTAATCAGTGTCTGTGGGCTGATGCTAACTTCTACTGCTCCTACCATTCTGAGAGGTGGTTTGCTAGGAGGCCCTGACCGAGGTAACATGGTTGGTGCCCATTGGTTTTCTAAAGCAGCAGTATTTTGCTAGGCTGAAGAGAAAGGGCTTGGCTGTGCATGACATAACCAGCGTGGATCTGTGCCACCTATAGGTCAATAGCATGCATAGCTCTGTGGAAGTCAGATCTCTGTCCCTTTGCAAAGCTCCATTATCACATTTTCCATTGTGACAACATTTTGGCTGGGCAAATTCCTGTTCTTGTATGTCCTTCTGCATAGCACAAAAGCCCTTTTTGTAGCTTTGACTGCTGTTTTCCTGTGCCCACTCCTGTGTGTCCCACTGTTTTCTTTTCCTTGTGATACAAATGCATGTGATCAATTTGCATGGCATCAACCACTACTACCAGCTGCTATCAAGCTACACTATGACTCCTGGTTATGTTGGCTTCTTTCTCTAGCACAGCTCCCTGACTGGGCAATTTGTCTCTAATCTAGGGAGAGTTTTTATGAAAAGTTACAGGCCTCATTTTCCTTTAACAGAAATCTGACACTGATGTCACTCACCCACTCAGTTAGCCTCATTAACATGGGTCTTACAATTGACAGATACTTCTGCTGCTGGGAAAACTTAAAAAACAACAAGTAGTTTAGTAGCACTTTAGAGACTAACAAAACATGTAGATGGTACCATGAGCTTTCGTGGGCACAGCCCACTTCTTCAGATGACTGGAGGGTTGGAAGTCCAGATCCAAGAATAAATAAGGGAAGGAGAGGAGTAAGGGGGGAGAAGGAAAAAAGTTGGGGGTGGGGAAGATATTGGGTACATAAGCTTCAAAGGGATAGCTGAGCTAGTCTGTAGCCAAAAAAACTTCTGCTGTTATATCTGTCTCTTGGTTTCTTTTACTTCCACTCCACTTCATCTGAAGAAGTGGGATTTGCCCATGAAAGCTCATGATTCTATATGTTTTAGTTACTTTCTATGGTGCCACAGGACTACTCGTTATTTTTAAAGTTACAAACTAACACGGCCTCCCCCCTGAGACTTTAATGGAGTTATTCCTGGATACTATGCAGTATGAGGGCCTGATACCATTGACATTAGTGGTTTAGATTATTAGGCCACAATCAATAGGTGAAGTAGGTACGCTATACCTCCAAGATGGCAGGTTGAAGAGCATGGCTGAGCAGTTACAGAGGAAGCCTCTTTGGGTTGGACTGGTGGAGCCAATGCCGACGCTAGTCATGAGTGATGAGGGTGGCCACACAGAGGGATGTGCTGATGGAGACACATATGAATAGTCTCATGTGAGCTTACCTGGGACCAGAAAGCTAAGCAGGAGGGGAAACACAGCAGCCAGCTCAGCCAGGGTCAGGGAGGACAGAGGCCCTCACTTGTCTCAGGCCGTGTCCAGACTCAGGGGTTTTTTCGGGAAAAGTAGCCTTTTCCCGAAAAAACTTCCCCTGCGTCCAGACTCAAGCCGCGTTCTTTCGAAATTATTTCGAAAGAACGCGGCTTTTCTTTCGATGGCGGTAAACCTCGTTTCACGAGGAAGAACGCCTTCTTTCGAAAGTCCCTCTTTCGAAAGAAGGCGTTCTTCAATGTAAAGAGGCCGTCTTCGAAAGAGAGCATCCAGACTCGCTGGGTGCTCTCTTTCGAAAAAGCGGATTTCTCTTTCGAAAGATCCGCCTGCAGTCTAGACGCGATCTTTTGAAAGAGGCTCTTTCGAAAGATGCTTTCGAAAGAGCCTCTTTCGAAAGAAGCCTGCAGTCTAGACATAGCCTCAGGTAACTCCTCTGGTCTGGTGGGGGCAGCAATAAGGGTGGGTGCCCAGGGGAGGGGCTCCCTATTCTCCCAGTGAAAGAGGGCCCCTTGTAGAAGCCATGTGGGGAGAGGGTGGGGCAGGCTGTGCTGGAAGAGGCTCGAGATGGGTGGCTGAGTTTGGTGGGGATTGAAGGGGTGTGTGTATAAGGGCAGCTTCTCTCTGTATTGGGCTGGCTGGGGTTTGGAGCAGCCTTGCTATCTGGCTGTGTATTAGTCTAGAACAAATCTGGGTCCACACTCCCTTTTCTTCCTCTTCCTCCCTAAGAGCCACTTGTCCAGGAAAGGGCTTTCCCCTGGCTCTGCCGGCAGGACTGGTGCACTGTGCACACCTTTCACCCTGCTAAGTGAGCAACAGGCTAACTCAGGATGGTGTTGCAGCCTCCCTGCGATGTCATCCCATCCCTCCTCTGAAGAGAGGTGACATGCACTTTACACACACACACACACACACACACACACACACACACACACACACACACACACACAGAGTTTTCTGCCAGTTTCTGCCTGCCAAGCTCTCTCCCCTTCCCTCTCCTGCTTGCTGGAGGCAGCCAGGACAGGAGAAAGAAGCAAGTAGTATGTGCACCAAATAGCTGAGGCTGGAGTAGTAAGGAGGCAGAAGGCTGCTGAGGTTAGGCAAGGGAGGAAGGAACAGTTGCTTTCCCATAGGGGAACTGAGGGGGTTAGGGTTGGCTACCGGCTGGGGAGGGGGTGACACTTGAGTTGTTTGGGGGGACCTTTAAATCATGCCCCCCATTAGCAGCTGAAGGTTCTGTCCTCCCTGCTCCCCTGGCTCAGAAGCTTCACTCACTTTTTTTGGAAGGTGTGGGGGCAGCTGCTGCTTCCCCAGTGTGAGGCAGGTGGATGGGGGCAGAGGAGAGGGAAACGGAGTCACAGTGGGTGGTGTTTGCCTGGCTGACTGAAACATGTTTACCTTTCATTCAACTCTTGATCACCTATCTACACTCTCAGGTTCTGTTTGTTTTCACTACAAGTTGTACCTAACAGGATGCTGAAATTCCTCAGGACAGGGGGGCTTGTCAAAGCTGTTGTCAGGCACAGTGTTGTTATTGCATTAAGATTAGGAATAAGGAAATGTTCTTTGCTCCTATCTTAACTTGCAAACCTTCTCCATGCTCTGGAAGTCACTGGGGTTCCTATTGTGAGGATCGGAGTATAACATGTAATTGTGACTTGCACTTTCAATCAGGCCCTTAAACTCAGAGGCTATGTCTATATTGCAAGGTTTTTGCACAAAAATGACCATTTTTGTGCAAAAACCCTGTGGAGCATCCACACCTCAAATACACTTTTGCGCAAGTAAAAGGGCAGAACAGAGGGCTTTTGCCGGTGTAGGTAAACCTCCTTCTATGAGGCATAACTCCCTTTTGCGCTACATCTATTGCACAAAAAGGCAAATGTGGGTGCTCCAGAGGATGGCCATCAGAGATTTCTTGCGCAAGAACGTCCATGCAGTGTGGACACTGTCTTGCGCAAAAGCACATCATTTTTGCAATGCGCTTTGAGGTGTGGATGTGCTCTTGCGCAAGAAGCTTTTGTGCAAAAACTCTTGCTCAAAAGGCTTCTTGTGCAAGAAGCCTATAGTGTAGACATAGCCAGAAGGAACTCAGTGGGAATATAAACTCTGACCCATCTCCGCACCCCCTCTGCAATGCTTCACCCCTGCTGCTCTAGCTTATAAATAGGCTTTGTAGAATATACTTTTAATTTTGTAAATAATTTTATGTAATAATTGTTTTAAAACTTGTCTTTTTATAATTTTCACAGTTGTGGGAAATTATGGGGGGAGGCCAGATAATTTTTTAATGACAGTAGAAGTTGGGATTCAAAGAATTCAAGCTTTAAAAATGTTAAAATACAAACAGAGAGACAAGGTGAGTGAGGTAATGTCTTTTTTCATTTTGGACCAGCTTTGGTTGGTGAGAAATTAGCCATTTTGAGCTCCACAGACAGGGAGAAGAACTCTCTGGAGTTCCAAAGGTTGTCTTTTTCACCCACCATATTTGGTACCATTAAAGATATTACTTCAGTCTCCTTGTGACTCTCATCCAGGTACCAATATGACTCCAACAAAACAGCAAAACCACTAAAGGTCAATATCACATGTCAAGATATACAAAATAAATATCCTAAAACCAGACATGATTTGTTGATTTAACTATTCATTCGCTCGTCCATTTGTAACAAGCCCACTTCAGAAGTTTATATCATTCACTTTTAACTCTAACAAGTTGTCAAGCAGCATTTTTCTTGCTTTCCCTATCCGTATGTAATTTAATTATTACTGATGGAAATATTTCAGGATTTGTGTGTACTGTGGAATCAACAGCTAATGTATAAGTTATTTTAAAAAAAAATCCTAGAGATTTCAGGTGCTTTATTTAACCTCTGGAATCACAGTTAGTCACACATTCCTCGTGTAGCTCTTAATGGAAGGGCTTGGCCAAGAAACACTGATAGGGTATATCTACACAGCAAATTTATGTCGAAATAACAGCCCTTATTTCAAAATAACTTTCCTAGCATCTACACAGCCAAACCTCTATTTCAAAATAAATTTGAAATAGCAGAACACTTATTTCGGATTTGGTAAACCTCATTCTATGAGGAATAACGCCAAATTCGAAATAGCTATTTTGAAATAAGTGCTGTGTAGACACTTATATCGAAATAGGGGGCCTCCAGCCTTTCCAGGGTGCCCTGGTGGCCACTCAAGCCTCAACCAAAAGCACTCCACTCCCTCCCCCCTTCCCCACAGCCCTTAAAGGGGTAGACTCTGGCCACAGTGCCTGTGCCAGCTCCAAGCCTGCCAGCCCAGAGCCAGCAGTCACTGCCCCTGACCCAGTGGCCCCAAAACATAAGCCAGCAAGCCACTGGCAGCCAGCCCTCCACCGCTCCCCAGGAGCAGTCTGCCAGCTCCCAGGAGCCTGCTAGGGCCGGAGAAGGAGGGTGCCTTCTTGGTCCAGGGCCAAGATCATGGACCTTATTCAGGTTTGGGGGGGTATGCCCACAACGTTCATGATCTCCGCACTACATGGAGGACATGGCTGTCTATGACAGGATAGCTGCCAGGCTGGCCACAAAAGGCCACATGCGAACCCAGGAGCAGGTATGCATGACAATCAAGTTGGTCCAGCGAGAATCCCAACCCTGAGTCCTGAGCTTCCTCTCCCCCTTCTTCTCCTTGCTTCCCCCTTCTACCTCCCAGGTTTCCCCCTCCCCTCTCCCACCATCTCTTCTCCCTCCTCCCACCTCCTTTCCTCAGTCTCACCAGAGTTTCATTCCCTCCCTCCCAGTTTTGTTGAATAAAGAGAGTTTGTGTTTATGAAAATACATGTATTTTATGTGACATCAGGAAGGAGTAAGTGGAAGGACATGAGGGAGGATTGAGGCACAAGCCCCCATTGGGGCAGGCCAGGGAGGCTCTTAGTACGCCTCAGGGTGGAAGCTCTCCCGCAGGGCCTCCTGGATACTGACAGCCCCCCATGGACCTCCAGGATGGCAGCCTGCAGAAAGTGTAGTCAGGCTTGCAGCAATGCGTCCAAGAGAAGCACCAGAGTGCCCAGGGGCAGCTCTGGCTCCATGATGCAAAGTGCTGTGGTGTCCTGAGTGAGGGCAACCAGAGCACACAGAGACAAAATGCTTTGCTGTCCCTCATCGAGGTAGACAAGCAAGCAGGGAATCCTGAGAACTGGCTGGCCAGGGGGGTCCCTTTAAGCACAGACCTCAGATAGTCTCAGGCAGCAGCCCCACACAGTAAGTCCTGACCTATTGCCCTGCTGGAACTGGTTCCGGCCAGCCTTGAATGCAATTCAGAGTCCACTCAGTGTGGAAACGCTATTTCGAAATAGCAAAAAGCTATTTCGAAATGCATTTTGTGTGTAGATGCATTATTTCGAAACTTCAAAAGAACACTGTAGTGTAGACATACCCATAATGACAATTCCTTTTGCAAGGGGCAGAGGCAATAGCTGGCCCTTCACCCAGGGGAGCAAAGGACTGAGCAGGTTCCTTCATGTGCCCCAAGGACATGCCTTGCCCCTTAATCTCCTGGGACTGCAAATCCACCCCGTCTATGGGGAAAGCTGTGGCTCACAATCTCACCTGTCACAAGCAATGTCATAGTTTGCAGCAGCAAAGGTGCACAGCACTTACCTGCTGATCTTGGGGAACAACATTTTGTATTTGTTCTTATTAATTAGGTTAGTGTTTAGTTTAATGTGTAGTTTATTTGACACTTAGCTATAATGTTTTTATGCTCAGATGACTGTGTACGTCACGTGCTGTAGGAATCCCCGCAAAGTAATTTTTTTAAAAAATAGAAGATATCGTTTTAGAAAATCCAATCTTTATTTAAAAACTGACACTGATGGAGAATTCACCATACCCCTGGTAAATTGTTCCTATAATTACTCTCATGGTTAAAAATTTACATTTTATTTCTAGTTTCAGGGTGTCTAACTTCAGCTCTCAGCCACTGAATGTTTATTGTACCTTTGTCTGCTGAATGGTAGAGTCCGTTACCAAATATAAGTTCCTCATATAAGTCCACTAAACTGCAAACAAGCCACCCCTTGTCCTCCTTGATGTTAAGCTAAATTCCTTGAGATTCTATGTCATGCTGCTGCAGTTCAGGATTGAGATGTATGGTAGCGCTATGGTATCTGACCATATGTCCTGGATTTTCTGGAACTGTCTCGATTTTAAATACTCTGTCCCGGTGTCCCCAGCAAGTAGTGAAATGTCCTGGAAAGCGCCGTCAGACATTTCACTACTGGACGGGGGCACTGCCTCATGGAAAGAAGTGATTGAGTCTGTGCACTGTCACTGCTCCTTGTGCAGCACAGCAGCAATAGCTGCCTCCTCCCTTCCCACTGCAGAGTGTGTAGGTGGCTCCATCGGAGCTTTGCCAGCTGGGGTAGGTTTCTAGTGGTGCGCAGTTTCTGTCCCCCCGCACTTGCAGGTTGGCACCTCGCAACTTCATGAGAACATAAGAACGGCCATACTGTCAGACCAAAAGTCCATCTAGCCCAGTATCCTGTCTGCTGACAGTGGCCAATACCAGATGCCCCAGAGGGAGGGAACACAACGTAATCCTCACGTGATCCCTCTCCTGTCATCCATTTCCTGACAGAGGCCAGGGACACCATTCCTCCTCATCCTGGATAATAGCCATTGATGGACCTAAGCACCATGAAACTATCCAGCTCTTTTTTGAACCCTGTTAAATTCCTAGCCTTCACAACATCCTCTGGCAAGGAGTTCCACAAGCTAACTGTGTGCTGAGCGAAGAAAAACTTACTTTTGTTTGTTTTAAACCTGCTGCCTAGTAATTTCATTTGTTGACTCCTAGTCCTCATATTGTGGGAATAAGTAAATAACTTTTCCTTATTCACTTTTTCCACACCAGTCATGATTTTATAGATCTCTATCATATCCGTATGTAGTCTCCTCTTTTCTAAGCTGAAAAGTCCAAGTCTTCTAAATTTCCCCTTATATGGGACCCGTCCAAACCTCTAATCACTTTTGTTGCCCTTTTCTGCACCTTTTCCAATGCCAATATATCTTTTTTGAGATGAGATGACCACATCTGTACGCAATATTTAAGATGTGGGCGTACCATGGTTTTATATAGTGGCAATAAGATGCTCTCTGTCTTATTCTCTATCCCTTTTTTAATTATTCCTAACATTCTATTTGCATTTTTTACTACCACAGCACACTGAGTCGATGTTTTTGGAGAACTATCCACAATGACTCCAAGATCTCTCTCTTGAGAAATTGTAGTTAGTCCCCATCATATTGTATATATAGTTGGGAATATTTTTTCCATTATGCATTACTTTACATTTATCAGCATTAAATTTCATTTGCCATTTTGTCCAAACCCTTAGTTTGCTGCACCCCACCTCCCTCCCAGACCCTGCACCCCATCCCTATCCCAAACATTGGCAGCCCTGTCCCACACACAGAACTCCTTGTTTTGTCCCCATTCCAGAGCCGAAGGAGATCCATAAAATCCATTAACTCTGGAACCCCAGAAAAGTAAATCTGGCCTATGGGAAACCCTGGAGTAGAGATGTTAGGGAGTAGTCAACTAGTAGTCAAGTAAAGTATTGACAACTTGCTTCCCTTCCCCTCTCCCTCTTGCTGCCTCTATGCTGCCCCAGGTGGGCCCAAATCCATCCCTATTGATAGAGGAAGGTGGGAAGAGTTCTTAGAGGGGTCACACAACTTTCTTTACTTCTGGTCATGTGTCCATCTTGACCCCAGAAGTACTACCTCTAGGGATGAGACTTCATATGACAGGTGGGTATGACTAATGGGATCAGGGGCATAGCTAATTGGGCCAGGGAGACATGCCCCCATTTTTGGATCTGAAAATATGGTCACTGTGGCTATGAGGGAGTGGAATAGCTGAGATCCAACAGGTGCATTTGGACCTCTGTGAGCCGAGTGGATTTAGCATAACAAAAGGGGTGTAAGTGTGACATGATAGGCCTGTTGCAGATGAGCAGGAAGGTGTATTGGCAAAACTGTGCAGGTCAGAAAAAGAAGGGGCCAAGGGCCTGGACTGGATTGCACTGGGGAATTGTCATAAATGTCCTTCCACACCTGGATTAAGGTAGTGTAGCTGCTGCACTGCTCTTTTAGCCTGTGAACTGCCATTGCCTGGCCACTTCATTTTATTCTGAAGTGCCCTTAGGCTAAAGAAAGAGAAGGGGATTCTCCTACCTACCAACGAAATTGCCAGGGAAGCACTGTTTAAGCAAAGAACTGTCTTGCAAAGAGGGGAACCGCCTCTGCACTGGGAGACAGGGGTTCTGGCAAACCCAGCCTTAGGGCAAGGCAAACAAAGTGGTTAGGACCTCGACTCGCCCGGGCCTGCCCACCCAAGCCCTGCAAGCTCTTGGCCCTGCAAGCTCTTTGGCTGGGCCGGGTTGTGGCCATAATCCAACATGATCAAAGCCACCCAATTATACTAATTCAGCATCACAGTCCAAAATGTTTCCTCCCTGAAACCCGCACTTCTTGCCAACGGGATGACAGCCCTGAGCAGCTCTCTCAACCCTCGGCCAAAAGGCACATCCAAGCTAACAGACAGTGGAGGAGCGTTAGCAATGTCCCCTCCCACCCATCCCGGTGCTGGCTCTCTGGAGACAGCTGGCCCCAGCCCCAGTGGGATATAATGTCAAGGCTCCTTCGGGTGGCTCCTGGACAAGCGCCCGAGTGCTTTCCCCTTCGTAAGATCAAGCCCGGCCAATGGCAGGCTGCTTCTCCGCTAGCAGAGAGCGGGGATTGGCGCAGGAGCTCTGCTGATCGCTGTGGAAACCCCTGCCTTGATGAATGGAGGAGGGGTGCGGGGCAGAGAGAGGGGGCAGCGAGCTGAGGTTCCCACAGAACAGGGTTATTATTGGCGCTGCATCGGCGCTGTCAGTGCAGGGAAGAGCCGCCTAGGGGGCACCTCAGAGCAGGCAGCGGGGCTGGGTGCCTGCAAAGGGGCTGGCAGGAGCGAGGGAAGGGAAGACAAAGAGAAGCCAGGACGAACATGAGAGGCGGGAAGGAGAGAGAACAGGGGATCAGCTGAATTCAGTCTGGAGGGGGAAACCTCTTTCTTTCCAGCCACGGGGGCCTCGGGCAAGTCGGGCCGGGGGGCCATGGGGAAAGGTGGGGAGAAAGGTGAGGAGGCAGGGGAGCCGGAGGCGCAGAGCCGCTTCTACAGCTGGGAGGAGATCCAGCGGCACAACCTGCGCACGGACAAGTGGCTGGTGATCGAGCGGAAGGTTTACAACATCACCAAGTGGGCCGCCAGGCACCCGGGCGGCCTCCGGGTGATCAGCCACTACGCCGGCGAGGATGCTACGGTAAGGGACCGCCGGCTGGGACACCTGGGCGCGGCGGGAGGGGGCGTGCGGCGCCTGGCTGGCCCCGGGCAGCGCCACGGACCTCAGCCGCGCACGGGAGGGCGCGCCAGTGGCCGCGGAGAGCGGAGCGGTGGGGAATTGCTGGGCGCCTGGTGCAATCCGCGCTGGTTGGTCTGATGCAGCCTAGGCTCCGGGATGTCGGGATCCAGCGATGCCCCGTCAGGTAGCTGTGGCATGGGAGCAGCCCCGCTAGCCATTCCCCCTCGCCCAGGCTGGAGGGACCCGCGCCGGCGGCTCTTGCAGGGGGATGGCTTTGAGACGGCAGCCCAGAGAGCCGCTCTGCGCTCCCCGCGGGAGGAAAGGAGGCAGCTCTCCACAGCGCTGTGCCCCCGCCTGGCGAGGGCAGAAACGGAGCCGTTTGCTCCCATGCTGCTGCACCCAGCCGCCGCTTGGCAGCAAGAGAGCGGGACCGGGCCGCTGCAGGTTCGGCTCGGGGCGCGCTGGCCGGCGGGGTCCCCTTCTAACCCATCTGCCCCAGAAGCGCAGCCAGATGCTGGGCTGCTCCCCGGGCGCCAACCCGCCGTGAACAAGGATCATTGCGCTGCATTGTCGCTTCCCTCCCCGCTCTGCGTGTGCCCCACAGACGTCAGGGGGCAGGAGAGAACAAGCGGCGGGAAGCGAAGCGTTCGTCTGGGGTGGGTGTTGCTCCTCCGCAGGAGGGGGAGGCGGGTCTGACAGTAGGAAGGGGTTATATATAGCGGCTGGCTTTCTTCAAGTGTGTGTTTGCTGCAGGGTCGATGGTGTGAGCTTCTGGCCAGTCGTTCCCCTGCCTTAAAGGACAGTGATTTGCTTTGGTGCCTCTGTGCCCCCTTGGAGCAAAGCCTCTGGATGAATGGGCTTTGCCAATGGGCCATAGTCTCCTTTCAGTGGCATTTGCATCAACTCACTGAAGCCAGAAGGGTTGCACTAGAATATAAATGAGCAGCCACTTTGCCTCAGATGTCCCTAGTTTGTAACTCAAAAGGCATTTGGTCTTATGTTCAGGTCCAGCCTGTCTTTGTGAAGATTGTGACATGGGTTTGTATTTCTACTGTTGTTGTGTGGCTTCCCCAACTAATCCCCTTCCACAGTCCTCCGTGCAACACTATCCAGTAGGAAGTAAAATGATATCTGTGTAGGTCCAAATTTAAGCACCTGCCCCCAACCCTGTCAGGGAAAGGGGCTTGATCGTCAGTCACAAAATGGCCCTCTCATGCAGCTGTAAAAGGATCTCAAGAGTAAAATTACATATTTAACTTTAGTGTTTCAGGAAATTATGATCTGGGAAGGCAGTAGTGACAAAACACAATTCTGAAACGTAATTCACCATTCTTGCATTGTAAAAGGTCCCCATCCTTAAGAGTAGTCACAATCAGTGCTTGCACATCCACCCCAGACTGCCTCATGGCAACACATGCCAACAACTCTCATAAATCCATTATGGGCTCATCAACAGCGTCTGTTGTATATCCACTGTGGGCTATACCCTGGGAACATACTGGACGGTATGTGTACATCCATCACAGACTGCCCCATGGGAACATGCACCAGCAGCACCAGTATATTTATCATGGGATATCTAAGGCCCCACACCGACTTGTTCAGTTGTCATGAGCCAGCTCCTAAGGGCTTTGACACCAGGATCTCCTGTTTGTCACACCCCACCCATTAAGGCAGCTCATACCATTGCTACCCCACTAGCCCTTTCAGCATATCTCTTGGGTTACCTGTGCACAATCCATGCTGATGACTGAACACAAGCAATCATACACCATCACAGGATGTCCCTAAAGCTGCTGACATTGACGGTTCCCATGACAACCCATTCATTCAGCATGGGCCTACTACCTCCTAAAGATGTTTGTACCAAGAGTGCCCATGCCAGCCTGGTCATCCACCGTGAGCTGCCTGTGTTTAGCATTCTACACAGGCCATACCTCATTGTGCTCTTGGTACCTGCAGCGTTCTGTTTATGCATCATCTTGTGGGCAGCTGTCATCCTGCCTTAAACATTGAGAAGACGGATTAGATCTGCAGTGTGTTCTATGGCACCTTTTAGACTCCTGAGTATCTCAAGGGCTTCACAAAATCAGAGCCTGGATACTATAATGCTGTGATTGGGATGGCAAATAGGGATGTGAATGATTAACCAGATTACCAGTAAGCATTACCCTTACTGGATGATGCTTACCAGTTACAGTTAACTAGCAGCCTGGCCGGGCTAGAGCAGCCTTCTCCCTCTCCCCTCATGGTGGGGAAACTGGGCCTGCCATACCATGCCACGGACAGGGGACCACTCTGGAACAGCCCCACCCCCATTTAAGTGGTTAACCAGTTAAACATGACATTTGACCAGTTAACTGGTTAAACGGGATTTTATTTCACTAACGGCAAGTAGGGTACCCATCTTGGTGCACAGCTAAAACTCACACAGCTCCTGAGACCACAAACTATTTTACTGGGAGAGACCAGGGCAATCCCTCCCACTGACATGTTAGCAAGAGCAAAGAACTTTCAACTCATCTGGACAATGTGCCATGGCAGAAGAGACTTGATTGTAGCGTATCCAATTATTTCATAGTACAGCTCCCAATGTATTCCCTGCTACCACATGGAAGGGTATCCCAAATTCCAATGAGGGACTTGAACCCATGACCTGCCAGCCTAGGCAAAACTACTGATACAAGATGTGTAGCTGATGACAAAAGAACTCAACTATCTGTCATTGTTGCTCCCTTCTATTCTGGGCTTGAGTGATGAACTCAGGATGAAACATTTAGGAGCTGGTATTCTCTAGGCGGCTTCATGAATGTGTTGAAACATTCCCCTCTGTGCATAAGTCAGTGACTGCTATATTTAATGAATCTCAGCCATGCTCACTGCAGAGAATCTACAGCCCTCGGATCTCCCTTGAAAAACATGCTAGGATGGAAGTAAGATGTGAAAGCCCCAAGAGACTCAAAGGCAACCCTGGCATTGTGTGTGTGTGCAGGTTTGTCTTTTCCCATAGAGAAGTGATACTGCTAAGTGGATTGAGAGAAGGAGCCAGGGCAGGTTCTCCCTCTGGTAGCATTATGAAATGCATGTCATATTACAGTATTTGGGAAGTACATTAAAAGAAAGTGGAGGGGGGTTTGGTAGGGTAACCCTAGGTGGATGGAAAAAACTGAGTAGCAGGCAGAGGATTTTCTTTAAGCTGCCCTCCAGTAACACCACATAAATCGGAAAGAGACAGCTCCTCATCTGTAATCATCATGAGAGCAAGCCAGCACTTAGAAGATACATCTTTTCTATGAACTTGATGTTACTCAGATAATCTATACTTTCCTTTGTGATTCAAGTTCTCCTTTTTCCTCAGAACCTTTACTCTGAGTGGCTGATTCTCCTTGGCCTAGCCCCAAGAGTCTTTTCATATTTACTCCCAAACAGTAATTTTTACCACCAAACAGTAACCCCACTATCCTCTCTTACTTCCCTTTTGAGTCATCTTCTGGAATTGATGTCAGTCCCACAAGGCAAATAAGGAGGAAGGAGTCCAGTGACCAGAATTAACATTTTGGGGGAATATCCACAGTGACTTGTCAGATCAGAGGAAGGATGGGTCAATAGTTAGAGTGGTTTTAAGTCCCTGTTCTGCCACAGACTTTCTGATGGACCTTGGGCAGGTCCCTTGGCTCCCTGTATCTCAATCTCCTATCTGTAAAGTAGGAATAATAGCACTTCCCTGTTTCACAGGGATGTTGCAAACACAACTACAGTAGCGATTGTGAGGTGCTCAGATACTGCAGAAAGGGAGTCTATAGACGTATCTAAGATACATAGAACTAGTGACTCAGGGCTAAGTTTGCTTGGGCTGGGCCAGAGAACCAAACAGAACGAGTTCCAAACTGTACCCTGTGGAAGCTTGTGCTGCAGGCCTTGTTGACGCTGAAGATTTATTCCAGTTTCAACCATTGGTGTAGCTGTATTGGTGCTAACGCTTAGGCTATGTCTACACTGCACAGTCATTTCGGAATAAACTGTTCTGGAAAAGTTATTCTGAAATAACTTATTTCGAAATAGCACGTCTACACTGCGGGGAAGCCTCAAAATGAGTCCGAGGCAGGCTTCCCTAATGTAGACGTGCTATCTCAATTTAGAGCCCCAGGAGGAATAACTTAGAATGGGCCTGGTAAGGGGCTATTTCGAAATAGCAGAAGTGGAGCATCTACACACACCTTATTTCGAAATAGCTGTTTTGGAATAGGTGTTATTCTTTGTAGAATGAGGTGTACAGAAATCGAAATAAGCCGTCCGTTATTTTGAAATTATTTCGAAATAACGGAATTGCTGTGTAGATGCTCGCATAGTTATTTCGGAATAACGGCTGTTATTCCAAAATAAATTTGTGTGTGGACACACTGTTAGGGTGTGTCTAGACTACATGCCTCTGTCGATGGAGGCATGTAGATTAGACAAATCGGCAAAGGGAATTGAAGCCGCGATTAAAATAATCGCGGCTTCATTTAAATTTAAATGGCTGTCCCGCTCTACCGACAAACAGCTGATTAGCTGTTTGTCGGATGATCGGGGCAGTTTGGACGCGCCGCGGTCACAAGGAAGCCTTTCTTGATCGGCGCAGGTATGCCTCGTGAAACCAGGTTTACCTGCGCCGATCAAGAAAGGCTTCCTTGTGACCGCGGCACGTCCAGACTGCCCCGATCAGCCGACAAACAGCTGATCAGCTGTTTGTCGGCAGAGCGGGGCAGCCATTTAAATTTAAATGAAGCCACGATTATTTTAATCGCGGCTTCATTTCCCTTTTTTGAAAACACAAATCTACATGCCTTTGTTGACGGAGGCATGTAGTTTAGACATACCCTTAGTGTCACAAGGCAAGTTATGGTGATGGGAGCCAAAGGGGCTTGTTCCTGCTTGAAATATGCCTCTGCAAATCCTGGCTTTCTTTTTCCACGTGGGAGGTGGGGTGAAGGGTTGTAGTAGTGTAGCCAGTGACTGAAATCAGGGCCAATCTCCTAATGTAGTAAATGCACAAATTGGTATCTGACTGCAAATCATCCCTTATGGTAATAGGCTTCCGCATTGCTTCTCATTTGATTGCAAATAGGGATTGTTTAGACAGGTAAATGCTAACCCTATCAGAGAGAGGGTTTTTTTTATCCGTGGTTGAGGTTGAAAAGGATCACATTGCTCTCAGAACTAATGTGAAAGTCCTGATTCCCTGAAAAATGTATATTAGGTAAGCCAGATTTGGGGGGATTTTTTGGCTTGCTTTACTTACTGCTAGTAGGCTGCATATTCTGCCTCCTTCCCCCTGCTGACCCCCTGGTACTTTACAGTTTTCCTAATCTTCATGGGTACGTCTACACTAGCCCCCTAGATTGATCTAGAGAGGCTAATGAGGGCGACCGGAATTGCAAATCAAGCCTGGGATTTAAATATCCCTCTCTTGATTTGCATGTTCCCATCCAGTCGCCATTTTAGAAATGGCCATTCCTCCTGCAATGAGGTTTACCACCTAATTCGATTTAGGGGCTTTAAATCAGAAGCCCGTTTAACTGCCGCATGTAAATGCGGGCAGTTACTTCAGGCTAGTCACTTTCTAAAATGGCGACCGGCCGGGAACATGCAAATCAAGCGTGGGATATTTAAATCCCGGGCTTGATTTGCAATTCCGGACGCCCTCATTAGCCTCCCTAGATCGATCTAGGGGGCTAGTGTAGATGTACCCCACTTTACTTATTTCCATGGACTTTCTTTTTCTTTCACACCTCCCTCCTCACTTTCCCCCTGCTCCAGCTCTTACTTCTCATACAGCCTCCTCCCTGTGTTTCTTTAGTTCTAAATTAAATGACAGATTGACAGTCCCCCTTTTTCCTCTTTCCTCATCCATTTCCTTCAGCAAAACTCATGTGGACAGAGCAGTTTTAGGGCCTGATCCAAAGACTCTCTGACTACAGTGGGCTTTAGATCAGGCTCTTAGTTCAGTATTTTCAGAGAGGTTCCGCACCCAAAATTAAGGGTAGATTTTCAGAAGAGCTCATCTCCATACAAGTCAATTGTGGATAATGATCACTTAAAAATCTGCCCTTAGTGTTTAGAGCAGTAGGAACATAGGAAAAGGGCCACCTCTAGGTTACAGACCCCGATCCCCTGATAGGCAAATCCATCATGTAATTCCATTCCATATGATGGAGCCAAGTTCCATCATAAAACTAGTTAGCTTGTTGTACCACACAACCCCTACTGGAAGGCTGGTTTCAAACCTCACTCTGGTGATAACTTTCTAATTTCCAGCCCGTCTCTGCACCTGTTCCAATTTGAATTAATATTTCTTAAACAGCTGCTCATAATTATACACAGCATTCTTACCAGTGCTTTGTACAATGGCATTATACTTCCCCCTCTCTGCTAGAAATATGGTATCTAATAATACATCCTAGGATGGTATTTTTTTTCAGAGCAACATCACAGCAAAACTCCAGTCAGCTGAAGAAGGGGGCTGTGCCCACGAAAGCTCATGATACCATCTACATGTTTTGTTAGTCTATAAAGTGCTACCAGACCATTTGTTGTTTTTTAAGTTTATCACATTGATGGTTCATAGCCATCCTGTGATCACGTGATTCTTCCAGGCAAAGTATCAAAGCACCTCTTCTTTTCTTGTTCTCCGTTTAGTTATATAGCTAACGAACCTTTTACTGTTTGCTTTAATATCTTTGGCAAGGTTCATATCAGCTGGACTTTTGGCAGTTCTCACTTTCTCCTCACACTTTCTAGCCTCCACAATGCAGCTTGTTTAGCTGTTTAATCACTCCTCTTGTTCTGTAAGCTTTCTGCTTACTCCTTATCTCCTTTATGAAGTGGGTCGTCATCCAGTTTAGTCTGGAGCACTTACAAGTTTTTTCCCCTTGCTTAAGATGCAGATTCCAGATAGTTTTTGCAATGTTGAACTAAAGAAATTCCAAGCCTCCTCCACATTTAAGTCCTAGAGCTCTTTGATCCAGCTGACTTCACTAATTAGTTCCCTTAATTTCTTATAGACTGCCCTTTTGAAATAAAAAATGCATAGCTGCCAACCTGTTTGGATTATCCTTCCATTGAATTTAAACAGAATCAACTTGTGATCACCTAGTTAGGGTTGCCAGATGGTTTCAACAAAAATACAGGACACATGTGACATTACATCTACATTACATCTTAGTTAGAAAATACTGGACATTTATATTTTCTCAATTTGTTTCCCAACCAGAAAGCTCAAATACTGGACTGTCCGGTTCAAAACCGGACACCTGGCAACCCTACATCTAATTCAAGGTTTTTTTCTGTGACAGCTCTTCTTTAATGTCCTCTCTACTTACCAAAAACAAGTCTAAAATAGCATCAACACTTGTGGGCCCTGTAATATGTGAAGAAATCTGTCAGCTACCACTTCCAAGAGTAACTAGGCCTTTATTGGTAGCATTTCTTGGGCCAGAGTGATTTTTGACCCAAACTATATTAACACTTCTTGTGTCTTTACAGCCCTCCCTTCTTTCCTCTGTCATGGCTTCAAATGCCCATCTGAACTGCACGATCATCTCCACATGGATTGCGAGCACTCGCATCTTTTCTGCCATGACATCTCAGGTGACATTTCATACGTACATAGCTTTCCTCAGGTATTCAAAGACACTATACAACCCACAACTTCTTCATTCAATCTTTGTCTCCAGTTCAGGATAACTCTTGTACTTGCCTCGGTAGCCATCATTGCCTTTGTGATGGTTTCACCCCTGCCCATACTTTATGGACACAAATATGCATAACCTAAAGATGCTCTGGACAAAATACCTCATGTAACCTATCAGTCAATGTCACAATCTGCTGAATCTGTATATCTTATTTTGGAGTGTGCATCATTCTTGTATGTAAAGTTAGAAATATGGAATATGAAATGGCGTATGGTTTTAAATGTGCAAATGAAAGCCATCAAGGGTGTTTCCCTCAATGTCTGGGTGATCCCCTGCAAACAGCCTCTTTTGTCCTTTGAGTAAGCAGTGGTTGGTTGTAGGAGTACCTGCCTGCGTCTACACAGCAGTGTTATTTTGGAATAATTGACCTTAGTTTGAAATAGCATAGTCCGCATCTACAGAGCAAGCAATTATTTTGACATAATGTCGAAAGAATGTTGATCTGGAGGACTTCTTACTCCAACTCCTGTAACATTCACTGTATGAGGAGTAAGGGAAGTCAGAGGAAGAGTACTCTAACTCGGATTTCCTGCTGTGTAGACAGTACCAAAAGCCAAAATAAGCTGTTTCGACTTGAGCTGCGTCAATTATGTAGCTTAAGTTGCATAGTTTATTTCAATTTTAGCCCCGCTGTGTAGACATGCCCCATGTGACCATCCCAACTAGTAAGATCTGACCTGGTAATTTTCCATAGAAGATGGGGGAGAAAACTCCATGTTTTGGCCAAAATGGAATCTAGCTATCCTTTTGTCTTTGGCTTGCATGTCACTCCAAGGGAATAAATCAGAGTCCCCAGGGAAAAAGGATCTTCCCTGGCTTGGCAGTTTGGCTGAAATAAGAACAGTTTTAGGATGAGTTTGCAATAAGCTTGAGTGTACGTTAGAATTACTATGCCTTTTCTGTTATTTTACATTTGTAATTTACTTTGCTCTCCCTGTTTACACTTGCAACCACGTATATCCTACTGTTTGTACTTAATAAAATTACTTGTATTTACTTTCAAGCCCAGGGTAAGTTATTGTTACCTGGGGGAGCAATCAGAGTGTACATCAGCCTTTCATTGTTAAAGGAGGTTTACCTGAATGATTTATTTGGGATTCTGATCCCATTTGGGGAGTGGATTCCCTGGAAGCTGGGCCTAAAACTGCATTCTTCTCAGACCTGAAATAATTCAATGTCTGTATTGCTCTTTGGGGGTGGGGGAGGTGGTATTCTCAGCTCTGTGCCTTGGCTGGGGGTGACCAGGAGACCTGGCCCAGCACAACAGGGTGGTGAGAAGCCCCAGAGAGCAAATAGGCAAGTGCCAGTAGCTTTGTCAGCACTTTGGGAAGCACCCTCAAGGAGTCTTCTGTGACTACACCCTGTCACAGTCTTTTATTTCTAGTGCCTTGCCTTGAACAAGAAAGGATTTCTTGTCCTTTGTTTACTAGGCCCTTCTCACTAGATGGGACTTAACATTCCTGGCTTCTATTCTAGGCTGGGAGGCCCTTGGTCAATACCTTGTCTCCTTTGAAAATCTTAGCCTAACTTCCTTGGGTGATGCAGTAACCATATTCGCCGGTCTCATGTGTGAACAGTGAAAATCCACATGCTGGCAATGGGCTAGGTCGGGGTGGCCAACCTGTTAGAGATGAAGAGCCAAAACAGCAGTGGATAGAATGCAAAGAGCTTCCCCTGGGCAGTGGGGGGGAGTTGTTCAGCAAAAAAAACCAAAAAAAAACCCCGTGCTGGGGGAACATAGTTGCTTGTACACCATCCCGGGGCATACCATCACAAAAAAAGCACTGGGAAGGGGTGAGAGGTGCAAGCTCTGGGAGGGAATTTGGGTGCAGGAGGAAGTGGAGAAGAGGATGCTGGTTCAGGGAAGGGGCTCCAGGCTGGAGAGTGATGGGGTCAGTTGCAGGGTTGGGGTGCTGAGCATACGCTTGTGACTGTGAGGGTGCAGGAGTTTGGACTGGGGTTTATGAGGGGCTTAGGGCAGAAAGGCAGGAAGTATAATGGACTCAGGATGATGTGAGAGGCTCAGGACAAAGGGTTCCAGTGTATGATAGGCTCCGGTTTAGGGTCTGGTGGGGGGGTGCAGGAGTGTTATGATGTTGCGACCAGATGGGGGTGTGGCCCAAACTGGGGGCTTGTTGGCCAGGCTTCATTTTGAAATAAAATATTATGTCAAACACAAAATGTTTCTGCATTGTCTTTATTTATGAGAGGGGCGGGGAACCTGTTTTGAGTCAGGGGTCACTGACCCACAGAAAAGTCAGTCGGGGCCACACAAGTGAAATGCAAAAAAACAACTGCTCCAAACCCTCCAAGCCTCACTAATGTGGCCCCAACTGTGCTGGTGGGTGCTGGGGCAGGGTGCTGGTGGGTGGAGGAGTCTAGCCAGGGAGTGGGGACAGAGACAGCTGGGGCCAGTAGAGTAAAGGTTTTGCCACCAATGCAGCTGGCAAAGCACAAGAGGAACATTTGCCACACACATGGAGCGGGTGCTGATGAGGGAGCCCCAGAGAGACTTCTAGCTGACTCAGCAACTTGTCCTCTGCATTCCACCCAGGTTTGTCATGGTAGCAGAGGCAGAACCCTGTATATTGTAAGGAGGGAACTACCCAACACCAGGAACACTCTGAACAAAACCTCTCTGACAGCGTCTGGAAGCAGGCATGTTCCGTGTGCAAAAGTGGAGGTCAATTTAATCCATTTGCTGAGGTTCCTGTTAGATTTTAACACTGTAATCTAACCATCAGATATGTTAATTGGACAAATGTTATAGGGAATATCTGACTAGAATACAATTTGAATAATCCCTTTTCACTGAGTCCAGAAAGCATTCACTTGCTGATTTTAACACAATGTTTTTCTCCGGTCAACTTTTATCTTGCACAGTATTTCTCAGAACAGGCTGTTAGGGACTTGTTAACACAGAGATTAGTGTGCAGCAAGCCATAGTGTAACTGGCTGCATGTCCCCTGCTACAGTGCATTCGAAGTCCGTAGTGTGCTTTGACATACCCCTGTTTTAGTATTACAGATGTTTGTGGTATATCTACATTGGGAACTAATCTTCCAGCCCAGATCCACACACTTACGTTTGTAGGACTCAAACTAGTGCATTAAAAATAGTTGTGTAGACAGTGTTTTGATGTTGCAACTTGGGCAGGAGCTTGGTCTTGGGCATTCAAGGCTGGAGTTGCAATTCCCCCCTTTTAAGCATTTTCATGGACTATTTTAAAGCTATACACAGGTCAGAGGCAGATACCTTTCAATATCATTTATCTTTCTGGGGATGCAGAATTCACATCCTTGGAGGACCGTCAGCATTTTATTTACCTGCACGTCCACAGCCATGGCCACTCACACATCCTGTTGGCCGTAGATTACCATTCCCGGCCAATGGGAGCTGTGGGAAGCAATGTCCCAGTCCGCGCTACTTTCTAAAGCTTCCATTGGCCGGGAACAGCATGCCACGACCAATAGGAGGTTTGAACGGCTGTACCTGGGGACATGCAGGTAAATAAAGTGCTGGCAGTCTGCCTAGGGCTAACCTCGGTGAACTGCGTCTGGCCTGCAGGCTGCTTATTGCCCACCCCACCTTAGTCTATAAACTGCATATTCATTCATCTACTTCTAACAGCATCTGCACTGCTCTGAAAGGGTTGTGTTCTCTGGGCACCGACTTGGAGCTGGCACCAGAGTCGGGTAACAGTTGGGGTACTATGAGGGAAACATTGCTGGGGACAAACAGGAAAGGACCAATGTCCAGTGATTGCTTTTACTGAATCCATTCTTTCTGCCTCTGTTTCCACCCCAGGATGCTTTCCAGGCCTTTCACCTCAACCCCAGCTTTGTGCAGAAGTTTCTCAAGCCATTACTGATCGGCGAGCTTGCCCCAGAGGAACCTAGCCAGGACCGAGGCAAAAATGTGAGTAGGTGCAAAGCCCTCTCTGTGGGCTCTGTTTCTGGACAGGAATCTATAATCTGGTCATTCCACAATGTTTCTATAAAGTTGCCCTCCAGATTCCTTTGTGAAAAGCCATTACATATCATTCACAAGCTCTCTTCACTATGGGCAGCTCTAGCAAGTACAGGAAACCGCAGAGAAAGACACCCACAGTCAGACAGCTCTGTGTGGTCATGTGTGTGTGGTGCAGAGTCAGTCAGTGCATAGGTAAACTCCTGCCCTGCAGCGTGCCCTATTCTTCTCCTCCTGCAGACCTTGGACAGCTCTGCCTGTGCAGCTCAGGCCTGATTTGTGATCACCAAACAGGAGCCCAGTCCAAACTCACCAATTTGAACACTTGCAAACTTTGAATAAATATCGATCAAGATCTGGATCTAGTCTTTGTGGCTGGAGTTCATCTCTAGTCAACAACCCTGCTGCTCAAATTCTCATGACCTAGGTCTGCCCATTTTTCCATGATGCATCCCAGTTTTGTGCTTTGCAAAGGCCTTGGGGCTGCCAAAATGAGACTGCTTGTCATCTAAAGCAGATTTGCATTCTCTTCCACCCTCTGCTCCATGTCACCCCTTTCCATGTCACCCATTTGATGACGCAGCCCGAGGAAACACCACTCAGAAATTCATATGGGCTTATGCTCAGTCATGGAGAAGTCTGTGAAAGTGGCCATCTTTGTGGAGTAGGGGGCCATAACACCAGTGGGTGAGGTGAAACAAACTGCTTGCTCTGAGCATTGTTTGTATGACACTGTAACACAGCAGGGCCCTTCACCCACCTAGTGTCAATATGTCCAGCTCTATGCATGTGCCACATGTTCCATTCATTCATTATTCAGACGCTGTGCACTGCACGACTGGCTTCTAAAGTGAAACCCTTTCTCTTTTGTACTGTTCTTTAGCCAACCGAGTTTATGACGTGTTTCATACACAACAGCAGTGACTATGTTATCCTGCATTACCTCTTGACCCGCTTTCATGAGTGACTGCACGCAAGCTGAACACATCCCAGAGAGAATAGAGCTGTCTTGGCACTAGAGTCTCCCATCAGCAGAGGTTCAGGGCTATGCATAAGTGAAGAGTTGAATTCTCTCTTCCACAAGGAGAGAGGAGATGTCCTTTTATAGCCTATATGGAATAAATAGCTGAGCACTAAGGCTGGATAATAGAAAGATGTTGGGCCCTTCTTAGCTGGTCTCAATTTCCAGAGGTGTATTGACCTAAGTGGGTCTCGGGTGACTTTCATTGCTTTTCCACCTCAAGGAAGTAGGCCGAGAAGGTGGCGAGAGACCCATCAGGGTAGGGAATAAGATCAGGTACCTTGTAGGCAGGTACCTGACGACTGCATGAATATTGATACTAATTCTTCTCTCATTCTGGGGAAGCTGATGGCCCTAGGATAGGCATAGATTATAAGTGTAGAAGCCCAAGCTTAAACTGACACATTTAGTCATGTAAAGAAGGTGCACCTTAAATCCTGCATTTCCATTTCGCAGCCCCAGCTGGTGGACGATTTCCGGGCTCTGAGAAAAACAGCAGAGGACATGAACTTGTTCAAAGCAAACCCTTTGTTCTTCTCCCTTTACCTGAGTCACATCATTGTAATGGAAGCTTTGGCTTGGTTACTAGTTTCATACTACGGTACCGGCTGGATCACCACCTTTATCCTTTCCTGCATCCTTGCAACCTCCCAGGTGAGAAATGGTGAGCACAGTAACTGGGGTGCATGGTCTTCCATACCAGGTGACCTGTCAGTGCATCCAGTCATTCAGAGTTTCTCATGCCATGGCTATCACAAAACTCATTTTGGAAGAACACATGCACCTTCCTTCACCCTTCACTGCCTTGCTCTTCATCACAGGGAGCCTACTCACTAGCTCACAGTTGGATGCATGGAGCCCACTGCCTGTCTCATGTCTGCCAATGAAATTAATACAAAATTCTCCCTTTCCACTGGAGATACCATGATTCCATTCCAGAGGCTACTTAGGCACCTGAAAACTCCTAGTTTTTTTGCAGGTGATAACTTGGAAATTAACTGACAGAAACAGTGTTCCTGATTCTTATATAAAGAAAAAATATAACAAATACCAAATCAAAGCCATATTTTAAGCTTAATTGTAAATGTAGTACAATCAACAGAAAGATATTTTCAATCCCAAAACTTGAGGTATCAATTTTGGAGCTTTAATACAAGTTTGTACACTATCTTTAGTAGAGATAAATGAAATCTGCTTAAGATCTGCTTAGCCTTACAATTATTGATATTTTTAAATGTCTTATGGGCCAACTTGTGAAGAGGAGAATGAGAGAGTTAATTTCTTCCAGGAATGTTTAAAAGCAAATAAATGACTGAAAAAACAAACAATGCTCCAGATTGGCAGGCGGTTCCCAGTGTGGTGTTCTAAGGTTGTAGTGTAAAACGTGCAATTGCAATCCTCCTGGGAATCAACATTTGTGTGTAACAGCCTGTCTGGGCCCTACCTCGTAACCTGACCCAAAGCCCATTGGAGTCAAAGGAAAGACTCTCACAGACCGTGGACTAAATGGAAGACTAGGTGGCCACCCTGGGGTATTGCTGTTCCCCCCGCAAAATTAGGGAATTGGAAAAAAAATGGGCAAGTTTGAAGTGTAACTGAAGCCGTGTTTGTGGTGTGACAGCTCTTGACAGCAGGGGGAGATCCCAGCTGGCCATTCTTTAGTGCTGCGGCTCTTGCAGTGAAGCAGTGAAACAGCCAGAGCTGGGCTAACTTGAATGTGCCTGGGGCAGCAGCCCCCTCCCCTGCCTGAGTCACTCTCTGTCTACTGGTGTCACAAGGGGCTGGCCCCTCCCAGCCTTTGTAACATAGCAACCTGTGAGGATGAGGGCAGACTGTGATGAAATCTGCAGCAATCATCTTCTGAGCTTCCTTCCCCGCCCCACCGCTGCCTCAGCCTGCTTGTCTCCATGAATTTGAACCAAGTGCTGCAGAAGCTCCCAGCCCTGCTGTTGGATCTGCCAGACACACCTCTGCTTTCCTGTTGGCAGAGCAAAGAATAGCCAGTCCTGGGAGCGAGAGAGGCGTGAATTAGCTTTTCAGCCAGTGTGGCTAAGGGGGGAGTGGAGATCTTGGAGAGGAACCGCAGCACAGGGAGCTTTTGGCTGTCTGGGGAGAAGAGCAAGGCAAGACAGGCCAGCGAGCAGGGTGGCTGCCCCCCATTTGTGTTTTGCATTTGCTGCTGCAGTTCTGTTCTTACCAAGATGGCACCAGGATCTCAGGAGCTCTGATTCTAACCCAGCTGCTCCTGACTTCAGCCAGGATCCAAAGCACTTTGCATGGGCTGGGCCTTTTGTTCTGCTTGATGCACCTGCATTCCTTTCACTCCAGTGGGGGAAGGGGAAGGGGAGAGGAGTAAGCAAAGAAAGCTGCCTGCATTGCTCCCACTCCTAGCTAGAGGAGAGGCAGGAGACAGCATCCTACTATAGTAGGAAACCTAAGGAGGGGCTGCAGGCCCCCTTCCCTCCCTCCCCTCCCCCCCCGTAAATGGCACCCTTATTTTCTCCACTTTGTGTGGCTAGGCCTGTACACATTTCATACAGATATACATAATACTTGCCTTCTGCACTGTGTACTCTTCCTTATTTACCTTTGTTTTCATGCAGCCCTGTCACCCCTCTTCCTTTTTCCTCTGCAGGCCCAGGCTGGGTGGCTACAGCATGACTTTGGACACCTCTCTGTTTTTAAGAAGTCTGCATGGAACCATATCGTCCACAAGTTTGTCATTGGGCACCTGAAGGTAAAGGTCACTTGCTGGATGCCAACACAGATAGGACAATAATTGTGGTGGAGGATACGGGGGATCCACTGCATCTCTTGCTGTAAAAGCCATAAACCCCAGCCCACCAGTCAGATTTCAGATTCCAAGACACCTGTGGAACTATGCTGAGTTACACCAGCTGAGGATCTGGCCCAGAAAATGGTTAAAATGAAGCATTATGCAGTCTCCTTTACTCTCCTTCCCCTCCTGCATAAAGCCTAAATAATGTTTATTGCTTAAAATGATCATCCTACCAACTCTCAGCCACTCTGGACGATTTTAGAACATCAGTCCAAGATAGGGACCAACACAAAGAGTTCTATGCAATATAGCCAGAAAGAGGATCCACCTACAGTGGGGAGTCTTGTAGCAAGAGATACATATTTATTTTTGCATTGACCATTTTAGCCACAGGCAAGAAATGACCCCATTAGCAATTTTAAAAAAAGACAACTATGTGATCGTACCCAAGATAGGGCTCCATCTACTGAAAATCACAACAACAAGTAGCCTCCTTGGCCACAGATATGGTCTCAGCTTATGACTGTACCCCTTTTCTCCCCTTTCTTGAGGCCCAGCTTGCATGGTACCAGCCAGAAACGTTCCAATTTCGAAGCAGCACAAATAATGCTTAATTACGACTCAACCTGCTTTCATGCAAGGAGAGCAAATAGGGAGGCCTAGCAGAAGAAACCCATTCTTCTTGGCATATGCAAAGGGATTAATTATGGAGATTCTCATTTCCATGAACAAGGGTGAGCGCATTGCCAAATTTGGGGTCTAGATTAATTTCCTTCTCCAGGGCATATTTGGCAGTATTGACAAAGCAAGGCAGGAGGCAGGCAAAGTATCAGAGTAGAGAGATGATACCTCAGAGACGGGGGGGGGGGGGGGGGAAGGGAGAGGAGAGAGAGAGATTGGCAGGGATCTGGGTGAAGAGGCAGGATTTCCCTTCCTGTAGAGCACTGAACAAGGTTAATCCTTTAGGATTAGATGGGCATAGCCTACATGATAAATCTGTAAATCTGGGGGAGAGGGCGTTGTTGGACCATTGCCCTTCTCACAGTTGTCTCTCGCTCCTTCCTTCACTCTATAGAACAGGGGTCTCCAAACTACGGCCCGTGGGCCGGATGCAGCCCGCGAGGCCCTCTCATCCGGCCCGTGGAGACCTTTTTGTCTACGGAAAAAAAATTACGGAAATTTACGTGTATCCTGCCAAGATCAGCCGCCGCTTACGTGGACGTTATGTTTTTACCGAATTAAAATAGAGGCACGCAATAGTGCGTTATGTTTTCCAACCGATCATTACATTGCATGTTTTGATTGTTTTTTATTTGGACCTCAAGTGTGTAGTCGGCCCCCGAACTGCTGTTTGATAGTTAATGCGGCCCTCGGGCTGAAAAGTTTGGAGACCCCTGCTATAGAAGATCATTTGCAGGTCCTGAACAAGAAACACCAAAAAAACACAAAGCAATTTATTGCAGCAATCTAAATATGAGGGCTCCCCCATTGTGGTTGGCTATTCCTTCAGTACCAGCTTACCAAAAAAAGCCCTACTATTTATAGCCCTCTGATTACGCAGACCTGAGACAACCAGTTTCTAAACATGTGTCAGCAGGGGCAAGTAACCTCCAAATGCTGACTTCCATGACTAAACTAAAGGCAGCTTTGTGAGATGGGGGTTCTCGGCCCACTCTGAATTCTTGGAAGCAGCCAGCTGCCCACAACATGTATCACCAGTTACAAGGCAAGTGCTTTGCTGGCCTTCTGCCTGAGCATCCTTGGCAGTGGGATAGCTCGGTACTGTGTTTCACAAGTGCCAAAGAAAAAATGAGGACATAGAACCCTTTTAGGAAACTGTCCAGTCCTTTTTGTTTTTTAATATTCTCCATTAAAACCTTCATAGAAGTTGGAAAATAACATTTCTCTGGCCAGTTTTGTCTTTTTTTCCATTAGGCTGAGGGATTCTTTTCACCTTCTTTCTTCCAGTGCACAAGCCAGCATGGCTTTGCCTTCCTTACATCATTCTTGGCATCAGATGACACCAGAGTTCTGGATAAAGGATGCTGTTTATCTTGTGCTTCCCAGGCTGGTGGGACATCTGTCTGCCTGTCTTTGCACAATATAAATATTAGAGGCTACATGTAAGCAGGGCTAATTTTTTGATCTCAAAGCAATTAGTATTTTTTCTAAAAAGATACAATAAACCAGAGGATACTCTTTGGGCAGCTCCTCAGATGGGACCAGTCAGGTTGTCACAGCAGAGGATTTAGGCCCTGTACTCTTACAACAGTTTTAAAGGTAGCTAAGAGACTGGACATAAACTATATGACATGTGCAGTTTAGATTATACAAGTGAATGGATGTTACAGTGTGGGGGGGGGGATCATTTCTCCATTAGTGGGAATCATGAACTAAACATTTCCTTCCTCTCCGCAGGGTGCCTCAGCAAACTGGTGGAATCACCGTCACTTCCAACATCATGCTAAGCCCAACATATTCAAGAAAGACCCAGATGTGAACATGCTGCATATTTTTGTCCTAGGAGAGTCTCAGCCTGTTGAGGTAAGCCCAGGAAGTGGTGGCTGCTGCTTGGCTTTAGAGAACTTTCTTCTGTGAGGACAGGGGTTGATCTGTGTCTGGAGGACCAGACCTCAGCTGTTAACACTTTATCTTAGAAGGCATGTTGAAAGGAAACACCTTGGTCTCCTGCATCTGTTTTCTGGTAGGCATTTGGATCAAAATTAGAGACGATGTAAGCACCAGAAAGTTCACTGACAAATATAATTTCTCATGCATGTTTTCAGAGCAAGGGTGATTATATTTTTAGGTGGCTTGAGAGTTAGGGAATGAGAGTGAAAAGAACACAGAAATATAGTAAATTTTCATCCCATTGTTCTGAGATATCCAACTGTGGAAAAATGGGGCAGAAATACTCCAGATACTCCTTGCTAACAAGGATTCTCTCTGATATTTCCAACTTGTCATTGGCTTATTACTTCTGCAAGGGCAGCCACCTCCTGTGAATAGTCAAAGCATATTCATTTAAAAAGTTGACCTGATATTGAAAGAAGTGCCTTATGATATTTGTGTAAAAACAGGGGTCCTCACTTAATTGGGGCCTTCTTAATTGGAGCAAATTCTGTTTAGAGCAGATTGCGTGGCAACATCAGAATAATGGTTTCCTTTTGTGTCTTTTGCATGGGGAAAAATAGGAGAAAACTCTTGGAACCTACACTAATGCAATTGTAGTGCTGATGTGTTAAACACCAATGGCTTGGTTGTACTGCATGTCCATAGATGGGCATAAGGGAGAGGAATCCCCCATGTGTGCCCCTGTATGGGCAGCCCAGGCTTTGGATCTGGGTACGCAGGGATAAGGGACGCTGCATGCTTAGTTACTTCCCCACTGGAGCAGGTTGGGGTGGAGCAGGGAATATGCAGAGCGTTGGCTGCATTTCCCAGTCCACCAGCCAGCAGGGCTGAGCTAGAATAGCAGAGTGAATGGTAATTTGCTGCCAGTATATTACGCCCCTTAAGCAAGCAGGGAACATGGAGGGAACTGCGGCCCCCTGAGATGTAATTCCTTCTCAGGGTAATTCAGTCTGGGGCTGTGTCACTGGGACACAGCCTAGTCCTACAAAAACCCATACATTCAAAAAGAGAGGGCCAGATACTCAACTGTGTAAATCCTTGAAATCAATGGGGCTATATTGATTTACAACAGCCCAGGTTCAGAGCCATGGTTCCCACAGCAACTACGAGTCAGCTACACTGCACACAGTAACTGCATCTACTAAGGAAATGCAATTAAATCCAACTCTCTAGGGCCACAATATTTACAGTCTATTGTACAAAAACCTAAGGGAAGAGTACAATAAAGACCAATGGTGGTATACGACATATCAGCATAAGGATACGCAGGGGAAAAAAAACTTAGAAAGCTTTGTGGCTCTGAAACACCACACCAAGGCATTTGTAACAAACAAAGTACAGGGAAACATAAAGGAAAATGCTGAGGCACATTCATGCCACTGTAACCCATAATTGCTCACGTCACTTCTGAAACTGAGACTTAGGTTTAGTTACGCATGGAAACACTGAGTGGAGCAACACTGAAATATCTTTAAAACTCTGGACCTGTCTCTCTCCCTCAGTTCTCCCTCTGTATGAGGACGATAATGACACTTCCCTACTTCCCAGTACATGAAACACTATGAGATGCTCTGGTACTTTGGTATTAGAGACCCAATAAGTACTCAGGATAGATGATTTTAAATGGGAACTTACAGCAAATGTACACAAGGAAGTCATGATTAAACATATATTAGGAGGGCAAGATAAACCGTGACAACAGTCAGTTAAGACATCTTAAAATATGACCTGTTTTTCCAGTTCTAGGTGTAGTTTTGGAGAAGGAAGTATGCTAAGACAGCTTTCTAAGGACTTGCTCCTGGCCCGTGTAAAGCAATGGCAAAACCTTGAATACCTTCAGTAGGGTAGGATTAAGCCATAAAGCCACAGCTCTGACTGAAGAGGGTTAACAAAATAAAGAGGTGTCATTGAGCACCTCCTCCCATGGAGAAAGTTTCCTTGTATCCATAGGTGGAATAAGCTGAGACAATTCTCTTTCATTTGTCTCCTCCTCCAGTATGGCAAGAAGAAGCTGAAATACCTCCCTTACAATCACCAGCACGAGTACTTCTTCCTAGGTGAGTATGCTAAATCCCCCACCTTCCCTATATGCTGAAAGGAAGGAGATGCATCTTCACCTTGCAGCTTCCTTTTTGCCTCAGCAAAGCTATTCTTCACTTCCTCCCTGTCCAAGGCCCACCATCCCTTTCATATCTTAATTGCAAAAGAAGCAGGCAGCCCAGTTCCTTCATGACATCATTGCTCAGCTCCATGGATCCTTACCACCACCAAAGAGATTAAATAAAGTAAAACCCAGTGACTTTGTCTAGGAGGCAGCCCTTCATAGATGAACATGTCAACAGAAGTCCTGGACTTGCTCATTGCTAATCTAGAATCTTCCATTCCTGAACGTGAGCAGAACACTGAGGAAATGCCTCTTCTCTTTGCTGAGAGACACTTCCTCTCTTTGCTCAAAGTACCAGAGTTCAGGTTTCCCCATCACAAGCTCTTGCCTCAGTTATTATTTTCAGGCCCCCAGCATGTCTGTTCGCTGCATATGTCTCCCTCACCTGCTGTCTTTTGTTTGCCTTTCAGTTTTCCCACCTCTCCTCATCCCCGTGTACTTCCAAATGCAAATCATCATGACCATGGTCAGACACAGGTTTTGGGCGGTGAGTGACAGATCATCTCTGCCGTGTGTGTCCCATGTGGATGGAGGAGAGATACTTATCTGGGAGGGAAGAGAAGAGGACTCTGTGCACTCTGCAAAAGAAAGCTGGCTTAAGGAGAGGGTGTTGAGGGCAGGGAGGGTTGTTGCCTGTAAAGCATTCTCTCTTCTTTCTTCCCCTAGGACCTGGCCTGGGCCTTCAGTTATTATATGCGTTATTTCATCACATTCATCCCTTTTTATGGAGTTCTGGGATCCGTGTTTCTCCTCACCTTTGTCAGGTAAGAGACACTGTTGTCCCCTCTCACCCCTTCCCCCCCAACCTGGGCATCACACAGCCCAAATGATGAACGATGTCAAGATAACACATCTATGCCATGTCTTTCTCCCTCATTAACCGAGATTCTCTCCACTGATCTAGCCAATCAACACTACATCCCACTGCCTTGATTAGCTTTTTTTTGGCCTCAATATCCTCCAGCCCTTTCCCCTTTTTATTCTCTTTTCACCCCCCTCCAGGTTTGATTCTAGTGTTTAGGCTCTCTCATCACCAACTAGAGGCGGTGATGGCTAGGGGTTCTGAAACAATTTTTATAGTGAGGTTGCTGATGATGGAAACCAGTCTTTGGTGATTATTATTACTACTTCAAGCCAGGGGGTAAATACCACTGGTGACAGCAGGTAGAGATGGGAATCTTCATTCTTTCCTCACTTGCTCTTCCCCACCCTTGGAAAGTTCAAACACTAGGTCTGAGTCTCCGAAGAATTTTGGGATACGGCTCTTTCCACAGCACTTCAGTACAGCTTCCTCCCAGGCCAGCTGGAAGTTAAATTAGGAATGATGTAGGGTGCGCCCTTCCTATCATGACTGATTGTGCTGCCGCCTGTCAGCTCTGGGAGAAAGAAGTCAAATGCTGTTCTTCACTGGAATTCTCTGAATATAGCATGGCTTGCCGGATGGTTGGTGGCCCCATAAGCTCACTGATTATTTGTTTTACCCCCTAGTACAGAGACAGTGCTATGATTGACTGGACTGAAATTGCAGACCATGGGACTGTATTAAGGTTCACGTCCCTATCTTGGAAGCAGTGTCTGTGACTGCGAGCTCATGTCCCTGCCTGAGGCTGACCTGAATTTAGTTCCACTGTTGGGGTCCATAGAAATTTATTTTTGCAAAACTGTGTAAAAATTAGAGCTGTCACGCGATTAAAAAATTTAATCACAATTAATCGCATGATTAAAAAATTTAATCGCAGTTGATGAGTGTGGAGACTGAAGTCCTCTGGTTCTTTAAAGAATAAGTCCAAAGTTCAGCACGAGGGCAGCCTTGTCTAAGTCCCTGGCAACCTCAGCCTAGCAAGTAGGCATAAAAAGAGAGTTCTGTTTCCAGGGTCTACCATTCTTGTCCTTTTTGCTAAGCTTGACAGCCAGAAACCTAACAATGAAATGAGGCTGGGAGAAGGGTCTAGTGAGGTGAATACTTCCACCAGGAAATTGAAAAGCTCAAAAAGGTTCATGCAAAGTAAGTTCTTATTTTGTTCAGACTGGCGACCCATCCCTATATTTCTCAAACTAAGGGAGAATCAAAGCTTGTAAAGGCAGAAGGGTGTGAAACAGTAATCTACTCAGAAGAACCAGAGTTCAAGAGAGATAGGCACTAAAGGTTATCTTAACCGTCATGTATCCTCATAATCACGTTAACCCCTAAGCCTAAAATGGAGACTCAAAGGAGAAAGAAAAACCTACTGCAAAGCTGATTCCTTCCACTGCCCAGAATCAGAAAGCTAGCTACTCCATAATCTTGGGAAAGTTTCCTCTAGCTCCCTCTGCCTCCTCTGTATACAACATGGCTGCTCCCTGTACACTTCTCTCCACATGCCCTTTGTTATCACTGTTGACTTTACCTACACTAACCCGTATGAGGATGGTGAGCAGCTTAGATTATACCCTGACCGGCACTGTGAATTGTTACGCTTCCTTTGAAGGTTTCTGGAGAGTCACTGGTTTGTGTGGGTCACGCAGATGAACCATATTCCCATGGAAATTGACTGCGAGAAGCATAAGGACTGGCTCAGCTCTCAGGTAACAGCTGGGGTAGTCATATCCCAAAATTGGTTAGAAATTCACTTGCCCTTCAGAGAATGGCTGGATTCTCACTGTCTCTGACTACCTCACCCCAAAATTTAGGCTGAGCCCAGTTTAGCACCCTTAAAGCATAACAGCTATCTAGGACCCTTCCCTGCCTCTTCCCTCCTGTCCCTCCCCCGCTCCCCTCAGGGCGTAAAGCTGACTATGAGGAAGTGGAAATCCAAATCTGTATGCTGGATCTGACCTCTGAATTATTACATATTGAGAGGGGAATTTAAACAATTCCTCATTCAGGTATGGAGGGAGTACAAAGCTCAAGGGGTTTCATAACAACCTTCCTGCATAAAGTGTTAACAAACACATATGTAAATCAGAACTCCATGGAAGTCAGTGGGCCAGATCCCCAGTCTTTGACTTCAGTGGAGAAGTCCTGTGACTTCATGTGAAAACCAGTGGTTGCGGTTGCAGTGGCTCAAAATGCCTTCCATACACTCACCAAACATATACACCCAGAAGAGGAACTACTTTGCCCTCTTACCTGCAGTGTTCTAAGACTAATTCAGCCCTCACTTGGCCTGCCTCCCTTCACCATTAGGCTGGTGTAAATCAGAAATAGTTGCAATAACATCAGTATGAAGTGGGCCTAACTAGTTGATTGGAAAACCATCTCCTACATCAAATTACACTGTCTACTGAGGCCCTCAAGGATTAACCTTCAAAGTCTGGCAGTCACCATCTCTCTCGTGGGCCTGATCCAGTAAACACTTGAGCTGTGTTGAACACTTGAACATTTTCTTAACTGAAAGTCTCAGTGTAGTCAGCTACTCATGTGCATGCTTACCTATTTTGTTGGAAGGGGGAGTTTGGAGAAAGAACAGCTCTGACACTAACTCTGACATGAATGTGGCTTTGAGCTGAGTTCTTTGGAAACAGCTATTACTCATGCAGTCACCCCACAGAATTCACTGCCACAGCTTAGCAAGGAAAAGTAAGGAAGAGGATTTTAAGAAACGCTATGTAATTTTATGTTCATGAATAACAATGCTATGCTATGCCAGCTAAGCAAATGTTCCCAGGCTGCTCAAAGCTCCTGCTTCAGGGTTCAGAGGATGACCTGTGCCCAGCTGGGATGGTATCTTCCTGTTCCCTCCCTTCCATCCCCACCGCCCACAAAGTCATAGCATTGCACAGCTGGCTGGCTGTGGAATGGCCTCGTGCTTTGCCTCACTCTGTACAGGCTGTGGTGAAGGCAGGACGCCAACTAGATGAACCTTGGGTCTGCGGTAGTCTGGCAACCACTAGGAGGCATCACATAGTCAGTCCACTTTCTGAAATTTGAGAATCCCTGATCAAGCCTCTCTAGTGACAAGGGCCTGGGTTTGATGCCTGTGATCTTCTCTCCTTCCTAGGCTCATGGAGCCATGCAAGAGAATGTGATTATTCCCGAGAGGGAGTGGTGGAATTGGTCACTCTTCTGTTCGTGCCCTCAGCCCTCTCTGTCAATCTGCCTCTGGTTAAGAAGGGACAGAGTCCTCAGGAGCAACATGCCATTAGAGATAGGGAGGTAGCATTATGATAACTAAAAGAAGAACAGATAGGAATCTAAAAGAGTGGGAACAGCCCTGCAGCAGCCTTGTTATCATGAGAGGATCACGAGACAGCCTGCAAAGTGGTGTTTAACTGCTCAAGCCCCAGGGAGCATCAGGGGAGTTGACAGCGGGTCTGACGTGGCCAGATGAAATTGGTCTAGAGCTGTGGTTCTGAAACTGAGTCAGAATCCCAAAGTGCATCACAATGCCAGTAACTGGGTCACCAGATAAGTTTCCTGTAAGCTGTATGGCCACGCAGCTGCCTGTTTAGCACCTCACAGATGCTCAAGGCACCCACCCCAGGTGAGGAAGGCTGCCCCACCCCCAGCCTAGTGCTGCTTCCAGACTGCCATCTGACTGGGGGAGGGACAGTTTAAACCTGGTGCCTGTCCCTGAACCTGAATGCAACCATAACCTGAGCAGCCCAGCCTTGGAGCCCCCCTATTGTGGCCCAGAGCCTCCCTCACATCTCTGCACTCTGACCCTCTGAACCCCTCATCCCTGGCCCCACGCTAGAGCCCACACCCACAGCCAGAGCCCTCATACTCCTGCTCACCAACCTGTCCCAGACTTGAGCCCCTTAGCTCCAGCCCCACCCCAGAGTCCCACCCTCAGCTGCATCCCCCATACTCCTGCACCCCACCCCTTTGCCCCAGGCATTAGCTCCCTCCAACACTCAGACCCCCCCTTGGCCCCAGCCTTGCCTCATCAGTTTTGTTGTGTGCCCCAATGTGAAGGAGATGTGTTGCACACCATCTCCATGTCACACATCACCTCCATATTGGTGCACACAACAAACATTCATTCTGCTCAGGAGTGGGAAAAATTAGGGAGAACACCGGTCACCAGGGCCAGCATTAGACTTATTGCAACCCATGACTGAAACTAATGCCTGAGCACCCCTCCAACCTGGGGCAGCAGGGCTCAAGGTGCGGCCCATCTTTCCCTCCCTCCTCCCCCACAGCTGGAGCAGCAGGGCCCCCTTCTGGGGTCACATAGAAACTTTGCTGTCAGAAAGGTATCACAGTGCAATGAAGTTTGAGAACCCCTTGTGCAAACACTGATTTTAGTTCATTGTTCATTTATTGTGTAATTTTGGGATTACATTATAGCATATATACTCACTGTGTGTCAATTAGAATTGATCTGTGGGATTATAAAAGAGAAAGGTAGTTCCTCTAACTACTGAACTATGTACTAGACTTGAATAAAACAAGCTGAATAGTAAAAAGCCTTAAGTTAAAGCCTGCAAGACTTGAGCTCAGCTATTTTAGGGCTTGGAGATCAGAAATAATGACATACGTGCCAGAAAATAACCAGATGCCTTAAGATTATGTGGAAAGAGGCACCAAGTAATAATATTGTGCAGAATTGCCTACAAGATTAATAGTAGATCATAAAAACACCGCATGTGCCTTAATCATGGATTATAGGTTGTGCATCCAGGCTAATGAAAATAAAGGGAACTTACTCAGCCCATAGAAAATTGGGGTTCCTTAAGTTTGCAGGGAACACAGATCAATAAGAGAAAGAGGGACACTTTATGGACATGTGCAGAATGTAGATATAGACAGAATCACATTAAAAAAGGAGGATGTCCAAAATGAGGAAACTGAGCAGCCTGGGAAACTCCAGCAGGAACCATCCCTCTCCTGACCCATCAGACCCTAACACAGTATACAGGAAATCCCTGATTTTAAACCGCCCGAGTTACAACCCCCTGCACTTACAACCATTTTTGTAAGCGCAGAAGGGGCCAAAAAAACCTGATTTACATCCTCGGCCCACATTTACGACGGCACCTATCGTAAATGAAGGTTTGAGTTACAATGCCCCCGACTTGCGACACTTCCCCGGGAACCAATCACGTCGCAAGTCGGGGGCCACCTGTAACTACATTTGTAACTTGTACATAAGTCTGTAGAGAATTTCTGTGTGCTTGGGTAATCCTAACTTTAATTGTAACTTTAATAAAATAGCCTAACCCTTATATTAGTGAATGTCTACATGATCACTACCTGTGTTTCTAGAGACTAACTTTGAAGCAAGGAGCAGAAGTGACTTTCACTCTGTTAAGCTTAAAACTGTGGCCACCAAAGCCAAACCCACTTTGTTACAAAGTTTACTTTGAATAAAACAAAAGGCTAGCCTGGTTTAGAGGAGAATAGGGAATACAGCCAATGCAGGAGAAGCGATCTGAGACAACATTTCATCCAACAGCTTGACAGTACAGAAAGGTACACGACTCACTTGGTTTGAAGTGCCCCTTCTGCTTTTTGTAGCATGTAGAAAGAAGACCCCTGCACCAACTGATTTAAGGCCCAGGATTCATTAAAGTTCACTGTTGGCATCTTGTCTTTGCAGTTGGCAGCTACCTGTAATATCGAGCAGTCCTTTTTCAACGACTGGTTTACCGGGCATCTGAATTTCCAAATTGAGCACCAGTGAGTATGGGCCCAGGAGGATGGGAAGGAATCTGATGGACATAACCAGGTCACCACCTGGCCAGGCAGGGTTGGGGGAGAGGTGAGAGTGCTATAGGGCAGCAATGAGCAGGGAAGAAAAAAGGACCCAAGGAACATGATGAAACCAGAAAAAACTACTGCATTGATCCCTCTCATTTTGCCACTAAACACAAATATCTTTTACCTGTTGCTACTAGTAAATTTCTTTTTCACCCTCACAATCTTAATTTAGAGTCTGATCCAGGACTCATTGATTAAAACAGATATTAAATCAGGTCATTAGCCTCTTTTGGTTTGGATTGTTTCTCCAATAATTTCCTCTGCCTCTATCCACCCTCTGATGTATGTAGCTGATGTGTAACTACACAAGATTGTTTGCAGTTATGGGTATTCTCGTTCAGCAAAAATGTCAAAAACTAAGGTCAGTAATGCAAAATGCTGTCCATGGCAATGCAAAAAAGGGAGGGGAGATCACAGGGGGTAAGCGTGAAGGACCTGGAAGTTGACTTGGGGAATTAAAAAGAATCCTACTGAGCAGCAGAGGGTAACCAGACCACAGATTCTTTATCGGTTTGGTCTATGAGCTTCCCAACAATTCAGCTTCTCAGTAGATAATTAGTTGTTGTCCAAAGGGAATGGACAGCCATTTCAGTTGATCACGTGAGGTTTCTCCACTCCTCATTTTTCTAGCACTCCCCTTGTCTGTAAATACATTTCTCCTAATCTTGAAATGTTTTCTAGCCTGATCAGTTCTAATTATTTTTTCTTTTGGGCCATGATACAACAGGAGTGGAAATCAAAACATTCAGTTTTCAAAGCATTTCTTTAAAGGGAGTACTTCAAAGCTTGGATTTCTACCTCTCCCTCTCACAGTCTGTCTGCCTGTTTTGCTCATGGAGGAGGCAGTAATTAGCCCTAAGAGGACTCAGAAAGAAGTGTCTGTTCCCAGAGGACTGTCGCTAGGTTTTCTCAGGCTCTCTTTATTTCTTTATTCAAGCCTGTTTCCCACAATGCCACGTCACAATTACTACAAGATTGCGCCATTGGTGAAGTCATTGTGCACCAAGTATGGAGTCCACTATGAAGAGAAACCTCTTGGGAAGGCATTCATAGACATTGTTGGGTAAGGAGCCCTCAGTATGGTCATGGGTGTGTGCAGCCTGGAATGCCTGTACTAACAAGTAAGGTCTTCTCTGTTTCAATATAAAAAGCTCTGCTTCATAGGTACCTGTGCCTAGAGCAGTGGCACTGGAGCCGTAAAATGTTTGTTTGATATAAGACTGATCACCTTGTTGCTTCAATCTAAAAAGCACCTGGATTTTTGCTGTAGAAATGATGTCATGTCATAGAGGGGAAAAAAAGACAGTTTTTTTCTCAAAAAGAGCAGGTTCCACCTCTATAACCCACAGACTACCTTCCACCCTGGTCCTCAAACAAGCAGACATCAGGAATGACTTGCTCAATGGTCACCAAGTCACTACTGAATTCCCCCTAAGAGATGTTCACTCCTTCTAGCACCTTTCATACCATGCTTTTCTGGTTCCTGGCCCTTTCAATCAAGCAGCTACAGACCCAAAGTAACGAGGAGTCCTGTGGCATCTGACGAAGTGGGTCTTTGCCCACGAAAGCTTATGCTCCTACACTTCAGTTAGTCTATAAGGTGCCACAGGACTCCTCGTCGCTTTTGCAGATTCAGACTAACACGGCTACCCCTCTGATACTAGACCCAAAGTAGCCATTTCACATCTGACTATCACAGACAAAACTTTCCTATTTCTCAGCTGGCATTCCCGAAGAAGTGTCATATTATCTGGATGGGGGAAATAGGTGGACTTTAAAACAAAAGGACCAGATCATGAGCCAAACTGAATCCTGTTTGTGACCCTCTAGCAGCAGAGAGGGGACTTTAAAGCATAAATATGCTCAGGATTTATATGCTAAATGAGCAGCTGATGATTACTCTACCACTGCAGAATCCTCAGCTAGCAAAGAGAGAGCATCACTGGTTCTGTACACCCTATTCCAAGGGGGACTACTGAGGGTGGCAGGGGATATGAAAACAACCTGCTGCAGTAACAGGTTCCAAGGAACTCCTTAGAGGGGTAGAAAAGTGGCAGAAAATCACCTTTGTTCTTCCCCACATGCCCTCAGCTGCATCAAGTACTGCTCTGATGCACAGGGGGATTCTGCCAGAGGTTTCTCTGGACAGTGGCTACTTGGCTAGAACATCTCAGAAACACGGGTGTTATCTGAACTCTAGCACAAGGGTGGGAAACCTTTTTGGGATCAGGGGCCACTGACCCACAGAAAAATCAGTCGGGAGCTGCACACAAGTGAGAAACAAAAACAAACAAACAAAAAAAATTACCTCTCACCAGTGTGGGCTCCCCAGTGCTGGGGGAAGCCCTGTTCCTCGGGCTAGATCCAGGTAAGCTGGGGGCTGCATTTGACCCCCAGGCCTTAGATTCCCCACCCCTGATCTAGAAGGAGTTCCTGCTGCAGAACATATTGAACTACTTTCTGACACTTTATACAAAATCCTATTACAAAGGGCAGGGTACGTAACACTCTGTGCAAAATTCTGCATACTCAGAAAGAGACAGCTTCAGGTAGCTTCACTCCCCATTAACATCCATGAGCCCAACTGTGCAGTAAGGGACTATGATTCAGTGTCAGTAAGAGTGTCAGAATCTGGCCCATAGTGTCAGCCCCGCCAAATGTGGCAGCAGCAACCCCCTGTGTTTAGTGAGAAAGTCTGTGTGGCTCTCATTTGGGAGATTAAGAACCAACAATTTCTCTGTGGAAGTCTCCCGAAGTCAAACCATATCACTTCCATGCCATGCATGCTTGCCCAGCCACCGGGTCTCATTGATAGGATTTTCCATGTTAGCTCAAATTTGTTGCAATCTCCATGTCTGATTGTCTTCAAAGAGCTGATGTGAGAGGGAATTTTGTATGAGGGGGCAGTGTTTTCTGTAAGTTGAGTGTTTGGCCAGACACACAGGAGAGATTCAAATGCTGCCCCGCTGATTAACAGAGCACCCACAGCAGCATGTGTTTCTACCGCTGGTGCACATCTGCACATGTCCCTGTGCACATAACAAAATTGATTCCACACACGGATGGAAAAAATGTAGCTGAAACATTGATATGAAGAGTGATGCAGAGGGAGAAGTGGGAAATTATTTTATGTGTGTACTTTGTTCTACATGGTTAGGCAGTCATAATTCCAGTTTGTAGAATTACCATTTGTTTTCTCTTGGGTCAACTCCTCAGTGGGTGTAAATCAGTGTAATGCACTTGAAGTCTGTGGAATCAATTTGATTCCTACAGGTTACATCTACACTACCAGTTTTCTCCGCAAAAAATACGCTAATGAGGGACTCATTTGCATGAGTCATGATCTTATTTGCATATTTTCTGCTGATCCGTTTTTGCACTGGGATTTTTGCGCAAAAACAAGCAATGTGGATGTTTTCTTTTACACACAGACCCCTTTTACCGCAAGGTCCTTATGCCCCAAAAAAGGAGGTTTACCTATCTTGTGCAAAAAGAAAACGTCCACACTGCTTGTTTTTGCACAAAAACCCCATTGCAAAAACAGATCAGCAGAAAATAAGCAAATGAGATTGTGACTCATGCAAATGAGTCCCTCATTAGCATATTTTTTGCAGAGAAAACTCGTAGTGTACATGTAGCCACCGGGTACATCTACACAGCAACATTATTTTAAAATAACTAGCGCTATTCCGAAATATCTTAGTCTGTGTCTACACAGCAGGCAGTTACTTCAAAATAGTGTCAAAATACAGTTAATCTGGAGGACTTCTTACTCTGACTCTTATTACCCTCACTGTACAAGGAATAAGGGAAGTCTGAGGAAGAGTGCTCTATTTCGAAATAACTGCCATGTAGACACTCCCTATTTGGAAATAAGCTATTTCGAAATAAGTTACACAAGTGACGTAGCTCAATTTGCATAGCATATTTCGAGTTAAGCCCTGCAGTGTAGACGCATGGGACCCTATGTTCGACTTCCTTAGAAAGGGTTGCATTCAGAAGAAGGCAACTTTTTGCAGAATCTCTGATCAAGTAGGCCTGTGAGTCCTGCTTCACTAAAGCCTCTTCTCTTTCCATAGATCCCTAAAGAAATCTGGAGCTCTCTGGTTGGATGCCTACCTCCATAAATGAAAGGAAACTGCATTATAATGGGAAGATGCGAGTGATGGGAGAAGGACCATGTGGTTTTGTTTTTTACTATCAGATTTCAGCCTATATCTGTGTGCACAGTTTGAGGGGAGCTTCCTGTCTTGTGAAATGCTATTGGGTGGGGGGTAGGAGGGATTTAAAATGTGTTTGGCACAGCCTTCAGAAGATGAGTCAAAAGATCCATCTCATATCACTTGGCTGGGTATTGACCAAGCAGAGTGGGGTTTTCTGGTTTGGAGGTGGAGGTTGGGGTGGGTGAAGAGAAGAGCAATTTATTCCCTCCCCTTCCTCAGCCATTCACTGCAGCCCTAGCCTCAACCCACATACACAGGCAGCGGATTTGTCTACATGATCAGGCCAGTTTCAGAGAGCTTCTGCATCTGTTACATTATTTAAAGTCACAGAAACACCGATCATCTTATATGCTTCCCCCCACACTTCTGATGCTGGTTCAGAGGAGCAACAGCCCGGCATTGGATTGTGTTTAAAACAAAAGAAGCCAATTGCCTATTTGATCACTCCTGGAACCACACATTCTCTTGGCTGTGCTGCCTGCTGCATTCTCCCAGGAGAACTGGGAGGTGCAGCTGTGAGCAGCAGGTGTTGCATTATGAGTCTGTCTGCCTCACTCAGTGCCCTCCTGTGGCTTTGTCTTTCTGAGCATAGAGCTGCTTTAGTAAATGCCAGGGCACCAATCCTGCACTGAACTCCCCCATTTACTTTTCTGGGATTCTACACAGGTGCAGGTATCCAACTACCTGGACCCCAGTGCTGGAACAGGCTCCGTGTGTGTTTTACTATTAATCCCTGTTTTCAGGGATCTGAAACTCCACTCTGGGAGGAAACGGAGAGAGTGATTTAATGATCACTTAGGCAGGTTTTCTTTCCACGTGGCCCATTTACACTACTAAGATGTCTGCTATCTAATGATAATTGTGACATGTATAACACATTGACATACCCATTGCAGATGCTTTATTGTGCTCCTGTGGCATTCATAAGCTGCCTTTTCTGTGGGGAAGGGGGTGGGTTTTGCAGTTACTTTACACAAATACAGCAGAGAACCAAGCTATCCTGGTTTATTTAGTGTGAAACTTTCTAGAGAGAACTGATAAATGTCTTAAATTGTCTCTACCTATTTTCTGTGGGATGAAGAGAAAAACCAGTAACGGCACTAATGGAGAGTAGTGTTGCATGGCGCAGGGCCCAATCCAAAGTCAATTAGTAGCTATTGAAAGTTTTCCTTTGACAGCAGTTGGCTTTAGATTAGACTGATTTAGTACAGTTGAAAGCAAGGCAAATGGGATGTTCCAGTCACATTTAGGGCCAAGATTTCTAAAAAGGCCTCTACAATTCTGCCCATCCCTCACTGCTTGTTCAAAACCCACATTTCCTTGTGCAAAATGGATATTTAGTCATGCAGTTACCTAATGATGTGCTTGCAAACTTGCCTTAGATCCCCATTCTAGAATTGCATCCCCTCTCAGGCAGTTCCTATCAGCTAAAATCTATAGGGCTCTGTCTGCATGGACTCAGCTTCAGGGTTGGGGTTTGACACTTGAGAAAGTTTAACCTCCTTTAGAAACTGTCTCACTGAAGATCTGATCGTACTACACGAAAGCCAGAAAATTTATAGTGGAAATTATAATTTAACCAGTCCAGTGATGCCTGAAGTTTGTCGGGGACTATGAATATTTGGGTGATCTCATAATGGAGTTGACTGCAGTACCTAAATATCACTCGAGGTGGTTAGAATGAAATGTTATTGTCCTGGTGTGCTTCAATTTCAATTTCAACCAGACCTTGAACATCTTTTATATCTTAGTCCCTAAGGTTCTGATCTCTAATATTCTGTAGTTTGTAGCCTTTTTGAACAAGGTAGTAATGAGTTAGTATGGGGTTATGGATACAGTAACACCATTCAAACTGCCTTAATCTCTGTCTCTTTCTGATTCAGTGAATGTATCTCATTTTCTCTGCTCCAGCAGGGATGAGCACAAACATATTGCAACACCTGCTTTGCAGTCCTCCAAACTAGCAGCTTGTTTTTCAAGAAGGTTCAGGTTCTTTGCTCCTCCTAGTTCCTGTTTCCAAAACAAACTCGCAATTTAGCTGCTCCTTGGTCTTTGCTGTCTATCTGTTTGGTAACGATCCAGAGGAACCTCAGGAGAGTGGTGGCTCAACAGACCCATCTCACGCCAGTAGCCTTATTCCAGACACTCGCTTTTGTACTTGTCATTGATCAGTTTACTCGTGTTGTATTAAGTAAGAGAATAATGCAATTCCAGTAGGGCACCCTGCATTGCCAAAGCTTGGGAGATGGCAGCTAACCCTTCTGACAGCTGAAGAACCTTGAAAGGTTCTAGAAGAGTAATGAGGCTGGGCACTTTGCAGAAGGAAGGGCCAGTCCTTAAACACAATTGTTTTATTTGTCCTGAACAATAACAAAAATCATAAAGGGAACAAGTAGGGACAGGCAAGTGCCTGACACTGGCTCTTCCCCCTTACTGGATGCTTTTGATCAAACCATAGAAAATTCTTGTTCATGGAAAACTCTGCATCACTAAACCCCACAAAACAAAAACGATGCCATTTTATAGTTGGGAGAGATTTGAGTGTCCTACTGTTGCATCTGCTGGAGGATGAAAGTCTTCTCTCTACTTAGGATTGGGTCACTGACTCCACATAAAGTAAGATAAACACACCTACAATTTTTGTAAGAACATAACCCATGCCTGCTGTGTTGTTCTGTCCCTGTCTAGTGGCAGCTAGTCCACCTAGTGATTATTGAGTTGGTATTGGTTGAGAGGCAAGTACCTTTTGGCTCATGCAGGAGAGGCTCATGCATTTAGCTCCAGAGGTCCCCGGGTTTGATGCTAACTATTGGAGTCAGTCAGCATTACACTAATATGCAAACCAAATTCCTCTCTTGAAAACTATCCATGTTGGGAACAATGTTCACTGTATCATTGTCTGTTTTGCCTCTGGTCTAGTCCCAATTAGCGACCTTCCCAAATGAGCAGTGATCTTCTCAAAACTTCCCTCTTTTGTTGGAACTGAGGCCTCTTTTCTCTCTCTCCAGCCAACTCTGTAGAGTCTTTTATTTGTACAAAGGTGTCTGCAATTCAATAGATAGAAAATAGTGTTCCCTGTAAGCTGTGGGCTTGGGTGGCCACTCAGGAGAGATTCAGGTGCTGCCCAATTGATTACCAGAGCACCCACTGCCTCCCGCAGCCAGCAGCATGTGTTTCTACAGGTGGTACACATCCATATATGCCTTAGTGCACATAATAAAAAATATTCTGCACCTGAACAGAAAACATTAAAAGAAACATTGGTGGCAAGGTCTCCCTGTAGTCATTGTAGTGAGTCAGACAGCCCTGGTGTAAAAGGGTGAATCAGGTTCACTGTATTCAGAAAGGTGGAAAACTTGCATGATGAAATTTGAGAAGCTAGCCTGAAAGGTTCAGTGCTGTTTGCAACCTGAGTAGCAGAAAGTGAGCCTGGCTTTATATAAAGACTTGGGAATAAAAGCCAAGTACCAGTGAAGTGTCCTGGTATAGCTATGGCCTCAAACCTGCCTAAACCCAGCAATTTAGATGAATTTGACTTTGTGGTTGCAGACTTGAACTTGACACTCAAAGTGAAATTCAGGGGTGTGAACATGGAAACTTAAAACCTAGTTTGCCCAAATCTTCAGAGAACAGCAATCAATGAGTTCCCTTCCCAGAGCAAGCAGGGAAAAATCATGTCTTCTCGCTTTTGATTATTTTTTGTTTTTGAATGAGATACAAGCGCATGCAGGGAGCTTCGGGGGGCTTTCAAGAAACAAGCCTAAGCGACTCCACTGGTGACTCAGCCTTTGGCAGCACGCAGGCCATGTCCAGAGGTGGTGGGCTGGAGATAAGCAGCCCTGGGTGGGGAGTACAGCTGGGAAGGAGGAGGTAGCAGGGAGCTGGGGGATGTGTGTGGGGAATAGGGTCAGGGATGTGAGCCTGAGGGTGTGGCTACACAGCACCCTAAATTCGAAATAAGATGTGCAATTTGCACTATGCAAATTGAGTATCGTATTTCGATTGTATTTCAAAATAGCATATTTTGAAACTTGGCGCATCTACACAGCGCCACATTTCAAAATAATGCACTATTTTGAGACATCCCTTAACCCTCGTGGAACGAGGGTTACAAAGATGCCAAAATAGCATGCCCGTGATTTCGAAAAATATTTTGAAATAATGGGCGGCTTGTGAAGACCCAGGGTAACTATTTCAGGATACTTCCGGTATCCCAAAATAGCTGTGTAGATGTACCCTGAGAGAGAGAGAGAAGAAATCAGCAGTGGAAAAAAAGAGTGAGAAGGGAGACGAAAGCAGGCTGAGATCAACTGTCCCACATTTTCGTTTTTTTACCTGACCAGATAATGGCTTTAAGGTTGGATTGTGGCTAGCCCTGTATGGGTGCACTATGAGGGAGGCGTGCTGCCTCTCATAAGGAAGGAAAAGGCTCACTCTTTGACCTCCCTGACTAAAAACTGGGTGTGTCTAATGCAAGCAGCAATACTAGACAACCCAAAGGGAGCTGGGTTTTGGACCCATCTTATTCCCACCTAGATAACTGAGCAGGGCCAGTACAGGAAGAAACACACACAGCACCTTGAAAAGGGGTGTTTCCGTTCTCTTTGAAGTATGCACTTCCCTAGCACTCTGGGAGACATTCTGGGTGAGCCAGCTAGAAAAGCACCTAAAAGCTGCATTGTAGATCCTCAATCAATAGATCTTTGCCAGTTTGCACCATCTGGGGATATAGCCCTTCCTGTAAGTTAAGTGGTGAGGGGGTAAAAAAGGACCAGGGACCTAGTTTCTGAGGATCGTGTACCAACATGGTTTAGGGGACTCAGCATCATAACATCATCCACACACAATAGAGCTGTGTCAAAATGCTTCCTTTTTGTAACAAGCTGCTATACATCAGCCATAGCCTCTTCCTACAGATGCTTTTCTAAAAAGCAGAGCCCTAAAATTTAGTGTGTCTAGGAGTAAAAAAAAAAAAAAAAGCATAAAAAAAAGCATCAAATTCAAAAATCATAGAAAAGCTCTTGATTGTATCACTCTTCAAATAAATATTTCAGGAAATCAAGAACTATTTTTTCTAGTGTATGTACTTCTCAATAAATTCATAACTGTTGACTATAAAACAGTGGAATGTGGTTTGTTCAGTCCCAAAATCAGTGCTGTCCATAGTGAAACATGTAGATATATATAACTGCCTAGTGGGTAGGTACCAGTGTATAAACACACTATAAAGGTATGCAACAAAGAGGAACTATCTAACCTAATTAAGACATTTTTAGGACACCCATCACTGTATTACCTAAACACGAGGGCAGCACACCATTCTGTATGTTTGGAGTTAGATTAAGGATTGTTCAAATCCATTACTACAATGGATTTAGGGTGGGATTTAAGACTTGTTTATTTAATGGAGGGCAATGCATACTATGGGGTGAGTGATTTCTAAAGCACACTTTTGCATGCTAATTGATCTGTGGAGACCCTCCAGGTGCACATTAAGGTTATGGCTACACTGACAGCTTCTTGCACAAGAACTCTTTTGTGGAAGAGTTCTTGAGCAAAAACTCTTTCACAAGAGAATGTCTACACTGCCATGTGCTTTAGCGCAAGTGATGTGCTTTTGCACAAGAGCATCCATGGCAGTGTAGACGCTCTCTTGCGCAAGAAACATCTGATGGCCATTTTAACCATAGGGGCTTCTTGCGCAAGAAATTCATGTTGCCTATCTATACTGGCCTCTTCTGGAAGAGCTCTTGCACAAGAGGGCTTATTCCTTATGGGGAGAGGACTAACTCTTCCAGAAGAAGCCCTGTTTTACAACGCTATACTGTAAATTTACTTCTGGAAGAACGCTCGTGCAGTGTAGACAGCTGGCAAGTTTTTGTTGAAGAACAACTGTTGTTGCGCAAGAAGCTGCCAGTGTAGACGTAGCCTCCGTATTTCCTCCATGCACTTTTACACAATACTCTTTCAGCACGACTTGTGCAAACAAGCCCTATGATTTAAGGCTGAATCTAGTATGTGGTTCAAGATCCATTATGTTAGTGGTGTTCTTGTCAAATGCTTCCAGTTCTGAAGCAGAGATGAAGCTGCTCCTTCCTGTTTTGAATCCCCAAATCAGAACCCCAAGTCATAAAAACAGGTGAGATCCAGACGTACCTGGACTTTAGAGGGGTCAGGATTTAAAACTCCAGTTATACCTATCTGCTTATTCCAAACTACTGCTTTCTAACTGGCCATATGTAGCACACAAGGCTTGTGACCATCTCTCAGCCCTCTTATTGTGTGGGGATTATTTAAGCCATTGAAAATAGATGTCTCGGCATACCTTTGTATTAGAGGGTGCAAACCTTAAGGAGCAGAAGTCCTTCATCTGTGAGCAAAGTTGGAGCCACAAAATATTATGTTCCTAATACAGAATTTTACTGAACATGTCAGTGTTGTGTGGATACCCATAAAGTGCAGACTAAATGCTCAAAGCTCTGTCCTAACATGCCCTTAATGTAAAATCTGGGGTGAATTTTTCAGACAGTTTCATTTTCTATTCTACTAAAAATTCTGGAATGGAATCCCTTTATAGTGCCCATCATCATAGTATCTAAACTCTTCCAAGGTGAACTAGTTCAGCATAGAAAAGGCCCTATTTGACTCCAGAGTTAAATATGAAGGGAAGCTCCCCCAATCCCCTCTCAAGATTAGTTTTAGGATCAACTAATATAGTCAATATACAGCATCTGCTAACATGAAAGGAAGAATCAATTCTCTCCAGAACTGAACTATAATGTAATATGTTGTTAACATACAGCAGTTTAGGTGGCTTAGAAATAACAATTGTAGCTAAAAGCAACAGCCATCTTGGACACAAAGGGTGTGTCTAGACTACAGAGTTTTGTTGACAAAACTATACCTGCGTCTACACTACTGCTGAGTTCTGTCGACATAATGTCGACAGAACTCAGCAGTTTTGTCGATGCTGGTAAACCTCATTTTACGAGGCATAACACCTTCTGTCGACAGAGTTCTGTCGACAGAAGGTGTTATTGCATGTAGGGTTGTGTCTAGACTACTGGGTTTTGTCGACAAAGCAGCTTGCTTTGTCGACAGAACTGAATGTAGTCTAGACGCTCTTTGTCGACAGAAGCTTTGTCGACAGTATCTGTCGACAAAACTTCTGTCGACAAAACCCTGTAGTCTAGACGTACCCAAAGAGAAGCCATGTGCAGTACTGTCAGAAGCTGGAAAAGCACCTGCTTCAACAATTCCCTACTGAATGTTAGCTCTTAACATTTTGTATAAAGATTCATTTCCAAAGCACAATGCAACAGAGAAGTCAAATTCAATGTACACCAAGAAATGGACAATTTTGCTGAGCAGGGCAGAAAATGTTTTCACACCTAGCTGCTCCAAGTGGCTGAATCAATTTTTTGTAAATGTGCACACACAACTGGCCAATACGTGAGTGAAAGCTGAGCAGTAGAGCAGTACTGCACTCCCTAGAAGTTGGTGACTGCGTGCCTCACCCATGTTAGATCTGGTCCTGCGTACTGCATTTCTGTGCACCAGGCATTTACAACAGTGCAGTGATCTGATTTTGCATGCACATTGGTGGTATTTTGCCCTTGCTGTGGGAGAACACACACTCTCATGTGTCTCTCCCATTTAAGAGGCTTTGAAAATCTATCCCTAAATGTTTTAAGTCAAACGTTTAGTCCTTAAAGAAACATGCCTGGTTGCTAAGCCTCTGGACTGGGACTCCTATCTCTATCACCTTCCTCTTTTAAATTGGGAAAACCACAATCTCTTTGTGCCTCAATTCCCAATCTATGAGATATGAATTAATTTTCCACTGTACCTTGTTTAATCAGGTCTTCTCAGCAAGAATTGCATTTTATCTGTACATCCACTAATGTAATATATGCCATCAAGTGCAAGCAATGCTCCTCTGTCATATATATTGGCCAAACTGAACAGTCTCTGTGCCAAAGTATAAATGGACACAAATCAGATATTAGGAATGGTAACACACAAACATGTAAGGGAACATTTAACCCCCCCCTGGACATTTAGTAATGGATTTTAAAGTAGCCATTCTTCTACAAAAGAATTTTATCACCCAGCGCTCAACTGGAGCTTGTTTACAAGTTCAACACTATCAATTTAGGCTTGAATAAAGATCTCAACTGGTTAACACACTACAAAAGCAATTTGCCCTACTCACATGGTATGAATGAGACGCACCCAGCCTGACTTACTTAGCTTCATTAACATTGGTCCTACAATTGACAGGTAACTTCTTTTACTGTTATATATACTACCCCGGATTCTGTAATTTCCACTCCAACTCATCTGATGAAGTGGGTTTTACCCACAAAAGATCATGATCCTATATACTTTTGTTAGTCTCCAAGGTACCACAGGACTGTTAGTTGTTTATAATGGGTATGTGTTGCACTGGGCAAGATCAATCCCCTTTGCTCACCAAATCAGAGATCAACATGTGAGGAATGGCCTAGACCAAAAGTCCAGGAAGCTAAAGGAAAAATCAGTGGGTTTAAGAATCAAAAATCATATTCTGCCCTCAAGATACATACATGTAACCCCCACTGATTTCAATGGAACCGTGTATATAGGTGAGGTTTGACCATCAGGTTACTAATTGTCCTCTCAGTTAGTGTTCATGGAAGTAAAGTCCTGTTTAGACAAAGTAGACGGAAGGCTTCCCCTCTCAGCTTTGCCAATGCACCTCAGACCTGTCTAGCAGCACTCCTGACATTCTACAATAGCAGGGTTGCTGTGAAAGACTAGATTTGCTTGCCACTCTTAATGAAATCACCATCAGCTGTTGCTGTCACTGATTTGTCAGTGACTTCACTGGGAATTGGATCAAGCTTAATTCTTACCGCTTTGCCAGATGGCTTTCTGCACTAATAAATGGCTTGGCTGGCCTGATGACCTGGAAGGCTCTTAGAGGTACTAGTGGGTTTTCTCGGATGTTGCAGTGGGATGAGCTAACAGATTTGGCTGAAGAGTGGTTGACATTTCCACTGAAAAGAATTCTCAAGGTGACTCCCTAAGGTGATTAGATAGTGAGATTAACACATTGAGCCAAATGAGCTGAGGACAGAAGGAGGCTGCCTCTGAATCACATTCCCATGTGTCTCTCCTGCTAGAAGAATGCTTACAGACAGGGTGTATAAGCAGAGCTACAAACAAGAAATACTAAGGGAGCGCCCATGGCTAGGCACATCCTCAAACTCTCAGAGGCCATGAACAACTGTGTATTTTCTAGAGCCTGTAGCTACCTTCGTTAACTCTCCGGTGAGCAGGCACATCCTCAGTAGCTTTCCAGATGGCCTTTCTGCCTTCCCTTTCAGCCTCTCCTTTAGCAGTTTCTCCACCTGTCGGAGTCCTTCAGGGAATTCCTGTTAGTCCCCTCCTCCTATCACTGGGTGACCTCACTCAATCACTTACCAGGCACCAGCTGCTTTGCCAGTGTTGTCTGCTTCAATATCCTTTTAATTTCCTTTTCCCCACTCATCTCTGTGCCTTTTTCCATGCTGTAACTATGTATGATCCACTTGGGTCTACTTGCAGAATAAGGTACTACTCAGCATGGGTAGGAATGGCAGAATCAGCTTCTTAGGGCCAGATCCAACACTCAGGGTATGTCTACACTACAGAGTTTTGTCAGAAAAACAGCGATTTTTCCGACAAAACCTGAGTCACATCCACACTGCAATCGCGTTCTTTCAGAAAAAAAATTGAAAGAGAAGAGGGGTTTTTCTGGTATTGGTAATCCTCTTCCTACAATGAAGAATCCTTTTTCCGAAAGAGTTCTTTCAGAAAAAGGTGTGTGTGGACAGGGAAAAGGGAGTTCTTTTGAAAGAAGAGGAAAGAGGAAAATGCACAGATGCCCGGGTGGCCACTCCGTCCATAGTAATCACAGCTGAAATGCAAGATAGCATCCGTTCAGTGTAGACGCTATCTTTCGAAAAAGCAAATCACTTTTTCGATGTGCTTTTGTGTGTGGACACTCTCTTTTGGAAGTTTTTTCAGAAGATTTCTTCTGAAAAAAGGTTCTTCCGAAAGAAACCTGCAGTCTAGACATAGCCTCATAGTAGGTATTTTTCTATATACTTCATCAGGCATTAGATCAGACCCTTATTCATAAGGCAAGTGGGTGTATTCAATGCTACACTGCTCAGCTGCCATCTTTGCTTCTCTGGATGATCTTGGGCTAATTTTTTTGATATAGCTCTTCTACTCCCGGTTATCTGTGACAGCTAATCTTCCCAAGATTTCCCTCCTGCACTCACTGGCTACGTCTAGACTGGCATGATTTTCCAGAAATGCTTTTAATGGAAAAGTTTTCCGTTAAAAGCATTTTCAGAAAAGAGTGTCTAGATTGGCATGGACGCTTTTCCGCAAAAGCACTTTTTTACAGAAAAGCATCCGTGGCCAATCTAGACGTGCTTTTCCGCAAAAAAAGCCCCGATCGCCATTTTCGCGATCGGGGCTTTTTTGCGGAAAACAAATCTCAGCTTTTCTACACTGGCCCTTTTGCGCAAAAGTTTTGCGCAAAAGGGACTTTTGCCCGAACGGGAGCAGCATAGTATTTCCGCAAAAAGCACTGATTTCTTACAGTAGGAAGTCAGTGCTTTCGCGGAAATTCAAGCGGCCAGTGTAGACAGCTGGCAAGTTTTTCCAGAAAAGCGGCTGATTTTCCGGAAAAACTGGCCAGTCTAGAGACAGCCTCTCAGTCTGATTACCTGAAACTGAGGCCTATGTTCCAATGGCAGAGTGTTCCTGATTTAAGGCTAATCTCCATGGCTGGGTCAATACTGATCACTATCACTCCTAAGGGAAGCACCCGTACAGACCAGATTTGAAGCATCTAATGCCGGATCAGAGCGTGACTATGTGGCACAGTGCTCAAAAAGCCAGAAGCCAAATGGACCCTTGTCTACGCAAGGACTTCCACCATTGTAATCATGACTGGAGAGGAATTAGAGGTAGCAGCAATGGGGGATTATAGCAAACATTTCTGATCCCAGATTCCCCTTTCCGCATACAGAGCCGTAACTGATTGCTGAAATCTGAAGGTTATCCTGATATATTTGTGCAACAAGCCATTGCCCTGACCTAGCAAGGACATTATGTGAGTTCAGTGGGGTGACTGTCCAGTTAGATACGTTACAGCTCACTTTAACCCCCAGATAATTAATGTGATACAGGGCAAAGTTCGGCTGCCTTGACAGCTGGGGTGAAGTCTCTGTTTTAACTATCAGCTTGCTTGATTGCTTATTTAGATGAGGGCAACTGGCAACCCTAACACTGAAACACTTGTCCAACAGATGATACTCTGCAGCCTGATCTTCTGCACCCTGAAGGAGAAGAACTGCAACTCCTTGCAGCCTTCAGCACTGGGGATATGCTAGGATGGGGAGAGGAAGCATAAGTGGTAGCCAGTTATCCCCAGGTTAAGGGAGGGCATAGCAGTCTAGCACTGACTAGCATACTTTTCTGCTCCAGTCTATATTGGACTAACACAGAACCAGCCCCTGGATAAAGGGAGCTTCCCAATTCCCTTGTGCTCCCTCCTACCTTCCATAAAACCCCATTTTCACTGCAGACAATCTAGCCCATGACTTCTAACCTGGTAGAAGGTCCTGGAAGGTAATGTCTGATGCCAGGCTATCTGCTCTGCCCAATGCTATAATGCTCTCTTGCTACATGTTCTTCCGTGATCGCTGCTGTTTCTGCATTTCAGCCAGATGGAGAGTCATCTCCTCACATTCAAAGTAATGTTGGAAACTTTGTGTAGGAGTGATCTCTTATACCCTCAACATTACATGGGTTCTTGCTCTGTCCCTTCCGCCCTTCCTTTGTCTGAATCTGAAACAAACTTGCATCTGTTGATGCCCAGTAACACAAATCTCTCCTCTGTGTCTCCTGACCTACTTTGCAAAGCCTGCCTGCTTTAGAATCTTTCCAAATCTTTGGAGACATGGCAGGGAGGGGAAATCAAGGACAGTTCTGGGGAATTACTGTCACTGTCTAGTTAGCATCTTTAGCCTTGTAATCTCACTTTCTCTCTTCCTGTTACTCAAAATTGGTATTAAATTCCACACACTCTAATGTGGGCCCTCCCCAAAGAAACAAATACAAGCTCATTAAGTCCTTTCAAGACCTGAATATAATGCAGCCTCAGCACCCAGGCTATTTGAGGCATTTAAGAATGTAATATCCCCTCCTAATATAATCCTGAGTTCCCATCCAGCTCAGTCAGTCATAATCTGAAGCCCTGCCACGCCCCAGCTAGCTCAGATACAGACTGATCCACTAGACTGAGGGGGGAGTCAGGAGACATGGGTACTAGTCCCAGCTATACCACTGCCTTGTGTGACTTTGGCAAGTCAGTGCAGTGTACCTCAGTTTCCCCTTCTGTAAAAATGGGCTAATGATGATTCCTTTGTACTTCACTTTCAGATATATGGATGAAATCAGTTATTCATATAGTTATTGCATTCCTGGGCTTGCCACACAACTGTTAATACCTCAGTCCTGACAGAAGCCTGCCTGCTGTTCCTCTTCTGGGCTCCCCATGCTGCTGTCCTAACACATCTCAGATCTGACCCGTACCTCTCAGCATGCTAACATCTCAGCCTCAGCACTGCCTATTTGTTCCTGTCCTGGAGATCTTTAGACAGAGACATCCTTATGACTTGGGTGACTGTTTGCTAATGTGAACCAAAAAGATTTCCAGGCTAAGATAAACCAACACCATTCCCCATTTTACTTGGGTCCAAATCCACATTTGAATCCTAATGCTATTTTAAGGAAACTTACCTGGATTTTCATTTCCTAAGCCTTTCCGACACTTGCCATCTTGCAAGTGTGAGCTTAGTGCATTAAGCAGTGTGGATGGGGGAGGAGAGGATTGCTTTAGAACACTGGCTAAGAGAAGGAAGAAAACAAAAATGCTTTGCCATAATGTTGATAAAATTAATTCCCTGCTCTATGGGTTACTTTCAATGTGCAATGGAGCCAGTGTTTAAAAACCAAGCCAAGCGATTCAAAGTAACTATAAATAAGATACCCAGAGGCAACAGAAAAATGAAAACATAAATGCAAAGGGTCAGGCAAGTCCAAAGTGAAAGTTCTCACTGTATCATTAATACCCCCAATTTGAACGAGTAATCCAATCAACTAAAATGTGTTCACTTTATCGAGAATTTAGTGGTATTTCTATGGTGTGCATTATTTATTACTGCTAGGCTACGTCTAGACTGGCATGATTTTCCAGAAATGCTTTTAACGGAAAAGTTTTCCGTTAAAAGCATTTTCGGAACAGAGCATCTAGATTGGCATGGACGCTTTTCCGCAAAAGCACTTTTTGCGGAAAAGCGTCCGTGCCAATCTAGACGCACTTTTGCGCAAAAAAGCCCCGATCACCATTTTCGCGATCGGGGCTTTTTTGCGGAAAACAAATTTGAGCTGTCTACACTGGCCCTTTTGTGCAAAAGTTTTGCGCAAAAGGGACTTTTGCCCAAACGGGAGCAGAATAGTATTTTCGCAAGAAGCACTGATTTCTTACAGTAGGAAGTCAGTGCTTTTGCGGAAATTCAAGCGGCCAGTGTAGACAGCTGGCAAGTTTTTCCGGAAAAGCGGCTGATTTTCCGGAAAAACTGGCCAGTCTAGAAACAGCCCTAGTGTTTATATGTAACAATAGTATCTAGAGACCCCAATCAGAGATCAGGATCCCGTCATGCTACATATTTTGCACACATGTAATAAGATTGTCCCAGCCCTGAAGCCCTTACAATAGGATGAGGTACCACAGGTGGAGGTAAGAAACAAGGGCACGGGGAGGCCTAGCTGACAGTGAAATGATCATATTGGATATAGCAAAGTCACAGTCTCAGAGAATCTTGCCTCACTGGCAGGAGCTCAAGAAGTGTCACTGTCTCCATTTTGTAGGTAAGGGACTTTCCGAAGGTCACAAAGAAAAGTGTGTAGTAGGCTGGAAGCAAAATGTAGACGTACTGATTCCTAGTGCCTGCCGCATTAACTGCAGAACCACTCATTTTTCACTCAAGACCACTTTGATCTTCCAAACTAGTGATGCTAGGAGCAGACATTACTTGGATCACATACTTCTTTGGAAAACTCAGGGTATGGCAGGTCAATAGATAACACAAACTCTTGATTCTGACTCAGTTCCCAACTCTGGGCATAGAGGTGCTTAGGTGAATGGGCAACCTTATAGTCTGCTGTTGTAAGTACCTTAGGGTATGTCTACACTACCCCCCTAGTTCGAACTAGGGGGGTAATTTATGCATACCGAACTTGCTAATGAAGCCCGGGATTTGAATTTCCCGGGCTTCATTAGCATAAAGCCGGCGCCGCCATTTTTAAAAGCTGGCTAGTGCGAACCCCATGCCGCGCGGCTACACGCGGCACGGGGTTCGCACTAGCCGGCTTTTAAAAATGGCGGCGCCGGCTTTATGCTAATGAAGCCCGGGAAATTCAAATCCCGGGCTTCATTAGCAAGTTCGGTATGCATACATTACCCCCCTAGTTCGAACTAGGGGGGTAGTGTAGACATACCCTTAGTGTTGATAGAAATACATGCACAAAGTCATGCACCAGTAAATTAGTAGCTAAAGTGGGACTGGAACTGCTGCTCTCCCTAGTGTCACCTCTCACTCTAAATCATCAGTAGCACACTCTGGCTGCATCTACACAGCGGAACTATTTCGGGATACTTCTGGTATCCTGAAATAGCTATTCTACGTCTTAAGAGCAAGCCCATTATATCGAATTATAACAGGCTCACTCTTCTGACATCCCTGTAAACCTCATTGCATGAGGGATAAGGGACATTTCAGAATAGCGCCTTATTTTGAAATCTGGCGCCACGTAGACCGCGCCAAATTTTAAAATAAGCCATTTGAAATAACGTTGAAATAAGCTATGCAATTTGCGCTATGCCAATTGCATAGCTTATTTTGAAGTACCGTATTTTCTGGCGTATAAGGCGACTAGGAGTATAAGACGACCCCCTAATTTATTAGTTAAAAGATAGGTTTTCGTCTTATACTCGCCGTATAAAACTACCCCCCCTTAACAGGCCAACCGGCAGCGCCCCAGCGCCCCTCCGCCTCCCCAGCTTTGCTCCCGGTGTCCCTGGTCTGCTGGAGACGGTCCCCAGCAGACCAGAGGCACCGGGAGCAAAGCCGCAGCAGTGGCGGGGTCCCGCGCCTCCCCGGCTTTGCCAGAGCAAAGCCTCAGAGGCGCGGGACCCCTCCGCCTCCCGGCTTTGCTCCTGGTGTTCCTGGTCTGCTGGAGATGGTCCCCAACAGACCAGAGGCACCGGGAGCAAAGCCGAAGCGGCGGCGGGGTCCCGCGCCTCCCCGGCTTTGCTCCCAGTGTCCCGGCTTTGCCTCAGAAGCGCGGCACCCCGCCACCGCTTCGGCTTTGCTCCCGGTGCCTCTGGTCTGTTGGGGACCGTCTCCAGCAGACCAGGAACACCAGGAGCAAAGCCTCTGAGGACGCCGGCAGCGGGGCCCCTCCGCGGCTTTGCTCCGCGTCTTCTTGGTCTGCAGACCAGGGAGACGCGGAGCAGCTTTTCTCGCCCTGGAGTACACGGGCGGCGGGACCACAAGGTCCCGCAGTCTGTGCCCTCCGGGGCGTATAAGACGACCCCCGATTTTTGGGGGATGTTTTTTAGCATAAAAAGTCGTCTTATACGCCGGAAAATACGGTAAGTGTGCTGTGTAGATGCACCCTCTGAGAACACATTTGTACATGGCCTCTCTGCAGTGGTTATTTCCCTCAGTGTGGGGTGATAAACCTGCTACCCAGGGCTGTGTTCAAGAAAGAAAGAATTGCCCCGGCAATGTCACATGCAGGTGCTTTACTGCTTAAGAGGCTCCCGGGAGTGGAGGGGGCTCCATAAAACCTTATTTATGAAGCAATACCCCTTAACTTAATACAAAATCTTGATAAGAATGTCCTTTATGGCAGGAAAAGAGGATTGGTGAGTGAGGGAAAGGGAAAAACAAAGAAGTCGATTGTCTTCATTTTGCAGGCTGGCGGTAGAGCAAGGTAAACACATCAAGGCAGAGGCTCATTTGACTTTCTATAGTCCAGCAAGGAGGAGCCCCCATTTTCATACAGCTTATGCTAATAGGTATTTGAGTGTGACCAGGAAAGAAATGTTCAGAGCCCTGAGCACAGCAAGATATGTCTGCACTGCAGCTGGGAGGTGTGGATCCCAGCACAGGTCGACAATCTACCTCAGCTTGGGCTAGCTGAGTTTGCCCAAATCCAAACATGCCCAACCCCCCTGGGCCCAAGCTCATGTGGCTAATCCAAGCCACCACCTGAGAGGCAGTGTCCACCATATTTTGAGCATGCTAGTGTAACCCACACCTCTTCTGAGTGTTATGTAAAGTCCCAATTAGTGGCACCGAGACTGCTTACAGAGAGAATAATGAGTTTGCACTACAGCTTTAGCTAATAGCCACATCACCCTCTCTTCCCCTCACACACACACACCCAAACAGCAGCGTTGACACACCCACATAGAAGTCACTATTCAAAAGTCACCCCAACTTCTGTGCTGCCCGCAGGAATATGGGTGAAACTCCCATTAAACTAACTTCAACCAGATAAATCAGAGCAGACATGAGTTCTCTCTTTCTACATAGTGCCTTACCATTTAGAGGAGGGAATGTGAGCTCCAGGGTCTGGGAAGAGGCTATAAAGATTTTCACTCCAGGTTTACAGTTCAAATCCAATACAAAAGCCTCATGACTGAAGTTGGTACCATCCGATGCCCATTTAGTGGCCTAAGCACCAAGCGGACCAAGATGGTGGCCTTTAGTCTGTTTCCTGCTGGGTGGGGCCAATAACCACCTTATTACTAGTATTAAGTGGCTTCTTCATGTCAGGGTTGGAGTACATTGGCAGAGCACTGAAGGAGTTAAACACTATGGCTTATGTCTACACTGGCAGGTTCTTACGCAAAAACGGCAGTTCTTGCACAAGAACCTGCAGAGTGTCAACACTGCCCACCCGCTCTTGTGCAAGAAGATTTACAGTACGGCATTGGGAGACAGGGTTTCTTGCGCAAGAACTACACTCTTTTCTACCAAGTGTAAGCCCTCTTGCGCAAGAGGGCAGTGTGGATGCGCAGCAGGGGTTTCTTGTGCAAGAAAGCCCTATAGCTAAAATGGCCATCCAAGCTTTCTTGCTCAAGAGAGTGTCCTCACTGCCATGGATGCTCTTGCGCAAAAGTACATGGCAGTGTGGACGTGTTCTTGCACAAGAGTTCTTGCACAAGATGTTCTTGCGCAAGAACCCACCAGTGTAGACATAGCCTATCTGTGCTGTGCCAGTTCAGTGGATGAAAAGAGAATTTCTGCTTTCAGGCTCATAAGATGGGCTGGCCTAATTTCCACCCTGATTCCACAAACTATCAGGGATATAAATTGGTGGCCCTATAGAACCAAGAGTGTTGCTGGCATGGTTCATGAATACCCAGACACCTACCCTTTCTGTACCAAGTCCTAGTGACCCTGGCAGGTAAGCCCTCCTGCTGTGTAAACAGCACACACACTCTACGAGTATGTGTACACTAGCCCCCTATTTCGAAATAGGGAGGCTAATGTAGGTATTCGAAATTGCAAATCAAGCCCGGGATTTAAATATCCCGCACTTGATTTGCAAGTTCCCGGCCGGTCGCCATTTTTTTTTTTTAAATTTACAAGCCCGAAGTAACTGCCTGCGTCTACACACGGCAGTGAACTGGTGTTTCGAAATAAAGCCCTAGTTCAAACTGCCTGTTAAACCTCATTCCGGGAGGAATAACAGGTAGTTCAAAATAGGGCTTTATTTCAAAATACCAGTTCACTGCTGTGTGTAGACACGGGCAGTTACTTCGGGCTTGTAAATTTCAAAAAATGGCGACCGGCTGGGAACATGCAAATCAAGTGCGGGATATTTAAATCCTGGGCTTGATTTACAATTTCGAATGTCTACATTAGCCTCCCTATTTTGAAATAGGGGGCTAGCGTAGACATACCCTACCAGATACTGTCACCAAGGGTACGTCTAAACTACATGGCTCCGATGACGGAGCCATGTAGATTTGTTTGTTCAGCAAAGGGAAATGAAGCCACGATTTAAATGATTGCAGCTTCATTTAAATTTACATGGCTGCCGCGCTGAGCCGACAAACAGCTGATCAGCTGTTTGTCAGCTCTGCGCGCTAGTCTGGACACTCCCCTGCCGACATGAAAGCCCTTTATCGACCTCCCCAGTAAACCTCATCCTATGAGGCATAAGGGGGAGGTCGATAAAGGGCTTTCAGATTGGCGCGGGAGCGTCCAGACTAGCGCGCTGAGCCAACAAACAGCTGATCAGCTCTTTGTCGGCTCAGTGCGGCAGCCATATAAATTTAAATGAAGCTGTGATTATTTAAATCGCAGCTTCATTTCCCTTTGCCGATCAGCCTAATCTACATGGCTCCATCGATGGAGCCATGTAGTTTAGACACACCCCAAGTGTGTCTTATTGTTTGCCTTATGCTCCAGGTACAACTTAGCAGAAGGGGACTCGTTCCTGCTCCCTGGTCAGCCTTTTATGCTGCTTGATTTCTTCCCTTAGCTAGTAAGCTAGTAAGCTAATTCTCTCATTAGCTCCCCAGGTGAAAGTGACTCCCTCTAACAGTTCAAACTTAGACTGCCTTCCTCCCTTCCTCCTAGGTTTTCTGGCATTCAAAAATCATGACTAAACTAATGGATCATAACTTCAGTGCTGGAGGTTTTGGGTAGGACAGCACACAGATATGGGTGTATCAGTCACCCCCATTTGATTCAGAAGATCTTGCCAATGCAGTGCTTCTCTTGTCTGCTCTTGAATTTCTGCAGGGGTGGGGCTTTGGCCAGATGTACCTGCATGGTCATGAGCTCTTGGGCACACGCACATAACTCAAGGAGCTTTGAGTAACATCTCCCAGCAGTGTGCACTGGTCTATGTGCATAGCTAAGCCAACGCCCACACAGGTTTGTGAATATGCACGCACATGCATGTGCATCTGGCCATTACAGAATAGGCTAGGAGTTGTTGGAATGAGATGAGAGATCCTGCTGACTGCAGATTCAAGGAGCCACATTTTCGTGTGTGTGCATGTGCACACATAATGGACTCATTCGTCCAGAAGTGTACAGCTAGGAAATCCCCCACGTGCATATCTGCAGCCAGCCCTTTGGGCTAGAGGGGCCAGATCCAGGAATAAAAGTCAGCTGTGGAGGGAGGACAAATGAATGTAAATCAGCTTTGAACTGTGACCCTTTGCCTTCCCATGGTTAATTCCTGCTCTCCAGCCTCTACAATGGTTCCTAAATCTCTCTAGTAGCTACCTTCAGCTGCATGCATCTGCAGATTAAAGTTGTGTGGATTATGACCCTCTAACCTACATCTGGGAATCTGGCCTTAATTCATCCCTGTATACAGCCAAGCTCCCTCTTTTCCCCCATACCCTCTCCCTCTGGCCCAGCAGGCAGCCAAACACTCTACACGTGGCTATCTTCTCCTCCCCCAGACTTTGTATCACACCACATGCAAACAAACAAGCTATCCTGAACAAAGGGCTGGGAAGCTTTGATTCCCCAAGGGACAGGTGCTTGGCCTTGTGAAACGTGGCCAGAGTTTCCAAAGGGCAGATGCGATGCAAGCCAGGTGGGTTAGGAGGAATGATGAGTATGTACACTCACCGTGTCTCTCCACTGCAGAAGGCTGGCTTGTCCATGGCTGGATTCCACAGGGGGGAGGTCAGTAGGGGGAAAGGGCACAAAGAAAAGCAAATAGACCAAGGAGTATAAACTTCCCTGGGGTAAACTCCACTGCAGTCAGTGAAGTTACAATAGTGATGAATCTGGCCCGTTAAAGACTAACCCAGCACACACAGCTCCTCTAACTCATGATGAGAGAGGGAAGAAACATTTGTATTATCATAGGAGCCCAGCCATGAACCAGGACCCCACTGACCCAGACAAGAGCCCTGAGCAAAAGCACACATTCCCCACTCCAAAGAGCTCACACTGCAGAACAGAAGGATAGAGAAAGATGGAGCACAAGTGAACAATCAGACAATGTTGGTCAGAGTGAGACAGTGTCTCTGCATACTAATAGGGGAGGTGTTGTCAAGGTATTGCAGTCTCAGAGGGGTAGCCGTGTTAGTCTGTAACTTTAAAAACAAAACCCAATTCCTCAGATGAGATGAAGTAGACTAACAGGAGTGGCCTGAGGCCGGCTGCAGCAGCTGGTGCCCCAGGCGGAATGCGCAATCAGTGCCCCCACCTGCAGGGCTGTCAATGGACTGACATCATCATCAGGCACCCCGGGCGCCCCGTGACGTCATCATCGGACACCCCAGGCGGCGGCACCTTAGGCGGCGGTCTAGTCCGCCTATAGTCATGGGCCGCCCCTGTAGACTAATGCGTATATACAGGGCTCGACAAATTATACAATCTACTCGCCCGTGGCGAGTAGATTGTAACCCGGAAGAGCTGGGTTCGGGCGATCTGCACATGCGCAGAATGATCTACGCATGTGCAGATAGCCAGAGAGTGTGGCTGGCGAGCAGAGCTTGCCACGGTTCGGCGAGCCCTGTGTGTATGTATATATATATATATATATATATATATATATATATATTGTGGGCAAAACCCACTTCCTCAGATGAGATGCAAGCATCCCAGGAAAGGACAGTTTTAAGGGAAGACTCTGAAGGAGGATAAGGGGTAGCTTTGAGAATGTTATGAGGAGCATCTCCCAAGGAGGAGGGGCAGCATTAGAGGAAGCACAGGAGTGCTTATTTGAAAATGCACCAAGTGGGCAGTGGACGCTGCGATCATGGACTGATCAGAAGTGGGAGCTGATATCTTGAGATCCCTGATGGTCCTTGGAAGTGAAGCCCAGTAGTAGCTTATGTTTGCGGTTATAGAGAAGGGGGAGCCAATAGAAGGATTCCCAGAGTGAGATGACATGGCCAAAGCAAAGTTATGCTCGCAGGAGCATTCTGAATGGAAAGGAGCAGGGCAAGATTACATTTGTCAAAGCCAGAGAGAAAATGTTGAAGAGTGAATCACCAACCAGAATGTCCTTTCCCAGCTCAGCAGGTACTCCTGGGCACCTCCTGCAAACAGCTGTTCCTGCTCAGCACTGGACTGCTTCTTTTCATGACTTGAGCCTCTGGACAGGACCCTTTAAAGTCTCACAGCTTCCAGGGTATCATTGTCCATCACACTGCAACCTTTGCTGCTTATACCTGTGGTTCCCACTCTTCTCTCAGCAGTGCATTTCCGTATTCTTGCCTGGCACTCCCCACCCAACAGAATACAGAAAACTCCAAACAAACCAAACCCAACTAATGTCACCTCTTCTCAGCTGGTCTCACGAGGTTCTTCCTACCTCCCTGTTCTGGAGCAGAAATCCCTCAAAGCAAGATCCTGTGCAGAGAAAGAAATGGAGACAGGGGATTTGGGATCTGAATCATAGGGAACCAAAAAAAGGCAGCTAGGAATTGAGGACATGGGATTCAATTACGTCTGAGTAGAGTTGGTTAGCTCAGATGTTGGCAGAACTGGAAGAGGAGAGAATAAATTTATGGTGGAGGAAGTCAGTGTGGTCATCATGGGACTTCTACTCCCCGTCTCGTGCTGCAAAGCATTTTTGGTGGAAGAGCATGTTGGGGTGAGCCGAGGTTAGGGTTGGCAAGGTGGACCTTGTAATGGGAAAGAGGGACTAATGAATTATGGGAGGAGAAGGAGGAGAGTAAGAAAGGAGGATCTGGGCGAGATCTGTGACCCCATGCACCAATTTGTAATGCCTAGAGTAAGGGGCTAGGCCCAGACCCACAGGACAAGAGCTGTGATTGTGGGGTTAGTGTGGGGCAAGCTTTCTCTCCAACCATATCCAGGCCTCCCCTGGGACTAGGGTTATAGTGCTGTAATGGAGGGTGCTGCTGCTGCACCAAATGATCAGTGCCGTCCCTCCACCCCCAGCAGTTTTAGTATAGTTAGGCCTGGAAGGAATCAATTGTTATCAGTAAGTGTCAGGAAACATCTATTTTACCGCCCACACATAAATCAAGGGCAATATAGTTCTATCAATAATAATTGAAATTTGCAAATGGGGAAAGTATGAAAAATGCTGCTTAAGAATTTGCCCAAGTCAGAATTCAGCCTTCTGAATTAGGCTTGCTACAAATGGGCAGGCAAATGAGTAGTAAAAAACACGATTAATGTATTGATTCAAGGATATTTATTCAACATGTTTTAACATGTGATGTTGGCAGTTTGTGTTTTCATGGTTTATAAAGCTTTAACTCTTTGAATCTCAAAGTCCATTCTCATCAGTGAATCATTGTCTGACACCCCTCCCAAATCCCACAACTAAAACAATAAAAATCAATCCTTGAAAACAATGTTTAAAAATAAGCATTGATTTTATCCAAATTCTGTAAGACAACTCCCTGAATTCTGCCAAGTTAGTATCTTAGTGGCTTGATTCTCAGCCTCTGATTCAAGTGAACGGCCCTTTTGAAGAGAGGGAAAGTGAAACGAGGAGCATAGCTCAAATGAGGAAATGTGGGGTGAGGAAATGTGCCGCTGATGGGGACACATGGATCATCAACATGCAAGCTGAAGTCCCTAAGGATGAAAATGAGAGAGAGCAGAGAGCCAGGAGGAATCAAAGTCAGCTAGGAAGGCTGATGGGGAGGAGCTGGATGGATGGTGGGTGACAGCGACATGGAGGGAGAGAGAGAACAGTCTAACATGTTGCCCCTACTGAAGCATGGAAGATCATTCACAGAGCTTGTCCTCTGAAGTGGGCCAGCCTGAGTGGAAGAGAGCCGGCAGAGCTCTGTGCTAGTGCACCAGCAGAACTAGCACCTGGAAATAGAAAGAGGTGGGGTGAGCACACTCTCCCAGCAGGAGCGGTGCATCAGGGCCTGGCTTGTTAACAGCAGGGGCAAGGTATCTTTGTGTAGGCCAGGGAATGGTCCCGCTATTGTGGGGAACTTTCCTGGCTTCTATACCACCCCGGGGGAAATGGGCCAGCAAAAGGATCTGAGCCCCCGCTCCCACTTCCCTTACCCCATGGCTTCCCTGATCCTGAGGGCTCCCCCTCCACTCTCCTGAGTAGCAGAGACCTCGAAACCCCAACAAGGCCGGGCCCAGGTTTCCTGGGGCTTACTCCCCGACCTTGTAGTCACTAGGGGCAGGAGTTAGGGTGTCCCCACTCCGAGGTGCTCTCTTCACACTGCAGGCTTTCTTGGCCCAGTGATCATTTCATAAGGTTTAAAGCAAATACAATTTATTAAACATCAACTGATTAAAGAGAAAAGAATAAGAAAAAGTGAAAATGGTTAAATGAGAACACACAGTCCTGCTCTGTAGCACGGGGACATCAAAACAGCAGTCTGCAGAGTGTAAGGACAGTTCACAGTCTCTTCCTTATAGGCCCCTTAGAGGCCCTGGATGTGCTGCAGGGGGGCTGCAGGCTGGACACGCTTGCTCTGGCAGTGACCACACAGCCTCAAGCTCTAAGTGGCCAGACCCCTCTCCTGGTCTGGCCTGCTGGGCCTCTTGGCTGGTGATATCTCCCTGCCCAGAGCCTCTCCCTGCACTTTGCTGGTCCCAGCTGCTCACCACACCCAGCTGCAGGCTTGAGCCACTTTGCCAGTCTCCAGCTCCTTGCCTTGCTTCTCTCTCCCTTTTGGCTCTCTGAGCACTGCCAGTCTGCTGCTCAACACAGGGTCTGCACTCCTTGGACTGTGTGCCTGGCTCTGTTGCTGCAAAACTACCCCTCAGCACAGCTTGCACTCCTTGGGATGTCTATGCCTGGCTCTGTTGCTGCAGGACTGCCTTTCCTCACAGCTTGCTCCTCTTAGCTATCTCTCAGCTCTCTCCTTGCTCTGAGAGAGACCCAGAAAAATCCCAGCTCATGGGGAGGACAGGGCCTGGTCTCTTATTTTCCTCATTGGCCTTCCCAACCTGTCAATCAGTCCGAGCTGGAGTGTTGGCTGCTTTCCATTGTCTCTGGGGTCTGTCAGTCTCAGGGCCCTGATTTCTCATGGACCCTTCCCCTTTTGATACTGGGAGCTGGCAAACCAAAAACTCCCACAGAGTTTTAGTAAGGGGCTAACAGTCCCCTTACATTTGCCCAGCTCCCTGTGAACTCTGGCACAGTTGGTGCCGAGCTCCAGCAAAAGCTGCATCACAGGAGTGCAAACCCTGCATTTCTCTTAAATACATAAATAAGAGAAAGAACTGCCCAGTGGTAGGGAGCTAGCCAGAGGCCTGGGTATGTTCACCTGCCAGAATTCCTCTGTGATTGCAGGGGAGTCTGTTAGCCTCTCTATGCCGCAGTTCCCCTTCAGGGATAATAGCACTGTCCTACCTCACAGGCCTGCTATGAGCATAAATACATTAAAAACTGAGAGGTGGTCAGATATGATGGCAATCGAGACAACATAAGTATCTATGGGTATGTCTACACTACAATGTTAGTTCGAACTAACGGATGTTAGTTCGAACTAACATTCAAAGCCGCTACACTAGCGCTCCGCTAGTTCGAATTTGAATCGAACTAGCGGAGCGCTTAGTTCGAACTAGGAAAACCTCATTTTACGAGAATTAAGCCTAGTTCGAACTTACTAGTTCGAATTAAGGGGTGTGTCGCCCCTTAATTCGAACTAGTGGGAGGCTAGCCCTCCCCAGGTTTCCCTGGTGGCCACTCTGGCCAACACCAGGGAAACTCTATGCCCCCCTCCCGGCCCCGGACTCCTTAAAGGGGCATGGGCTGGCTACGGTGCCCGTGCCAGGTGCAAGCCTGCCAGCACCCAGCCAGCAGACCCTGGACCTGGCACGGCACAGAGCCAGCCACCCGATGCCCCCCAGCCCTCCCCCTCTTCCCGGGACCAGGCTGGCGGCTCCCGGGAGCTTGCCCTGGACCGCAAGAGGCGGGCACCTTCCTGGGCTAGTGCGGACATCGTGGACCTCGTCCACGATCTCCGCACTAGGCACAGGAAAGTGGCCGTCTAGGGCAGGAGAGCTGCCAGCCTGGCCACCCAGGAGCAGGTGTGCATGAAAATCAAGGGGGTCCACTGAGACCCCCGACCCTGAGCCCTGAGCTTACAATGGCCGTCCTGGGTCAGACCAAAGGTCCATCTAGCCCAGTAGCCTGTCTGCCGACAGCGGCCAACCCTAGGGACCCTGGAGGGGATGGACCGAAGACAGTGACCAAGCCATTTGTCTCGTGCCATCCCTCTCCAGCCTTCCACAAACTTTGGTCAGGGACACCACTCCTACCCCCTGGCTAAGACCACTCCATGGACCCAACCTCCATGACTTGATCTCACTTCCCTTTAAACTCTGTTCTAGTTGTAGCCTTCACATCCTCCCTGCAGCAAGGAGTTCCACAGGTTAACTATTTGCTTTGGGAAGAACAACAACTTTCTCTTACTAGTTTCAAGCCTGCTACCCATTCCTTTAATTTGGTGTCCTCTAGTCCTTCTTTATGGGAACTCAGGAAGAACTTTTCTGAATGCACCCTCTCCACCCAACCCCTGCTTTTAGAGACCTCTATCCTGTCCCTCCTCCGTCTCCTCTTTTCTAAGCTGAACAGTCCCAGTCTCTGTAGCCTCTCTTCATCTGGGACCTGTTCCCAACCCCTGATCATGTTAGTTGCCCTCCCCTCTTCCAGCCTTTCTCTTCCCCTCTCCCACCTCCTTTTCCCAGTCTCCCCCAGTTTTGTTCAATAAAGACAGATTCCATTTTGGAAGAAACGTTATCTTTATTTTGTACATCAATAAGAAGGGGGGCTAAGGAAGGGTAAGTGGAAGGAGGTGAGGGAGGAATGGGGTACGAGCCCCCGATGGGGAGGACTGGGCTGGCTCTGCGGGCTTCTGGGGGTGGAAGCTCTCTTGCAGCCCCCCGATTGTCCCCTCTCCCCAGATGGCAGCCTGCGGCAAGTGCAGCCGGGCTGATGGCCAAGTGGTGTGATGTGCCCAGTGTGGGTACTCCGGGCAATCCAAGCCAGGACTGGTTTTCAAGCGGGGCACCCCTTAGAACTGTCTGTCCGGGGTGGGGGTCGGGACCCTTTAAGCGCAGCCCTCGGCTAGCCTGAGACAGCATTTCCACGCTCTAAGTCCTCCTCTGATGCCCTGCCAGCACTGCTTCCGGACATCCTTAAGCCCTGTTCAGAGTCCACTCAATGTGGACTTGCTAGTTCGAATTAGCAAAACGCTAATTCGAACTAGTTTTTAGTTCTAGACTAAATTTAGTTCTAAATTTTAGTTTAATTCGAATTAACTAATTCGAACTAAGTTAGTTCGAACTAGCGCTGTAGTGTAGACGTACCCTATGAGAGAGAGTGAAAGAAATGTGACTCTTCCTGGTTCATCTCAATTGGAAATAGAATGAAGTGAATGCTGGAGGAAGCAGTCTGAGAAGGGGAGGAGAAGAACCCGAAGTACCAACCCTTGCTGGTCAGAGGGACATTCCAATTCTCCCCCAGTGATTTCCCTCCCAGTAGTGCTGCCTTCTTGCTACCCTGCGACCCCTCTTCGAACAATGGACCTGACTCTCCACCCAGGCATGCGCTGAGAAGAGGGCACAGGAGGAATGTCTCCCTTCTCTACACCATCTCCTGCAGCCATGGAACAGGTTTGATGCTGCTTCAGCTCTGCACACCTGCACTTCTCGCTATTTGTTGGACAAGCCCTGTGCCCAACCTGTGCTAATTTGGATCCTGCTGAGGTATCCAGGCAGTCTTTTATCAGCACATTCTGCTTCTTCAAACCTGCTTCACGCATGGAGCTGTCCTCACCTGTAATTAAGAAGCCTTCCCTGGGTGGTCTGCCAGCTGTACTTTCTGGTACAAAGCCGGCACCATGGGCCTGCCCCACACCCATAGGGCTGAGTCAGGATAAAAATGCTGTTAGAGGCTTCCAATAGCTATTTCAGTTCATGGAAAGTAACCACTCAGATCCTGCTGGGATAAAATGCACAGAAATCTGCATTTCCACTCACTCAAACTAGGCAACTAAAATCTATCATGGTTACAGCCAAGGGAGCCATTTGTGGGGGCTAGGGTTTGAACCCCCGGGATTTCACATTAGAGGTCTGCTTAAAGCTGCATGCCCTGACTCCAGAGGCAGTTTTTAAATGCTACAGAGTTTGAGCTGCTCCCAGTTTTGCCTTTGGGGCAGGGAGTTTGTTATAAAAAGAGGAAGGTGGGGTGATTAAGGATAACAAAAGACTGGGCATTCCAGTAACTGAAGGATGGTTAGATCATCATGAAAACATTGCCAAGTATTCCCTTTAAAAGATATGGGGGTAGGAAATAATAGGAATAAGTGTTGTTCTGCTGGGATTTGCATTGGGATCACTGTGTTAAACTTACAAATGTTCTTGAAAGGGGGTGAACAGGGATTAATTCAAAACTGCAAAGTGTTACAAAGTGATTTCACAAAATTTGGTGATTGGGCAACACACAGGCAGATGGAATTCAGGGTGCATCTAGACAGCATCATTCTATCGGAATAAGCTACATAATTTGTGCTATGCAAATTGTGTAGCTTATTCCGAGTCTAAATCGAAAGAGCTTATTTTGAAATGTGGCACTGTCTACAGTATCAGAAGGCTCGCCATGTTAGTCTGGATCTGCAAAAGCGATGAGGAGTCCTGTGGCACCTTAGGGTATGTCTAAACTACATGCCTCTGTCGCCAGAGGCATGTAAATTAGACTACACAACATAGTCAATGAAGCTGGGATTTAAATATCCCCAGCTTCATTAAAATAAAAATGGCCGCCATGCTGTGCCGGCTCAGCTGATCGTCGGCACAGCGTAGCAGTCAAGACGCAGATTGGTCAACAGGGAATGCCTTTGTCGACTACTCCTGTAAACCTCATACAGTAGACTTCCGATAATCCGGAACCTGTGGGACCAAGGTGGTGCCGGATTATCAGATATGCCGGAGTATCAGGAGGTACTATAAGCTGGTTATGTATATACTGTATATAAAGTGTTCTTAACCTTTTTTATTGTACATAATGTATACAGTATACTGTAATGTTTCAGTTTTTTTAACCCCTTTTTACCTTTTCGCTCAGTTCAGCTGCTGCCACTGTTACCTTGTGACTCATTCTTTGCCAAAGCTCACTCAAAAGGCGCTTGCCATTTTGATGCTGGACTATCAGGAGTGCCGGACTATTGGATGCCGGACTATTGGAGTTTTACTGTATTAGCTAACCAAGTGAGCACAGTCCTGACCTGAGAGGATGGAACAAGAGCACCCAGTGTTGTCAAGTAACTACACAAACAAATTGCAAATAATCAAAGAGAAGAAGAAGATCTAGGGACCAACGAACCCCTTGTAAAATAAGGACAGAATGTCAGGTTAAGGATAGGGTTGCCCACTTTCTATTTGCAGAAAACTGAATACCCTCACGCAATCCCCTCCCCACCCCTTCTGAGGCTCCGCCCCCTGCTCATTCCATTCCCCTTTCCTCCATTGCTTGTTTTCCTTCACCCTCACTCACTTGCACAGTTTCAGCAGGGGGTTGGGTTGTGAGCTCTGGGTGGCTAAGCTGGAGCTTGGGGGTATGGACTCTGGAATGGGGCCAGAAATGACGGATTCCTGGTAAAGGAGGGGGAACCGGGCTGGAGCAGAGATTTGGGGTACATCAGAAGGAAATGAAGGCTATGGGATGGAACAAGAAATAACAGGTTCAGGATCAAGGAGGGGGCTGTGGGCTGGGGATTAAGGTGCAGGAGGGTGAGGGCTCTGGCAGAGATGTAAGATCAGGGGTGGAGCTGAGGATGAGGGGCTTGGGGTGCAGGAGGGAGCTCAGGGCTGGGGCAGGCAATGGAGGTGCAAGAGGGGTTGTGGGATGCAGGCTTCAGGTGGCACACACCTCAGGTGCCTCCTGGGAAGTGGTGTCGTGTCCCTTCAGTTATTAGGTACAGAGGTGGCCAGGGAGGGTTTGGCTATGAGGCTCCCATTGGCTTAGAACACATTCACTTTCCAAGGTTATTTCCACCCTCTCTGGGGCACAGCAAACACAGCTCCCACTATGTCCCTCCAGACTCTGTAAATATGCCAGAATCTGGAATGAAACCCAGACATACTAGTAGCAGCAGGCAGCCATTGTATGTGAAAGTGGGTGGGAAGAAACTTATCTAAATAAGAACATAAGAATGGCCATGTTGGGTCAGACCAATGGTCCAACCAGCCCAATACCCTGTCTGCCAACAGTGGCCAATGCCAGGTGCCCCAGAGGGAGCGAATCGAACAGGTAATGATCAAGCGATCTCTCTCCTGCCATCCATCTCCATCCTCTGACAAACAGAGGCTTGGGACAACATTCCTTACCCATACTGGCTAACAGCCATTTATGGATTTAACCTCCATGAATTCTGTAGTTCTCTTTTAAACCCTGTTAGAGTCGTAGCCTTCACAACCTCCTCAAGCAAGGAGTTCCACAGATTGACGATGCACTGTGTGAAGAAGAACTTCCTTTTATTTGTTTTAAACCTGCTGCCCACTAGTTTCATTTGGTGGCCCCTACTTCTTATATTATGGGAACAAGTAAATAACTTTTCCTTATTCACTTTCTCCACACCACTCATGATTTTATAGACCTCTATCATATCCCTCCTTAGTCTCCTCTTTTCCAAACTGAAAATTCCCAGTCTTTTTAATCTCCCTTCATATGAGACCCGTTCCAAACCCCTAATCATTTTAATTGCCCTTTTCTGAACCTTTTCTAATGACAGTATATCTTTTTGGAGATGAGGAGACCACATCTGTACACAATATTCAAGATGTGGGCATGGGATTTATATAAGGGCAATAGGAAATTCTCTGTCTTACTCTATCCCTTTTTTAAAGATTCCTAACATCCTGTTTGCTTTTTTGACTGTCGCTGCACACTGCATGGACGTCTTCAGAGAACTATCCATGATGATCTCTTTCCTGATTAGTTGTAGCTAAATTAGCCCCCATCATATTATATGTATAGTTGGGGTTATTTTTTCCAATGTGCATTACTTTACATTTATCCACATTAAATTACATTTGCCATTTTATTGCCCAGTCACTTAGTTTGGTGAGATCTTTTTGAAGTTCTTCACAGTCTGCTTTGGTCTTAACTACCTTGAGCAGTTTAGTATCATCTGCAAATTTTGCCACCTCACTGTTTACCCCTTTCTCCAGACCATTTATGAATAATGATTGGTCCTAGGCCTGACCCTTGGGGAACACCACTAGCTACCCCTCTCCATTCTGAAAATTTACCATTTATTTCTACCCTTTATTTCCTGTCTTTTAACCAGTTCTCAATCCATGAAAGGATCTTCCTTCTTATCCCATGACAACTTAATTTACATAAGAGCCTTTGGTGAGGGACCTTGTCAAAGGCTTTCTGGAAATCTAAGTACACTATATCCACTGGATCCTCCTTGTCTGCATGTTTGTTGACCCCTTCAAAGAACTCTAAGGGTATGTCTACACAGAAAAGTTATTTTGAAATAACAGCTGTTATTTCGAAATAACTTTACCAGCGTCTACACAGTCAAACCGCTATTTTGAAATTAAATTGAAATAGTGGAGGGCTTATTTCAAAATTGGTTAACCTCATTCCATGAGAAATAGCACCAATTTCGAAATTGCTATTTCAAAATAAGCGCTGTGTAGATGCTTATTTCGAAATAGGGGGCCTCCAGCCCTTCCCAGGGTGCCCTGGTGGCCACTCTGGGCACAACCAAGAAAACTCCTCTCCCTCCCGCCCCCCCCCGCCTCCCCCCCCGGAGAGCCCTTAAAGCGGTAGACTCTGGCCACAGTGCCTGTACCAGCTCCAAGCCTGCCAGCCCAGAGCCAGCAGTCACTGCACCTGACCCAGTGTCCCCAGCATGAGCCAGGCAGCCAGTGCCAGCCAGCCCTCCACCACTCCCCAGGACCAGTCTCCCAGCTCCCAGGAGCCTGCCAGGGGACAGAAAAGGCAGGTGTCTGCCTGGGCCAGTGCAGAGATCAGGGACCTAATTCAGGTTTGGGGGGATGCCGCCAACATCCATAATCTCTGCACTTTCTTTCCCCAGTCTCACCACAATTTCATTCCCCACCCCGACCCCAGTTTTTTCAATAAAGAGGCTTTGTTGAAATGAACACGTGTCTTTTATTGTACATCAGGAAGGAGGGTTGGGGAGGGGTAAGTGGAAGGATGTGAGGGAGGAATGAGGCACAAGCCCCAGTGGGGCACACCAGGGAGACTGTTATTGCCTTCAGAATGTGGTGCCAGGTTCGCAGCAACATGTCCAGGAGAAGCACCAGCGTGCTCAGGGGTGGCTCCGGCTCCATGCTGCAGAGTGCTGTGGTATCCTGAGTGAGGGCAATCAGAGCACGCCGAGGAAAAAATGTTTTGCTGTCCCTCAGCGAGGTAGGCAAGCAAGCAGGGAAACATTAGAACTGGCTGTCTGGGGGGGGGGGGTCCCTTTAAGCACAGGTCTCAGATAGCCTCAGGCAGCAGCCACACGAGGTAACTCCTGACCTGATGCCCTGCCAGAACCGGTTCTGGCTGGCCTTAAATGCGATTCAGTGTGGACGCGTTATTTGGAAATAAGCTATTTTGAAATAACTATTTCGAAATAAGATATTTCAAAATAATGCTGTAGTGTAGACATATCCTAATAGATTAGTAAGACATGATTTCCCTTTACAGAAACCATGTTAACTTTTGCCCAATAAATTATGTTCTTTTATGTGTCTGACAATTTTGGATCGCCTCTAGAGCCCTTTTTAAATATTGGCGTTACATTAGCTATCTTCCAATCATTGGGTACAGAAGCTGATTTAAAGGATAGGTTACAAACCATAGTTAATAGTTCCATGTCACGTTACTGGATTTTGAGGGGAGCAGCCAGATCACTGCTGCACCCATGGGGGGGGTGTTGGCCCCAAAAATGGTATAAAAGGGGGCCATGTGAGGTGTTGAATAGTAGCTTGCTGTCTGATAATCCTATGTATGCTAGTCATGTGATTGTATAATGCTTCTGTGTGAAATTATAAGCATGTACTTTGTATGAATACTGAATATTTCTCTGCATGTGGTTGAGCATTGGGCAGAGCCTGGCCTATGGACATGCTAATTAGCGAGGCCCTGTGGGACAATGGCACTCAATGGGCCAAGGACACACCTAAAGAATGAGGGCTGACACCTGAGGGCTGCCAGCAGGGAACACGGGGATAGGCCGCTGGCCAGGTGACCTGCTGCAGCCAAGAAGAGACCAGGAAGGATGTATAAAGAGTCCATGTGGTCAACGCCATCTTGGTCTTCAGCTCAGCACTTCATCCCAGAGGCAGCAGTGTAGGGATTGAAGAGCCAGAAAGAACTGTGGACCCATCCTGATCCTAGGATGCGCAACAAGGACTCTTAAGCCAGCAGCTGTAACATCTCTGCTAGAGCCTGCATCGAGAACTGGGAGATTCGATGCATGTAATGTATGATTCTTTAGCAACCTTACTCTCATGCTTTTATTTCTTGTGGTAATAAACCTTTAGAGGATAGATTCTAAAGGATTGGCTCAGCGTGATTTGTGGGTAAGGTCCAGAGGGTAAATTGACCAGGGATCTGTGGCTGGTTTCTTGGAATCGGACAGAACTTGTTCGGGGTAGGTGGGATTGGGTTCTAAGACCCCCCACTGGTGTATAGGCCTGGGGCCATCTGGAGCACGTATATTGCTGGGGTGTCGGAGGGGTTTTGCTCGTGAAGCTTCAGGCAGGCAGCTGAAGCGCTCTCTGGGACTGGTTTGTGGCCTGTTTGGAAAGGTCACCAGTCTGGGGGCTGTAAGGAGCCCCAAATTTGAGCAATTCGCCCTGAGCGGATGCCCTCAGCTGTGCCCAGACCGGCCCGGTCCATCACAGTAATTTCACATTTGAGTTCTTTCAGAACTCTTGGGTGAATGCCATCGAGTCCTGGTGACTTGTTACTGTTAAGTTTATCAATTAATTCCAAAACCTCCTCTAATGACACTTCAATCTGTGACAAGTCTTCAGATTTGTCACCTACAAAGGACGGGTCAGGTTTGGGAATCTCCTTAACATCCTCAGCTGTGAAAACTGAAGCAAAGAATTCATTTAGTTTCTACGCAGTGACTTTATCGACTTTAAGTGCTTCTTTTGTATCTCGATCGTCCAGGGGCCCCACTGGTTGTTTAGCAGGCTTTCTGCTTCTGATGTACTTAAAAAACATTTTATTAACTTTAGAATTTTTGGCTAGCTATTCTTCAAACTCCTTTTTGGCTTTTCTTATTACATTTTTACACTTAATTTGGCAATGTTTATGCTCCTTTCTATTTACCTCACTAGGATTTGACTTCCACTTTTTAAAAGATGTCTTTTTATCTCTCACTGCTTCTTTTACATGGTTGTTAAGCCACGGTGGCTCTTTGTTTTTGTTCTTCTACTATGTTTTTTAATTTGGGTATACATTTAAGTTGGGCATCTAGTATGGTGTCTTTGAAAAGTGTCCATGCAGCTTGCAGGGATTTTAGTTTAGTCACTGTACCTTTTAATTTCTGATAGGAATGGGCAGAGGCATCTCACAGAGAGCCAGCTGGGAGGGCAAGAGAGACTCCCTGGTCATGTAACCACATGATTCCTGGGGTCCCAGCTCCCCTCCCCTTAGCTCTTCCCCTCAGCGTTCCCTCCTCACAGACAAGCATTGTAACGTATAGCTGGGGTAAGGGGTTCATTCACACAAGAGTTTATATGGGTGTGCATATGAAGTTATAAATGGATATGCGAGAGAGTAAGGGTATGTGTCATGTCCCAGATAGCAGTATGTGTGATGTACCTTTGAGGGGGGAGTGGTTGTGTCTCCATGTAAAAGTACCTCAGCGTGTGTGTTTATGTATAGCACGTTAACGCATGTTGTGCTGTGTATGCAGCTATAGGAGAGGAGCAGTGTGTGTCTGGCTGTTGCAGGGCTGCATAGGCTTGCTCATGTCTGTTGGCAGGTCACCGCATTTCTATTAGAACTGGTATTCATTTGGATGTTTAAATGACTTTGCATCGAATATCCTTGTGCCAGGGCATTTGCTTCCTGGGCCTTTTCCAGTGGCAAGCTGACCCACAGGAACAAGTCTGGGCCTAGCAAGCTTTAATTGAACGCTGGCGAATGCTCCCAAAAGCAAGCCTTGAATTAGTAGGCACGAGTAGTCATACCTCAAACCTCATTCTTTCAGTCACTCTGGTTCAGTCAGAGTCTCTCTCAAACACACCCATGGTTGTCTGATCAAAGTTTGAATTTCAAATATTGCCTATACATAGGGGGACCTACTGGTGACTGTCTGAAGTCACCTGGGGAGCGATGTCACATGACCCATACATCCAAGGCAATCGGAAGTGAGGCACAGACAAGACACATGGGAGAAGAGGCAACATGTGTCACATCAATGCCTGGCAGAAAAGGCTTCATCCAGCTCTAGTGAATGTCTAGCACAGGGGTCAGCTACCTATGGCTCTAGCACCAAATATGGCTAAGTACAAAACCAAATATGGTCTTTTGTCATTCCCGAAATTCATTACATTTATTAAATTAAAATGAAAAATTAATTCCAAATTTTAAAACCATGTAATTACTCATGTCAAGATAGTGATAGAAATGTAGCCCTGTTAGTCTGGGGTAGCTGCAGCAAAATTCAGGACAATGTAGCACTTTAAAGACTAACAAGATGGTTTATTAGATGATGAGCTTTCGTGGGCCAGACCCACTTCCTGACCCACGAAAGCTCATCATCTAATAAACCATCTTGTTAGTCTTTAAAGTGCTACATTGTCCTGCATTTTGCTTCATGTCAAGATGATCTTCTCTTTTTTTTGGCTATTTCCCCTTTAACCAGAAGTGAAAATGAGACGATGTGCCCCAGTAAGAACTGGCTGTGCTGTGACAAGAGCTGCTGGGGGCAGTCTACTCGTTTAAAGGGCCAGCTGAGGGCATGCTGTAGGGGAGACGTGCACTCCCAGCCAGGATAGTGAGAGGGGCTGGTGGTTGCAGATGCCTCTATCTGGCTGTGGTGACCTGGCTCCAGCCCCCATCTGACTGCTGCAGTCTGTCTCCAGCTGCTGTGCTCCTGGGCAGACCCTGCAGCCCAGTCTCAGCAGCCCTGTGACTGCTGCAACAGCCCAGTTGCAGTGGCCCAGCTTGGGCTCCCAACGCAGAAGCCTGGCCAACAAGGCCCCAGTCAGTGTCCAGCCCCCATCCAGCCGCAGCATCCTATCCCCAACCCTGATTCTGGGGCAGGCCCCATGGTCCAGCCCCCATCTGGCCACAGGAAGAGCTGGCGGTGGCCCCCCTCCTGCTGCGGCATGGGTAGGAAAGGAAGCCACAATCCGGTTGTGGTGATCCTGGCCCGGCTGCTCATCCAGCCACTTCTGCCCTGGTGCAGCAACCCAGCCCCAACCAGGTAAAATAATCCAGCTCCAGGGCTCCTTCACATACTCTACTTCCCACCTCCAGTGCTCTGCCCTGCCTCCTGCACCTGCCACACCCCCCAATCCCTGCCCGAGCCCCCCCCCCCCACACAAACTACATCCACAAACGCACCCCCAGCAGTAGCTGAAGTCACATTAAATAAAGACCGCGAGTACAATGTTTCATTTCTGCTATTATTAGGTTACTTCTCTTGTGGTCTTGGCTTTCTGTTGCAAGAAGACACAGGATCATAGAGGCAGTGAGTGAGGATCATGCACTGCAAGGCCTGGGAGGTAAGGGAAGCAGGTCTGTCTGGGCCATGTCTGAACAATGAGAATGATATACATTGTCAGGGTGTATCTCGTGGATAATGTGTGGGATCGGTGGGAAAGCATACTGAAACATTGTGTTCCACGTGATGAGGAAGGCGTCTCCTAGTGATCCTAGCATGAGACAGGCTCTGGTGCAGAAATGTGGGCATTTGTGGTTCGTTTGTGACATGAAGAGGTCACTCTGTGGGTAATCCTATTAGTGAACTATCGCCTTGAGGAAGCTAGGATGTATCTCCCACTCGTGTTCTGAGAAATGACGGCTGAACATGTCTGCCATAGTGTTTTGGGAACCTGGTAAACAGGTGGAGACGTTTATGTTGTTGCAAAAGCACCATTTCCAAAAGATAACAACTTCATAGAATCATAGATTAGGGTTGGAAGTGACCTGAGGAGGTCATCTAGTCCAACCTCAACTAAATCATCGCAGCCAGGGCTTTGTGAAGACTTGCCTTAAAAACCTCTAAGGATGGAGATTCCACCACCTCCCTAGGCTACCCATTCCAGTGCTTCTCCACCCTCTTAGTGAAATAGTTTTTCCTGATATCTAACCTAGAACTACCCCATTGCAACTTGAGACCATTGCTCCTCGTTCTGTCATCTACCAGCTACTGAGAATAGCCTGGCTCCATCATCTTTGGAACTCCTTTTCAGGTGGTTGAAGGCTGCTATCAAATTCCCCCTCATTCTTCTCTTCTGAAGACTACATAAGCCCAGTTCCCTCAGCCTCTGCTCAGAATTAATATACCCCAGCCCCCTAATCATTTTGGTTGCCTTCCACTGGACTCTCTCCATGTTGTCCACAATCTTTCTGAAATGAGGGGCCCCAACATGGATGCAGTACTCCATATATGACCTCCAAACAGAGGGTACGTCTATACTTGCTCCCTAGTTCGAGCTAGGGATGCAAATGCAGGCAACTGAAATTGTTAATGAAGCGGGGATTTAAATATCCCGCACTTCATTAGCATAATCTCGCCTGCACGTTACTCCGCTCAACAGCTGATTCGAACCAGAAAGTGCACTCCAGGACCTGGTAGTTCGAATCAAACCCCTTGGTTCGAACTAACGTTACTCCTCATTTTTTGAGGAATTAATGAAAGTTTATGAATAACAGCTACTCTAAGGGGTTGGGAAGAGGGTCAAAAGAACAAAAAACATTCTTTTGAAGAAGTCAGTAACTTGGGGAAAGGAAAGAATGAGGGAAACCAATAGGTTCTTTTTAAAAAAATTGTCAGCAAGGAGAAAAGCCAAGCACTGTCACAGAGCTCCATCTGTAGCCAGGGATGGTAGAGAAGGAATCAAGGGGGTTGAGTGGTGTGCACTGGACACGAGCAAGCACTGCTAAAGGCATCACAAGACTGCTGCTGCATGTGCGTGGCACGACTGAGCACTGCTAAAGAAAATGTATTTTGCAAGGATGCACCAACACAGGGACACCAATGGAAGAAGAAGGGATGCTTACATCAGCATATCTTAGCTGGGCACTGCACCTCAGCTACACCTCCAGAAGAGAAAAGAGCTGGCAAAGGTAACTCTTCTGGATCCTGTGTGAGAACACCACATCCACCAGTTTCCCACAAATGTCTTCTCTAGCAGCCACTTCCTGAACTTTGGCCCCTGTCACAGCCTCCTGATTCTCAGGGTGGCTCTGGCTGCCTGGAGACAGGATCTGACAGGTAAAACCTGGCACATCTGGCTGTTGGATAGGAAAGGCCTCTGGCCATGCAACCATCAAAAATGTTCATCCAATAAGCATATTGCAGTGGGCTGTGATAGCAGGATGATGTAACAAATAAGGTGCACACAGTAGCTGTGGAGATGAGCTGACCTTTATGTTTCTACATCTGCGGAGATTAGCAGCCACGTGGCATTCAGCTCAGTGCAGTTTCAGATCTCTCTCACACACACACGCACACACGCACACACACACACACATTCCATTTGTGCTTTGTGCCAGGAAAGCCATGACGATCAGCTGACAGATTATCTAGGGACAGCCATAATTTATTAATACAGGCCATTGCATCGTATCTGAGACAGCAAAGCTATTTTGCACTCTAGGCCTAGGGAAGCACTCTGTCTTCAGTGCCAGTGTGTGGTAAATGGGGAGAACTAGGACTGTTAACTGGAGATGCATGTAAAGCAGTGCTGCACTCACCAATATGTAGATTTATTAGTCCTACAAAGCCCAAGAACTATGTGGTGCATTCTTGAGTGTCATGTACTGTCACATTCTCTATTCATAATCACTCACTCTCTTTACAAAGCACCCCTGTGACTGTGACTATGCTGACAGCCGGATTAGTTTTTCATTGAGGCTATGTCTAGACTGCGGGCTTCTTTCGGAAGAAGCTTTTCTGGAAGAGATCTTCTGAAAAAACTTCTTCTGAAAGAGAGCGTCCACACTGCAAATGCGCATTGAAAAAGCGATCTGCTTTTTCGACAGATAGCGTCCACACTGAACGGCATTCTTCCTCATAGAAAGGGGATTACCAACGCTGGAAAAACCTGAAAAAACTCTGTAGTGCAGACATATCCTTACATCAGCCCCACACACGTGTAAGACCATGGACTTCAGGGTTAGCTCCGACTGATACTGGGCTGGGGGGAGCAGAGACTTGGGCCTGCACGTTGTGCTATTATAGAACAAAAGATCTTGTTGTAATGCAGGAGGGATCAGAGTTAAGATGTCAGTGGCAATCTCCTGCCTTCAGGAGGTTAAAAGAATCCAGGCTGCCCCGACACAGATTTAAGGACATTTCCATGAATTTTGCACATTTCCATGAACATATCTGGGACTTTGTCCATACTTTGTACAGTCTACAACCCAATTTTCCTTTGCTATAAAATCAGAGGCCAATTTCCTTCACTGTCTCCCCTCCCTCCAGTCCCCACTAAGGAAGGCACCTACTTTGTTCCCTGTAAATCCTCTGTATTTAGGGTTGCCAGGTGTCCGGTTTTGAACCAGATAGTCCAATATTTGAGCTTTCTGTTCAGAAAACAAATTGGGAAAATATAAATGAGAAAATAGAAATGTCCAGTATTTTCTAAATAAGATGTAATGTAGATTGTGATGTAATGTCACATGTGTCCGGTATTTTCGTTAAAACCATCTGGAAACCCTATCTGTGTTAAGTACTAGACTGGCTGCAGGCCGGAGGAGCCTTTGTCTGTACCAGGCCAGCAGAGAATGCAGCTCTTGCTGCCTGTTTGCCAGGGTCAGGCACCCAGAGAGCCAACAGCAGTAGCCATTCTCTGTGCTGCGCTAAAGAGTTTGGTGGAAAAAATCCAATAAGAGGGGAAAGTGGGTTATCTGGATGGAGCAGGAAGAGAAGTTTTTTCTTGGGTAGCCAGGACCAAAGCCAGACAATTCTCTAACATTGGGCACTGCATTTTCAGAGCGAGAGAAATGGAGTGAAGGTACTTACTTTACAACTTCCTAAAATTTATAATGAGCTGCCTATAGGGATCATTCTGAATCACACTCTAACATGTGTGGACGTGGATGTGGTATACCTAGACTTTAGTAAGGTGTTTGATACGGTCTCGCATGATATTCTTATCAATAAACTAGGTAAATACAACTTAGATGGGGCTACTATAAGGTGGGTGCATAACCAGCTGGATAACCAAACTCAGAGAATAGTTATTAATGGTTCACAATCCTGCTGGAAAGGTATAACAAGTGGGGTTCCACAGGGGTCTGTTCTGGGACCGGCTCTCTTCAATGTCCTCATCAATGATTTAGATATTGACATAGAAAGTACTCTTATTAAGTTTGCAGATGATACCAAGCTGGGCAGGGTTGCGACTGCTCTGAAGGATAGGGTCATAATTCAAAATGATCTGGACAAATTGGAGAAATGGTCTGAGGTAAACAGGATGTTTAATAAAGACAAATGCAAAGTGCTCCACTTAGGAAGGAACAATCAGTTTCACACATACAGAATGGGAAGCGACTGTCTAGGAAGGAGTACAGCAGAAAGGGATCTAGGGGTTATAGTGGACCACAAGCTGAATATGAGTCAGCAGTGCGATGCTGTTGCAAAAAAAGCAAACATGATTCTGGGATGCATTAACAGGTGTGTTGTGAGCAAGACACGAGAAGTCATTCTTCCACTCTACTCTGCGCTGGTTAGGCCTCAGCTGGAGTATTGTGTCCAGTTCTGGGCACCACATTTCAAGAAAGATGTGGAGGAATTGGAGAGGGTCCAGAGAAGAGCAACAAGAATGATTAAAGGTGACCTATGAGGGAAGGCTGCATGACCTATGAGGGAAGGCTGAAGGAATTGGGTTTGTTTAGTTTAGAAAAGAGAAGACTGAGGGGGGACATGATAGCCGTTTTCAGGTATCTAAAAGGGTGTCATAAGGAGGAGGGAGAAAACTTGTTCATCTTGGGCTCTGAGGACAGAACAAGAAGCAATGGGCTTGAACTGCAGCAAGGGAGGTTTAGGTTGGACATCAGGAAAAAGTTCCTAACTGTCAGGGTGGTCAAACACTGGAATAAATTGCCCATGGAACTTGTGGAATCTCCATCTGTGGAGATATTTAAGAGTAGGTTGGATAAATGTTTATCAGGGATGGTCTAGTCAGTATTTGGTCCTGCCATGGGGGCAGGGGACTGGACTCGATGACCTCTCGAGGTCCCTTCCAGTCCTAGTATTCTATGATTCTATGTAAGACAGGTGCCTGTGGGAGCCAGTATAGCTCATCTATACTGCCATCTAGTGGTGGAATGGAAAATAACAGAAATATTATTATTAGTAACTTTCAGTGGCTTCAGAGGGGTAGCCGAGTTAGTCTGTAACTGGAAAAACTTAAAAAACAACAAATAGTCTTGCAGCACCTTTCAGTCCAGCTTCATTTGAAATCACAGGAATTATTTGGGACAGAAGGAGGTGGCACAGCTCATCTGCTGCTGGCTAAGGCCTATCCGCAGAAACCTCTGAGAGATTAGTCTCAGTTCCTGCTTGGTGAAATACAAACTTAATTTATCCTTGCCTGGGGCCCTTTAGCACTAGCCCGCCTGGCACAAAAAGGCCAGAGGACCAGCCTGAGATTGCATCCCTCTCTCCACCCCAGGAATAAACCAGGCAGAGAAGGCTCATACGCTGCTGTACCAGTCTTACCCTGCCTCCACATGAGAACCAGGCAGAGGGGGCATGCCGAGGTAGGGCACACGCAGACTGGAGGAGAGACAGATCATGGTGAATCTGCACCTCAGTGATCCACTGTGCCCCTGCAGTGGCTCACAGCATTCTCTAGAAGCTGGGGAACAAGGCAACCCTGAAAGCCATGCTGAACCATCACCCGCTGCCTTTGAATGATTTCCCTCTGTTCCTGGACCTACACTGACATAGGGTGGAGTCTGCCACTATGTTCCCAGCTTGAGGGTGTGTCTACACTGCACAGCTTTTAGTGTCAACACAGTCCTGTCACTAAAAGTCGGCATGTGTAAACGCTGTTTGTTGACACTTTTGCCAGCAAAATAATTCTAAGCCTTCACAATCAGAGGGCTCCTGCCCACAAAGCAGCATTCACACTTGCTGAGGCAAAACTTTTGTCCTTGGGGAGAGGACAAGAGTTTTGTCCATCAATTGCAAGTGCAGTCAAAGAAGTTTGTGTAGTCTCTTGCAGCTCAGGCTCTAGTTAATCAATTCAAACTCCAGGGCTGCGTCTAAATTGGCAAGTTTTTCCGCAAAAGCAGCTACTTTTGCAGAAAAACTTGCCAGCTGTCTACACTGGCCGCTTGAATTTCCGCAGGAACACTGATGATCTCATGTAAGATTGTCAGTGTTCTTGCGGAAATACTATGCTGCTCCCGTTCGGGCAAAAGCCCGCTTGCGCAAATGCTTTTGCCAGTGTAGACAACGCGGTATTGTTTTGCGCAAAAAAGCCCCAATGGCGAAAATGGCGATCAGGGCTTTCTTGCGCAAAACCGCGTCTAGATTGGCACGGACGCTTTTCCGCAAAATGTGCTTTTGCGCAAAAGCGTCCGTGCCAATCTAGACGCTCTTTTCCGCAAATGCTTTTAACGGAAAAACTTTTCCGTTAAAAGCATTTTAGAAAATCATGTCAGTCTAGACGTAGCCCAGCTGTCTGGTAAGTCTGACCCCACAGGGATCTAGATGCAGCAGTAGAGTTCCACCTTGGAACATCCCCCAGGCCTATAGGAACCTAAATTGCCTCCCAACAGCTAGAAAGGCAAATGCATGGAAACTTCATTTGAAAGTGTCTTGTTTCTTTTGCCGTTGGAGGGGGAAACAGCCTTTCTGAGGAATAAAACAGCACTGAGGTGAGAAAGGCCAGCCGTTCTCAGGAAGAAAGGCTATTGAAATAGGACAGTACTGGTAAAATAATGATGCACCCAAGAGAAGTGTCACATCTACCTTTTCCCATGGGCTGCTGAAAGGGAAGACAGCCAGGCCTTGCCAGAGTGATTTCCTAGGCCAAGTCTACACTGGCACTTTACAGCGCTGTAATTTTCTGGCTCAGGGATGAGGGGAAAAAACCCAGGGCACAGCAAATCACAGTGCTGTAAAACACCAGAGTGAACCAGGCTACCACACTGGGAGCCATATCTCTGTCCCCAGGGCTGTCAGCTACTCCTCTTCCAGGGGTGGTCCAGAAGTTGCACCATGGCCATACTTTTCAGTGTAAAGCAGTGCCACAGCCGCGCTTGGGACTATTCAGTGTGGACAAAGCCTTAGGGTACGTCTACAATAAGCAGCTTTGAGCGACAAGCCTGTGTCGTCATATGAATGCTGTTTGTTGGCACTTTTGCCCAAAATACTTTCCCCCCCCCCCCCCAAGAGGGGGGTTGGCGCTGTCGGCAGGAGAGCATTCCTGCTCACAAAGCAGCATTCACACTTTCACTTGCCATAGCAAAACTTTCTTAGGATTTTTTTAAGCACCCACGAACAAAAATTTTGTCAACCAAGTGGGAGTGTAGACATCCGCCTAGAGTCCCACTGCATCCCAAAGCCATGGACTGGGATCTCCTGCTGCATTAGTGTAGGAGAGTCTAACCTGCTGTAATGACACAGGAGAAAGGAGGATGAATGCTGGGGAACCCTGACTCCCTATCATTGGGGACTCATTTCAGTGCTGGCCTTACACTCACCTACTGAATGCCTTGGAGCACTGGTCCTGCAGGAGAAACAGTGTAACTGGGGAAAGATGGTCAGGTTTCTGAAGCAGACAGTCCAACCTGTGGAGCTGTGTGGGTGGGGATCCTACCAAATAGGTATGAGGCAGTAGCAGTCCCCATAGGACAGAGATGTTCCTGGTGGATATGCAGCCTCCACATAAGGAAAAGCACTATCCACCAGGAAGTGTTCCTTGCTTGGTTCCTGCTGGAACATGGAGAAACAGGCCAGATCACAGAGCAGGAGACTTTTCATTCAGCAGGATACACATACCCTCAAAAATGACTCCAGCCACGACTGTATTACCCGTTCTGCATGCAGGTGAGCTGCCCTTCAGCTGGGCCTGTTCTAACCAGCAGTGAGGCAATACTGCTCCATACCCATCCCCTGCCTGCCAATGCTCCATTGATGAAATCATGCACAGATGAATGAGAATTAGCTGGTTATTGTCTTCCCCTGCCCCTACTGAAGTCAATGGGAGTTTGGCTGTTGACTCTATATGAGTCGGCTCCAGGGCTGCTGAAGTGAATGAGTGGGTATAAAACCACAGCACTGAAAAGTGCCCAGGATCCTTTTCTATTTAGGTGAGTGACCTCCAGGGTATCTTTACCCCCAGTGGTGATGAGGAATGGCATCTGGCTGCTGTGTAAACCCATCTGAGGTGACCTCTCTTGCAGCGGGTCCCCATTGCAGGCCAAGGGTGACCCAGATGCTGTGCATGATTTAGACCGGCACATTTCTGGACACTTTTCTGCCCAGGTCCCACATGGCAGAAGTGAAGGTGTAGTGCTGTGAAACCCCTTAACACTCAGCAATTGCTCTACCTGTAAAACAAATCTACTGCCATCAGAGGAGTTCGAACCTTACAACCTTCAGCACCAGCTAAGTCACCTGGTCACAGAAAATAGCTGACACATAAGCATCCTATACCACTAGAGGGAGGCAAAGACCCACATTCTCCTAAGCTGGCTACACAATCACTACCATTCCACCCTTTAGGTAACAGTACCATGGTATCCCGTTCCTATTGCAATACTGAAGTGGTTCCAGTAGTTCTGATTTGCTGGGTTTACAGTGAGATCAGGGCATCTCCGAGTCCAAGCAGTGCAGGAATTCAGGGTGGTGTATTATGGGCACCAACTCCACTCGATCCATGAGCCCCCTACATGAGCTTATCCTGAAGAGCCTTAGTCCAGCTAATTATCAGAGCTATTTGGATCCTTGTTTTGGCTCCCTCAACTTTCCTTTCCCTACTTAGTCTGGCCGAACCAAATATGGAGTCTACAATTGTGAGTCTTCCTCTAGGCAAAGGTTTATTTTTCTTTACAAAGAGAAGAGGGCTGTTCAAATTGAGTAATTTCAGACTAATTAACACATTGTTTTTGTCTTACACTTACAACAGAGTGTCTAGATCAATAATGGCTTGCATTTCTCTTGCTCCTTTCCTCCCAAAGCATTTTACAAATTGATGGGGAAAGCTACACACCTCACCCACTACTGACATGCAGTGACTTTAAGGCTGGAACACAGAAAAATGGATCCAGGTGGAACGGCAAGGAAGGAGCTGAAATCTGAATCTGGGGAGAACGTTTCTTACTCTCCCTCATCACAGCTGGTGTAAACCAGAATCGCTCCACTGGAGTCTGAGAGATGCTGATTCACACCAGCTCAAACTGACATCCAGCCTCGCTCTCTCCAGTAATTCAGTGCAAAACACCTTCTCTTGCAGAAAACAGCCAGGACATTCTCAGCCAGATGCAATGAGGATTTCCAGGGCACCCAGTTGCCAAAGAGGAATTAGATCTTGTAATTCCACCACTATTCCAGGCAACTGGGGCCACACCTGGGTGCTTGCGTTTCAGGCCAGCCCTGTTCTGAGGAGGAGGAGACAGGCACCTTCAGAGCATTTCCAGCATCTTCCTCCCAGATCTCTCACTGAGGTGCAAAACTTGTGTTTCACTTATGATCAACCCTTTGCCTGCAAGTGTACGCCCTCAGGGTGGCACCAAGGGCCACCAGACAGAGCACCCCACAGAGCAGCATGGCACAGCCAGCATTGGCATGAGGAAAGGAGCGCCTCTCCCAGCGTTGCTGCCTCACACTCAAGCTCTTCCGCAATGAAGCATCCGCTGCCTTGCAAAGGGCACAGAGGTTCTACAGCCATGGTCACCAACCAGTAGATCGCGATCTACCGGTAGATCTCGGAGGCTCTAAGAGTAGCTCTTGAGCCCTCTCTGAACTGCGCACCTGTGCAGTACATTTATATTAGATTTCCTCATTTGAGGAGCAGCTACTCAGCAAGCAACAGCACAGGTGAGTCGCTGCGAGGAATGGTGGGAATTTAGCAGTATAAGGATTGGGGATAGCAAGTGATGGAGAGGAGGAGAATAGAGAGGGCGGGGCTTCAAGGAAGGGGCGGGGCAGTAGATCTTGGCTTGGTCTGTCATTTAAAAAGTGATCTTGGGTGTAAAAAGGTTGGAGACTACTGTTCTACAGCCATTTCCCCTCCTATCCCGCCCCCCATCCCAGACAGCGGCAAAGCAGAATGGAAGGCCAGACAGGCACAGAGTTTTCCTTTGCATGTTATCAGGTTACTTGTGTAGCAGCTTCTCCTGGATCGGAGTCTGGCTGCCAACAGGCTGAATTGTGGTCCTGCTGCTGGCAGAGGAGATACAGCACAGAGAAGCGCAGTCCTGCAGCGCCACGTGAGATGATGCAACAGCACATTGTGGCAGCTGAGATGAAACAGTAGATGAGGTGAATTATTCCATTATAAAAACAGTCCAAGGCAAGGTGCTGGAAAGCCTTGTAGTGGGAGTCCAAGGACTTCAATGAGCTTTGGATCAGGCCCTCCCAGGATACTCCTTTATTAACAGCGGGAGGGGAGATGTGAGCTGCGGTGGAGCCCCAGATGCTGTCACATACATGCAGGGGTGTCTCAGGGCTCCCTGCTGGGCACCTGGGAGATGATTAAGGAAGCACTGACAAGTCCAACATACGAGTAACTGGATGAAATTCTACAGCCTCTGTTATATAGGAAGTCAGAGTAGATGCTCTAATGGTCCCCTTCTAGCCTTAATCTGTAAGGTTATGTCTAAACTGCATTCCTCCTTTGAGAGGAATGCAAATGCAGCCGAGCAAAATTGCAAATGAAGTGCGGATTTGAATTTCCCATGCTTCATTTGCAGGATCGCATCCGGACACCTTTTTCAAAATACCCTATTTCGAGATAAAAAACACTGTGTAGACGCAATTATTTTGAAAGAAACCCCTTCTTTCAAAATACAGCCGGTCCCCGAGTTACGAACACATTGACTTACAACCATTCGTATTTATGACCAACCTCTTATACAGCCGGTCCCCGAGTTACAAACGAAATCCGCACTTACGAACAGTGCGGCTGTACGCAAGTGAATGTAATCCAATTTACGAACAGATCAGGTTACGACTTAGTGTTTGGTACGTAACTTGTTCGTAAGTTGGGGACCGGCTGTAACCCTTACTCCTAAAAAAATGAGGTTTAACGTTTATTTCGAAAGAAGGGGTTTCTTTCAAAATAACCCCATCTACACACCGTTTTTTATCTCGAAATAGGGTATTTTGAAAAAGCGGCCGGATGCAATCATGCAAATGAAGCACAGGAAATTCAAATCCGGACTTCGTTTGCAATTTTGCTCGGCTGCATTTTCATTCCTCTCTCGAATGCAGTGTAGACATGTCCTAATGGAGCAGCACAGAGTGGCCACTGAGCAGTGACTGCCTGAGTTGGAAGCTATAAGGAGAGCCAGAGAGGCGACAGTCCCAGGCTGGAGTTTATATTGGGACAACAGGAGGGTGAATGCCTGAGGCTGCTGGCTAGAAACAGGAGTGGCTAGCAGGCATCTTTCTGTGGCTGGGGCTTATAGCAGAGCAATGGAGAGGTGCTCATTCCTGAAGTGACCATCGCAGGCCACCATTGCCTCATGAGGATATGAGGAGACACCGTCTGCAGCCTACTGCAGCCAACTTCAGCACAGCTGTAGGCCGCTTAGCCTGCTTCCTGTTCTGCAATTTCCATTTGCTTTGCGGCCGGCCGAGGCCCCAGGCACTAAGCTTTGGTTTACACTGTAGCGCTTTCCCCACAGCAGCTCGGAGCTGGATTACAAAACCAAACCCTGAGCTGAAAAGCCCCTCTTGTTGTGAGTGGGCCAATGGAAAGAGGCTCCTCGGGGCAGCTGCCAGAGGAGCAGGGAAGCACTTGGAAAACGCTTTGCATGGCTCTCAGTGAGGTTATCGTGTGGTACATGCATTTGCAGGGGGCCCCCGTAAGGGCTGAGGGCACAGCTGGGCAATCCTGCACCCCTGCCTCACTCAGGCAGAGGAGTGGAAGTGGGAGGGCCCAGCTGCAGTCCATTGCCGAAGGGCACTGTGCCAAACAGGGGAGCCCAGGACATCCCCCTCCATGGCAGGTCTCAGAAAAACTGCAGAAGCGAGATCATATATAAAATTTTAAAAACTGGCTATAGGCAGCATAGAGAAACGGGTCAGGACTTAGAGCAGGCCGCTCCCCAGAGCTCAAAGGACCAGCCCGTCTCTGAGGGCAAGGGGAAAGGAGAGGGTGTCTGCATCTCATCGTCACTGCGAGAAGGGCAGCACAGAGGCCTTTGGACGAGGGAACTCATGCTCCTCCCCTCGGTGGTTCATGTCAGGCCAGGAGGAGGAGGGAACCCGTCGGCACCACCTCCCCCGGGTTGTCTGCTGGCGTATGCGATGTTCACGCTGGGCGGCTCCCTTCAGACTGCAAGGCCCCGCCTACATCGTGCTGGGGTAGAAGCCCAGCTTGGCCATGGACATTTCCCTCCTGAGCCGCATGATTTCCCAGTACATCAGCTCCGCTGCAAGGCAACAGGGCAGAAGGGTTAGCCAGCCCCAGCTAGCTGCCATGTGAACCACATGGCTCAGCCCCGTACCCCACTGCTCTCTGCAGAGTACACAGGGACTGGAGCGAGATATAGGAGTGACCCATCCTGCTCAGCCATCCCTGCAGCATGAGGCATAGCCCCCCCCAGGCAGGGAGTGTGGGACCCCTTCCTTCCTTCTCTGCCCCCTTCCATGCTCCCCACGCCTCAGGCCTCTTGTTCCCATTCCTTGCTGTGGAGCCGAGTCTCATTCGGAGACAGGGAGCCCCTGCTGACCAGAGGGGGGGCAGCCACACCCAACCCTCTGCTGGGGGCTGCTAGTTGCCTCTTACCATCCTGTCTCACCAAGCCCTGCTGGATGTAGCGAATGTAGGTGAAGAAGTTGCATACGGCTGTGATCTAGGAGGGGGAAGAGAGAGAGAGAGACACTGCTGTAGAACAGCTTGACCAGGGGAACGGGCAGACACAGCAGGGCTTGGCCAAAGCAAACACAGACACACTGGACAAAGGATCTCTCTTCCTGAAGGCTGCAGGGTTTGGCAATGCTGTCACACATCTCTGTGCTGTGGCGGCCTCCTCTGTGCTCACAGGGCCGAGTTTCACAAGTGCAGAGCACCCGCAACTCCAGCTGGAGTCAATAGGAGCAATGGGTGCTCAGCACTATTGTCACAGCTGCCTTTGAAAATCCCAACGCCAACCCATGGGCCTCTCCCATGCAGAAGAAGAATAAAATGGAAAATGCTGCAGAAGAGCAGATAAGGGGCTAGACTGGGAGTAAAGGACTGTGGTGTCTAATTTCTCCTCTGCTACTGAGGCTTGGTGTGACCGTGAGCAAGTCACTTCACCTCCCTGGGTCCGTATTTCCTCATCTGCAGCAATACTGCTGCGCTTTGAGAATTATGGATGACAACAGCTTTCTGAACCCTGTGTATTTTAAGGTGAGGATAAGAGGTAGGCGAGAGGCAGATATTTATGTGCATTCACTACCAGAAATGAATGCTGCTTGAAGATGAGCGGGGGGCTGACAAAGTTTCACTCAAATATTTGTAACTAAAACATCTTAAGCCAGAATTTCATGACCTAGAATGTTTACATTTTGAGAACCACATAAACTTGAAAGGAACAACTGAGCTCTGCTGAAAGAAGTTTTTACAACATGGGAATTTCTCCTGTTTGAAAACAGCCTGGGTGGAAAACTACCCTGTTTGCACAAGGAGTGGTTGTGCTACACTGGACTGTTTTTGTTAAAGTAACATTTTACCTGCATAGCCAATACGCCACAGCTCTACCCCAGACAGTGACTGCTGCAGGGAATGATTTGCTCCTTGTGCCCCCAAATCAGAAAAGCACTTAAACACACCTCTACCCTTTAGGCTAAGGCTTGACAGCTCTGCCAAACGGAGCCATAACCATTTGCTTAAGTACATTGCTGACTCAGGGCTGTAATAATACTGAATAATTTACCTTTTCAGAGCCCTCCAAAGTAAAAGGAGATTCTGTTTCCAGAACAGCCCTAATCATTGCTCTCTGCTGCACAGTAACGAAACCCGGCATTCAAGGAACAGCGAATTATAGTGTTTGACAAAGGAAATCAAAGCTTCCCAGAGAATGAAATCACGGAGAACAGAGAAGACATATTCTGAACGTTACTGTTGCCTTCAATGAGTGACACAACCCAGACTACTGCATGCTACCATACCCTGAGAAACAGAGCTGAGGAGCAGCGATTGCTTCAGAGTGACTGAGCCAACCTAACTCTAGGAGCCAAATTCTCCCCTACTGACTTCTGTGGAGCTACACCAGGGTTTGATCAGCTTCCCTTTCTGGAAGAAGCCAAGGAGAAGAGACAGCCCCTAGGATGCTGCATGACTCACCCTGGCCCTGCAGGATGGTGAGATGTAATAATAGTTCCCAGAATCCCCCAGCTTGATGCGGTGTTTGCAGGCGCGGGACAGGCCACTCAGAGCACACTTCCTGCAGGGAGAAAGGAAAGCAATGCTTCAGCGAAGGATAGCCCCATGGCACGGCAGCAAGTAGCTTCCTCAAGCCAAATCTCAGCAGCCAGGTGAGAGTCAGTCAGAGCCCAGAGAGGAAAGAGGAAGGTGAGAGCTGAGTTCTCTACTGCCAAGAAAAAAAACTACCAGAAGGGGCAAGTACAGGAGAATTCTCATCATGGGTTTGCACAGGAGACACAAGGAGCTATGCAATCCCCCAAGTGAACTGCTACAGGGCTCTGCACTCCAGGGCTCCCCCTGTAGGAGCTGAAATCAGAAAGACATGCAGTGCTGGCTACAAGCCAGGAGAAAGCTGTTAGATGTTAGGACAAAGTAATGTCACACATGTAATGAGTTCTATCTATTCTCTGCATCTCCTCCATCATACATGCACTGGTGAGTTACTTGGCCTTAGGAAAAGGGAAGTTGTGTTCTGTGAGGGGAGGGAGGGCATTCCTTCATCACTGCTCAGGGCTGGATCTATTTGGTCAAATGGCAGCTACCCGCACCGGCCCTGAGACCTGGCATAGAGCACGTCCGTAGGGTTGCAGCCAGCAGGCACATGCCCAACTCAGATTGTGGTTCAGTTTCTCCAGGCAGACACATGGCACCTCAGACTACTCAGAACTTAAGCTGTTCTATGCTATTATTATCAAAATGGGTGGTGGAGTTTTAGGGCATCATACAGAGTCTCTGATGGATGAGAGCCACCTGGACAATTCAGTCTGGCCCTGCACTTTGCAGGATCTTTCACTACTTGATTCTCATTAATCTAGTCTCCAGCCTTCTATTGAACTCTGCAGTGATGGTTCATTGGCCATCCCCTTCAGTGTTCTGCGCATCCCTCTTAGACCGTCTTCTTTCTTAGCCGTAAAGTTCATGGCTCTTTTTCCTACCATCTACTGAGACTAGGAATGTTCCCCTTTCTCAGGTCAGTGTTATGCTGAAAGTATTTATAACCCTTCATGGACCTGATGACCTCCTGAGGTCTCTTTCAGCCCTATGATTCTATGAACCCAAAGGCCAGCTCCTGATCTGTCACACTGGTATAAGTCCAGAATAACTTTCCTCTTCCTTTGGCTCATGCCCAGTTCAGAGCCAAAGCCTAGAGCCCTTCCTCAAGCAAAGTTTTCACTGAAGCCAATAGGACTTTTACCACAGTTCCTCATCATCTGGCTCTGTGCACACAGTCACTCACTGGGTGGGTTGTCAGTAGGAATGGAAACCAGTTTCAAAATACAGGCTCTAGCATTTGATTTAAAAAGGGTTAACTCCATTATCTTGAAGGCTGATAACCTCTTCCATGGTCCAGCCACATAGGGGATACATTATACACTCTGCTAGCGAGCTACTACATAGCTCCTTCAATTTCTCCTTCCGTACGTCCTCTCTTCCAATCAGTGTATCATTTCTTCATTGTCCTTTGACATGTGCTTTCCCGAGAGGCTTATTCTGCTAGAACCCAGAGCACAGAGTCAGTCGGTTACAACGTGCCGATGCCACACAGAAACCACGTTCAAACGTTAACTTTTAACTTCAAAAATATGAACTCAAAAAAGAAAAGGGTTATAAATTAAATGCCATCTGTAGCAAAAGTGAAATTCTCTCTTGTTCTGGCATTTTCATTGCATGACTACATGGACTACACACTGGAACTCATCTCTGATTATGCTCCACTGGTCATCTTGCTTGCAGTTGGTATCTTGGAGGCAGTGAAGTTACTGTCTGCTATAGAGTCACGTTTAATCAGATGGGGCCTGATCCAAAGCCCAATGAAACTGGTGGGAGCCTTTCCAGATCAAAGGCCAGGAGATGTTGGGGTATCCTGATCTTCTCTGTCTTGATTCAGCTGCGTGCAAAGAGAACTCAAGTTTCCAGCATCCCTCCATACAGGCTAAAACTTAAAGAACAACAAATAGTCTTGTAGCACGGCTCGGAGAGATTTCCTGGTATTTGTCATCATGTCCTTCCCTGTCGCCACACCTCTGGCCTGGATGCAGGCATCACTCCTGAGCTGTGAAAGTAGCTAGGATCGCCACCACCCAGGCAGGAAGAATCAGCGAGATGGGGAATGTGCAGGATCACTTGTGAGCCTCTTTCATTATCTTCTCTCCCTCACTAGCAAGGTTTAAACAGACAAACACTGGCTAACACACACAAGCAGAAAAGCCTGGCCAATGCTTTCTGAAATGAAGAGTGATTTGGACTGCCTGGTTTTTGAGACCTATAAAAGGGACGGAATTTTCAAAGAGCACTACGCACCCCCCTCTGGAAACCAGACTCTTTTGTGATGTCTCAAGATAAGCCCAAAATCACTAGCCACTTTTAGGCCATTTGTTGCAAAGAGGGTTGTAAGTGGGGCCTTCAATTCACCTTCCAGCATATTAATAGGATTGAAAAAATTACTGGCTGAAGTCCAGCCTCAAATCCATTAGTAACCAGGTGAGTTAGTAACTTGTTAATGGATCAGAGATCTTTAATCATTGGCTAAAAATCACTTACGTGACAATTTGTGACCGGAACCCGCTGTGGGAAAAGACAAAAGAACAGAAGGCAACCAGTCAGGATACACACAGGATGGCTTGTTTTTGACCTGGAACTAACACTCACTGAGTGATTTGTTTTGAGAAGAAAGAGACTGTGGAACAGCTTGCCATGAATCCCGTGTGTCATTCAGGTTATTGCCACATGACATGACAAACGACCTTTGGTTTAGAAGAAGCTGCTGTTAGCAGAAGGAAAAAACCCAGACTGACCTAAACACAACAGCTAAGCAAAATCCTCTCTCTTAGTCAAGAAATATAAAGTTCAGGAGTCTGACCGCTATCTGTTTGCAGTGGTATTGGACTGAGCCACTTCGGCACTGCCCTTCCTTGGGTGATACCCTGTAACACCAGGACACAGACAGACAATTGATTCCCAAGCTGTCACAGGAGGGATCTGAAATCAGTCGATACAACTCTGAGGAAGGCTTGGGGTGACAGAGAGGAGAAATGAGTGTGCTCATTTTGCCCCAATTCAAACCCACCTGTGACCTAGAGCATCATGAGTATTCAAAAATCTGATGTGAACTTAGATGCAATGGGACACATGCATAGGAGAAATATCAAGAGGGGAGGAATAAAAAACACCATCTGTAGGTCACCCAGCTTCTGAGGGTTCTCCTAGTCCCAGTACTTAGCAAATTTTTCCCTGGAGAGAAAATGTTTTCAAACAACTCCCCCTTGGGTTCCTCCTCCGTCTCTAACTTTAAGTTAGAGGAAGAAAACATTCTGTAACTTTGTGAAATCAAAATAGTTTTTTCAGTCCCTCAAGGTGGACTCCAAAGCCTCAAACTTCATGTGGTTTTACCAGCCCCGATGTGGTTTTACCAAACCTTGCGAGCTGCTGCCCTCGGTTTGAGATGGGAAAGCTAGCTTGAGAGGCATTTCTACAACAAACTACTCAGCTACTACCCAGTCCTGCTCAGATGCTAAGAGATAGCGGAGACAGAATGCAGACGAACTGAGCCAATGTGTGGGACAGAACCTGCCACAGCCTTGGAGGAGGCTGAAGGAGCACCTGGGAGAAGAGTCCTTACTTTGGTCCACCACATTCCATCGCTGACACCTTCACCACAGGCAGTGCCTGGGTAGCGACAGGCTCTATGGTGAGCGTGTTCTGCTCCACTGCCTCCCGCACCAGCTCCGAGAGCTACAGCAAGAAACACAGAGCTGAGTTCAGACCAGCAACGCTCATGCCCAGTGCAGTCTGTAAGATTCCCCCAAGTCCTGACGTCTGCTCCCGCGCTCACCTCCTGTTTGGTGAAGTCCAGGCAGGGCCCCACGTCTTCCCGGTAAATCCTCTCCAGGAAGGAGCAGGATTTCTCCAGAGTCGGGGATTCCTTCCAGGCCTGGAACTCGGCGTACAGGATGGAGTCGACCTGCAGTGAGCATGAAGGGAGACACAGGAAGAGAGAAGGTGTGGAGTTGGGGGAAAAGACACCACAGGAGTTAGCACACCTATTCCCCAACTACAGGGGTGCCTTGGAACCCACACAGGAACTGCAGAAAAAAGCAGGATCACTTCTGGGGGAACTGCTGTATCTGCCTTGTCTGCCACCCATCTTAGCATCTCTGAGGGTATGTCTAGACTACATGCCTCTGGCGACAGAGGCATGTAGATTAGACTACCCGGGAGAGGAAAATGAAGCGGCAATTTAAATAATCGCCGCTTCATTTAAATTTAAATGGCTGCCGCGCTGAGCCGATCAGCTGTTTGTCGGCTCAGCGCGGTAGTCTGGACGCTCCCAGGAGGCATACCTGAGAGGTTGACAAATGCCTTTGATGTCGACCGCGGAGCATCCAGACTACTGCGCTGAGCCGACAAACAGCTGATCGCACAGCAGCCATTTAAATTTATTTAAGATTATTTAAATCGCCACTTCATTTTCCTATGCCGGGTAGTCTAATCTACATGCCTCTGTTGCCAGAGGAATGTAGTCTAGATGTACCCTCAGGCTGTGTCCAGACTCCATGCCTCCGTCGACGGAGGCATGTAGATTAGCCAGATCGGAAGAGGGAAATGAAGCCGCGATTAAAATAATCGCGGCTTCATTTAAATTTAAATGGCTGCCCCGATCTGCCGATCAGCTGTTTGTCGGCAGATCGGGGGAGTCTGGACGCGATGCCCCGACAAAGAAGCCTTTCTTCATCGACACAGGTAAACCTGGTTTCACGAGGCTTACCTGTGTCGATGAAGAAAGGCTTCTTTGTCGGGGCATCGCGTCCAGACTCTCCCGATCTGCCGACAAACAGCTGATCGGCAGATCGGGGCAGCCATTTAAATTTAAATGAAGCCGCGATTATTTTAATCGCGGCTTCATTTCCCTCTTCCGATCTGGCTAATCTACATGCCTCCGTCGACTGAGGCATGGAGTCTGGACACAGCCTTAGAGATCCACATGGCCAAGTGAGGGTAACTTACGGTACGTCTAGACTACATGCCTCTGTCGCCAGAGGCATGTAGATTAGGCTACCAGACATAGGAAAATGAAGCGGCGATTTAAATCATCGCCGCTTCATTTAAATTTACATGGCTGCCGCGCTGAGCCGACAAACAGCTGATCAGCTGTTTGTCGGCTCAGCGTGATAGTCTGGACGCGCGGGTGTCGACATCAAAGGTATTTGTCGACCACCCAGGTATGCCTCCTGGGATGAGGTTTACCTGGGTGGTCGACAAATACCTTTGATGTCGCCACCCGCGCGTCCAGACTATCGCGCTGAGCTGACAAACAGCTGATCAGCTGTTTGTCGGCTCAGCGCGGCAGCCATGTAAATTTAAATGAAGCAGCGATTATTTAAATCGCCACTTCATTTTCCTATGTCTGGTAGCCTAATCTACATGCCTCTGGCGACAGAGGCATGTAGTCTAGACGTACCCTTAGGCTGAGGCCTGTGCAAGGCCCAAGTTCCCCCAGGACAAGACAGAGAATATCCACTGGGGGGAGACAGCCACTGAACACATGTATGGACCAAATTCCCCTCTCACCCCCAGAGAGGATAGGCAGGGGTTGTCCACAATGACAATGAAGGTAGAAAATCTCCTAGGAGAAAGTGATCAATGCAGCAAAGGGATGAGTCAGAGAAAGGTTTTCAGTGAGCAGCCATCACCATTTTTATCGTAAGTGCCTTTCTGTAGCAGGGCGTGCTGGATCTTTAAAGACAGGTCTTACCCAGAAGTCTTGGAGCTGCTGCAGCCCAGAACTGTGGCGTTCTGGGAGTTGTAGTTCCCAAAAGTGATGGGGCCTATAAGTAGCGGAGCATGCACAGAAGGAAAATGAGAGTATAAGAAGCAGCCTCCCTCAGAGCACTGAACCCGTTAGGGGTTCTCTGCAGAGAGGGAGTAGCTTCCCAGGCCATGGGAGCAGCTTCACCCATTCTGCTTTGCAGAGGAACTCAAATTTGCTGCTGTGAGAGACCCATGGCAGATTTTGCCTCTTTCCTGGTCTCTCTCATTTTATGCCCTGCTTCCGTACCCCCTCCCAGCATGCCCTACAATTCCCATTAGTCGAAAGCCAAATCGCAATATGCCTTCACTCTAGGCTGCAGCAGTGACAGGACCGTGCTGGGCCTGGCCCTGTTCTTAAACAACCAGCAGACCCAGTTACAGTTTGTGAAAGGAGCACGTGGAAGAAAAAAACAAAACAAGCCCAGCATGAAAAGAATGCAATGACCAAAGCAGCCCAGTCCCCCATCTCCCTAGATAGCACACTAGCTCTGTGCTACAGAGACTGCTCACCTGGTGCCAGGATACAACTCCAGAGCCACACAATGGAAATCAATTAAAGAAACAAAAAATGGATGTTAGTGTGAAGAAAGGGAGAAAGGCTGAAGGTGTAAGAGGCTGGTGAATCCCACCCTCCCCTCAGCCTGTCCTCTATGCCACCTCTGTTCTTACTCCAGGGGTTACCTGCTGCAAGGAGGACGATGAGGAAGAATCTGCCACCAGGGACTGCCAGCCTGGCTCGTAGGTGATGTGGATGGCCTTCCCCGGGACAATACAGAGGAGCAGAGAGAGAAGAGTGGGTACCCCAAACTTTGAAGGACGAGTGGAGAGTAGAGAGACAGACAAACAGACAGACAAGGGAACAGTTCAGAGGGACAGGCAGAGAAAGAAAGGCAAAAACATGACACAGAAGACACAGAAAACTCGAGTTCTGCCAGTCAGCATGTTGAGTGCCTCTCAAAAGGTCACAGGTTCCTCAGCACCTCCTGGGCCTAAGTTCTCATAAGTGGCCAGGGATTTGCAGTTGCTCAGTTTTTGGGTGCCCAATGATTAGCCTTAAAGAAACCTGATTTTCCCACACGGTTGGGCAACTCTGAGACCATAAAACCCCACAGAAGTGCCTAAAGTCCGGCATCTAAAAACAAGCATCCAAATTGACTAGTCATATTTGAAAAATGTGGGCCCGGGATTTTAGGCATCAGGCTAGCTGTACCAACGGAAATCCCTTGTGTAAATGTAACCCACATATCTCCTGGATGTGATGTACTATTCCATCTAGTGGTACCAAGACCACTCAGAGGGTGTGTCTACACAGCAAAGTTATTTCTGAATAACTGCTGTTATTCCAAAATAACTATGCAAGCGTCTACACAGCAATTCTGTTATTTTTAAATAATTTCGAAATAACAGGATGGCTTACTCCAACTCCTGTAAACCTCATTCTACAAAGACTAATGCCTATTCCAAAATAGCTATTTTGAAATAAGGTGTGTGTAGAGGCTCCACGGCTGCTATTTCGAAATAGCCCCTCACCAGGGCCATTCTAAGTTATTCCTCCCGGGGCTCTAAATCGAGATAGCACGTCTACATTAGGGAAGCCTCAGATTAATTTTGAGGCTTCCCTGCAGTGTAGACATGCTATTTTGAAATAAGCTATTTTGGAATAACTGTTCTGGAATAGCTTATTCCGAAATAACTCTGCAGTGTATAGGCATAGCCAGAGAAAGAATAATAAGTCTGCTCTACAGCCTTAGCTGAGCACCAGTTGCTTTTGAGTTCCTGTGGCAGAGACTCATGCACTAAGCTCCAGAGCTCCCAGGTTTGGTTCCATTTGTAGGGTCTCTCTATCAGGGTCTCTCTTTACATAAACACAGTTTACGCCAAACTAGTGTCAGGACTGCACACTTAATGAGCAAGAAAGGGAAAATCATTACCAGCTTTGGCATTCTACAAGCACCTTCTATCCAAGAATTTGCCATCAATTGCAGACCTTCCATGATTGACCCTCACAACAAGAGCAAACAATTGACAACATCAGCAAACACAGCCCTTTGTTGTTTATGAATTGCACACAAACAGAGCAGGACTTTAACAAGTTTTTCCCCACCTCAAAACTGTTCAGCCAATACTTGGGCTGCATTAGCCTTTCAGCTGTTTGAGATCGGGGAGTCACTAGTCCAGCTGCATGACTGGACACCTGAGTCTTATTGCTTTGGGCCCCGATTGGATCACTTTGTTTAGGAGTTCACTGGGGTTTTGATTAGGGGGTTTTAAAGGGACAGTCCCATATTTAAGCCTTCCTGCAGGTGTCCCGACTTCTTCTTAAAAATAGGCAAATTGTCCAATGTTTTCTGTCTCCTCTCATCAGTACCAACTCCTGGTGCTGGTTGGATCCCTGCTCGCCAGCTGCCTGCCCACCAGAGATGAGTGGGACGATGGGAGTGGGAGTACAAGGCTGGCAGCAGGGCGAAGATGCAGCACATGGGGACGGCCGATCCCTTGCTGGTCCATCAGCACAGCTCCCCACTGCGTGCCTGCTCTCGGCCAGCAGGGCCCCACCCCTGGCTGCCTGCTGTGAGCTGCAAGAGTTGGTGAAAGTGGGCAAGTGCCAGGCAGTAGCCAGTTACATGCCAGGAAGGGACAAGCTGCTTTCAGCCACATGGGCTGTGTCTAGACTGCATCCCTTTTCCGTAAAAGGGATGCAAATTAGACATATGGCAATTGCAAATGAAGCGAGGATTTAAATCCCCCCCGCTTCATTAGCATAAAAATGGCTGCTGCTTTTTTCCGGCTCAGTCTCATTTTAAGAGGGATAAGGGATCTTTCGGAAAAGGCTTTATTTTCCAAAAGATCCACGTCTAGACTGGCGCTTTTTTCCGGCAAAGCTCTGAGCCGGAAAAAAGCGGCAGCCATTTTTATGCTAATGAAGCGGGGGGGATTTAAATCCCCGCTTCATTTGCAATTGTGATATGTCTAATTTGCATCCCTTTTACGGAAAAGGGACGGAGTCTAGACACAGCCATGGAGTGGGAGGGAGAATAGATGAGTTCTGCAAGGACATGGCAAAGTCATCCCTTTCCCCTGAGGCTGTTAGCAGCACCTGCTCTCTCCCTCCGGCAAAGTGCTGAAAGGCTGCTGCTGGCTGCATTCTAGTGTGAACCCTGGCAGACATGTGGGGCAGGAGCATTGACCTTGTGTTCCCCCCCATGGGTTCCCTTGGGAACATGTGGTGCTAGGTACCAGGGGAGGTGGGTCTGTCTCTGAAGCCCAGCCAGGTGCGGAGGGTGAAGAACGCTGGGCTGGGAGGGTTCGGTCGGTAACACCCCCCATGCCCATGTGAGAGAGGTCTGTGGGAGTGTGTGTGTGTCATCTCTCCCCATGTTTATATGTGGGGGGCATGTTTCAATCCTCCGTGTGTGAACCCTAAAGCCTTAGACGTGAGAAGATAAATCAAAAGAATCCTTCTATGCAGTATTTCTTTTTAACAGGAGCCCAGTCAACTTTATATTAATTTGAACTTTTGTACTGATTGCCACTGAACTTGCTTGAATATAAGTAATTTTACCAGGTAACCCATATTCAGCACAGAGAAAAATGGGCACCCTAGTTTTTATTTATAGAGAGAGGTAGCTGTGTATAACCGCAAACCTCTTTCATTATTGTCATAAGGATTCTTCTATTGGGTTACATGCTTCAACTTCACATTTATATATCTGGGTTCTTTGCTATATGATCAAGAGAAAGGTAGATGCAAACCACTGAGGCAGGACTTCATGGCTATGTATCTGACTTTTCCTTTAATTCTCTCCTCACATTCACACACAGACTCAATGTGTATAATTCTAATCCCATATCTAGTGCACTTCAGCAGGTGCTTACTATCATTCACTGGGTCTATGTATGTAAATTAGACACTTCGAAATTGCAATATCCTGCGCTTCATTTGCATAATCGCATCATGGCGCTCTTTTGAAAAAGAGGTTAACGGGATCTTTTGAAAAAGCCTGCCATTTATGAAAGAACCGCATCTAGACCATGGGTTTACTTTTCAAATGGCGTTTTTCTGAAAGAGCGCCATGATGCAATTATGCAAATGAAGCGCGGGATATTTAAATCCCCGCTCTATTTGCAATTACGAAGTGTCTAATTTACATCCCTCTGTCAAAAGAGGGATGTAGTCTAGACACAGCCATTGAGGCCAGGTCTACCCTAAAAGGG